>NC_031985.2:15439510-16039510 GCF_001858045.2 Oreochromis niloticus
AGTAGGTGTTGGGTAACAGCCGTAATTCTAGTTTGTCCCATCACTGTTGGCTCTGGCCTTGCACAAGGCTCAACCTTCAGGCCACTCTGTGTTGAATATTTACAAACGCTCAGTGATGTGGTGGCTTCATTCATGAGTTGTGACTCTTGGCTGAGGTTAATGTGGGATTAGGGCCGACCCGAAGGTCATCCTAATCTTTTCCAGCAGAACTGTAGCTGATGTCAAAGCGTAGTGGGCACCTGTTTGTAGTTTTAAGTGACGAAGGCTGGATGAGTGTGTTTTGGCAACAGAGACCTGTGTGGGCTTACACAGTGACATGTTTGCGATTGTGGATGTTCTCTCTGTTTCACAGGTGAGCTCAGCAGCAAACATGGAAATAAAAATCGACGTGTTCTTTAACTGCCCAAGATCTATCATATCATCTCACCCCCAGGAAATAACATGATAGGAGCAACCCGTGGTTTAACTTTTTATTTTGTCTTTTATTTGAAACAAAAATTCTGATAGGGATGCAAAATCTAAGCAGGCAAGAACTAGAGCAAACCAGCTACCACTGACTTCTCCAGTCTGCAGGTGACTGAACAGGAAACCCTGATAAACCTAAAGGCATAGAATGAAACACTGCATGTGTGGGGAGGAGGGTAAATGTGGCTTGTAGTTTTAAAAAGGCCTTTAAGAGCTCATTTAGACTACAAACCGCAGCTAAGCGTACATACTTGCATACATACATATTGTATAGACTTCAAGCACTTCATCTACGACTCCTCCATGGCCACATGCAATGTTTTTTGGACTCTGGGAGGAAGTCGGACCTACCCAAACACAGGAAGAACGTACAGACTCAACACAGGAAGGCTCCGCCCAGCCAGTGGATTCAAACCCAGAACTTTCTTGCTGTGAGGTGAAAGTGTTTTGGTAAAAATTGCATGATGTGAAATCCAAGAAGCGCACTAATCATTACACAATTTTGGTGTGGGTTTGTCTATTTTGGTCCTTCCAAAACAACCAAACTCACTCTTCGCCCGGCTTTGTCAGGCTTAATTTAGTTTGGTTGAACTTTTTTTCCTGTTGCTTCAGTTGAAGGAAGTTTTTATTTCATTACGCAACTTGTGAAAGGAAAATGTTGAATGATTCACACAGCTTAGAGGGTTTGAGTCCCGATCTTAAAAACTTCTTTTTATCACAGTGTTTGAGGTCTGAAATGCATTGTTATTAGGAAATATTGTTTTAGGCTTACTGTTAATCTGTGGAAACGACCCTACAGTTAGAGGCACAGTTGCCTTACAGCGTTGTGTTTAGGCTCCCTCGTTACGTGCTGATGTAATTTAGTTGCCGTGTTACTCGTGTCTCCCTCTGCTCTCTGAAGTCCTGATGAAACGGCGATGATGAAACCGTCAGCAAGGATAGAAGAACACCTTTAGATTAAAGTTGCATCAGCGCTGCAAACCTACGTCTAATCTTTTTTAGCCACACGAAACTCCCATCCTTTCACCTGATCAGCTGAGCATTCATTCCGACTGTGTGTGGCCGATTCTCCATCAGTAGACTCCTGCTAGTTTATACTGTGTACACTGTGCAGCTTCCAGATTTATGTGTGAGAGATGTTAATTTCCTTTTAACACTTCAAGGTTAATGAGCATGTGACATCTTTACAGTCCCAGAGTGAGCGCACACTCAAGCGTAATTTTCATCCACACAGGCTGCAGAGCAAATGAATTTGCTCCTCCAGAATGAGAGTTCATCAAGTTAGAATTAGAAATGTATCAAAAAAAATAAATATACTCATTAATATTATCCAGTAAGCCTCTGAAAAGAATCCTGCGTTTAAGTTGGCATATTTGAAACCTTAAACAGTTTGACATAAAGGTATGATTAGAAAATAGTTACATTTAGGTTTTCCGTAATCTGACTTGAGACATCCCAAACCCCCTTTTGGGAACCACCGACTTTTAATCACTACATAAATCTACACTCATTGGTTACTTTTAGGAGCTGGACCCCCTTTTTGCCTTCAGATCTATCTTAATATTGATATGATAGCATCACACAGTTCCTGCACACATTATGATGCGAGTCTCCTGTTCCATCACATCTCAAAGGTGCTCTGAGATCTGATGACTGTGGAGTCCATTTGAGTGCAGTGAGCTAATTGTCATGTTCAAGAAATCAGTTTAAGATGATTCGAGCTTTGTAACATGGTGTGTTAAACTGCTGAAAGCAGCCACCAGAAAATGGTACACTGTAGTCATAAAGGGATGGACATGGTCAGTAACTATACTCAGGTAGACCGGGGTGTTTAAATGATGCTCAGTTGGTACCAAGCGTACCAATAAAATATCCTCCACTCCATCAAACCACCAGGAGCTTTAACTGTTGATGCAAATAGCAGGATGGATCCATGCTTTCATGCTACACCTAACTCTGACTATCATCCAAATATTGAAACAAACACTTGTCTGACTTAAGATTAGACCTGTGTGTATTTAGAGATTCTCTTCTGCATCAGGCATTATTTTCACTTCCTCGATCATGTCATGCAACGAGTGGTTCTTACGATAATTTTTTTTTTTTTTTTTAGTCGCCTGTATCTCGAGACGTTTGCGGACAGTCTTATTCTCTGTGATGAAAACCAGTGCATCATCCATCTCTGGGGGCTGAAATGAGGCTGTTTTTAAATCGGTGACCTTTGTGGTTTGTGCAGATTCCCAGCAGTAAGCGTGACTTTGATATGTTTTCCAGGAATGGGCTAATGTGCTGTAAAGCAGTGGTGGCGCCACTGGATCTTTTGAAAATAGTTAAATATTGTAGATATTGATGTTTTACTGTTTTTGTTAAATTATGATTCAAGTGTAGCACTAAATAATTCTTGTGGTGCTTAGAGAGTGATTATCTTTTATCAACACCAGTGCAATTATTGATTCTGCTTATAGGTCACATTGTTCAGTGTAAACAGTGTAGAAATGAAGCATAAAAACAAAAGCTTGCGTGCAAATCAGGTGTGCGGTATAATATGGCAGGATTGATAAAAGGTGTTGGTTAGGTTGGAGCCTGATCAGCCTGACAGATATGGAAGCAGTTCTCTATTTGATGTTTCTGGTGTGTTTGATTGTTCAGGCTCACTAATGTGATGCGACTCATGTGGATAACATAACTGTCCTATGCTTTGTTTATTGACGTTTATAGTTAACTTAAAAGTGGTTAATGAGCATAGATCAGACTCGAACACGTTCTTAACAAGAGAGCAGAAATTTCTAGCTTTATCTGGTGAGGTGTGGAGACGGTTTCGCAAGAGTCTTTACAAAAACAACGCTGCTATGAAAAATCAGTGCCTCAGGATCACTTGGTTTACTTGCTGTTCAGCCTGACGCAGTTTTCTATTGACATAAGATTGGAACGTCTTCCAGATTAAGTTAATTTTACATGGAATGAGCCGTACGGATTATTGGATTATTATTAATCTCTGGCTCTTTTCCACAGTGCGTCTTTTGTCCTGTCCCCCTCCCTCAGCCCCAACTGGTCACAGCGGATGGCTTCCCCTCCCCTCTCTCAGCCTGGTTCTAACGGAGGTTTCTTCCTGTTAAAAGGAAGTTTTTCCTTCCTGCTGTCACAAAATGGGGTTTTTTGTTTTGTTTTTTGCTGCATTCTTGTTTTAATCTTATGAAATGAGACTCAAGTGAGGTCACTTGAGTCTGTGGTACAGTAAGGAGGCATATAGTCTGCAGGGTGGCTTCATTGCCACTTATTGGATATTAAGCAGTTAGTTTCAGGTCGTCTAAACGTGTGTCCACATGCTTAGTCGGAGCTGATAGGTTTGTTTTACTAACTGTGGCTTTGCACTTTGTTCAGCTGTTGGTATCCTCAGCAGCAATCTGATAGGCGGTATTAAAGCAATGTACACACTGAGACGTGCTGTGAAAGTGTGAGCATGTGTGTAAAGATTTGCAGATTAACACAGGGTTTTGCGTTATGGATTGGCTCTGCTGGTTGTTAGTTTGTTCACATTAAGGTGTTGACTTGGGCTCACCTGATGCGGTGAATATTATGTAATTGTTATGGTGTCAAAAACAAGCCCTGCCTGTTCCTCTGCATGACTGGGGTTAGAGTAGAAAAGAATTATTTAAGTACTACTGCACTAGTTACTTAACGTTATCAGTTTATCTTACAAAGAATCTCTGGCGTGTAGAAAGGATTTACAAACAGAAAACAGTTGAGGCACTTAGAGGAAACTTTAACCACAGAAATTTGTTTTCACCTTTCCAGCACACTTAAGGTACCGTTAAATCTGCTGACTGTGTTTTCTTTATAAATATTGCCAGTGTAAAAATGTTCTGCTCACTTCAAGGAGAAATTTTAAGTGGACTAGTTATGCTCAGGTTTCGTTCTATACTTTTTATTCTTGAAATCTTTAAACCAACTAAACAAAGTTTCTTCTGATTGGCTACCCCTGACAAACAGAAGGTTAAAACAGTAGGTGAATGGGGTTGGAGGAATGTGAGTGCTGTTCCAGCAGGGCAAGCAAGGAAAGCACTGCTTGCCCAGTGAAGTGAAACTGATCTCCCTCTTTGCATCTCAAACAGCATCTCTCATTGCCTGTTTGTACCATTACTGCCATCTTGTGGCCACAGTTGCCTATTGTCTCTGGAAGCAGGTTTAACTTTGCTTTAAGTTCCAGTGGAATCTGAAGCACCTCTCCATTTCACGGGCTTGTCCATGTCATTGTAACAATAGTTTAAGTTTGTCAAGCTGAGACCCCAGCAGCTTTTCTTACTGTTTGCTCCTGTCCTTTGTGGATAAACCTGTGTGGTCTGTAACAGTAATGGGAGACTGTCATGCTAGACAATCTGCTGTTCATTTTCTCAGCTTGCGTTTCAGTGAAAGTCACAGCACACCACTGACCTCGTTATTTTTAACCTTTGCCCATGTTAAATATGAACAGCCACCAGTGTGACAGTTTCTGGGTGACAGTAAATAAGAAAATGAACAACAGGTTTAATATTTGTCTGCTGTGTGCTCACATGAATTAGGCCAGAAACAAACCCAAAGAACACAGTTATGGACTTTGTGATGATTAAGCTGTGTGTAGTTTTGATAACTGTAGTTTGGTGCAGTGAAAAGTAGAAAATCAGATTTTTAGTAATTTGTTTTTGTTTTTAAATCTTTAATGGTACAATATGTTGATCAGGTCATAAACAGCTGTTTGATATTTTAAACAACTTTTTAATTTATCAGCTGAATGAGTTTCAAGCTAGAACTCATGCTATTAACTTAAATATATTGACTGTGTTTTAATGTGAGTGCACCAGGGCTCTTACCTTTGCTGAGGTCTGCAGTGGGTAGTTTGATCTATTTAAAGTTTTTTTTGGTATCCAGTGAGACAGTGGTGCAGATCATATATAAAAGATAGATTCATGGGCCAAAAGTAACTATATTTGCACATCCGCCTCTGTCAGCAGCCACCAAATAGTTTTTTGTACCAGGCTGTAAATATGTTTTTTCTTATTCAAGGTTGGTCATTTTGTGTGGATGACACAAAGTGATAAAAACTATTTCTGTTGGTTGTCGTGGCCTTGATGTAGCTATAAGCTGTTATATGAAGAAATATTCAGCACTTGAGTACTGTTTGTCTTGAAAATACCGCAGTGTTGGGGCGTCTCCCCAAACCTGCAGCCTGGCCTCCCACAATGCAGCAGCAGGTTGGCCTGGCCCGCAGTCTTGACAACAGATGAAGCTAATTAATGCAAACAGTAGGGAGCATTTTAATCAGCCACATTTGAGGAGCAGGTTTGTCTGTTATTTAAAATTTCTGCTCTCCTCTGGAACTCATCCATTATATATTCGGGTAAAGATAAATGTCTCCAGGAGTGTGGGAGTTACTGTTGATGTTTTAACTGAAAGATGCTGTTGTGAGAATGTAAATTAATCTTTTTGTTTCTCGCTCTTTACAGCTGGCCCTGTCTTCATCAGGTGAGTGTTTCATACTTCCTGTAGTGTGTTTTTACAGGGCTTTTAGAGACTTGAGCAAGCAGTTCAAGGTAATTCAATTTCAATATTGAAAATTGTGATATTTGTTTTTAAAGTGGACCTGATTCACAGCTCAAAATTATGATTATTTATATTATACTGGAACTTGAGGAGGCTCCTCAGCTTTCTTAAGCAAGCTGATTCCCATTTAAGTAAACTTTTTTCTGATTGGCTGCCCCCCACAAGGTTCGGACAGAAGGTGGGTGGGGCTTTTTGTGCTGAAGCAGTCTATAAGGGCTCCTAGCATTTGGCTCAGGATTATTCATTTAATGGGTCAAACTAACAGCACAGCAAGGAAGACCTCAGTGAAGGTCTGAGCATGTCCACACAGTCCTGAGAGGGGGCCTGTAATCAGCACAATCAGTTCAGGGTGATGATGTAAGCTCAGTGTGGAAGCTGCACCTGTCAGTTGATTTAATGCAGCTTAAAGATGCTAATGTACTTAATGCCTCCTCTTACTGCCACTTCCTGCGCTGCTCACCACTGTAAACATGTTGTGCTTCACATCTCTCGCTGTAAATAAAGTTTTAGAAAATGCAGTGGGTAGCATCGCTGAGGTTCCAGTCTTGAATCGGTAAATACAGATGGGTTTGTGTGACGTGTATTGCAATCATTCTGACATCCTTCTCCTCGCTCTGCTCCTCCTCATCAGTGGTTGGAGACACGGCCCAGCCGACAGCAGTGTCCCGTGTGCAAGGCGGGCATCAGCAGAGAGAAAGTAATCCCGCTGTACGGCAGAGGGAGCTCCAGCCAGGAGGACCCCAGGTACGCAGTCTTCGCTGTGTGTGTGTCTTTTTTGGTTGTTAGCTTCTTTCTGACTGTTTCGGCTGTTTCAGGTTGAAAACTCCACCCCGGCCTCAGGGACAGAGAACAGAGCCCGAGAGCAGAGGCGGGGTGAGTTGGTTTATATTTTCAGACTGGTTTTTAAATAAAAAGCTAAGTTTAGCTTATATTAAAGCTTCTTTGCCGGGTTTCTCTCTTCGCTCAGATGTTCCGCGGTTTCGGGGACACCGGCTTCCACATGTCTTTCGGCATTGGCGCGTTCCCCTTCGGCTTCTTCACAACAGTCTTCAATGCCAACGACCCCTTCCACAGAGCAGGTAAACAAAGGAAATAAAGTCTTCTGCCATTACAACTGAACCCCAGAAAATATCTGCCTATTGTTAATAGATAATGATTATGCTTTTGTATTCATTCAAACTGAGTGTATAACAAGGCTCTCTGTGTGCCTGTGTGTTTAGTAAAAGTACAGCTCAAAAGAATTTCAGCAAATCCAAAAGTTATGTTTGGATTTTCTTCCTTGGATTTACAAATGCATGCGTATAACAGTGGGAAGACATGGAAGCATTAGCAAATCCGTAGTCAGGACTGAATAAATTGACTCATCAGTGTGAATAATTACAAGACTGCGAGTCTGAAGCCCTCAGGTTATCAGTGTGCTAAATGATTGGTTTTAAGCAGCATTAATCCCCTAAGCCACGATTAAAACCCTTTAAAGTTTCTTCCTTGTTATTTCTCCATGTTTCACTTATGGACCTGTTTAATTGGTCTTTAATTTTCCATCTTAGATTTAGTATAGTTTCATTTTAAAGCACATGTTTTCTCCATCACTCATCTCCAGACACTTGTAATAGATTGTATTTTAAATTTAAATCGAACAGAATTATAGTGAAAACTGTTTCCCATCAGTCTCTTTGCCGGGGGTCAGCACAGTCTCTCTTGTGCTGACGTATGGAAGCTCGTTTCTACCACAGGAGCAAAAAAAAAATACAAATGAACACTTATTTTTTTTCAGAAGTTGGAGTTGGAAAGCTGTACATTTATTTATTTTTAGTGGCGAAACCAATTTTCCACAGAGGAGTTTGTACCATGAGTGCGACTCTTCTTGTTTATTCAGCGTGCAGAGATTTGCTGTGTGAGCATGCAGTAACACTGCCCTCTAGAGGTCAAAATGTTCCAGTACACATTGTGTTTTATCAATGGGAAAACTGCATCAGTCTACCACCCCCACCCCCCAAAGGAAAAAAAAAAAAAACTCAGATGCTTCAGGCTGTTAAAATAGATCTAGAAAGGAGAAGAAAATAACTTAAGTGGATTCTTCCACTGAAGACTAAAGACGTGTGGGGTCAGAGTCAGTTTGGCACAGGAAACAGAGCAGGAGCAACCTGAAAATGGCTTCAGAACTGGATGCAGTCCAGTGGTGCACAAGGAAACTTCCCCGAGGAACAAACTATACACACTCACAGCTATACGAACCTTCACAATCCTTCTTCTCTACCTGTAGATCAGTACGTCGGTGACCACCAGGGCAATGGCGACGGGAATGGCAACAACGGCAATAACAACTGGCAAGACTCTCTATTCCTGTTCGTCGCCATCTTCTTCTTCTTCTGGCTGCTGAGCGTGTGACGCAGACCTGGTGGCGGACACACGAGTGATTATTGATGTCTGGGAGGGAGGGGCGCATTAAACAAACAAAAAAAACAAAACGGCAAACACAACTCGCACACTTAACCCGAGCCACAGACACACACTCGCGTTACATTTTCTAACCGGAGGGGGTAGAGGGAGGTTTGTGTTTGAGACCATGAATACAGCAGTTTGATTTTTCTCTTCCTCACTATATCAGATCACTTCAGGACACTCGGCCCCACCCCTCTCCTCCACCTGCTCTTTATTTATGCAAGAAATTCACTGGAAAGTAGTGCAGCACCTGTCCCCCAACGCGAGTTAGCCCTCCCAGTGTGCACACAGCTGTAGATGGATGCACAGAGAGCATTAAGAGGCAGTATTACATGATCAGGGTGAGCTACGTCGCGAGATCTTGTTCGTCTTTTGGTGTCCAGTGTTGCAGAAGAAGAAAGCTGGGTGGAGCAGTCTTTAGGAAAGTGGGTTTTCCTGAAACACAGAGAGAAAGGGTTTGAGAGGGGTTAGAATACAGGGAGGGTAGGTCTTTCTTTAAAAAGGCCGAAGAGTAGCAGATCGTTCACGCAGGATGGATGGTGGAGGGTGAATAATTGCGTTCCTGTTTACAGCTTCCTCCTGAAACGTTCTCGTAGAATTGGCGACAGACAGAAGCGGCCCTGTGGGATGCTTTTGTTTTTTGTTGGGTTTTTTTTCTTCTTCTTCTAAACATTTGTCTTAACAAAAACTGCCTTCGCACTGTGAAGCTGTCTGTAGTCGGAGCTGCCCTAAACCTCAGGGCGCGTGCCGTTGTCGGACCACTTGTTCCTTGTAGTTCCCTGCGTCTTTGGGGAAAAATGGGCCGGTTAGGTTGTTTTTCATGCCCACGTCAGCTACTTTAAAGGGTATGAGGTGCACAGTTAACAAAAGGGGGCAGAATAAATCAACATGCAGGATTGAAGAGCAGCAGTTTGGTGAACCGTTCTCCTCCCCTCACACGTGATTTTAAAAAAACAAATCTAAAATACTTCCATTGATTTTTCCTGACTGTATGTGTCTGAGTGTGTGTGTGTGTGTGTGTGTGTACATTCTGTATTTGTACATATGGATATTGTAAATGCTGTTATGTATTTCTGACTGGAGGACCAGTCGTGGAGAGCAAAAGAGGACATGTGGGTCTTGAGATGCTTCTTGCTTTTCAGAGCTCATTTGATTAAAAAAGTTAATAATCCTCCTCCTGAGAAAGCAGACTGCTGTTGCCCCGCTAATGTGATGATTTGACGAGGCTTGTAGTTCTTTTGACTGTACAGCAGAGTAACTGACACAAACTCATTTTAATGTTTAAAAATGTGAAGTGCAAAGTGTTGAAAGACCGCTGATTTCATTTTTTTTCTTGAATATTCTACTCAAACATGGGCCTAAATAAACGAATCAGTCGTATAGCGCTTTATGCTTCATGTTTTTCCCACATCAGAATCTCCCACAGGTTTGCAGAAATCAACTGTACTCAAGTGTGAGCTACTAGGAGTCTGATAAGCACTTCTTCCCCTCTTCTTCCCCACCTCACACTGAAAGGAATTCTTTAACTTTATAGCACGCAGTGAGCTCTGCCTGAGAATCCAGAATGGCTCGAGCCGAGCTCTGCTGATCTGCATCCAGGTCTTTAGCACTTTCAGGTTCACATCGGGGTCAGAGATAAAAGCGTGTCCTCTGTAGCTGCCCCGGGCTCATCCTCTTTCAACACTTGATGTTGTGAGGCTTATGTGACACTAAATTAAGTGATGGAAGTCTTTGGAGAAACATGGAGACGTAGTGCAAAACCAAAAATGAACTAAGATTAAAACATGGTCTCGTTCTGTGTCGTCATTTTTGTATCTTATTGATTTGGGCAATTAAACAACTGACTTAATTTACAGAAAATGTTCAATTTATTCATTGAAAGCTTCTCAGATGTGATCATTTGCTACATTAAAAGCTGACCTGTTGTAATTTTCCTTATTTTCTGTCATATATATAATGTCAGAGGTGTAACTGCTATAGGTGTTGTGCCAAAAAGTGAACATCTGCCAAAAACTGATTGTGGCTTCTACCTTGTAACAGGAATGCTGTTTGTGGTGTAATGTCATTCATGATAGATTTATTTGACATATGTGTCATATATTATATGCCAACAAGTTATTTAAATCAGATAAATACAGAAAATCACTTTTTGGCACAACACCGGCTCTACGTGGACGGATAGCTGTACAGCGACAGCAGCACCAATCCCTGGTTGTGTTAACCAGGGGGTGGTGCTGGGTTTTATGGGGGCTCAGCTCCCAATCATGTCATGCATTCAGTGCCTTGTGATTAATATTAATGGAATACACTGTTTTCACATTTGCAAAGCTCGATTCAAACTGGATAAACGTGTTACATTCAAGATCATCCTAATTAATTGGACGACCTACTGTAGTTTCTAAGAAAAATTAGAGTGAATAATCAGATTTTAATCTAATCCACTCGTTTTAGGGTGGAGCTTTTAGTTGGATGAGATAAGAAACATGCACAACATTATTTTAGTCTCTTAAGAGTTCAACAGATTATCAAGCACTTAACCTTCCTCTTGTGTTAGGCTCGCCATAAAAGTGCCTTTTAAATTTGTTTATTACATTAAGGCTTATTGACTTTGTTGGGAATCTATTTAAACTAAACAAAAAAATTAAATTTCACTAAATTGTAAAATGCTTTCCTGAAAATTATGACCTTTGCGTAAGACTATAAAACAATAATTAGTGGCAAAACTGAAATCATAAGCACACTGAGCTCACTAACGCTGTGAGAAAGAAGTTAGGGGCTCATCTTTTTACCTGTTTGGTTGCTTGAACAAACAACCTCACTTATCTCAACTGCTTCACTGAAACTGACATGTTTTGACCCGTTTATGCCACTACAGGAAGCCATCATGGCTATCACAGACCTTGAACGGAAAAAAGTCCATGGCAACATTTGGAATGACAGTGATGAGGAATACCTGGATGCTTGTATTTGCATTCCTCTTGCTGGAGTGTACAGATCCAGCACTGGGACACGTCGACAGGCAGAACGATTTTTCAGGCAACAATGTCACTGTTGAATAATATCAAGAGTCCTCAGATTTTACAACAGAAATACTAGAGCAACATCTGATGAGCTTTCACATATTCAAGATGTATGGGAAAATTAGCATCTGCTCTCTGGGAGGCAGGGAAAGCTGTGATGAGAGGTAAAATAATTTCATTCTCATCACATAAGGGAAAACAAACGTATTTAGCAATTAGAAGAAACAATTAAATCCCAGACAAACATACATCCATGTGGAACAACCCTGAATTCTAACAAAACAATATGATAAACTTCCTAGATTGGAGTTTTAAAGGAATTAAATGCTTGGAAACGTATATTTAAAGGAATAGACTTCATTCCATGTGATAGATTAGAATTACAATAAGGGATTAGACTATCAGCAAATTAATTCTACAGTTAAAAAAAGAAATTTAAGCCTAATCAAGTCAAATTATAAACACTATCATGTGTGGTTCTATCCCTAATCTCAAAACCCCCAAATCACTAACTAAAATATACAAGGCACTCTCCAAAATAGTATCAGTGAATAAATCAATATCCATTCCTATTGTGAAATGGGGTGGATTTATCAGTCAGCTCTAACCTGGTCTGGTCTCAGATATGTTGAAAAACCTTTAAAATGAGTAGAAACCCCAATCTACAATTAATACAGTACAATCCTGCACAGAGTGCACTATACAAGGCCAATGTGGGATGGGTTTTACCCCAAAGTCTCAATGGCATTTTAATAAAATATGACTATCAAGTGGACCATTATAGTGAGTACCGTAATGTTTTACTTGTGAAAGTATAAAAAGGTGATTCTGGTAGTAAATATGAAACTGAAATCAGAGGTAGAAAAAATGGTTTAAAAGGATGAGAATCCAGACAGAAGCTGCTGGAAGCAGATGTTCATATTTAAAACTTTATTCTTTTACAATTAATTAACAATATTATGAACATAAAAATGTATAAAAACTTTACAAATCTGAAAATACACAAGAGCATTTTAGAAATTAGCTTAAATATTTCTCTAGAATTCAAGTTGTATATTAAGTCCTAACTTTCAACTGACATTCAAAACTGTAACAACCAATCAACCAGCAGGAGGATTAAATGCTGTTAAAACAACAGAAAGATCACCTTACAGAAAAGTGCTTATGAGAAACCAATGAAGAGATCAATAGATTCACATTACTTACAATCACTCAGTCCTTTTATATGTACAGTTATTAATACGAAATATAAATGTTAAAACAAAAACCAAGCTATTAAAATGTGCTAAATTGCAGAGTAATTTTGGTAAACCTAGCTTAGAGTGATATCTAAAAGTTAAGAGATACAAAGAAAGACATCCTGTGTGTGACAGAGTTTTGTGTGGTTTCATAAACATATCCAGAAAACCCCAACAAACATCTTCAGTCCTGAGCTTTCTGCTTTTTTTGAATCTTGTTGGACTTGTTGAGGATCTTCATGAGGCCTTTAGACATGAAGTACGGCCTCTCCGCAGATCCATCATTACGCTCCAGGTCTTCCACTGTGGGTGAGACAAGGAGACGAGGGTCAGCAATTTGCTGCTCGCTTATGTGGAAATACTGTGTTCAAACATCATTCAGTAAACTGCGTTTACTCACAGAAGCAGAGGAAGAGTGTGTCCACACACATGTTATACACGCTGAAGAAACCGTGTGCTATGAGGTAGCTACCCAACACCACCGTCTACAGGAACAAAGGAAAAAAATAAATCAACAACAAATTCCTGAAACATGGAAACAAGGACTGGTTCTGACATTTAAAGCTTTTCAAGGACAAGCACCAGCCTACATCATTGAACTTTTACAGCCCTATGTCCCTAGTAGGTCCCTGAGGTCTTGTGATCAGGGCCTACTTGTTATTCAGCATACTAGGCTGAAAACCAAGGGTGATAGAGCTTTTGCCACTGTGGCTGCCAGACTGTGGAACTCTCTTCCTCAGAACTTAAGATCTGCAGACTCATTGATTACTTTTAAAAAACAGCTAAAAACACATCTTTTTAGAATTGCATTTTGTTAACTTTGGACTGTTTTTGTTTTATACCTTGTGAAGCACTTTGTGATCTTTTATCTAGAAATGTGCTATATAAATAAAATTTTACTTACTTACTTACAACTATCCAAACATACAGATTAACTCACAATTATTGGCATCCAGTAGTAGTTGAGGTTTTCGGAACGGAACCCGGAGCCTGGCAGCTTTATTCGTCCAGAGAAGAAAAAGAAGGACAAAACACCTGGAAAGGAGATTCAGACTTCAGAACCTATTCTTTCTCAGGAAAGAAAGAAACACAACAAACAGTATGTACACGCAAAGAAGAATTTTAATTCATGTCATAACAGCATGCATAATGTCACAGCCTAAGAGCTGTTCTATCAGAGTTTAACCAGGAGTGAACAAATGCTGCTGAGATGCTTTTATTATTTCAAATCAAATCACTTTTATTGTCACGTCACATGTGCAGGTACACTGGTACAGTACATGCGAGTGAAATTCTTGTGTGCGAGCTTCTCAAGCAACAGAGTTGTGCAAAAATACAATAACGTAAAACAAGCAAAATATAAGAAAGGCTAAATCTGAAAGTAATAAATATATGTACAATATATGAGTATATGCATTACTGGATGTTTATACTAAATATGTTTTTCTACGTGTGTGTGTGTGTGTGTGTGTATATATACATATTTTACAAATGAAATAGAGTAAACAATAAAATAAGATATATAAAATATACGGAGGTTGGTAGTTGGTATTTTCAGTGTTTCTTTTGCACTTTGTAATTTAACATTTATCACTTTTTTAATGGTTGAATGTAAACTATTCCAGCTGTGTTATTGTTTACATCTATAGTTTAAAGTTGTACTTTTTTTTCCTTTAAACTGATTGTTTGAGCTTGTTCTTGTATTTTAGCGCTCCCCTTTAATGCACTAATCGTTTTAGCATGCGGCTACAAACCTCTGAAACAGGTTCTGCTTGGCAGGAACTCACGAGTTCAGTTTTCTCGACGATTTTCCAGTTTCCACTTATTTAACTTCAAAGTTCAATTATGTTACTCCAATGACAGATTACTGGTGATTTAAATGAGAGTGTCTCAGAGTCATTCACAGTGATCAACCCACAGGACGTTTCTGTCTCACCCTGGGTATACATTGTGTGCGTGTCTCTGACGTTTCGTCCCTGGCAGAGCTTCCAAACACACTGGCAGTGTTTCTGCCTTGTGCACTCCTCACCTGCTCTATATGCACAGCATGGCTGATTTGTTTTTTAATCTCATAAATTTGCCTCTCCACCATGTTTGCAGATGTAGCTTGCTGCTGTTTTGAGCCATTTTATCTGATACCTCCACTCCCCACCACACAGCACGAATACCATTTATCAACTAGTTAAGAATTTAACAGCTTAAAAGAGTTTGGACCAGGCCAGACTTGTCTTGCTCCTTTATAGATATAAATTTGAACATATCTCCCCAACAGATTTAAAGTCAATCTACAAATTTAATTGAAAATATTCTATAATAACAAAAAAAACAAAAAAACAGCTACAGAGTATTTTTACAGAAAAATCTACAGTGCTTGTTGCAGCGATGTCGTCCTTACCTACGCCTCCAACCACCATCAACTTCCCAAAGAACAGCAGCAGGTCAGTGACTTTATCAAGCACCACAACCCTGAGAACACACGCAGGGCAGGATGGAGAAACACGACAGTAATCACTCAGTCTCTCAAACACATTCATGTTCTGTACAGGCATTACAGGAACTATAAGCATGCAGTACTAAGAACAGAACATTTACTGTGAAAATAACTACAACACAAACCTTATCACATTTCTCATGAGTAGCTGAAAAGCATTTTTGGCTGAGACGCAGAAGTTTTTCCCATAAATGGCAATCTGACAAGAAAACAGACAGTGATTTTCAGACTCAACTCAGTGGTGAAATACTGGATAAGTTATGTAAAGATAGTAAAACAAATGTTATCATGCTTAGAGTAGAAAAAGTAACTCTTATTGTTCATATAAAAGCCTGTATGATGTCCTCTCACCATGATGTAAGCGTTCCTGTTGATGAACTTGATGAACTTCTCCAGACACCACAAGCAGCACTTCAGGCAGCACATTATAAAACGCGCACAACTGTTTTGCGACCCTGGAGACGACAAGTCAGCGAAAAATCTTAGTATATACATATTTGACCACCCAGTTATTTCAAAATATACTTTTACTCTTATCCTCATAGTTATTCCTGTGGCAGTGACATCAGAGATTATTATCAGTCTTACCTTTTGTTTTCTGGTCAATGTACTCCAGGATAATCCTCATGATCTGAACCAGGGTCAGGATCAAAGCACCAAATGCCAAGGAGCCCAAATGGTACCTTGAAAAATCATTACATGTTATATTCTTAGCCAGTTTAAAAGATACATGTAGCTTCCAGGTGTAAAAACTAAACTAACACTGAACTGGCTAAAACTGGCAACGACAATTAAAGAGACACTTCTGTTTTGACAAAGACATATGTGAAAATCTTCCTGAGCTCCTTCGCTCTGTGGTAAGATTTTAGGTCCAGTTGTTAGTTTCATAAATACAACATCAAGTCCATTTTGTAAACTGGGATAATTTTTGGAGTAAGGAGGATTACTCAGGATATGGCCACTGGCTAGCAATGAATGGGGTCTCCCTCAGTTTCTCAGTCTGATCATTCTCATCACATCTGGTTTTAAAACACTAAGATTGCAACACTCAAGTCAAGGCTTCAAAAGGGGACTTCACAAATCAGTGGGTGACATTATGTTGGCCATGTCCATCTTTTATACTGACATATGTCTACTGTCCACTGAATGTAATGTGCTGAAGAATGAATCATGAAATAGCAGCGTTGATAGTGGAGATCTTTTTTTTAAGAAGAACAAAACTTATGTGGGACATGTCAGGTAATATTAGATCAGCTGTGTAGAGCAGACAATTTACAAATCAAAGTTAAAATAAAAATAGAGATGTGGCTGGTTTAATTCCTGTGGTCTGCCTGCACCCTCTACTTGAAGACTTTGACTTCCAGGTAAAAATGTTTGACAAGGTACAGGACGTAAAACAAAGTTACATTAAGCGTCATCCACAGCAGCTTAGTGGAAAAATAATCCATGTTTCAAATATTTCTTCAGACCTCAATTATAAATTAAGAAACTATCAGGCTGTGTGTGTTACCCTCTGGCACATACTGTAATCATATAAAAAGAATTGGGTCTGGAAATGACACCATTTACTCTGTGATAGCTGCTCATTAACCTACCTGAGTGAGCGTATAAAACCTCCAAAGAGAGGGAACATGGGGATGTCAGACGGTTTTTCGAAGGCCCAGTAGTAGGAGGCGAACGCTCCAGCCAGCGTGCACTGTCCAAGAGCAATGACAAAGTTGACACACCAGAGAAAAGCCACCGCATTGTAGATTTGCAGGTACTGGAGGTTCTTCCGGAAGGGGTCCGTGCTATTGTAGTTAATGAAGATGCAGCTGGCTGAGGTGCAGTCCGGGTAATCTGATGAGGTGAAGTTCTGAGAGGAGAACAAGAAGGTAGAAGTGATGGCGTATGAAATGGTTGTGCATGCATTTGCCAAAAGGCTACTAAAAAAAAAAAAAAAAAAACCCAAAACAAAACCAAAAAAACCAATTATTAACCAATTAATAAACAATCATTTTAAATCCTCTTTAATCCTGAAGGACAAGACTCCATCAATCATCATATAACAACACTTTGCTCTGAGACTGTGAGGTAGAGCCTTCAACTATCAGGTCCCTTTGCTATGGAGTCAGGTCCCAGTTTGAATTCACAAAGCATACCTCTCTATTTTGAAGATAAGGCTGAAAGTTTTCATTTTTTATTATGAAGATTATAGTTAGAGCTGGATCAGGTGACCCTGAATTGAATTACAGTTAATTATCTCCTAGACAAGTGAAGGAAAAAAATGTTTAGAAAATGTATCCCCAGTAGGCTCACCAGAGGGTCACAGTTCTCGGTGCCATCGATACCACTACAGCCGCTCATGGTGGAGTTCAGAGCCACCACTTTGTAGGTGGGACTTCCTGAAGTAGCCAAATATCTGCATCCATTTGTTTAAGAAAAGAACTGAAAGCGTTTATCAAATATATATACTACAGACCATAGTGTAGCCTGAGAATAACATGTACACACATGCAAACATAACATAATGGATACAAAGCAGTAGCCCCCCAGTACGCCACACACACCAGCAGGAGAACAAAGGTGACCACAGGGTACAGCAGAGCGGACATCATGTAGCTGATAGCTCTGCAGAATATCAACACACATCATGAGGTCATGCCAAGGTTTTGTGACATTTTCACAATAAGATAAAAAACGCACTGTTACTTTTACTGTGGTAAGTAAAACTAATAGAGTTTTGAGATCACACTTTTAAGAATAAGAATTGAATTATTAACATCAAGTTTGTTAAAAGCGAGTCAGTCCTGTGGAGGATTTTTTGTTTTGTTTAACCTACTTGCTGGACTCCTGGATGAGAGCGATGGCAATGAGGATTCTTGTGCGTAAGAAGATGAGGGTCAGCAGAAGGATCCCCTCAACTATGCATAAAATTATCACTGAGGAGCAGAATAACGAGAGTCACAAAAAGGAACACAAGCCCACACCCAACTGCTACACACAGATATATTAACCCACATGTGTTCTCCCTGTTTTAGCAGCGCTTTACTTTACTTGGAATGTACTTTATTTATTCTGATCTTTTAACATCCCTAGCTTTGAACTTTTGTATACCAGTGTATCTTACTCGTGTATGTGTGTATACTTGTTTTGTATATTTTACTGTGTAACTACTGCTGAATAAACTGTGGCCTTTGGCCCAGACACACAAAGGAATTCATCTTTTAAAGGATTAATCTTAAGAATCATATTTACCACTTTAACTTTTTGCCTACTTTTATTTAAAATATATATGTATGCACAGGATTAGATTAACAATCAATATTAAGCTACCTATGCTTAATGTGTCAGTGTAAAACAAAGAAAACTATAACCCCCAAAATAAAGGATATTTGTGTTACTGAATCTGTTTTGCAATGTCATTATTCAAGAGGAGCTGTAAACATGACATGCAATTCCTGCATGCCAACAATGGTTTTATTGCATGTATTTTTAGGTATATTGATTTTAGTACATACATAATGTGCCAATAATGTCCTTGTTTATTTAGATTTTATACCTCTCATTTCCTCTGTACTCTTACTTGTAAAATACCACAGAATAAGCTGCTGTGCATAAACTGTCAAAATGGCCATATAAAGAAGAGCACTTTCTTTCTAGTGTAAATGCATAATTTCCAGTTCTAGATTAATTTAATTACTTTTATATCCAACACTTGACCCAATTAGCTTATTAATGCACACACAGCTTGCTCGCTCTCAACCTCTGAGTACATTACAAAGACAAGACTGAGAAATATTTGGTGACATTTGAACAGCACAGCAAAGGTTAGAACTATATAGCATTTTAATGACACTCACAGAATGCCAGCCATGTCTCTTGGACTTCCAGATAACTCTGGAAATTTGTGGTGAATCCAATTGTAGTGATGGTAGCAGAGTTTTGTTTGTAGTTTTGATATTCCCAGGCGCAGTGCCATATTCCTGAAAAAAGAAAAAGAAAAAAAAAATTATTTTGTTTTTTTAACTTCACTTTGTATTTCAAGAGATAAAATAACTAGGTCCTCTTTATATCCAGACATCACTGCCTCTGTGTGCCTGATTTAAAAACTATTACAGGTGAGTATTTACCATAAGCTCCAGCGGCCAACACTCCAAAGATAAGGACCCACACCATGACTGGAGCGGTAAACCTCAACAGCAGCAGGAACAACAGACTGACAAGCATGGCTATCACCAAACCACTGAGACAGGACAAGTGGACAGGATGGAGGGACAGTTAAGACATTTATAAGACATGAAAGCATCAATTTTAAGGTGAAAAGAAAGCCGTGAGAAAGATGTAAACTATATTAAGAACACATATCCAACTTAATGAAATCTCATACAAAGCCTCTGCCACAACTTCTACTGGTACCATTTACTTTTTTGCTGACACTGTCAATAAGGTAATATTTTATATTTGTTCCTGAAGCAATTGTGAGGGCAGTAGTGTATTTGCAATACACTGAAATCATTAACCTACATGACAAAAAGAAAATGCATAGATTATGTAAAAGCAGAATTCATGTCACGTTTCTGTTTGAATTGAATTACACTGTGCAGGTGTTCCTCGTGAAGAGGATGTAAGTGTATGCTGATAACCACATGCTTTAATAACTTGGTACCTTTTTGATAGCAAACAGATCATCTGAACTCACCGACAAGTATATTAATATACAGTACTCATATATTTTTATGTTAAAAAGAATAATTGCCAGTGATTATATTCTGTTAGTTTTCTTATTAAGACAGAGCACCTGGTACAGCATTTCAGATCTTAAGTTGACACTACTACTTTGTGTTATGGCTTATTCGATATCATCAAAACTTCATTTCAAAATCTGACTTCTATCTGTACATCAGCAGGTGGCAGTGTGCAATGCTGGTTCAGCAGGGAAACTCACAGGATGATCCACGGCCATGACGACGCAAAATCTGCAAAGATTCGGGTGGCGATGTCCTTAGCGTTAAAGCTGTTGATAATGCCCCTAACGAAGACAAAACAGGACAAGATGTGGTGGTGGCACGTTTGCTTTTAAATAGTAAAAAGTCATCATCAGATAAAACAAATACTATAAATGAAAAAAAACAAAAAACAAAGAACAACAGCATTTAAAATCCATTTCTAAAATTGGTATGGGTGTAATTAAAAGGTGAGTGAAAAGATCATCATGCAGCCAACAGTGACCATTTTTATATAATTATGTTCTATATGTCTAATGTGACACTAATAAAGCTGGGAAGTCATAGAAACCAGAAATAACCCAAGATATTCAGCATAGGCAGACAGAGAGTGTAAGACAACTACTCATTAATGCTTTAAGGCTGCAAATCCCAAGACAGTGTGTCACATGAAATCTAAGGCCGCTGTGAGTTAAAGGCAGCAACAAGAGCAACTAGAACTAGCTGCTACGCTACGGCTCAACAGAGACTCACAAAACCACCAACCCTGTGCTGCTGATGAGGAGGAAAAAGACACGAGATTATTAAAGTCTGTGGGTTCATTTAGATTTATAGTCATCTTCATAACTAAATGTGATAATGTCTCTTACCCAGTGCCATTTTTGATGAGGGCAACAGTGTCATTCACTGAGTCGGACAAGCCTGGAACATTCTCAAAGTCTTTAGGTATGTTCCCCAAGGCTGCGATATCAGGAAAACATCTCCCCAGCACTAACCACACAGAACAAAAATGGAAAATTAGCCATAAATATGGAGTTAGAATGTTTTTTAGATCTCTATACATAAGTGGTACTGTACTGTGTATTGAATATACAAGGAAATTTAAATGAAAGCAGTAATGTGAATTTGTTACTGACCAGGGGTTGTAGGTATGAGCATGAAAGGACACAGCTCCCGATGTACAATGTCACTAACATTCTGAAAAACATGTTTAACAATCAAGTTTTGGCCAAAAATAAATACTGCATACATAGAATACATAAAAATAGAGACAGCCACCAGTGCTAGCTCTGCCTCCTAGACTGCAGCTATGGTATAAATCTGAAACCTCTACACAACATCTTTTATGAGTTAATGCAAGTTATTTTAAGATTTTCTGACACTGACTTTGAGGTCAAGGTCACTGAGATTTGAACTCGTCCAAGATTTTTAATAGATATGATTTCCTAGGGTATTTTACAAAAAACATGACCTCTGACCTTGACTTTAATCACCAAGGTCACTAATATTCAGACTTTACTGAGATTTGAAAATCAATTTGAAAGTCTCAAGTTTCCCTGTTCTCGAGTTATGATGTTCACAAAGTCGGCTGTCCATGCCACCCGCCCAGTAGCGTGGCAACAATACTTTCTTTTAAACACCATTTGTAGCTTACCAGTTCAGTACCGTTCAGGTTAAGAGATGGCACGCAGTAATTTGGATTGAAAACCGTTGCAGGTTCTACATTTGGAACGTACGACTGTATCCGCACGGCCCAGAAGTCAGAGGGACATTCTTTCACACAAACCTATGGGTGATTAAAAAAAATAGGAATATTTATGCAGCACAGAGAGTAAAGTAAAGAGTGAACAGGAACAGCAAACTGCAGCAGCTGTGTGTACCTGTGTGGTTGGACACTGGAAACCATTGAGAACACTTGCCATCACATTGACGGACATTGCACATTTGAGAATGTCAAAGTAAAGCAAGTTGGGTCGGTCTCTGAAAGACATGAATAAAGTTTTTATTTCATATTATATTATTAAGTGTGTATATATTTTCTATATTTAAATAAAATGACTAAACAATGGTTAAATTACTTATTTGGCCCAACTCCACAGAACCAGCCAGTTGAGTTTCTTGCGTAAAGAACATCTCTTGGATCTCCATAGATCCAAGCTGACAGAGGAAAAAAATACAAGGACACATTAATACTCAGAAAGAAACTAAAACCCAATCATGTAAATGTTTGACATAATCCATCTTGTTCAATGTGTTGCTTGCATTTCATATGAACAGACTACACGAGGGTGTGTTTTTAATTCAAACACTCAGCATTTACTGCCTATACCAGTGTGGTGTCTGGTCGGAGAGATGTGAAAATGGTTGCTAAAATATTTATTGAGGTGGGAAACAGATTGTGGTGTGAATTCAGTAACACATTAATATTGTGACAAAAGCAGTCCAATAATAACTTTTATGAGAAGCAATATGACTAAATTTTGGTTTCAATTCACAGAACTTGGTGTATTACTTTTTTATTATTATTTATTTATTTTTAAATCAAACAAGCATCAAAAGGGACAACAGGATGCAGTTTTTGAGTTTGTTTTTTCCCCTGTGGGGCTTCTTTTAATACACTTATTCTAAGCTGCTGCATACAAAACACACCTAAATCAATGTATTTTTTTTTTCCAAATGTTTTTGTTTTTTTTCTATCACAATGTATGTAGCCATAAACTAGGACCCATGCTACATCTGGCAAATTTTCAGTTATCATTGATTTTCATGTTAAACAGTGGAACATTTTGCTAAACCTGTAGAGCAGATTTCTCCCACTATAAATCCACCCTTGTGTGCGGTGCTTTTAATCATCTCAATGAAGGAAATAGATTTGGGAAATACTAGCCATAGAAACACACAAATAAGGTCATTTCATGACCCGTCAAGCCGCTGTGTTTGCTCTAGATAAGAGATGGCCTTGAGTGTTGGAATGAGTTTGATGACAGAGCAATAACAATCTGCTGACTGGAACTATATGAAGAACATAGCTGTTTATAGTAATTATAGAAACCAAATAACTGAAAGAAACAACAACGGTAATCCTTCACATTGTGTAATCTACTTGGCACATATAAATCAAGAGCTGTAAATCTCTCCCACTAAATGAATCATCTGGTTTGACAAGAGGGAGAAACAGTTAACATGAATTGGGTTACATATTGTTATAGCCTGCTGGATAGAGGCAGGCTTGCTCTTCCACCATACCTAGTTCTTTATATCAACTACATAATAGCTTCAGACTGAAAAGATGGACACATGACTTATGTTTGCTAAAGTGCAGCAGTGAGCGTGAAGTGAAAAACATAAGGATATATGAAAAAGCCTGTGTTGACAGGGTTGGGTTTCTCTTACCTAAAACTCCAACTACTATGTAGCCGATGATGACCAGCAGGAAGAGAATACAGCAGATTATATCTGTACACCCTCTGTGTAAAAAAAGAAAGAAAGAAAAGAAAAAGAAAAAAGAAAGTGAGATAACAATAAATAAAGTAGAAAGGGTAAGCTTTGCATGGGTGTTTGATTTTGTGGTGATAAATGTGTCTTCCCGGGTCAACAGAAACACACACACTACACCAGAAAACACAGAGCTGGACAGAGGACAGGGGGGTTAAAAAGTAATTTCATCACCTATCCAGTGAGCTTTGAGTCAGACTTACCTATTCTTTACAGGTCCTTTGAAATTATGGTCATACTGTGCTGCTTGTCCTGAGAAAGGCAAACATTCGCCATTAATCAACAACTTCCTTATTTGTGAACAGATGACCAAGGACACATTAGCTATTTCTTACATTTTTGAACTGCTGATATAATCTTTGTGTGTATAACTGTACAACAATGGAGAAGGTGCAGTTCTTAAAACAGGTTTTTTGGATAAAGACATATTTTGACCATTACTGTCTTTCAACCTGGTTATACTGGGCTTTTATTTAGCCAGTTCCTGAAATATTCCTTCTAGTTATATTTGTTTAATTTTAAAAACAGGTGCCCTCTTTTTAAAGTAACTTACTTATGCATAAGTGAATAAGGAAATCTTTAAGAGACTTGTATTCATATTTTATGGGCTGATTGTTCATAGAAGTGTTGCAGTATAATCACTATGACAGGAATTAAATTACTAGGAAGAAATATGTCACTTTTGTTTCCTGGAACAGAGAGAGGGACAGTCAGCAGGAACAAACAATGAATCCAGTGGACTCAGAAATCAAGCGGCTCTGAATATAAAATAAAATGCATAATTTATGTTAGTATCTATGTGTTTAATAATAGCACAGTGAGTAAAAAAAACAAACAAACAAAAAAAAAACAACTGAGTGAGGCACAGCACTGACAGCAGCAGCTCTCAGGATAATATTTGTCAGCATAGTTTTTTAAAAGAATTTGAACTGAAACATTGAGACTGTCCTGCCTCTAAAAAAACAAATGTTTAATAGTTTAATTGTAAACAATGAAAATCAGGAAATGTGTTTGAGAAACTGTCAGCTGAAAAAAAAAGTTCCATCCACCAAATTCAGATCTGCATTATCCTGTCGGGCTGGAATAACCTGACAGAACAAGCCACCCATATACACCATTAAATACAATGACTAAACAATTTATGTCTTCGTAATCCACGTGTACTTCATATTTGATCATAAAAAGAAGCTGCACTCCTCATTTTATAGAAACTATAGCATAAGGAAGCTCAAAAAGTACAACATTTAAAAGTCCTCTCCACTGAGTGTAATTTGAATAGGGCTGAAAGGACACTGTGTCAACACTGCACACAGTCCCTCAGGCTTTCCGAGAAGGATGCAAATATTACAACAGGATGTAAGAACTTCATGGCCAATCATGTGATTCAAAGCTGGCAATAAGTAGTCATGATAACAAAAAGCTAATTGTACATTATAGTGTAATCCTTCAAAACAGGAATGGTTAATAAAATACTAATTACTGCAACACATAAGATCAGAAGGTTTTTCATCTCAGTCATTCAAATATCAGGTGTGTCAAACAAAAACAAAACAAAAAAAAAAATCAGTGAAAAGACTACACTAATGTCCTCCAAACTCCCACTCGAGAAATACTTCAGAGATACAAAATGCTGACAACACAGATGGGTTTTCACTGGTTTGTTTTTTCCGTGAGTGTCAGATTTCTTCTGCTAGGAAACTGCTATGTGTTTAGAGTAAATGACAGTCTGGATTATGGCGCATTATAACTTTAGATGACACACACACACACACACAAAAGACTTTTCAGTTCTTCCCTCATAAAAAACAGATGCAAAGCCTTAAACCTTTAAACTTTGAACCTCATACAGGCTTTTTTTTTTTTTTACAGCTTGAATTTGCAAAATTACAAATGACCATAAATACAAAAGTTATCACATCCTGTCTTAAGATGAATGAGGCAGATGACAGAACAGACCCATCTGGCAGGTTGAGCAACCAGTTAAAGCAATGACTGAACATTTTGGGGAAGTGGCGCACACAGAGACTGACTCAAAAAAAAAAAAAAACCATAGATGTTGCCTGAATTCTTTGGTTTGTCTGTAAAAAGAAATGATGACTTGGTTAATTGTCACCGTTAGAGTCTGACTTGTAACATTTTTTTTTTTTAATATTAAAATGTTTGTGACTCATGGATATCTTGTGGTTAAACATTCCAATGGCTACAATAAACCACAGAAAGGTTTTCTTATTAGAACATCAATTTGCAAAATAATGAAAAAAAAAATAAGAACCTTAATCTCCCCCAAAAGAACATGGCTGCAGGATTTTAAGTTTGCAAAGTGATTTTAACAAATCACCAGAGTTCTGGGACAGTGTCCTTTGGACAGACGCAACAAAAGTGCAGATATTTGGCCATAATGGACAGCAAAACAAATACAGCATGTCAGCACGAGCACCCCATACCAACTGTGTTAAGTCAACCATGAACAGGAGCCAGTTTAGCTCACTGGGATGAGCAGGTGACCATAAGCAGTATGGCTCAGCCTCAGTTCAAATCCGATCCGCTGCCCTTTGCGGCATGTGTTCCCTTCTCGCTCTCCCTCTGTTTTTCTGCCGCTCATCACTGTAACTGTCTAATAAGGCCAAAAAAATAATAATATAATAAATGCACCTCTAACTTTTTACCCCCTTGAAAACCTACTACCAGTAACTCTTGAAGCTCTTTTCTGAACTGAGTGTTTTCTGTCACATTTCAGATCTTACAGAACAAAATGTGTGTTTGCATCCAAAGGTAATGAGAGTTGTCTTTGCCTGTGCAGCTACCCTTGGAAAAACGTGGAACCTATTCTAATGAGCGTCAAACCATGTTTTATTGATATATACTAGAGGTGTCAAAATTCATTAAGGATACCTGGAAAATCGTCAAATGCTGTAGAGTCAAATGCAAAACCTGTCTGACAGGTAAAGCGTGGCTGTGTTTTACTGTGTCATGCAACAGGTCAATGATCCCAAGAACAGCAACAAATCTACAACAGAACGTCTAAAAATGGAAGGATTTTAACTGGGCCAGTAAATCCACTCACCATTAGACAGCTGACATATAATCTTTTTATTTAACTCAGTCATTTTAGAAATGTGTTAAGAATGTAAAATAAAGCCTATGTGTGATTCTCCCCTCTCCTACATTAGCTTTATTAACAGAGTTATGTTCTAACATTAGTTCCCCTGTTGAACCAGGCAGGCTTAACAAGTTTTGTGGTCAATGATTTGCAATAAGGCACATCTTTCTCAACACTGTCTAAACTTTCTTAACCGAGACAAAAGTGCAACAGCTCCAAAAAGGGCGCAAACAAATCTCTCACTAATGAATCAGGAAGTGTCCCCAGCCCTGAAAATGATTTCTACTTCCTTATGAAGCCAATCAGAGCAACAAAGAGTAGCTTTAAATCTGACTCATAATTAGACCCCACACACACGCACGCACGCACACACACACGCACACACAAATAAAGAACAGAGGTGTGGTCACCTGGTTTTTACAAGTTATATGGAAAGACATGAAATCCATCCATGTATGTTTACCCCAGGAAGGGTTTGTTTATTGTAGCCTCATCAAACCTGCCAGAGTGTCAACAGACTCATGACTTACTCTAACACAGCAGACTCCGATGCAGAAGGTGAAGTGGCCAAAACGTTTTCAGCAGCAGCAACAGAATTTGTCTTTTAAGAATCTAGGTTTCTCCAGTTTAAGACTTTGTGTGCAATACCCACACTAATAAGTTCACCACTTTCTTTCACAGTGGAGCGCCTGGTTAGTTCAAGCCCTTATGAAAATAGCAGTGTAGTCTCTTCCAGAGTTTTCCCTGCACATATTATCAGCACCCACTAAGGAAGCTTTCACCTTCCACCAAAGGAAACTCATCAACCCTGATAAAAATATTAACCATTTTCTATCATAAGTAGATTTAAAACATTTTTATTTATCAAAAGGCCAAAATCTGTTAACTAATGCAATACAGACTCCCTGCTTTTACACTATGCAGACCAACAGTGCTTACGTGTACATTCACCCTAATGTGAAACTGATCATTATACAAATAATCTTCACATATTTTCATGATAAAACAGTGATTTCAAGCCTAAATAACTGAGGATTCTCATCAGGGTTTGTGTGACAGTGAAATGACTCGAAAAGGTCGGGAAACTATTGTAAATGTCAAGTTATTGTGTACATTATTCACAATCTCACTTTACAGACCAAAGAGAGAAAGGAGCTGGAGAACAAACTGGTATTTTGATGAGATATAATTAAGTATTTAGATAACTGAGTAAGTCATTTTACTAAAATTACTCAATTCTCATCTTTTAAAGTCTTTAATGACAGTAAACTGTTTATCTGTAGGGTTGATCTTCATCACATGAACTGAGAAACCTTCAATTTTTTTATTTTTACTAAATGGCCTGGAAAAATCTGACAAAATTATAATTTTAGGTTACAGTAAATTAAATTATTCAAATAAACAAGATTAAAAAATGGTGGAAGGTTAAAACCTCTGTGGTGACTACAAACGTCTTCTATGCAAGAAAACCCCCACAAACATGAACAGCAAGTCAACCTGTATCTCTGTCCTTTCAATGTCTTGTGTTGTGAAATTTCCATATTGAGCAATGACATGCATTTTCTTAACTAACTAAACAAAGGCTTTTTATACATCAGATTTCTATCAGAACCAAACCAGGTAGCGTTTATACCTTGGACTACAAATACCCGAATAGATAGCAAAACTCTTTTTAAAAAAAAAGATTCACTATTTGTATCTAATCCTTCTAACCCTAACACTGCATAGTTAACCTTCACAATTGACTATAAGGCCATGCTCAGTTGACACTGTGATTATTTCTAAGCATGACATTAATAATGAAAGAGGATTTAAAGAATAGAATGCAATTATTTCAAACTATTTTAGCCTTCTTTTTTCTCCCATTTGGATATTTTGTCTTTTACCTTACAGTCAGGTTTCTAAGGTGTCCTGATTTGTCAGTAATAAAACTGTCACAACATTTTAAAACTAGGTTATCTGTAAAACAATAAAATAGTTTGATTAGGCTAATATGTCACACGTGTAAAAATACACGGCCTACTGTTTAACCGGAAGATAATTAAGATATCACTGAACTTTTACAACCTAGCAGTCATTAAAAAAAAAAATCCACGTTAGAAACAATGGGTTTATGCTAATAATCATTTCATTAAAAAAAAATTTCATAAAAAAAAAAAGAAGTTAGAAACCTTGAATTAAAACTCTAAAAAATGGCGTGACACAACAAATGAACACAGTTCTCACAAAGCATTTAACTCTAAACTCGTTCATTTCGGAGTTTTCTCAGCTGCTGTTGGTAATTACAACTTTAACGGCTGAAAGCAGATCCTCTGAGAACAACAAGGGCCGACGTCAGCTCACCGTACTCGGAGTTCGGATTTTCCTCTTCTTGTGTTTTTTTAGCCATGTTCCGCCTGGATCGCCACCTGTTCCTCCTTTACTCATAAAACACAACTTGTTTTGCACACGGCGAGCTTAAAACTAAACATAAAAAGAAGCTAAAACCGACTTTTTCCGAGCGAGCTTCGCCGCGTTCGCGCGGACATTGCAACTAATGACTGAAGAAATCTTTTTCTTCCTGGCAGCTGTAACCAGGGAATGACGCGGCACGCGCACCTGCTGAGGGATGCGCACCTTCGCGGTGGACAAAGATTGTTTATTAACAAGAGGACTCGCTCTGCATACCTCATAGTAACAGAGACGGAAAGAGAATAGCTTAGGAAGAAATTAAAATGTATGTCTGTGTTTAATACTTTGAAAATATGTGTGTAAATTGTAAGTAACAGAAATAAATAAAAAATTAAAATTAAAAAATTAATTAAAAATAGTTCATGCTTTTTCAAAACTCTGCCTTATATATGATGGGCTTACCAAACTAAGTAAGTCTTGGACAGTGTGGTCAAATTTGCCAGCCCAACAAGCCTCAGGAGATCATTGCTGAGACTCCGATGCCCACATTAAATAGGTTCTTGGATATTTGTTGCTAAAATAAATAACTTTAACTCTGCTTTCTCTTGGTCAGTATGAATTATGGATCTAAGTAATACTTTAGTGTATAATAATGCTGTTTTTCTAAATGGTAATATTCCATATAGGCAAGGTTGAAGAAGAACCGTCATAAAATCTGTATGTTTGTTGGTTACTATTAATAGGAACTTGTGTAATTGTAGAGGTCTATGGTAATACTAAAATCACAACATAAAGAGAAATAATTCAGGCGATATGAAGTTTTTCAAAAAATCTTCATTTTTTTAGCCTTGTCCTTGCATGCACAGTCCTAGTAAAATTGTTTACATTTGTTGGGTTATTAAAATGCGTAAAAGTGTTTCCTTCACTGAGCCAGAGATGTGCTTTGCCTAATAATTAAATAAATGACAAACTAATCACTTACTTATGTGTGTGAGACCTATTATCTTCCAGTGGGAGCCAACATTTTTGTTAGTGGGCAGCAAAGGTCTGCAGCCATTGTGTTTATGTGTCTGTGTGTCTTGCCTCTTAGATTAACTGGTGATTTTAAATTGGACTTGTTGACATTAGTTTGGAGTCTCTTCTGTGTTGACACTTATATTTTATCAGAGTGAGACTTCCATCTTTAATCTTCATATCTGATCATACCCAGTGCTGCTCCCCACTCCTCTTGCTTTGCATTATTGTCTAAAGGGCCTCTGTTGTTAAAATAGCAGCTAGGAAACCACAACACCCAACAAACTCAAGGCTGAGCACGAATAAAACAAATTAATCAGCTTAACAAGTGACTTTAAACATGTGTAGGCCATGATTCTTAATTTTAATAAAGCCATAGCGCAGAATTCAACTCATGAGTTATTTTATTACACTACATGTGACAGTAAACAGCAGGTATAAAAAAAATAAAGAAAACAAAGCTAACATAATAATGAAAAACAACCTTACTCGGTCCAGCATGGGTAAACACCTGAACCATTACTGCTCTGTGTCAAAATGCATTGACTTGTTGGCACAAGAGGAAAAAAAAAAAGAAGGTATAAAATACATGTTTGTATACATGACTGGTACATGATGGCAGGCTGCTAACACGCAAAGTGTCAAGGCATGAGTAAATTGTGATTTACAGTTAAAATACTGTGCGTAAAGAATTACAAAACCTCCGTCATTTCTTTCTCCAAACTCCTACATGGTAAAAAATATTCCGGCCCAAATCCTCTACAAGATAAAGTGGCTGCTGACAGCTTCAGGAAAAGAAATTGCAGTTCAAGTAGAAAAAACACACAGCACCTTAGATAAAAAACTGAATGATGAATGGAGATATACCCCTGCTATGATGTATTTCCATTACTAGTGTGCGCAACAGAAGGGGTTAATCCAAAGGCCCCATGGGTAAGTGTCTTTTTTTTTTTTTTTGTTTAAGAGTTCCCTAGCATGGTCAGCCCACAGTCAGCTCCTGATTCTGGGCCGGCCTCCAGCCGAGCTAGCCGGCTCTGCTCCAGGGCGATGGCTTCGGCTGAATGTTTGCATTTCTCTGAGCCGCACTGACAGGTGAAATATTTGCTCTTAATGTCCCAAAACCGATCTCCGTAGTCAAACCTAAGGACCAATCAGAAGACATTAGAATAGATTTCCAGATAACAGAAAGAAAAGAGGGCTCAACTAAGCAGGAAATAAATTACACACAGTTGTGTTCAATTTAGTTCACATTCACTTTTCATGGGCAAGTGTATGGTTATAGTAATTTAAGGATTTCTTTTCATAATGGAAAAACAGTGAAGCTGGAGGACGAACGCTAACTTTTTTCCATTCGATAAAAGTTAATGCGAGGGTTTCCGATGGTTAAGGGATAAATGCAACTGGCAGGATGCTGTAAACGGACCAAACTTCAGTCAGGAGATGAACTGAGATAATCCATCCACAATACGTGGTTAGTCATTAAAATACTGCTGCATGGGCTGGGCTGTAGTTACATCATAAAGTTTTAAAAACTGAGCTTTAAAATGATTAGTGTAATAAAAACCGAGGGAGGCCGACGGCGATCACTGACTGTTTTCAGGGGCTTGTTCAGATTAAATAGAACAAGTGCAAAGCATTAAAACGTATTAAAAACACAACAGCTTTAATAAACAGAGTAGTTTGGACCCGGAAGCTCATATGTGATGTGAATATGTGATGACATAGTTCATATGTCATCACTTAAAGCAGTTTCTAGTTCATGGCAGGCTTGAGCCTTGGTGGTTCCTGGGTTATTCCAAACATCCTAAGAATTTTTTCTCACCTGAGGGTGACAGAGAGATCCACTGTACTTACATACAGCACAGTTGTTTGAAAAGATGATCTTGTAACCTGCAGTTGTTTAAAAATGGCTATGACAGCCATTCCCTGCTCATGTAAATCTACAATTCTTCTTCTCAGATTATCACTGAGTTCCTTTGACTTTCCCAGCGCTCTGGGACCTACACCCACCTAAAATCACTCATGATCACTTACGAGAAGTTAATAAGCCTTGGAGTGTCAAATTTGAAAGACAGTAGAACTTTCAGCACCACTTATTAAAAGATTTATGTGAGTGTATGAATATACTTCTGATACTCTGTGGATTAGAAAAAAATAAACCTGTGCACCCAATTCTTGTTTTTCAAAGTTATTAAATATGTATGCTGTACAATCAGCCATCAAAAGCCCCAAATTACCATCACATTCACGCCCATGATGAGTGCATGTAAACTCCTGACCACAACTTTAAGGTCCAAGCAGGCACTTATGACTTCTTACCCCAGCTCCTGCCCACTGAGGATGTCTCTGGAGCTAAAGAAGGCGATGCGAGGGAATCGCAGGTCCTGATGGAGCATGAACACCCGTACTGGGATGAGGTTTGGGTCACACAGGTGGTTAATGAAGCGGCTGATGTTGCCATAATACCGGGCATCGATGCAATACACCTCCCCATCCTATACAGAAAAAAAAAGACTGTTAAGACAGTTGAGGAAATCATAGCAAACATTTATTTCTGCTATGGGCATATTTATTCATATTAAATTAGTAAATAAAATTTAAAATACTGCAGAAACAACACAATCATCAATTCAAAGTACCACGATAAAAGTATCTTCATACTTTTAGAATCAGTGTCAACACAAGAAAGGGGGTTAAACCCTAACCCTGGAAACACAAGATTAAGACTTGGTCAATTATTTACTTCATAGTTTTTGATTAATAATTATACAGTTAATAAGCTGTGTGCCGCCTCTTTCCGTTTTCCCCAAATGACGTCCACAATTTAAGAAGGTTCACCTTGTTGTCCAGGTCAAACAGGTAGGAGTCGTCCTCTCTAACATCTGCTTCTGCATCCGAGATCAGCTCTCCAACATATCTGTGCAGAAACAGGAAGGTAAGCTCCATTTTTTTAACCTCTAGCTTTTCACATAAAAGCAGCCTAGTGTGTGCCAGCAGAGGGTTTTTTTCTCTTACTCGCAGATGAAGCTTCCCTGTGGAATGTCCTGCAGAGCTCGAACTCCCCAGCCCATTTTCTCTGTCCTGTACAGCTGCAAACGAACTCTGAGGAGGAAAGAGGAAAAAATAGGGTTAAGAGTGAAGTATCAAGCAGACACTCATCAACCGGGGGGGAAAAAAAGCCAGTGATGGCTATTTGCAACACATGGCTGCCTCTGCACTGTTAATCATCTGTGACTGACTCAGCTGCAGAGTGATTAATAATTATTGCTTTACCATTGCTGCCCTCAGCAAGATGTAGAAAGATGGTCAGCAGGTTGTTGTTTACTGCACAAGAGAAGAAGCATTTTTCCCCCCCAACCAAAACTTTAGCAGTTGATTTTATTTGTTAGAAATCTTTTCAGATGATATGAGGTTAAGATTATTCGCTGTCGGTTTGTAGTCTGACGTGTAATCTGACTGTGATTTATGCATTTATTTAACTGCTGACACTCACTTGATCCCTGCCTGGACCACCCTGTTCTTGCACGTTCGATAGCAAGAGCAAGCCATGTTGCATTCGAAAATTAGTGGAGGCTCTATTTTGTTGAACTCCTGAAGCAGCCGTTGATCCTTATAACAGCAAAAGAGGTGAAAAAAATGATAGAATAAGAATAACTCAACCAGTTTAACTTGATATGAAATCCGCTGCTAATGATTATGTCGGTATTTTTTCCCCCAGACAGTTTTTTACCTTGTCATACCAGCAGCGGATGCTGAGCTGTCCACAGAGGCAGTTGCTAGACGAGCAGTCGTCAGTGCAGCTACAGTGCTGAAGGGGGAGAAAAAAAAAAACGAGGAAAAATGAAGAATACATTTTTCAAAATAAAAGTTCTGTTGTGTGGAGACACAATGAAGTTACCTGTAAGTGTGTGATATTACGGTCTATGTTCATTGCTGAAGTTTCACAGTTTTCTGAAACGTATTTGTAATCCGATGGACAGCCTTCATCATCCACCGCATTCACGCAGGGGATTGGTACGTTCTCATAGCCCTGTGCGATGTCACTGACACACAAAGCACAAAGCTTAATCTGCATGTTTCCCCACTGATCAACCATGGGAATTCCTCTTGACTTAATTATAAATCACATCATCTAGCATACACGATGCACTCATGGCTCTTGATACCAAAAATAAAAGGGTTTTGGGGCGTGAGCCTGGAATCGAGCTGCCAGATAAATGGTGGGTGTGCCCAGCATACACTTAAGTACACACCGTGATAGGTTTCAACTTACGCAGCTTAAGGTATTAACCCTTTAACCCTGGTCACTACAATGGACAGCTATTCAACGGCTGTTTTCTTGTATTTGTGTCAGTGTTGATGGTGTACTTGCACATAAACCACAACATTGGACACTGATGTGTCAGTTGATACCCTGCCACCCACTGGTCAGCCAGTGGACGTGTAAGTGGACATGTAAAAAACTATTTGAAAAGTACATGTTTAAAAAAATGAAGTTCAAAAATCTTTTTTACATGCCTAAAGAGGAATAAAACTACTTAAGAAAAAAATCTTGATTGAGTTTGTCATAATTCATGCATGAAAAGGTTAAATAGAATTCTCAAAGTCTCATCTATTAAAAATATATTGCAACATACAGAACCAATGTGACAACATACCTCATTATGCAATCTGAGTCATGTATTTTTATTTAGGGGCAGACTTAAGGAGGGATTTTTTTTTTCATGATTCTGTTTAAAATTTTAGAAAACCAAATACAAGTGGACCTTTTATCGCTGTATTTGGGGTTCCACTTCTTTTCAGTACAAAATACTTGCTCTTACATCCATCTTGGCAAGAAATTGTATCCTTGAATTTGCACTGCTGATTATTTTCATGTAAACAACACATTATCGTGCCAAAACACCTACCTGCAGATGATTCTTTCCGTCCGAAGCATGCGATTGGTTATTCCCCTTCGCAGTTTCCTGTTGATTTGGAGTGACACCCACACTGGCGTGTCAGCCCGCGCCAAGGTAAGAGGTGTGTCTCCCTCCCTGTTCATGATGTCTATATCTGCACCTCTGGACAGGAACAACCTGCACAAAGAAAACAGAGAAAACAAGTTCATGTCCAGAAAACTGTAGCAAAATGTCTTCAACTTCCTTAAACGTCTGGATGGATAAAAGCAGATCTATATAAACTCACGTAACACATTCCAAGTAGCCCTCTCTGGCAGCGATGTGGAGTGGTGTGTCTCCGTGTACGTTAACAGAGGAGAGGGAGCAGCCGGCGTTCAACACCAGCTCTGCTATATCCACATTTCCTGCATATGCCGCCCAGTGGAGACACACATTCAGCTCCTGATGGGAAAGACGCGACTGTTTAAAGTAAAAACCTGAAATATGTTCATACAACAGCATCCATGTGGTCTCTCACACCAATGAGCTAGGAAATTGTTTAACCACTTCATAATGCTTAAACATGTTTCCATTATCTAAGCTGTGGATGCACTCCTCCCTCCAAAGTCCTAATCTGAATTTAGGAAAATCCAATAACATTTAATATGGCTTAAAAGTGAGGGTAATGTCTAAAATTTGCATTCTTGCTAAAGCCCAGCAGGGAGCGACTCCACCTGCTTGCACAAAGAAGTTGTATCGTGCACTTTTGCAGAGTTTATGGTAGAAATCTACCTTATCATTGATGGTGACGTCAGCTCCTCTGTTCAGCAGCGCTTTGATCACATCGACGTGTTTGTGCTCTGCAGCCCAGATGATCGGCGTCCAGCCCCCGCTGTCCTGAAACAAGCCCACAGGAAGAGTCGGGAGTGGACGACAGAGCGGATCATATGCCATGTAGAACAGGGGTGCCCAATCCTAGTCCTCGAGAGCTCCTGTCCTGCAGCTTTTAGATGCATCCCTATTCCAACACAGCTGAATCAAATGGTTTGATGACCTCTTCAGCATGCCATCAAGTTTGGCAAAGGCCTGATAACAAGACATTCATTTGATTCAGGTGTGTTGGAACAAGGATGAATCTAAAAGCTGCAGGAAAGTAGCTCTCGAGGACTAGGATTGGGCACCCCTGATGTAGAAGGTTGGTGGTTCAATCTCTGGCTATTTTACAAAGTCTAATCAAATCAATTCCTTGTCAGGAAAAGGCTGAAATTTTCATTGAATAGGGAGAAAGTAAGTGATGGGAGACAAAAATGCTATCTTTCTCCTTTAAAATAGACATCCAGGATCTTGCTTTACCTGTGCATTCACATCAACCTGCCCAGTCTCCAGAAGCATGTTGACGATCTCAAGGTTTCCTAGCTTGGCGGCATGGTGGAGGCCAGTATATCCATCCTCCTCCTGATGAACAATGATATAAAAAAATTAATTAATTTATTTTAAAAAATCCATATCGAGCAAACCTCTTATGGTTCAGTTATTTTTTTTGGAGACACTTACAATGTGATAGACACAGGCGCCGTTCTGGACCAGGTAGCGAGCCACCTCAACGTGATTGTTGATGATAGCCTCCAACAGAGGAGTCCTCAGGTCCTTGTCCTGGGCATCGACTTGAGCACCAGCCTGTCGGTGTGGAATCAAGTGTAATATTTAAATGAAATACTTTAATTTCGGCACATCCTAAATGCAATGATGTGTGCCCACTTGCATTTTTAAATGGTTAATTGTTTGTGAAAATGCAGAGCTGAAAGGATCAGATGCAAACAGCATCATAAAATAAAAAAGGCTGTTCAATGCAAGAGTTATCTTTATGTTCTGGGCCATTAATCAGAAAAAGCAACCATCTCTATGACTCATCTGGGATTCTTAAAAAGCATGCCAGATTTTTCTTTCCATTACTAAACTATTAAAAGATTAAATTGAATAAAGATAAAGCCAAAAAATGGCAAACTAATTTTGAAATTTCAAAAGTAAGCTCTATTTGCAGCCTCATAGAAAACGAGTAAACTCACATCCACAGATGAAAGAAGCAAAGACAAGTTTAACCAGGCGATTAATTTCCCACCTGTATCAGCATGTAGCAGACTTCCAGCAGACCTCTCTGAGCTGCAGCGTGAAGAGCGGAGCGCCTGTTCTGAGAGTCCGGCTGGTACGTTGGATCGATACCTTCCACTGGGACACACACACACACATTTAATAGATAATTAGTGGTCACATGTTTGCTTTCTTTTCACTCTGAAGATTTCAGGGCAATAGTTTACATGTGATGTGATGTAGTAACAGCCCTTCTGTGCCTATTTATTTTCTTTAGTGTGGAATTTAAACTGATTGTAAGCTGAATATATAATGAACTCTATCATGATGAATACCTATTAAAAGAACAGGCAACAACCATTTTTGTCAAAGTATACAAGTCGAAAAGAGCACAGTGGAAGTGCTGCAGTTTTCGCCACTCACTGAGCATGAGCAGGACTCTCTGCACCTCTCCTTGCTTGGCGGCAGGGTAGAGCTGACGAGGGTGGAACCTCAGTTTCTTCCTCCTGGCGAATCAAAAGCAGTAATTTACCAATTTGGCCTCAAAACAACCAGCGATTTAGTTTTTCAGAGAAAGCCATTTGTAATTAGCCACTTTCATGGAAGATTTTGAGCAAACAGCGATGGTAGATGTTTATGCCTGCATTTACAGCAATGTGTCATTTTTCTGTGCAAGTTTAAAGCAGTTTTCACACACTCTACAGCCCTGAACACTGATGTGTGAACAGAGTGGTGCATTTATCGTTAGCAAATACAACATTTGAGTTTGCACCTCTGTGGAATAAAGCCCAACCTCAAGTTCACATGTGAAAACAGATTAAGAGATTTCAGAAGATGACAGGGATGCTCTGCTTGGGGAAAAATATAAAAAGAGAGCTGTGTGTACATTTTAAGGAAACAAATGAGGCTTAAAAGCTGAAACTAAACCTGTTTCAGCCTGGTATTCAGCTCTTTAACCAGATGGAGCTGAAAATAATTCAACTTAAATCAAGTCTCCAACCTCTCTGTGTCCTGTGTGAGAATGGCTTTCTGCAGCGCCGCCCTACTGGGCCCAGGTGGAAGTGCGCTTGGGCTGACTGGCTTCCCATTTGGCATGCAGAGCGAAGGTCCTACGCTGTCCACGCCCTCCTCTGCGGGGGGGACAGTGGTTGCAGTTGCAGCTGAGGCTACAGGTTGAGGAGGCTGCTGCTGCTCTACTGCAGGTGTTACCAAGCCGTGACTACGCATACGAGCACTGAAGAGACAGAAAAGGATGGAAGCACAAAAAGAAAGAAAACCCCACATTTTAAATTCTGACATTTCCCATGTCATTTAGCCTTACCTGACAGGTCTTTCGGGCATCTTCCCATCCTTCATCCCACCTGTGGAGGCTGTGAGAGAGGGTCCCGTGGGGACAGATGGTGGCAGAGACGGTGTGGTGGTGGAGGAAGCCGACATGGTGACGACCGTAGTTGCGGAGGCCGTGCTGAACGAGGGGATAGTGACCTCCTGCGCCTCGGAGGCATCTTCGCCACAATGGGGACAGAAAAGCATGCCTCCGCCATTTGCTCTGCTGCGCCCGCCACCCAGCACCGTCACACACCCCCGGTGGAAACGGTGAGCTATGCGCTGGTCCGGGCAGCACTCTAGAAATGTGCCCTGAAAGAGGAGCATAAAGCAGAAGAATAAAACCAGATATGTGAAAAAAAAAAAAAGATTTAATGGATGAAGAAAGATATCAAATAGGTTAAACAAGTCTACTGCACAGAATATAGTGAGGCAGATAAAGAAAAGCATAAACAAGAAGAGAGAAGGGAGAAAAAGAGGACAAAGACCATCATCAGAGAGGATATACAGGAGAACTGAGAAGGAGAAATAAGAACTAAGGAAATATCTAAAGTCTAAAGTTCTAAAACTCTACAGGAACAAACTTAAACCACATTCTCGCAGGTTGTTGTGTAAGAAGATACCAAAACCACATTCAACAGACACTCTAGAGTCTTCAAATATGAAAGCAGGTGGTTTTAACACTTACCGCTATACAGAAATATCCACAGCCAGGACAGCAGTGGTGTTTAACCATGTGTGAGCGATGGACATCACAAAGCACCATCAGGGGAACCCGACTGGACGGCCTCATGGTCTCCCCCTTAATAGTCCGACTGGTGCAAGCTCGCAGCTGACAAACACAACAGGAGAGAAAAAATGAACTTAAATGAACTCCAGGATTTCTGAAACCTTTACTGAGTTAGATTAAATATTTTTAAGATGTTATTGCCATAAAAAAATGACATCTACTGCATTTTACAGAGTTTTACAGGCAGAGAAAGAGAGAGAAAAAAACTGTATGAACAATTATTAGGTCATATTGTTTGCACTTCCCAGCTGTATAATAATAATAACTGCTAAAGAGAAAGTAATGTCTGAGCTGGATCCAGATGAAAGGCATATATTTGATCCTCCAAATTTTCCCCACATCAAAGTTACCCTTGATCTTAAATCCAGCTTTCATCGGCTTTTCTTTTACCCCTACACACACAACGCGTGCATTTTCAGCACTGTCCTTGTACACAGCTCTATTGATTTATATCTCGCACTGCCATCATAGTGTACATAGGTTTGAGTTTTATACATTCCCTGAAATGCTCAGATTTTTTCTTAATTCTTGTTTATACTAAGGTGAGAGAGAAAGAGCCGTTTGATTCTCCTGAATGCATCTGTACATGTAGTAAACTGAGAATTAATCTTCCAATTTTGAATACTTTACCTCACACAGAGCTAAAAATCAATTAATACTGTATGTTATAAAACGAAAAGTAACCACCTGCAGGGTAAACACAGAGAGCAAACACAGGGACAAACCTCTCCATCAATGCTCTCAGTGGCCATGCATTGTCTGCTGACGCGGTGGCTGGTGCTGTCCACCCGAGGAGCCTCCATCCTGCAGCTGCACAGGGGGAGCTCTTCCAGCCGCTCCGTGTCTCCTGCATCGCTTCCATCTGCAAAAGTGGAGGGGCAGGGTTTGACTTGTGATTTAACAGTTAACATTAAAGTCATCTAAACCTCAACTGTTACAGAAGACAATACTTAGGTTTGAAAAATATAATTGGGCGATTTTGGTGTTATTCAATATAAATCTTTTTTTTTTTTTTTAAAGTAAATGAATTCCACCCTGTTAACTAACTGTTCTACCGCTCTAATTGAACTGCTCAGTACAACCAAAGCAGTAGATTGCATCACTAAAGGTAAACACCACTTTATTGCCACGGTATAATATACTTTAGAGCAACATATCCATCTTACACCTACCAGGATGAGGAGAAAGTGTCAGACTGTCAGCAGCAGCAATGTCCAGAGCACCCAAGGGAACCTCTGTGTACTCTGCAGACCTTCCTGCTGAGGGCAAACCAAACAAAAAAACTGTAAGCACTAAAAGGAACTGGAACGTGATGCTCTTCACTCATGCTACACAGCTTTTAATGCTTTACAACACTGAAATTTTAAAAGCCACTTAGGCCTTTTCTCACAGATCTATGCATTATCTGACAGCTGTCTTAGATAATTTCTATGATCTTTTTAACTTTTCCCTTAATGCCAATGTGTCACAAATATGCAACACAAAATGTTTCTCTGGCTTCTTGCTTCATGTTCTTCATGCTTCATTTCCACTAATTGACAGGTTGGTGGTTTGTGTCACAACTTTTTCAGTATGCAAATGTCCTTGGGCAAGATACTGACTCTAAATCCTTCCACATGCATGCATCGATGTGTATTATAAAGGACTGAAGACCTCTATGCATATAAAAGTGATGTATGAATGTGTGCGGTGCATTGTTTTTAATTGTGAATAATTTGCTTTTTTTAAGAGCCTGGATTTTTCAAAATCTTCTGAAAAAAAAAAATCATTCTTTTTGCAAGGAACGTGTTTCAGGTTACCAATCTCTTTGACAGATGAGTGTGGTTCAGAAAGTAGGAAGTAGATGACATCACTCACCTCCCTCCGTCTCCACGACGTCAGCCGCGTTTCTCTCTTTGTCCTGATCGGACAGTGGCCACGAAGACTCCTCGCTCTCTCTGACCACTCTCTGTGTTTTAGACTCTGAACTCTGCAAATAAAAAATAAATAAAAAATAAACATCTGAATATAAAAATATAACATTTGTGAAATAGTGTGGTTTTTAAGTAGTGGCTGATTATTTTAAAAGTCCAACCAAAGTTTGAATTTTTGAGGTTGTTAAAGTTTCAAGCTAAAAGACTCCAGTTTATACGAAGAGCAGCCAATCAGAAGAAAGCTAACTTAAAGGGAGATAAAACACCTTGCTGGTAGATATAATGAAGAGCTGCATCCATGGATTCTCTTATAGTGTGCAAAATGACTTTTATAGAGTCCAAGAACAAATATATGGGATTGAAAATAAGCACAAAACGTCTACCTTAAAAGTACAAATTCCTCGGTTTACTGACAAGACAGCAACTTTAAACTTGAAGTGTCTTAGTCTAATGACACATAATGAGTGTGTCAGCATCTTCGTGGTCCAACTCCTTAATAATGATCCCGCTGCAACTTACTGATGGCTTATTTGAGCTAAAGACATTTGTCACGACATGTGGATAACCCTGCATATCTAGAGTACATGCATGGCCATGCTGGCTAGAGTCACGTGTACAGGTGTAAACAGAGTAATAAAACAGGAAGTTAATAGAAAAATGAGGAAAGGAGTATTTAACAAGAAAGCAAATATCAAGCCAATAAGCTACTCACGTGATCTGAGGTGTTTACTGGCCTCTCTGTGTCTTTAGCTTGCTGTCTTGTTTCTCCTTCACCATCTTCAAACTGTAAAGCACAAAAAAAGCTTAGTTTACTTTAGCTTAAAGTTCAGGTGATAAACACACTGTAGCAGTGTAATGTGGGTTTACATTTGATGGCTTCAAACCTTTTCAGAATCTCGCCTGGACGGACTAGAAATCTGAATTCTTTCGCCTACTTCTTCCTCGGACTTCCCCACAGAGCTGATGCTCTTTCCGGGTGCAGTTTCAGACTCTGCTTTTTTATGGAATGACCTTCCTTCCTGAAAGTAGGATGAGAGACAGATATAAAAGGGACCACAAACAACTGTTATTAAAACATCTGCAAAAAACCCCCAAAACAAGTGTCTCACCTCATTATGAGCGTTATCGGAAACATTTTCAGATCTCTCAGGTGTGCCGTCTGATAAAGGATCCAGCCTCCTCCTCTTTGCAACTTTAGAGGCAAAACAACGTGATGCAAACCATGACAAGGCTTAGTTTTAAAGTAAAGCAGTAGTTAATGCTCATTTAACTCTTTTACTGTGAGTTTAGACCTACTGACCAGGTTCAGAGTGAGAAGAAAGACTGGCTGAAGATCCTGAAGGAGTCACAGATGCAACAGGTGTCTCAATTTGACTGATCTGAGGAACAAAATTAGTCAAGCGTGTTTGTGGGTATATTAATGTCATTTTAAATGCAATTTAAGACCAAACTTGTGATGGAAGCAGAAACCGAAAGAACAAATATCCTTTTGATCCTTTCCAAGTTTAGGAACACTGTCCAGATATGCCTATCAATCTGGAAAGGAACAAAAATATCATTGTTTTCCTAAATGATATCCAATTTCCCCAAGTTTTAAACCCTGTTCGACACACAGCAGGGATTTCTCCACAGGCATTTAAATTCTTGACAGCTTTAGGTCATTTTGAAAGGTTTAAAGCAATTTTTAAAACACAATAATTTAAAATAAGCACCTTTAACAACTGGTAGAAATCTAGATAATAAATCATGAAAACCCATATATTTACCAAATATGATTGATACCAAACAGGAGTAGCTCCTCTCTCACCTGCCCTGGTGGAGGCCTGTTCATCGTCTTTCGCGCCCGATGGATCTTGGGTGGTGCAGGGGAGACAGATGGAGAAGAAGCAGCTGTTGTAGAGGAAGAAGAGGAGGATGATGGAGGACCAGGCGGAAGGACAGATTTACTGCTACCAGGCCCTGAAACGCTCATCTTTGCTCGGCCAGGAGACAATGTCGAAGATGTGGAAGGAGACGACGACAATGACGAAGAGGTCGTCGAAAGAAGGGAATTTGCTGTGTGACCTGACAAATTAAAGCAAAAGGGATTATCTCCTCAGTTTGTAAACTAAGTCTGATTAAATCAACGAAATCAACTCAGAATTTCGACAGCAGCTAATGCAATCTGAGCTCACCTGCAGCAGCAGGTTTGTTCTGGGGGGAGGCGGCAGGGGACCATTGTTCTCCTTCCTCTCTGACTGTGGAAGCATCCTTCTCGGGCTGCTGGGACGACAACAGTGATGACATAACACCCATGGGCTCCGTCTTGGTGGCAGCAGCAGATGAGGTGAAGGCTGCATTATCTGAGGAATATCCGGAGTGCAAGAATTTTAAAGTTTATCAAGGAGAAATAATTTCTTGGGCATAATGCTACAATCTGCCGCTTGATGGTAGTGCAATGATGTGCAGCATGTCATAAAGCTCAAAACATCTCAGTCTGATTTCTTTAATATGACAATTCACTGTACTCATATGAGATCAAATGGCATTCACAGGTCATTTAATTGCAAACCAATGCAATGTCTTTCAATATATTTCAAATATTAACATTATCTGCATAAACCAGCTGGTGAATTACCTTCCTTTGTTTGACTTGACCCAGCTAATGACTCCTCTGATGTTTTTGACTCGTCATTTTCATGGTGCTCCTGGTGGACAAAACAAGAAACAAGTGAAACGAGTAAAACTGATAACAGAACAGGCTCTTATTTTAATGATTTAATGAAATGATTGCAGTTCAACCAATCATTGGTAGAATAAATACACAAAGAAATTATATTGTATATTTGCATGCATGCAAAATATACAGTTGCTTGAAAAAGTATTGGCCCCCTTCCTTTATTTTTGTATGTCTGTCACACTTAAATGTTTCAGATCAAACAAATTTAATAATAAGACAAAGATAACACGAGCAAACACAAAATGCAGTTTCTAAATGAAGCTGTTTGTTATTAAGGGAAAAAAAAATCAAAACCCAAATGGCCCTGTGTGAAAAAGGTATTGGCCCCTAAACCTAATAACTCCTTGTAGCGCTGTGGAGGAATTTTAGCCCACTCAGCTTTGCAGAATTGTTGTAATTCAGCCACAATGGAGGGTTTTCGAGCATGAACCGCCTTTTTAATGTCTTGCCACAACAGCTCAATTGGATTCAGCTACAGGACTTTGACAGCCTTTTTCACACCAGTGTACATGTAAAAGCATGCACTCTAGAGGTCTAAATGTGGATCCACTACACTCATTGTATCTCTGGCCTGGTAATATTTTTGGGCCTAGCAAGTTCTCTTGATAGAAACGCTTCCTACTGACAAATAACACAGGACCTCAACCAGGGGCAGCAGGACAAGGATATGAGGATACTGTGAGCATCATTCTCAAAAGTGTTGTGTCTGTTCATTTGACAGTACAATCAAAACTGTCACTAATGTCATTCTAAAGTTATTTTAGGTAAAAAAATAAAACCCACTACTTTCGGCCTTCACATCTCCAAAATAAACCCGTCGGCCAATAGGTGAAAATTTCTTTCATGTTACATCAACTGCCGCCATGAGTCAGTAATTCCATTCATGCTTTTTACACGACCCAAGAAAAACCCCTTACTCCAACAGTACACCAAAAAGAAACGTGAATTTAAAACGGGATTTTAAACTCCGACTGCTTAAAATCCTAATTTCTTTTCCTGTGAATTTCTCGTTGGTGCAGCATTTACTTTAAAAAAAAAGCTCCTAACTAGCAACTACGAATAAAAACATATCCTAAAAAACAGATCGAGGTGCAATACTTGCTATACAGAGGATTGCTACAAAGGTTACTGGTCAACAAATACAAAACAGCAGCAAAACATCATCTGGATAAGAGTAACCCTGCAGGTAACACAAAACTGTTACAGGCTAACACTGCTAGCAGTGCAGCCTAGGTTACAATAAAAAAAGCTATTATAATCGACATGCAAAGTCAAGAGGAGCTTGGCAGTATGCAGTATCGGTAAACTGGGGAGTTTAAAGGTAGACGAATAGACGTAAATTCCTTTAGCATGCAGTTTTCAGCTGCAGTACGTTAGCTACCTTTGTCGTTGTCTCAGATGCCGACATGTTTCCCAGTGACCGTCAACGTATGTGAGCGTGCTGCGTCACGGCCGGAGCCCCGCCCCCTCGATGGATGGTGGGAGGGGGGTGGTGCCCATAAATTTTTTTAAAACTCGCTGATCAGAAATCAGCGTACGTGCTGTCGTTTTACGGCTGACCGCGAGGCGAAGTCGCTTGCGAAAACAGACTCAAAGTCAGCTAAGCGGCGAAATACGGGGCGGTTTGTGTTTGTTGTCACGAGGTATGCCTCCTACACCCCCCTCCGAAAAAAATAAAGGGGCCGAAAAGTAAACAGAAACCCAGGCAGAAGCTGGTGTCGTCTGGAGGAATGAACAGACAGCGCTCCCGTTCGGCTAGCATCTCCTCATTTAATGGTCACTTCATTTAAAGAACCCCGATTTGCTTTCTGGAGAGCCCGCAAGGCATTCAAGGAGAGGAGAGGCGAAGGTGAGCAGGCGACAAAGTTTGACAATAACTGAGGGGGTTTTGTTCGTTTGACTGCTGCTGGATAGAAGAAGAGACGACACGAAAAGGGAGCTGTTAGTGAGTGGCTAACGTTAGCTAGCTGGACTGGAATGAAAAGAGGAAAAAAACGTGTGTTATAGTCAGCTTATAACCACCTTTACTAGTTTATTATAGGCTCCGCTACTGCTGAAACGCACGAAACGGTAATCTTTTTTAATATCCGCTTTTCAAGCTCAAATGTTAGCCAGTCTAACTTTTCAGGGTCTGTAAGTCCTAAACATGACATGGATAAGCATGGATATAATTAGCCTGTTTATATCACATCAGTTAGTGGATTCCATTAATATAACATGTCACTAAAGTGAGCTAGCATTATATAATTTCCTCCCATAGGTCCTCTTAACCTTAGTTGGTGTTATACCAAAATTGAAAAACACTGATTTTTTTTTTTTCAATTGTCTTTGTCAGTTTGATTTGCGGCTACCATGGATCTTATTTTTTGTTGGCCACTAGAAGCATTCTTAATCTACATATTTATTGTGCTAATTGACCAGTTTTCATCCTTTATTTTGTTGTCATTATCTTGAGAGACAGTATTATGCAAAAGTCTTGAGCCACCCGTTATTTCTTTATAGGAGCCAGGCTTTCTTGTCATTTGTATTAAAGTGGTCTTGAGCAATAGTTCTCCGGGCTTTCTGAAATGCTCTTTAAAATATTTATTAGGATGTTGTCTTCTTTTTTTCACTCACTTTCAGTCCAGTCCTTGTATCTGAACATTTTGAGAGACAGACAGACTGAATTTTCGGAAGAATCTGAATCGCTGACTTAAAATATGAACATGAAACATAGAAAATGTAAACTGTATATTAAAAAAAGGCACCCAAAGTGCAATATTACATTTAAATAGTTTTTTTTAAACCCCATTATGTACGGTATAGACAAGGTATTACAAGTGAAAATAGGTGAGGTGTGATAAGGAAGAGATATTCGTTGGCTTTAGGTAGGAATGATTATGAGGTCCATCATGGTGGAGTGAAAAAGCTCCTGTGGCTGTCCAGCACAAGATGGAGAGGGTGTGAAGGATTGGCCAATACTGACCATAACTGGGACAGTATCCTCCTTTCTGAAACCTCTGTCAGAGACTCCACACCCACAACATTACTGGCTTCAGTTTATTGAGTCTGTTGTTATCTGCTACTCTCTGTCTGCTGACAGACTTTTTTGCGTCTGTTTGTTAAGCAACTCAAGACTGACCTATGACTCATTCGAGCATTTAAAAAAGGCTCCTAACTTAAGGGATGAACCATTGTTGTGTCTACACATAACAGACAACTTCACAAAGAACCAATTTAAAATTTTATCTTGAGGCATTTTGTTACCTGCCTGTTGCTTTAACACATAATTTATTCCTGTTTCTTTTTAGTTGAATCTATGAAAAGTACCAAAAATAACACTTTCAAAGATATAAAATGGTACTTTTGCATGAACTAGGTGTTCCTAAAGAGTTACTAGCTGAAGACTTGGCAAAGCTTGGCTTGGTGTGCAGTGTGTCCTTAAAAATTGATTAAGCTAGACACAGAGGTCCAAAGAAGGAAAAAAAACAATCTGCAGCTGTTGGACAGTATCTGAAAGTCCGACAAAGACCTGACAGAGGACCCGAGAGATGCATTTGACCCCCCAGTTGATTCATCTACTGTTCAGGAATTATATCAGTGGGTAGGTGGCTGTAAAGAAGCCATTAGTAAGCCTGAAGTATTCCTGAAGACTACTTAAATAAATGACAAGAAAACCTGCTTAAGAGAGTTCAGGGTGGTCTTACCAAATGTTGACTTTCAAGCTTGTTAGAATGTACAAGCTCTGTTTTTCCCTTTTTTATTGCATTTCCTTGGAAGTAGGGCTGCTCGATTATGGCAAAAATGATAATCACGATTATTTTCACTGAAATTGAGATCTCGATTATTTGACGATATTTATTTAACAATAACAATGTATTGAATAATGGCTTTAAAGATTGTCAAAAATAATATAAAATAGTGTGCAAATACTGATTACAGTGCAAATGTTTGCAATATAAAAAATAAATGAAAAATGTAAACATCTATGTTTAGTGAACTTCAAAATACTGCACAATATTTGATCCACGTCTGACTCCGCGAACCCATAATGTTTCCACACCACTGAAGTCGTTTTACCTCTCTTTTCAACCAACGGCATTCTTTCTTCAGCAGCCATTATCCTCTCTCCAAATAACTTCTGCTTAGCTTTCCGAGCTTTTCGAGCTTCCCTCGGGTCCTCTTAATTGTTGTGACGCGTGTTCGAAACGCAGAGAGGTGCGCTCGATTTGCCACACGGAGCAGCGCGAGAGTAAAGCACGAGGGAGGTGCTAAAAACCGGCTCAGTCATTTTTAATGATCGTTGAAAACCCAGATCGTAATCGAGATTAAAATTCGATTAATTGAGCAGCCCTACTTGGAAGTTTGCATACATTTTAATAAATCGCTGCACCCATTTCTCATTTTCCTAGCAAAATATAAAGAAATCAGGGGAGACTCAAGACTTTTGTACAATACTATATTTTATAAATCATTTTGACAACTGTTAGCTCAGTCTTACAGAAAAGGAGTTTACTCACATTAGTTAGATTTTGTGAAGATAAGAAGGTATGAATCAGACAATTATTTGCCAAATTAATGGTTTTAATGGTCATGTGGCATTTTAATTTCTTTCTCTTACACCAATAATGACAGATCTAAGCATGAAACAGTTACCCAACAAAAGAAGGAATATTGACAAGTAAGTATCAGAACATTTATTTTTTTTTCCACCTTAAATAAAAACCGTAAGATCTATAGAAAAAATACTGGCTGATCACTATTGGAGAATGTTTGGCCTTTTGTTAGGCAAAAAAACAATCAATGAAATGAATTATTTTGATAACAGATTAATAATTAATCCTAGTGTCAGTGGAGCAGATGATTAACAATCACCACTTTGATGTCTTCGTTTCATTTCCCCTTTAAAGATTTGTTATTCAAACAAACCATCAGCTGATTCCTGTTCTGCAGCGCTTTGTTCTTTTTAGGAAGCTTCCTTTATTAGGCAATAGGCAGTATTGCGTTGTCCTTGTTTGATCTCATTATCTGTAACACTTTCCACATTTGTTACACACTTTGAGACCCGAAGGTGTGTGTGAATTTTATGAAATGTGCAGCTGAAGGAAATGCTTTTTGTCACTGTCAGTTCTCTATAAACAAAATATCTGCAGAAAAAGCCAGTCTATATTTTATTTAGAAAAAAAAAATACATAAAATACTCCTATAATTGGATCACATTTCAGCTATCCAATAATAAAGCCAGCAATATAAAAGAGCATCTTTAATGAGTGTGTCTTTGAAGTCAGAGAAAAGTTTCCGGGAACAGGCACATTAAAAAAAACCATAGACTTTACCTGATTACTTAAAAGTATTGAAGGATATCCAGTTAGGTTGAAAGAGCGAGCAATGCAAGTGTCTGTCAGGAAGTTATCATAAAAAGCAGCTGGGCTGAGGCCAGATCAGAGGTGCAGGAGACGATAACCCCGAAGGGCAAGCAGTATAGATCCATGCCTTCATGTTTATACAAAATTGTTACCTACCATCCAAATCCAGAGATCAAGACTCAAAAGGCCAGGCAGCATTTTTCAAATCTTCTGTTTTCCATTTTTGGCACTCAGTGTGGTCTGCTGCTTCGAGGTTTGGCATGTTTGTTCACAGGTGCTCTTCTGTATACCTTGGTTGTAACATTATTTGATTTACTGTTGCCTTCCTGTGAGCTTGTTGCTGATCTACTGGGATTTTCCCAAAACCAGCCTGTCTGGCACCCACAGCCATGACACATTCAAAGTCACTTAAATCACCTTTCTTCCCATTCTGATGCTCAATTTGAACTTTACTAAAGTGTGTTGACCATTTCTACATGTCTAAATGTGTTTAGTTTCTGCTATATGATTGGCAGATTAGATAAGTAAAAAAGTTTTAATCTTTCTGTGAAATCCATTGAATCATCTTCCTTTTAACCTCTGTGCATTTAGTACATATATATATATGCTCACATTAACAAATAATAGGAGTAATCTGAGGCATGTGTTTGCTGGCACAGTGAGAACTCCAGCACAAGCTGGAAACCGAAATCCTCTGCTGGGATTTCGGTTTCCAAATCTTTGCTCCCAGCATTGACCTTGTAGTGTGGACACTTGAGTATAAACAGAATACAAACCTGTGATATGATATCCTTTCTTAAACCCTCATCACATTACACTGTGGGAGTCTAATAAGTGATTTGTGTTGTTAATCTTTTATGAAAGGCTCACCTGTACGTATTTAAAGAAGTGAAATCACCTACAGATTCTTGTTTCTCCTCAGAAGATGGAGTTGGTGTGTTTCCGGCTCCCGGGACATGGGGACATGACCCTGAAGCACATGAATTCACTGAGATTTCGCCAGCATTTCTGCGACATCACTATCGTGGCCAGTAACAACCAGACGTTCAGGGGACATAAGGTGGTGCTGGCTGCCTGCTCACCCTTCCTGAGAGATCAGTTCCTCCTCAACCCGTCGTCCAGGCTTCAGGTAGGCCGACGTCAGCACACGTGCCATTATGGCTCCTATTCAGAGTAAATGAAGCTCTTCTGTGTTCCTGATTTTTCTCCAGGTGTCAATGCTGTACAGCTCCACAGTGGTGTGTGATCTGCTTCAGTCTTGCTACACTGGTATCCTGCAGTTCAAGCCAGAGGAGATCGTAAACTACCTGACGGCTGCCAGCTACCTTCAGATGGAGCACATTGTAGAGCGCTGCAGAGGAGCTCTGGAGAAATATGTGCAGCTGAAGAACCCCGGTCCATTGAAGGTCAGTCAGTAAAGATTAAATTATATTTCTTCCTGCTTTCTTACCTGGAGTTTAATTATTAATATTTATTTAGTAATTTAGCACGTAAAGCAGTCCAACTATAATTTTTTTATTTTCTGATTACAGGTTTTTCAACTGGAAATCTTGCACCTTTTTCACCCTAAGCTGTGTGCACATTCTCAGCACTTGCAAAACTTAGAATGATAAAGTTTTACAAGATTTTCTGTAAACCTGTTTTCCTTTTTTGTGCACCCGAAGGGAGAGAGTATGTACTCGGTTCAGTTTATTTATCTCTGCTTTTTGGCACTCTAGCATCCACAGTTTTCAAGATATAATTTTCAAATTTTGTGAGATGGTAGATACCAATAACAGCTCGAGCTGTTTAATTTAGGTGAAAATCACGTTCAGCTGTTATAGCTGTCTGCCAATATCAAGGTCAAGGTCACACAAAATGTGAAAATCAGTAAAAACTTTACATTACCCACAATTTTTTAATGGGTCGTCATCAAACTTCACAGCAATATACTAGGCCTTGGGGGACATGAGTACCTAGATTGGGTTAACATTTAACCTTGAGTGTCATTGTAAGCACCTAAGGTTAAATTCCAAGCAACTATATTGAGTAGTATATCACGTGAAAGAGCACAGAGAGAGCTGTACAACACACTTTTTATTTTTATAACACAACGCCCTTTTTCATCACAGTGACGCCATACATTTTTGCCAAATCACACACTGCTTATCTTAAAGGGGACATGAAACGTTACACATATAAAGCCTAATTTACAGGCGCTGGTCTCAAAATGCGACATAGATGTAAAACTGTCTGTGAAGCTGGATTTAAGAAATAAGTGCTTAAAATTTTAAAAACACGTTTAGCGCCATCTTCTGTCAGTACGAAACATGACGTCATGTGGTTGGTTGGTTGGATGGGGCTGATAGACCTACATTAGTTTATGTTAGGTAACTAGTAGAGATGGACCGACTGACCTAAATTACTGGATCGGATATCGGCGAGAAATAAAAAATGTAATCCGATCCATTAAATATCAAAAAAGCAGCTCACAAAACTTGCGACACGGCGTAACTCGGCTCATAACCGTAGCACGTTGCAGCAGTATGTGTCATGTGATAGAGCAGCTGTGTGTATTTGTAGCCTCGCTACCAAACCAGCATTTCATCTCCGAGGAAGTTATCCCAGAGAGAAGTAAAGCAAGTGTGTAAGTTCATCTCTGAATGTTAGTAAAGCATTCCCACGTTAAGCTTAACAACCGATACATGGAGCGACTGCCTCTTCTCTCTCTCTCCCTCTCCTGCTGCTACTTCAATCTTGAAACTGCTTAATGATCAGCTGATCGGCTTTTCTGTTGCGAGTCCGTCTCTCTTTGTTTTTGGCCCACTTTGCACCAGAAAGAGGAAACCAGCGGCTGAACAACAGCAGCACGTTTAAGCTTGATAAGCTGTTGTTAGAATTTATTTAATATTAGTTTCTACACCAGGAGCGTTTTCTATGTAGCTGACAGCTGGTAACTGTGCAGGGGCGGATCTAGCAAAGTTTAGCCAGGGGGGCTGATAGGGCATGAACAGGGAAAAGGGGGCACAAAGACATACTTTTCTTTCTTATTCACATTTAAAATGTCTAGCTTTTAATAAATAATTATCTGAATATTACACCCAAAGTTTTAATCTGATGTAAAATGTATAGAAGTCCATTACTGTATATAGTAACTGTTAAGTCTATATACCCTAGTAAGCTATAGTACTTTTTCCTTTGGGAAAGTACCATCTGTGAATTCTGCAATTCTGTTGAAGAAAGATGTTGAATCTATTTAATTATTCTTGATCAGTGTTGCTGAACTATGAAATATTTTGGGTGCAGTGTATTTTTTACATACAGGTATAACAGAATAGCTTTAGTGTTGTTGTTTATTTAAACTTGAGTATGAACGTATACAAAATGCAGCAAGATATTAAAAAAAACAGTTTTATTGATTAAAAAACACACTATATCGGATTCATATCGGTATCGGCAGATATCCAAATTTATGATATCGGTATCGGTATCGGACATAAAAAAAGTGGTATCGTGCCATCTCTAGTAACTAGTGACAGAATCGTTAACTTAGAGGAAAATAAGGACACTAAAACTAAAAATCAGTTTAAGGGGGATCCCATTAGTGCTGCCCCTGTTTGCAACAGTGAGTTTTACGTCAAGAAACCGATTTGACAATGACACAAAAAATATAAATTTCCTATAGGATATACATAACCTACTGTAGGATATAAAATATGCTACAGGAGATTTCAATATTAACAATGCTGACATCAGCGTAAAACATCCAAATTTGATCCTTTTTCTAGATGCCCACAGTGGAAACTGAGACCAGGCCGGTGATCGTCAGCGGCAGTGTCCATTCAGTCGCATCACCTCCACCTAGGCAGCCTTCCCCTGTGCACTCCCACAGCCCCGTAGTGCGCTCGGTGGAGGAGAGCAATGGCGAATTGTCTGCTCAGGGAAGCAGTCAGCTGCATGATGACAGTGCTGCACTGGATGAGGGCTGCATTAAGGTATTTCTTTTTCTAATAACATTTTAGATCATTTGTGCATAGGATGTTGTCATGATGTCTGGGAAAATAATAACTGACTTTTCTTTGAGTAAGGAAAAAGATTCATTTTAAGGATACTTTAAAGTCGATCATAACACAATTTCTAACATTATTACTCAATGACGAGGATATATGCAGCCCATTAGTTTTACATTTTTCATTTGTTTTTATTTATTTATTTTTCAGTTGAGTTTGGTTTCAGTTCACTTCCTGGGTAGGTTTGTGCATTTCAGTTTAGTTTTTATTGCTTTCAGTGTTTCTTTTAGGGAATTTGAATTGTCATATAGGGGCCTTTTGTGGACAGGAAATCAGACAGAGAAACTGCATAGAGAACACTGTCAATTTTCAAAATAAGACGCCTTGCCGGCTAAGAAGAGCTCTGCTTCTAAATGCTGTCGGCGACAGAGCTGCATGGGAGACGTGACATCAAAGACTGGGACTCATGTACCAAAGCCTCTAGGCTAGTTTACACATTTCCTGTATATTTTTTTTATTTTAGTTCATTTCTGTACAAAATAAAATAAAGTGTAGTTTATTTGTAATTCAAAAAATGTAGTTCTTATTCTAGCATTGGTTAACGGATTAAAGATCATACTGTCAATTATCCTGACTGTAGCATTTTCTGAAAAATAATTTGGGTTACAAACACTCTTTATATATATTTGAACGCTGTTCTTTTTCAGTTAGGACAATACAGTGTTGCTCTGTTTCTGGTGTGTGTACAGATTTATGGTGGAGACATGGGGAGCTGTCTCCTCAGAGGGGATGCAGACTCAGAAGAAATGTCTCCGTGAGGAGTGGGTATAGGAAATTAGATTGGAATAGGATGGCAGTTCATTTTTTTTTACTCAAAATAGAATAAAAATGATATTTGTGGTCATTTCTGTATCCTAAAGAACATGCTGTAGTTTCTGATAGAGATGCACCGATCCCGATACTGGTATCGGGTATCGGGGCCGATACTGTAAAATGTGTGCGTACTCGTACTCGTAAAAGTCAACCGATACCATGAACCGATACTTATGTAGCCCGGATGGGAATTTGGGAGTAGATACTCATAATTCCCATGGACTTGAACGCCACATAAGGTGTTCACAGTTCACAGAAGAGAACGGCATGGAGAGATGCACGAGCTTAGCTGAACCAAAGTGAGAGACTCGGCTAGTTTTACTGAGGTTAACTAGCACAAAAGAGTGTGTGACTAGAAAGCTAACCGTGTGAGAGCTTCGCAACAGAGTGTGGGTGAAGTGACTTTTTGTTTCAACGGTCGCACCACCGTGGAAAACTGTGTTTCCAGCCATGACCGCCGAGGCTAAAGGCTAGCCCGGACTGCTTGGTTGCGCCACGGAGGCAGGACTGTCGGAGAGCTGGACAGTGACTGGCTAACGCGCTGTAGCAGAGACAGCATCGGGTCCGCAGGGAGTGGATTTAGTGTGGGACTGGTGAATGGCGACCTACCGAGCAACGGAACTGTAAGTCAGACTTTTGTGCTCTTACTGGGGAGAAGAGGATTTTTCTCCATCGTCCGGCGTGAGCAGCAAACAGGCCTGCAACAAGTGTGAATGTGAGTGTGTGTGGGGCCCATGTGTGAATATTGTATGTTTAGTGGATTTATATAACGTGTTTTGGAGTGTATATTAGTGAGTCACTTACCAAAAGGTGATAACATAAGTTGGGTTGTTTAATATAATTTGAAAGGGAATTATTTCATTTATACAGTGTATTTCATTTGGTTAAGGAATTGGAATATCATTTGAGTTTAAAAAAGGGATGTGTTGTACAGTATTTGTCCCTGCCCTTACGTTCAGTAAACGTTTCGTTTGTGTTAAAGAGTTGTCTGGGGTCGTTTCTTTACTACTGGTTAAGTTTAACTTGTGTGTGGTAGAAGTATCGGTTTTTGTACTCGGTATCGGCAAGTACTCAGATCCAAGTATCGGTATCGGATCGGTTTGAAAAAATTGGTATCGTTGCAGCCCTAGTTTCTGATTTTTCAGTTGTACAAATGATCCTTTGGTTGAACTTTCTTTCCTGTTGGTTCTGCACAGTCCTGCCAAAATCTGTCATAACTCACCGTGACAGAGCGCTCTGTAAGGAGACGAAAAGGTTCTTCTTGCACATGTTTAATGTTTAGTTTGTCACTTTTATAGTTTAGGGTCAGAGGTCGGGTTTAGGCTGAGCATGGGGAATGTTAGCCTGTGAGATGGAGCAGTTTTGGCCTCTGGTATCTGCTACAATGTTAACCCCCTGATTAATCACTCACAGTGCAGCCTGGAAAAAGTCAGTGAACTTCAGTCCTAACAGCTTCTCTTAAAGCTACTTGGAGCCATGTGTTCCAATTAAGGAGATGAAGGTTGCAGAGGTGTCCCTCCTAATGAATAGAGCTGGAAAAGGCCTCAAGGGTAATGACAAAAAAAAATCCTCACAATTTACCGAAGCCTTTGCTCATGTGTCCTATTTTTCTAAAGTGGTATTTAATTTATTCAAGCAAAGAATACGCTTTTGAAATAACAAGAAAAATCCTGAAAAAACTCATCAAGTGTACTGGGCAGGTCGTCAGATGTCGTCTTTATGGGAGTAGTGTTAAAAGGAAAGAGGAAAAACCTTCATATACTGGCTCTTGGTTGGAGTAAGCAGTTTGAAGCAGACACATGGGTATTTTGATGGGTATTCTTTTTTTCCTGTTTTCTAGTAGTTTCCAGGCATCTTTAGTTGTAGCCTTAGTCACCTCACTAAGTCTGCACTTCTCTTACAGGTCAATGCATCAGATGAGGATGAAGAGGCCAGACAGGAGAACTACAATATGTTAAGAGTGTATATTTCTGAAAATGAGCACCCTGACAGAGACAGGGGGGAGGAAAAAGGAGCTCCCTCTGAGGTACCTCAAGGTGCCAACTTCTCAGAGACAGAAGAAGTTGTGATTGGAGAAAGCGGCGAGTATGACTTGAATCCAGCAGGTCTCAGTTCTGGAGAGTTTTCAGTAGAAAGTCTCCGCGCTCTAAGTCGAAGAATCTCCGAGACTAATATTGGCCACAGCAGAGGAAGGGGACGGGGGAGGGGTTTAAAAAGAAAAAGGTGGGTGTCATCTCAAGAGAAAAGACCTTCAGGCATCACCCAACACCAGGATCTCTGGTATTTTACATCTGCCGGAGGTGGCTTTGGCCTGGACTACAGCCAAGAAGGACTGAGGGCATCAAGAAATATTGTCACAGTTGAGATCCCAGAGTTGGACTTCAGCATGGGCAGCGCACAGGGGGAAAAGGTTTCACCGATACCCGCTAACAGTCTTAACCAGTTCTCCCTAGAAGAGTCTCCTTGTGGTGCTGGTGAAGGGAGTTCAGGGTTGACGACTGTTGGAACAAACGAAGGCAGCGATGAGTCGGTTGCCGTGGTGGGGTCTACTTCCAGTGTAGCTGGCCCTGTAATCTGCGAGCACTGCAACATGACTTTCCCTTCAGCCCACTCCCTTGCAATCCACTCCCGCTCCACTCACCTGCTTTATGCCTGCCCCTGCTGCGGGAAGCACTTCCACCACTCTACGAACCTCACCCGGCACATGGCCGTGCACAGAGGGGCCGGCAAAACGCACCAGTGTCCCCTATGCTACAAGACGTTCACCCAAAAATCCACTCTGATAGACCACATGAACCTCCACAGTGGCGAGCGACCTCATCGCTGCGCTTACTGCCACGCCCGCTTTGCCCACAAGCCTGCCTTACGTCGGCACCTGAAGGAGCAGCACGGCAAAACCACGGGGCAGAACTCCCTACACGAGCAGGAGGAGAGGGAGAGAGCAAGAGGAGCAGCTGGGAGAATACGAGAGGAGGAGCAAGAATGTCTGGTTACTGAGTGATAAGTCTTGTTACAGACTTCAGGCTTGATGGCTTGTTGCAGTTACAGTTGGACTTCATATGATCAGTGTCAACACAATGTGGAAATTAAGTGTGTGCTAAAAAATAAATGCCTTTACATTCTGGCTGCCAAATAAAAGACCTTTCACATAGCTTTTTTTTTTTTAGTAAAAAGGAAGAAAAATGTTACTTGACATTATAGTAAAACACTGGTATAAAAATATCTGATGGCTCTGTTTGTGACAGTGAGTCTGCATGAACAATACCAGGACCCTGAAGCCAAAGCAGAGGAAATTTTAACCGTCCATATTTTTTATTATTCACACTTGTGCTTTTCCTACTGTGTAAAGTGTTCATTTTAACATTGTTTTTGACTCAAAACTGCAGTCTTCAACTTGAATATGTTGTACGTGGAGTCAGCGCAGTGACTGACTGCAAGTCAAAACTCTGTGAATGAGTGTAAATAAAACAGCTAGAGAGAAACTTCTCTGTTTCGAGTAACTGTTACTCCACTAAAGTTCCACCAACACCTTCTTTTTGCAAGGAGTAGCCAATCAGAAGAGATTTGAAGGACAGGAGCTAAACTAGCTTATTGTAAAGCATGAGCTGAATGGTTGATAAGGGTTAGATTCATATGATTCTACTCCAGAAGAGTCCAAGAATAGAAAACATGGAGCTGACAATGAGGATAATGAGCCTACTTTTTTCCAAGATAGGAGGGCACATCTCAGAAGACAATATGTTTCTTTCTAGAAGGTATTTTTAGAGTCAAAACTGAGTCGTTTAATATATAAATCAGAAGTCATTTTTTTTAATATGAATATGAGTGACCTACACAAAAGAAAACATTCACAAATACAATTCTTTTACTTTTTGAGCTCAGATGTGTAGTTTCCCATGCAAAGCTGCACACGTAGCATTACATCCAGCCTAGGGTAACTACAATGCTCTGATCAAAAAGGCTACTGATAATCTTTCATGTCTTCTGCAAAGCACATGCAGCAGGTTAGCAGCTCAGAAACAGAGCAACAAAAACATGGACTTTTCATCCCAGGAAAAGATCTTCACTGTACACCACTTGGTTCCTCTTGTCCCGGTAGGAGCCTTTAGTGCTGTTCTGCACGGCTGTAAAAGAAAGATGGGGGTGACGGTTAATCCACGCTGTGCAGACACACAAGCTGTTTGATCAGTGTCTAAACGCACAATACGAGTGCTGTATTTACCCAGTGAAGCCCACACAGATTTGCCAGTGGCAGCGTCCAGCATCGGCTGCTTCCTGGCGATGCTGACTTTGATGTGAACGTCTCCCACTGTGGTTCCATTCAACTGTGAAACAAAAACCAGCAAAGCCAGTTCAGCCCGTGTGTCTGCTGTGTAGAAATAAACCAGGCGCCTGTAAAACTACAGCATGTCTTCTGGTATATAAATGAATGGCAAGGAGTCATTATTGTGCTCTGATGAAGGCCACAAGGGCAAAACGCCTGTGTGTTTGTGGACATACCAAAGAGTCATATTTACTTTTTTCCCCCTTTAAATTAATAATTGGATTTTTTGGATGATTTCTTGGACTGAAGTTGCTCATTTCAGAAGCCAAGCAGTAATCAGTATTGAGACCACCCTGTTAGCTGGAAGATATACTGTCCTCCCTGAGCTGCTTGTATTCAACTGAACAAGATAACTGTCCCTTGAAGGAGTTTCCAAATTCTTTAATCATTTTAATGGGCCACAGTATGATAACGTTATGCCAACTCGAGGGATCATGCTCACCATGCACCTAATCAAAGAAGATGTGAAGTCTTATTGTGGTACACCTTTGCCTGATATATACACACACACACACAATAATTTGTAATCAATGGGACACGAAATTGTTACTGATTGCACGGAATATCTTAACATTCACCAAATCAATACCCGAAAAAAAAGACATAACAGCTGGCTGGCAGAAAGAAAGATAGCACCAACCTCAGCAACAGCCTGGTCTGCAGACTCCATCTTCTCAAATGTGATAAATGCACAACTGGACAGAAGAACAAAACAGAAAAGGAAGAATAAATCATCATCACACTAGTTGTATTACTGCATGAAATTGCAGGCAGAAACGACACTTATGAGCACACAGTTTTGTTTAAAGCCTCCTTACTTGCGTGGGTTGTCCATCGAGAGATCGATGATGTTTCCGTGTTGAGAGAAAGCCGAGCGCAGGCTGTCCTCGCCGAGCCCAGAGCCATAAACGTAAACGGTATTCCCCTTTCGCACTCCTCTGCGCTCTGGGTACGAGTCTGACCCTGAGAGTGAAAAAAGCAGACAGGGACAAATCATAACCAGCATTTTTTTTTTTTTTAATGTAGCTTGTTTTTTCAAAATTTTATTCTTCCATAAGTATTACAGAAAAATTAAGATAAAAATAAGATAAAAATTACTGCTGAAGTATGGCAGCAGCACTGTGTACAGAATAAGTGACTTCATTGTATTAACATGTACTTTTTGGTCAACACGTTTCAACAAACTAATTCCACTTTATAACTGCCAATAATCGGATTTGTAGCAAAGCTGTTCCCACAAAGCTTTCTAGAAGTACACAAACCAGGGCTATTTTTGGATCTTTTAAGAATATCACAGTGGAAACCTCTTTAAGAGCATCAAATAACCACTTTGAAAAGAATGATGATCCAAAACACTGTAGCAAGAGCAGTGACAGGAATCTGAGAGAGATCATATTACTCTCCATTTAGCTTCTCTTCACTGGCTCGAGAAAATGCAGACCAGATTAGTTTATGCTCAGGTCTGGATCAGGTGATTTTGAACAATCCCTCAGTTTTTAAAGCCCAAGGCTACTTGGGGACCTCCCACTGAGCACCTACCCTCTCCTTCACTATTATATTAACACATCTTTTCTCTTCTTGTATCTTCCAACAGGTTTCTCTGACAGCATGTTCATAATCTTCGGTTACTTCGGTTAGAACTGGTCAGTGTTTCGTCCGTAAGGCAATCAGCCTTAAAATTTCTTAACCTCTAATTTGGTTTTGACCTTTTGACACCTGTCAATAAGATTAGAAATAAGTAGACTAGGTCAAGGATGAATTTGTAAACTCTTGACATAGTACATTACAAAGGATAAGCAAGCCTTGGCCAACCACATCTCTTTATTTTTCTTATCTGATTTTTTTCTGAAGATGGGGAAATAAAAATGCAAAGAGGCAAACATTAGGTCTAAAGTTCACATGACAGAAAATGGTTACTTACGTCTGAAGGGTCCATCTCTGTCTCTATCCCTTTCCCGGTCTCGATCCCTGTCTCGGCTTCGGTCTCTGTCTCGTTCCCGTTCCCGTTCCCTGTCTCTTTCCCTGCCTCGGTCTCGATCTCTGTCCCGTTCTCTGTCTCTCTCCCTATCCCGCTCTCTATCCAGATCTCGGTCCCGGTCCCGCTCCCGCTCCCGCTCGCGCTCTCTGTCTCTCTCCATGTCCCGGCTGGATGACATGCTGCCTCCTTCGTCCTCATCCCGGTATCGGTCGCTTGAACTAACAAAGCTGCAGCAGAAAACAAGGAAACCAATTTTGACCCACAGATACAGAATTTTGGCATATTAAACATGCTGTTCATTATGGATTTGGAAATTACCTCTCATACAGAGACTTCCTGTGGGCTCTTTTTCCAGACTAGAAGAAACCAAAAAAATATGATAATATTAAATTTAACAGAATCTGTTCAGAACATTTGCTGAGCTGCTGTTTAGACTTGGAAATGTGTGTAATTTCTGTCTCTTGTAACTACAAGCGATTTATAAATCCTAGATTGAATGTGTGCAACTTTAATCAGAAATTAGTGCAACTTGAAACACAAAGCTATAGATCAGGGGTCCCCAATCCCAGTCCACGAGGGCCGGTGTCCCTGCAGGTTTTTAGATCTCACCCTGGGTCAACACACCTGAATCACATGATTAGTTCATTACCAGCCCTATGGAGAACTTCAAGACATGTTGAGAATGTAATTTATCCATTTAAATCAGCTGGTATGGATCAAGGACACATCTAAAACCTGCAGGGACACCGGCCCTCGTGGACTGGGATTTGGGACCCCTGCTATAGACAGAGCAATGTAGAAAGGAGATCAAATGAAACAAAGTGGTAAAGCAATGCTTAATGTCCTGTATTATACCTCAGGCTGGTCTTCATCTGTCGAGACACTCCTTTGGAATGGTAAGAAAGCAGGAACTGGGCCTTTTTCGGGGTCCTGTGAGACATGAAGAGCAAACATCAACCACATGTGAGGAGGAGAGTTTAATAATAATTTCACAACTGCTCGTAAATGCCAGAAATAAGAATTACAGGTCATGCAATATATTTACCAACATCCCACCTTGAGCTTAATTTCCAGCATTCGAGACCTTTTAAATCCAGAGTTTTTATTCTCAGATTTAATAGCACTGATGGCCCCTGACTTGATGAGCATCTTTGCTTGTTCTGTTGCTGTTGCAGTGTCAACAACAGGCTGGTCTGACAGTGCTTTGACAAAGAAAAGAAACACACACACAAAAAAGAAAAGTAAATAACAGTGCAACCAGTGTTTGAATCAAGCCACTCCAATGAACAATAATAAAAAATACATGTCTTAGATTAGATCAAATATTCTACTGGTGTTATGTTTAAATTTTACATGATTTTTATGAGTCCCATATATGACAAGTCAGATTTTTCCAGTTAGTTGCTGGTGCTTCAGATTCTAATGTTGATGTTTACTTTTATTAAAGCCTTATTATAAGCAAGATCAGAGTTAGAGTGATTGAGTCAAAAAAAAAAAAAAAATCCAGTGGTTAACATGATGATTTATAGTGAATTATATGCACTTACTCCGTTTCAAGCCACTCTGGTTTGTCTGGTTGGTTGAACTCTGCTTTTTCAAGGCAACCAGTGCCTTTTTCTGAACAGAGAGGTAAAAAGTGAACACACAAATCTTTATTTTAGTCTTCAGTGTAACTATTTTACATATTCACGTGTGTCTTCGAGATGGAAGCGGGATGAAATGTTAGATCTCTGTACAGTGTAGCTAAGAGGAAGCTTATATTATGAAAAAGGGATGGTTTCCTGTTTGCAATGTTCCACAATTAGTACAGACCAAAAAGACCATTGAGTTTCACCTTACATACCTTTTTCTTGAGTTTAGCATATTTCTTTTGTAAAGCCTCCTCTTCCTCCGTCAGCGAGCTCGGAAACACAACCATGATGGCAATCACTAAAATGCAGAAAACATGTTTTAATGAAAGAAAACAAAATAATATTTTAAGAAAGGTAAACAAAAAATAACGGATTCCCCTATTGATTTACCACCAGCAGCTGGCCACAAGCTAATTAGCCAGAAACCACAACACGACTTCTTTCAGATAAAATACCTAAACTGTTCACTCAATCCAGACAGGGTGTAAACCCGAAGTCTACCTCGATATCAAGATACCAGTGAAGTCCTACAGGAGCTATAAAAAACAAATGTCCATTATTTGAATCTGTTTTAATCGCTTACCAGCTTCAAACAGTTGCAATGGCTAATAGGAAGAATAACGCCGACGCGTGAATGTGACGTTGTTCTCTTGATGGTTTTTTTTTTTTGTTTGTTTTTGCAAAAAAGTTTATAATATTATTTTAAAAAACAGAGAAAACGATATGTCTAACTTATAAAACATTTTATCTTATAAAAGTCTTTGTAAGAATTTTTTTAAAGGTTTTTATGTCTTTGCGTTTCAGTCGAGCAGTTTTTTGCTAGCCACTTCCGCTTGTCAATTTTGGCAACTTCCGTGGCCACTGCAGCAACTACTTTGTGGCAACTTTTAGCTTTCATTAACGACTGTGGGGGCATGGATAGACTAAGTACGTTGTGGGTTGTAATTTGTTACGCCCGCTCCTTAAATAATTATAAATATATAACTGTATTCTGTTTATTTTTTGTTAACTAGCTCCATTGATGTAGCTTATGATGATATGGCTAACAGAGTAGCTTCTTTCTGCACCCTCATAAAGCACAGATTTAATATTTAGCTAATCAGCAAGTGAGTGTGGTAATATCCGTTAAGCATTTACGGGATAAATACGACCAGATAAATGGTTAATTTAACCTGACAGTCTTTTTCTTCCTCTTTTTAATACAGCCTGCGTGAATGTGTGCTTGCTCATCCATTCAGACTCTTTATGTTGTCTCTCTGCAGATGTGCCCCCTCCGGGCCCCATGGATCTGCCCATGTCCCTGCTGGAGATGGGATGCTCTGGCAGGTTTGAGCTCATCACACACCCCGTACCCGGCCAGCCTTTACCTCCACAAAGCACGGTCAGTAAGGAGGAAGATACTGTTTACTCATACTATTTTAGCTAAGTTGTAGTTCAATAAAATAATTTAGTCTGTGTTACAACGTAATTTAAATGATTAAGAACTATTCAACTCCATGATAATGGCATGCTTCTGGGCTTGTGATTGGAAATCACTGATGCCGTTGCAGTGGAGCTTTTCAAGACTAAAGCCCTGTTCCCTTGTATTATGATTATGCACTGTGAGTGAAAACCTATGTAGACCTACTTTTTCCCTTTTACCTTGAGAGCTGCCTCAGTTCTTTTATGGCATGAATTCGCAAGGGGTTGACTCAAAGACTTTAAGATATTTAATTTTTTTTTTTTTCTAATGAGAATTACTTTAAAGCCAATCCTTGTACAATTGCTTTACGCATACATTTTTGTATTCAAGGCACTTATTCTAGCACATTTAGCTTCTTCAGAACTTATTCAAAGTGATGCTTATTAAAATTTCATATTATCTAAATGACTTAACATTATGGTTTAGTTTCACCTGAGCTGATTGCTTATATCAAATAAGATTTGATTGTGTTTTATCTTCGGGGTTGATGGTGTTCATTTATAACTTGTGTAAATATAGGGGAATTATTTGACTTGTTTTGTTTATGTGGCTCTTCAGGATGTCTCTCTGATCTCTTTTTTTTTTCATCCACAGCTCCCTCATGGGCTTCCTCCCACAAACCTGAACCTGGAGACAGAAGTAGAGAAACAGTTTTTAAGAGATCCTGCATGGCTTCCTATACACGACAAAGACTTTGCCTTCCAGAAGTTTCTCAAGTACTTATGTTTGTTATATTGCTAATTTAAAAAAAATCACTAATAGGCATATTGATTGATTTCACTAAATAATTAAGAGAATTTCTTAAAATCACTGCTTCCTGAAATCTAACGTGTCTACAGGGGGAAAGTCAAATCTGATATAGTGATATAGTAATTAAAATCAACGTATGTTTAAAGATGTGATTTGTGCGTGCGTGTGTGTGTGTGTGTGTGTGTGTGTGTGTGTGTTGCTGTTCTCATCAGGGTGACCCAGAGGAAGGTTGACGTTGATTCTCTGCTGAACTGTTGTCCATCTCCGCTTCACTCAGGACTGTCTGTTGTCAGAGATCCCACCACAGGAATGCTGCTGGACTTCACTGAGGTAACGTGGCAATGTTTTTCTTATTAAAATAAAATCATTATTGAACCTGACAAAGAGTATCTTATTGTTTATAAGAAGTGCTTTGCTGTTTCACCTTTAAAATGTGCGGTCATTTTAAATATAAGGTTAATTTTAATACTCGGATCAACTTCTTTTTTTTGCAGTCAGTGACTGCCTTGAGATGTCCTGGCGGGCTTTACGCTCCGAGAGGTTTAATTTGACTTTTTCAGACTAAAAATGGCCTCCTTCACATTCTTTAGAATCTCTTTGGGCTTTTTAGTGATCCAGTGAAAAGCTACCAAATGCAAGCCCAGCACTTGGAATCAATTCCAGAGCTTTTCTCTTGTTTAATGTGTCATGGAAGAATGAAGGAACAGGCCTCACCTAGTCATAAAACTGCTTGTCAATCAATTATCCAGTTTCTTTTGAGCCTATGAAATTAGAGGACTGTGTATTAAATGGCTGTATTAACAGTTCAAACTTTTGATAAACCCCTTGAATTAAAGCCAAGTCTGCTTTTCAATCAAATTTTGATCGTTTGATTTGAAATTCACTGTGGTTGTGTACAGCAACTGTGTTATTGTCCAAAACTTTACATGCATATTTTTATACATATTTTTCAAGACTGATTTTATCCATTTTGGAAAAAAATAGATCTTTTAGATTTTAGGGCCACCTACATTTAATTTAAAAAACAAAAACAAAATTTTCACACTTAAGTTGTCACTATTTTTCACTTCTGCTTTTATCTTCGGATCTGTCGAAGAGTCAGAGTTATCATTATGGTCCTGGTCATTATCACTGTAATCAAAGGTTGGGTTGATTCATTTCATTTTGGGTCTATATTCTTTTTTTTTTTTTGTCACCTGTAGGTGTTATTGGAGAACACCGGCCTGTCTGCAAAGAACTCGCTGTCATTGCAGCGCCAGCCTGGGCCTCCTTCTGAAAGCCTTCGAGGAAGCAACACCAACTACCCGTTCCTCCCTGGTGAGATTCTTTCATTCATTCAAAGCATTTTTTCTTAGTGATTTTCTGTATTCTTCCTTTAGTTCAGATGTCGCAACTGAGGAGTTTTGTTATCTATTAATATTCTTGTTGTTATTGTCACAGGAGGAATGGAGGAACTCACGCTTGAACAAATCAAGAAGAAATCTGAGCTGGAGGAGGAAATCGACTTTGAGAGTGGTGATTTTTTCCCCCCTCTTTTAAGCAGGATCTACGTAAAATAAAGTCAAACATATTTTATTATTTCACCTCTTAGAGTTTGAATTTGTCATTATTCTTTTGTAGATTTACTGAAGGTGGCCCCTGGACTGAAAGCTGGGATGGACTTTACTGACAAAGGTTGGAACTCAGACTGTCCCACCCACCCCCCCAAAAAAAAAACATACTATATTTGCTAAAATAAGATGATTTACTGATTTTCTCCTTTGAATTTTGTATCCTGCAGATGCCAAAATAGCAAAGCCAGAGGTCAACCTCATGTCGCTCCTGTCTACTGTGGAAGGCATTAGTGGTTTGCAGCTTGAGGCGGAGGAGAAGGAGAAAGACAAAGAAAGTGAAGATGCCCCCAAACTACCAAGAACAAACAGTCTTGAAGACCTGGGCATCAAGGTACATCTTTTATTTCAGATATCTGGTAAAATGCTTTTCTTCCAATCATAATACTCCCTGAAATGACTAACTGTGAATGATAAATATTAGCGCGATATCTTTATGTAAATATAGCAAACGACCCGATTAAAATCATAGGGGTTAATATGATGGGAGAAGTTTTACATGTGGTCGAGTTCGCCTGTGTTGTGTATTGAGATGTTTCCCACCCAGCAAACACTCAGTGAAAAGGAAGTTTTGCCTGACGTCTTAATGCTCAGCTTTGGTTCAAAGGTGAAAACTCAGGTCTTGAACAAACATTGAAAAAAAAAATGTGGTTGCCTCTTAGCCAACCAGTAGACCTGAACCCTGAGCCTTCTTCCTCAAGACAGCAGTACTACCAAACATAACTTCTACCACAGTAACACTGTGCACAGTGAGACATAACACTGTGAGAGATGTCATTTACATGTATATGCATGTAAAGGGCAAATATGTTTCCTGACCACAGTCATTTCACAATCAAAAGAATGTCATATTTGCGTTTTTTAAAACATACTGCCTGGTGTCACGTGGACATCTGACAACCTTTAAACAAAGTTTTGATGTACAGGTCGGGTTTTTTATGTATTGAGCATAATTTAGTTCTCCACCAAAGGAGATTCACTTAAACTGTAACAGCGGTGCCATTTACTCAATTAACTTGAAATGGATTCAAACACATGGAGATCTGTTGAGTAACATAGTCTTACATGTGTAGCACCAACCCTCAAAAGCCTGTTTTAAACAAGGACAAACCCTGAAGATTAATTCAAACACAGACCATTTGAAAATGAATGAAAAATTTGAAATATAGATTTACCTAACACTATTGCCCACCACATTTCTTTCCGTAGAAATTAATTTTAAAGGCCATGACTGTCCAACTAGATTTAGCCCAGAGGCTAACGTACATGAGCATGTGGTGCTCAGTGAGTTTCGGTTCTTTGTTGTCATAAATGCAGGAAAGAAAAGACGAGAGGTAAAATCTGTAAAAACACTGAGAACAAGTTTAGGGAAATTACTTCTCATCCTTCTCTCCTGCATTCATCCTTTAATTGTGATGTTGATAAATTTCTACAAGCTGTTTTCAGTATTTAGTTCTGATTTTAATTCAGTCTTTTTCCAGTGCAGAATTTGTCAAATAAATGCTGGTATTCGCGTAGCAGGAAACAGACAGACATCCAAATCAAAGGAAATTGATGTGGGTTAACTGTCAACTGTGGCTAAATATGAACTGCTCTGAAGCTTTGCTTCCTTCTCCTCTGCCTGCAGGATGCTGCGTCATCCTCGTCTCCTCCAGAGAAAGGAAAAGAAGAGAAATCAAAGCTAAAAGAGAACACAGAGGAAAACAAGAAATGGGCCATTCCTGTGAATATAACATCACCCTGCGATGACTTCTACAAACGCATCCCAAACCCAGCTTTCAAGGTTTGGGTTCAACATGACAAAATATAAAATCCATTTGTCTTATTTTGTTATTTTCACCTCTCTCTGTTGCTTCTCTGAACACGGGATGTGGTGAGCTGTTAAGTGAAAACCTCTTTCTTTTTTTCCTGTTTCTCTGCTGCAGTGGCCTTTTGAGCTCGATGTTTTCCAGAAGCAGGCAGTGCTGAGGCTGGAAGCTCACGACTCCGTGTTTGTGGCCGCGCACACGTCTGCTGGAAAAACAGTGGTGGCTGAGTACGCCATCGCTCTCTCACAGAAACACATGACGAGGTGTGTATTTGTGCACCGCTTGGCAGCGAGTTAAACCCTTTTTCAGTACGAGCTGTAAGACTGAGGTTGTTCTTGTCTTTAAGGCTAGAAAAGAAGGATCAAAACACTAATGAAACGAGACAGCTGTGACTCACAGCTCACATAGTTGTCTGCCGAAGGTGGTTTGATCCCCAGCTCCACGTCACATTATCATTGGGCCAGATAGTGAACCCCAAATTGCTCCTGATGAAAGTTCTACATGTGTAAAACATGCTTCGTAGGAATAAAAAAGCACTATATAAATACTTTTTGAATACAAATACAAATGAATACGTTACAAAACCACTGATCTCTACACCAGGAAGAAAGAAGACAAGATGAACTTAATTAATGTACTTAAAATGAAAGTACATAAATCCCCAGTAAAGAATGTAACAAGCTTCCCGCTGGAAATACTGTGCTACCACATTTTAAATTATAATATACAATAATAAATATAAATAAAATAATAATAAATATCAAATTATGCCATACTGCAGTATTGTTTGGCCTGTTCACTGCTATACTTAATCACATTGAGAAAAATCTTAAAAAGGGGTTGTTTATAGTGCTAAACACAAACATTAGAAACAGCACTTTTAATCATACCGACCTCATGATTGGTAGACGATTCACTCTGTCACCTGAGCCACTCCTGACCTTTGACTCCTGATCATGTAGCTTTGAGGACAGTAAACAAACACAGACGGATTAAAGTGAGATAACTAAATCATAAAATAAATAGTAAAAAGTTACTTTAAATATTTTAATAGCAGGAGTCTCACCATTAGGTAATGATAGAGTGGGTATATTATGTTACCTGTTATGTTATATAATGCCTAAGTTTCCTATTTAAGGTTTACTTCAAACTGTTCTGTGGCAGATGGATAACATAACTTCGATTCAAATAAATAAATATTACACCCCAGAACAAAAGCAGCTTTTGTTGGCATTTTCACAGTTTTCGTAATTTTGACACAACCACTGGGTGGCACAAAAGTCAAATATTTTGTGTTTCCAAACATTTACATGGTTTTCCTTCCTAAAAGATCTGAATGAATGATAAATGATAAAACAATGGATGGATGATACTTGGTGGCTTATATTTATCGACCGGTGTTTGTTTTTTAATTTTTCTATACTTAAAGTGTATGCAGGAATCAATACATTTAACATATGTAACCCTTTAATCTGAAGACTGTTACTGCTTGTTGTTATCATCTGTTACCTGACAGTGAGGCAAGTAACAGGTGTTGTATAACAGCTAAACAGCTGTTTAAAGTTTTTATTGTCATTGTTCTTGTTTGGCATTATTCTCACTTCAGAGTCTGTAGTCTTGTAATATATATATTTAATACATAATTAGACGTATAACTTCCAGATTAAAGTGTTTTTTCTTTGCAGAGGTTTATTAGAGGTTTATTTTCCTCTCTCTCTCTTTCTTGTGTGTTTAAAGGACCATCTACACGTCTCCCATCAAGGCTCTGTCCAATCAGAAGTTCAGAGACTTTAAAAACACATTTGGGGACGTTGGACTTCTTACAGGCGACGTCCAGCTCAGTCCTGAGTCGTCCTGCCTCATCATGACCACTGAGATCCTCAGGTGCTCGGGCTGTTTGTTGTAAATATTAGAAGCAACGTTTTTCAGTAGAGTAAAGTTTCTAGATTGCTCCGTCCTCTCCTCCTCTCCTCTCAGATCTATGCTTTACAACGGCTCAGAGGTCATCAGGGACTTGGAGTGGGTGATCTTCGATGAGGTTCACTACATCAACGACGCTGAGGTCAGGGAGCGCTCCCACAGATTCATTTTTTTCCAGCTGATTTTTGAGGTTAATTGACTTTCCTCTCGTGTTTGCTTTCCTCAGAGAGGGGTTGTGTGGGAGGAGGTTCTGATTATGCTTCCCGATCACGTCAGTATCATTCTCCTCAGCGCCACAGTGCCAAACGCTCTGGAGTTCAGTGAGTGGATCGGGTAGGTGCACCACGCTGACAGCAGCCACTGAGCATTAGAGAGCTAATTGTGGAGTGGTGACAGTGGCTGCAGTTGGTAATTCTCCTTTAGAAATCTGCTCTCACACAAAACTATTAAAAGCAAGACTTGAGCTTCTGCCATTACTTGCATTTCTCTGTCTCGCCCTTATTATTATTGTTTGTTTTTTTTACCTCAGTCGTATTAAGAAGAGGCACATTTACGTGATCAGCACACTAAAGAGACCCGTGCCCTTGGAGCATTATCTGTACACGGGGAACAGCACCAAGACTCAGAAAGAGATGTTCCTGCTGCTGGATGCTACAGGAAACTTCCTCACTAAAGGGTACAGCTTCGCCGTCTGGTGCTTCACTAGTTAATCATTTCTTGAAGCTGTTTCTTAAAGAGGAAGTTGTGTTTCTTGTTCAGATACTACACAGCTGTCGATGCTAAGAAGGAGCGCACCAGCAAACATGCTCAGTCATTTGGCACAAAAAACACCTCTCAAAACACCACCGCTAGTCAGGTAATTCTCTTTTGTCACTATTCTGCCTTTTGATTTCTCTTTATGTCATCCTCTTGTTTCCTGATTTCATCCATCTCCCTATTTTTTTTATTTGCTTCACCCCACAGGACCGATCAGTGTGGCTCACCCTCCTGCACTTCCTGTCCCAGCGGCAGCAGACCCCGGTGGTTGCGTTCACCTTCTCTCGAACACGCTGTGATGACAACGCCCGCTCATTGGACTCCATGGACCTAACCACCTCCATAGAGAAGGCGGAAATTCACTCTTTCTTCCAGAAAAGTCTCACTCGCCTCCGAGGAGGAGACCGGCAGCTGCCTCAGGTAACGAGCAGTCAGCAGGGGCCCTGTTTTTCCTCTCCCCCAGACTGTTAATACAGGCTGCTTTCTGAATTGGTGATGAATGATAATTTCTTCTTTTATATGAGTATTTAATAATCATCTGGAACAAAAAGCTCCCCTAGGTACAATATATTCATCATAATAATGAAGGGATATAAAAAGATTTGCTATTTTGGTGTGCAGTTTCACTGCAGCATATGCACAGACGTGGTTAGTTTACGTACACTCAACATGGACGTGAAAGAATATGCATAATTAATTTATTTCCATAAATACAAGAAATTTTAATTTGAAAATGACTTAATCTTTGTGCTTTTTAGGATTTTAGACTTTTCTTAAACAACTTAATTTGCAGGACACTTAAACTGACTTCCAGTCAAAGATTTATGGTGTTTCGCCCACAGTAGAAAATGTTAATGTAACATTGAACTTGTCATTGGGGTCTTCTTTTAGATCTTGCTCATGAGAGACCTGTTGAAGAGAGGAATCGCAGTCCATCACAGCGGAATCCTGCCAATCCTGAAGGAGGTCATTGAGATGCTTTTTTCCAGAGGTCTCGTAAAGGTGAGCGTGACCGGAAGTTGAAGCAAAGCTATGACGCTAATGTGGCTTGGACCACAGCTGTGTTTGAAATCATGCTTGCATTAGGAGCATGAGGACAAACTCTAATTTTAAACTTGCATGCTCAACAACTTTTGAAAATAATGGTGCAACACACACTACAGGATGTTATTGAGATTATTGTGCCAGAGGGAGCAATGCACCACACTTAATACATAAGTATTAATAGTCTCGTGGGGGTGCAGATGTTAATCTGTGGTGTAACCACCTGCGCTAATATCGTCAGTAACGCTGCAGTGAGGAAAAAACAAAAGTTATGCACAATCAGCGAATCTGAGAATTCTGTGAAAACAAATATGGTGGTAGAAAAATATCTTTCTGTATCTTTTAATATCAAGTGCAGCTTTTCCTTGGAATTTGTTTTCTCAAGCAAATCTGTGATGATCAGGTGGGGAATTATTTGATGGAAATGACTTGGAATTTCTCTCTAATAGCTGTGGTCAGAAAGGTGGATGATGGTGAATGAGCCTGCAGGCTGAATCTTGGATGAGATGTAGCTACAGTGCTGGTTTTCTCTTTGGAAGAATGAAATCAGAGGAAAAAGAGACACTTTGTGCTGCAAACCCACTTATTTGCTACACTCACCTTCATTTGCAAATAAAAATAGCTCTACCAGCTGTCTGCATCTTCCCTTCCTCTCCCAGGTGCTGTTTGCCACCGAGACCTTTGCGATGGGAGTGAACATGCCCGCCAGGACCGTGGTGTTCGACAGCATTAGGAAACATGATGGGACCGGCTTCAGAAATCTGCTGCCAGGTTTGATACCCTCCAACTCAGCCGCCATCACTAATGCTCGTTAGTCCTTGAGGATAAATTGTAGCTGAGGAAAAACAAGCATTTTGAGACCTGTGCTCATGCCATGAACCATATTTTTAGGTGAATATATTCAGATGGCGGGCAGAGCGGGCCGGAGAGGTTTGGACGCCACGGGCACTGTGATCATTCTGTGTAAAGCCGGCGTTCACGAGATGGCGGATCTGCACGCCATGATGCTGGTGAGGCCCGCAGCAGGGTTTCATTTCATAACATCTACCTGCCGCGTGGGTTTATACATCGTTCCACTCAAGTCTCTCGGTATCCATCTCTCCACATCTAAAGCAAAGCTGTACCGCTTGTTTATTTTGGCTGTGATTCAAGGAAGGTGTTGCACGCTCCGTTATTCATTTAACATTTAATTACACAGTTGAGTGGGTTATTTTAACACAGTCTCCCTCTGTGCCAGTTTGAAAAGCACTGCTTTGGGTTCAGTGTGGAACTCAAACACAAATTGTGTTTTTTTTTAATCCTTTTTTCTTTCATGGACGCTTTACTTTCTTTTGTAAATGTAGAAAGCCAGAGCCTCCTCTTCTACAGATGGTGCAAAATGAAATATGCTGTGGTCTTTTATATATATATATATATATCTCAAACAAATCCTAATATTAGGTAAAGATAACCCAAGTAAATACACAATCTGCTGGGGCTGAGATCAGGCATACTCATGGTGGTGTGGCTGTAAGCAATTACAAAGTGGTACCCTTTACAAAAAAAAATCAGTGGCATCAGTAGATGAATTGGAATCAGAGCAGTTTTGGTTTTCTAGCTGTAGAAAATGGTTTACATCCCATTTCTGTGCTGACTCTTCTTCCTGTGTGTCTCCCTCAGGGTAAGCCCACCCTTCTCCAGTCCCAGTTCAGACTGACATACACCATGATCCTCAATCTGCTGCGAGTCGAAGCCCTCCATGTGACCGACATGATGAGGAGGAGCTTCTCTGAAAGCCACAGAGATACTCAGGTAACATTTACAGCTTCATTGAATTGTTGCTCTGTAACATGTTTCCTGTCTAAGAGCAGCTAAGAAATGTCTCTTTTTTTTGTCTTGTCTTGCTGCTGCTGCAGACCCACGAGAAGAGGATCAGCCAGCTGAAGCAGATGTTGTCCGCTATGCCCTCCGTGGACACAGAGGGCCAGCTCTCTGACCTGTTGCCTTACTACCACACGGTCACCGAGCTGAAGAAAACCAGAGAAGCAGTCCAGGTAAACTCGCACATATTCAGAATCACGATTACATTCATACAGCTTTAATCAGCTGCTCGTTTACCTTTATCATTTCCTCCCTGTTGTCTCAATCTCAGCACGCTATTCTGGAGTCTGTGAATGGACTCAAGGCTCTCTCAGTGGGTCGAGTCATTGTGGTTAACAACAAACAGCATCTCAACGCCTTAGGAGTTATCCTACAGGTAGGTGTATATTCAGTGTGACACCCAACCTCAGCTATTCTGTGAGATCAGGACTATTTGGGGTCATATTACCTGTTTCAGAGCAGATACTACTTGTGGATGAAGACGGTTTTGTGTGACTGTGGATGCATGAGCAATCAGACACTTACCTGATTGTGGTGTGCAAAAGATAAAAACCTAAAGAGGGGCTAAATCTTACATAGGATTTATTTCATAAAGAAAAGATAGCTTATTTGTGTCGAATTATGTAACAGTGGCAATTAACAAGTGAAATAAATAACCAGATTTTGTATAAAAATGCAAATTAGGATTAAAAAATGGCTGATTATTGAGCGAAAAGTGCGCTCTGGTGACAGTGCCTACTGCCTATTATATCAACTCTGGGCTAAAGTGGAGGAAATAGTTGATGAACATCGTGGCAAAAGGAAAATGGGAAAATGTTACGGACAGTCATTCAGAAAGTGATAGAGAGTCACAAAGAAGAATTTTTCTTAAATAATATTGTCAGCGATGATGAGCTGTTTAACAAGTCTCCATCTCAGCTCTGTACCCGGTCTCTGGTCTCACTGGAGAGACAGGTGACATATAAGCTGAACGGGTCACCAGTAAAAGAGGAAATACATCCAGATGCTCATTCACAGCAGAGGGTGGTGTAGAGTTTCTACGTCACCCAACCTGCATGTGTTTGGATTGCCACTGATCTCCCTCATGTGTGGACAGTGTACAGTGTCCTTGCTCCTGTATCGTTCTCTGACTTTTCTCTGCGTCAGGTGTCCAGTGACTCTGTGAACCGCACCTTCACAGCCCTCATCATCTGTGAGAAGGGCAACGAGGAAGGAAAAGGCAACGACAACGCCGCTCTCCCTCACCTCCACAACATGTCTCTCTTCATACCTGAAGGTGAGGTGGTGGGGTTAGCTGCAGATGCTAGCCAGCTCTGTGTGATCGCTTACACGAACCACTTTTCAATTATTTGATGTAATTAATTTCCTGTTTTTCCTTTAACGTTCATCAGGCCCCTGCAGCCACACGGTGCAGAAGTTGAAGCTTCAGGACATCTCAGCCATCACGGTGAAAACCCTCAAAGTGATTCCAGAAAGGATCATCGATAATTACAACAAGAGGCAACAGCCACGATTCAAGTATGCATTTGTTGTCTTTGCCGTGATTTAAGAACTTTATTTATTTTTCTAATGAGGATCCTATTTAGAGTAAAATAGATGGTAAAGCAGGGTTTGCCTTATAGCAGGGCACCCTTGTAACCTCTCAGGACCTCGCTGACCAATAGATGACAGCATCACACAGCTGTTCCAGATTTATTTGGTGCACATCCATAATGTGAGTCTCCCGTTCCACCACATCCCAAAGGTGCTCTGTTCGATTGAGATCTGTGACTGTGGAGGCCATTTGAGTAGAGCGGACTCATGCTTACGTTGTAGAAACTAGTTTGAGATGATCTGAGCTTCGTGAAACGGCGTGTTATACTGCCATCAGAAGATGGGTATAACACGCCGTCTTAGCCAAAAATGTGCTAAGAAAATATCTCTCACATGCTTTCATGATATATACCCCTAATTCTGACCCTACTATGTGAATGTTGCAGGAGAAATCGAGACTCATTATACCAGGCAACATTTTTCCTGGTTGAATTGTATCCTCAGTTTAGCACCTGCTTCAAGGTTTTAATAAGTTGCCCATTCATAGGTGCTCTTCTGCATACTTTGGTTGTAATTAGTGGTTATTTTAGTTACTGTTGCCTTTCTATCCGCCTACAGATGGTTGTGTGGGAAAATCCTGGGAGACCAACAGTTCTGAAATACTCCAACCAACAACCATGTCACATTCAAAATCACTTTAATCATCTTTCTTCCTCATTCTGATGCTTAGTTTGAATTTCAGCAGGTTGTCTTAACCATGTCTACATACCTAAATACACTGAATGTCTGCCATGTGATTGGCTGATTATATGTTGACATGTAATATGTAGCTGAATAGGTGTACCTAATGAAGTGGCAGGTGAAGATATATACATTTGTCTGATTCTGTTGCTGGTTGTGCTTCATAATTACATATTTTTATTGGTTTTCTTTTGTATTTTTTGTATTTTCAGCTGCATTTTACTGTGTTTTTGCTCTCTTATGAAAGTGACAGTACAGATATTGACGGGGTTTACAGGGGGAAATGAAAAGGGCCTCATCACTCTACCAGACGGATTACCACCGTTTCTTTTTTGCCACTGCTATATTTTAAAAGTATCTGGCCTTTTTTTGTTGTTGTTGTCATTTTCTTGCATTTTTCAGATTAGTCTGTACTGTCAGGCTAAAAATCTTCATCACTTCTCTTTGTCCTTTAGGCTTGACCCTCCTGGTCAAGCCATCTCCACGGCGACACAGGAGCTGCTTCGATTGGCAGAGGCTAACCCCAGTGGCATAGCAACCCTTGACCCCGTCAATGACCTCCAGCTGAAGAGCGTTGATGTGGTGGAGGCCAACATGAGGCTCCGTGTGCTGCAAGAGAGCCTCAGAGATTTCAACTGCATCCACTCACCCATGTTCGCAGAGCAGGTGTGTCTGTGTGTTTGTGTGTGTATGAGTGTGTGTGTGTCTGTCTGTCTGTCTGTGTCTGTGTGTATGCGTGTGTGCGGGACAGTTTTTAAAATATGCTGCAATGAGAAAAGTGTCTCAGTCTGAGTGTTTGCTCATAAAGAAAGAAAATCACATTTATTTTGTGCAGCAGTTACACATTTATGCAGCTAATTAACATCACATCCTTATATAAGACCGGCCCCCCTCTTTAATAGCATCTCTCATTTCTCGCTTCTCACAACACCGCCAGTTTCTTTTTATCCTTCCAATTTCCCCCCCCCCTCTTCTAATTTCACAATAATAACATCAAACTCAAAAACCAGATCTCTGCTTCTGTGCCGTCTCTCCTGTCTTCCTGGCAGCTTCATTGGGGAGATAAGATGCAAGAATCTGAGCTGACTGCTTCTATAATTACCCATATAGGCTCATAGCTGCAGCTCATCACTGTCTCACAGGCACAGCGTGTCATTTGAGCCACCAATACACACACACACACACACACACACACACACACACACACTCTCCCGTTACTCTGCAAGATAACAAGCTCTTACTTGCAGTATCAGTGTCTCCTGTTATCACTGCACATTCACACTTCCTTATGTCTTTATTCAACCTTGTGGGTAATAAAAATTGGCGGTGCAGTGATCGTCCTCAGTGGTTTAAAGCTGCGTTAGCTAAAGATGCATTAATGAGAGTACAGAAGTTTTTTATTTTCTTTTTCTCTGTTGAATTCACTGGATTTAGGCCAAGTTCTGCTGTTTTATTTCTCAAATTGAGTATCCTGTGTGTCTGTGTGCGTCAGTTTGCTCGGATTAAGGAGAGGATGAGCCTGCAGGAAGAGCTGGACCAGCTCCTCTTCCTCGTGTCGGACCAGTCTCTGACTCTGCTGCCAGAATACCACCAGAGGATCAAGGTTTGGATGAGAGTCTTTATCCTGACGTGTTTCTGCCCGTTGGCAGAAAAATGAATCACCGGCTATTTTTATAAGTCTGTCATTTACTGAGTAAAAAAAAAAAAGTGTAAAGACCTCTCGGATGCTTCTCAAATTGGAATATTTTCCTCTTCGTCTTCTTCCTATGTGATCATAGGTCTGTGAATTCTTGATGTTATAATACCTTTAGACATAAAAAGTTCCCATCACAACTTCCCAAAAGTCAGAGTTTGCTTAAATTAGGTTTTTGATAATCACAATAATTCCCAAGACATCAGAAGTTTGATACATTGTCCTCGATTTGAGTCCAGATGGGATCTCTGCTGCGTTTGTCTTTCTCTGCTGATTATGTCTCTAACAAAAGCATCAAAATAGGTGAAAAAAATCTAAAAATATTTAATTTAGAGCCAAAGAAAGGAGCTAATATTAAAAAATTACCTTAATCAACTGATCGAATTCTGTCTGTTATGCTAACAGTGATGCTAACAAGCTGTTTATTTTTGCCATTATAGAATTTGGTATTAACATACTTACGTTTGCTCTGTAGCACTTAAAGCAGACTCTACCCGCTGTGCTTTTTACAACATTTCACAAGAGAAGCAAAAGTCATCCTCCAGGTGGCGCTTGAGGAAAAAAATTCTTTAAAAGTGACAAAGATTCACTGCCTCGTCACAGAAGAGGAAGAAGGAGAAATACTTCATACTTTATTTATCCCAAAAGTTGATTCAGTAAATCAAAGTCTAAATGTTATACAATGCTACTTCAGGCTCCACAGCTGGAATTGAACCAGCAACCTTTTGCTTGCCAAAGAAATGTGGGACAGCCAATAATATTATATATTAAGGGCTGGTATGAGGCAGCAAACATGCTCAAAGCGTTCAGCTGCACGTTCAGTAATGGTGCAGAAGGTGGTCATTCATTATCACACTCAGTCATTTGCATGAGCTCTTTGTCAGCTGATGGAGGATCCAATCATCCTCATCAGGACAATGAACCAATAAGGAACTCCCTCAGGCTCCCTTTGCAGTAAAATGTCTGGGATTGCACCACCTTTCAGTCACAGCTAATGCAATCCCTTCACATTTCTTCTTACTCCTCAAATTTCAAATCAGTGAGATTTTTCAGTCTGGACTGAAGTTGTTGAATGCCTGACATTTTTAATCTGCTAGCATAGTTTCCCAGGTTTGAGGAGCACTTTTTCCTTTGAAACCCCACAAAAATAAACAAACTCAGAGGTTTATTTCCCTCGCCGGCCTCCCTCAGGTCCTTCAGTCCCTCCAGTACATCGACAACGGCGGGGCAGTGCAGCTGAAAGGCCGCGTAGCCTGTCAGATCAGCAGCCACGAGCTGCTGCTGACGGAGCTTCTGTTCGAGAACGTCCTGAGCCCGCTGGCGCCCGAGGAGAGCGCCGCCCTGCTGTCCTGTCTGGTCTTCACTCAGAACACCCAGGTGGAGCCGCACATCACCAACACGCTGCAGGAGGTGAGGAGGCGGAGGAGTTTTTTTTGTTTTTTTTCCCTTGTGACTCACTCACACACAAACACTCACATCACGTGACACTGTGCACATTTGATGAACAATGTCCCGCAGGAAGGACGGTGAGGGCACGTCACCTGACTCACCCCAGTCACTCCCTCACTTTTAAATCACTGGCCGAGTCTTTTGCTCAAACACGAAGGAGCTTTATGGCGCCCTGAATTAGTGATGACTTAAGTAGCAGTGCAGACACTAGAAGAGCAGAAATGCAGCGGTGCGATTTGTAAAGCAGGTTCATAATGTCCACACTGAGAGGCAGGAGAGCGAGTCACTTGTACCTACATGATCAAATCTAGCCACCCACATAAACTCAGCATCCCGATCTTGTCCTTTTTCTCTTCCAGGGCATCGAGCGGGTGAAGTCGGTGGCTCAGCGCATCGGAGAGCTGCAGCGGGAGTGTGGGATACCGCAGACGGCCGAGGAGTTTGTAGGCCAGTTCAAGTTTGGCCTCACAGAGGTGGTTTACTGCTGGGCCAGGGGAATGGTGAGGTTTAACACTTTGTTGGGCTTTATTTGACCCCAGTCACCCCTTTTGGTGAGAGGAAGTGTGTCTGAGAGTGTGTGTGAATGACTTCACTAAGAACAGAGGAAGTAAAAGCAGTTTTCAGTCTGCTGGGGCTCTCGGAGCAGAGGTGAGCGTGATCCTCTTAAATCCACCTAACAAGTTATCGGGTCACAAGACGCAGATCTGCCGTTCCTCTGCTGAGACGAGAAAGTGTAACGCATATTAATACTAATCCACCAGCTCTGCCTACCTGATGAGCATATTTAGCCCCAAACAAGGAGGGAAGAATCCAGATTAAGACAACACTCTATGCCAGATGACGGAGATTACACTTTAATCCCTGCTGTTACTGGGACTGGTGATATTTATGAGATTATTTATTTATTTTTAACACTTTAAAGCAAAAAGGGAAAAAAAAATACTACAATTTGTTTACTATTACATCAACATTTCAGTCTTCACCCTGTCACTGACACCTGGATTTGGTCTCTTTCTTCCATTTTTCTCAACACTGTTCCTCCTGAAGTCTTATCATGTGACTCAGTTTCATAACTGCCATTCATCTTGCGTTGGTGGATCCACTTTTTGTCATTTCTTTGTGATGGATTTCTTACAGACTGCTAACAAGATTTTAAACAAATATCCATTTTGTCTTGATACAATATTTCCTTCCATATTATGTAAATATAGCAACAATACATGACCCAGTAATTTGGAAATTACCAAATTAATACGCTCCCTGAAATGTGCAATCCCAGGTTAGAGCCAAAAGACATTTACATTTACTCCAACATGGCTGTTTGCAGATTCAGACTTACTCTTAATTCTGGGTGTTGACAATAAGTGTTGTCAAATCTTATGGAATTAACTGTTGTCTTCAGCACATACGCAACCTCAGAAATATTCTTACATCCCCCCCCCAAAGTGTTGACTCCACTTTTGTCCTCTGAGCTTTACTTCTTTACTCCAATAAAAATCCAAGATGATTTCTTCTTATATGGAAATTGTTTTAAACTTTTTTTTTTCTTTCTGATCTGCAGAGCGGTTACAGAGGATCACTGGTTTATTTTTGCAGGTCTTTGTACTCGCCAAAGGAAAAGTAAAGCTCAAAAACAAGCCTGATCATTCAGTTGGAAACAAAGACAAAGATTAGAAGACAAATGGTGTGGTTACTCAAACTGCATGTTGTGAACAATCATCAGAATTTAAACACTAACTTCTCAGTTTTGGCTTCAGGTATCAGGTTTTGCGTTTCTTAACAACCTGTTAGTTCCTAATCGCTCTTTTTATTCATCATGTGCAATTTAATGTCACAAAATATAATTTCAAAGTGATATTAATGTGATATATATGATTTTATCACTTCATGTCACCCCAGCTAGAGTATCCTGGAGTACCAGAATGTTACCATAGAAACTGTCTCCTTTCTTACTTTATGAATGGATAAACTTAAGATGTGATTCATGCTGTTAAAGTTTCCTCTTCATCGCTCACCGCCTCCTCTGTCCCATCCCAGCCCTTCGCTGAGATCGCCCAGCTCACGGATGTCCAGGAGGGCACGGTGGTCCGCTGCATCCAACGCCTGGACGAGGTGCTGAAGGAGGTGAGGCAGGCCGCCCGCATCGTGGGAGACTCCGTCCTGGGGAGCAAGATGGAGAAGGCCTCCTTGGCCATCCGCAGGGACATCGTCTTCACCGCCTCCCTGTACACCCACTGAAAGGTGGCAGGAGGGGAAGCTGGTGAGCGTGCGAGCACGCCGAGGTGTGCTTGCAGCCAAGTGCTTTCTTTGCACTGGAGGGGTGAGGGTGATGGAGATGTACAGGGAGGAGATAATTGAGGCAAGAGTGTCTTCACATGTTTGGAGCTGAATGTGCCTACAAAACATGTTGATGTTTACATATAAATTCTTAGCAGGATGGAGGGACTCGTTTTAATCCAACAGACCAAAGTGCAGACTGTGAGGTGGGGGTTGGGGGGGCTGCATTGTAATTAATTGTACAGTAATAAAAAAAAAATCTCTATTCAAAGCCTGCCTTTGTTTGTTTGTTTGCATGGGTCTATTCTTCTGGGTTTCTTAACTACAAATCTGCCATCATCTGAGGGCAAGATGTGTGAGGGAGGGCGGTGAGAGAGATCCATCCAATTCAGAGACTGCCTCGTTTGTTGAGCTGTAATGGGATGTTCCAGCCTGCTGCCTGTGCGCCCTGCCCGAGTCCGAGCTGTCGCTTTAAGACAGCGATAGCTTTGTGTCTCATTAATTCAATGTACAGCGACGCGTTAGCGGAGAAACATTATTAGACTGCCCTGCGCGCACAGAGAGGAGAGGAGGGGGAGCTGTGCGCGGTGACAGAGCCGGGTTTAAAGCAACAAAGGAAGAAGAAAAAAACACCTCAAGTTGTTACTGCCGCTAAAGAAATAAAGATGAAGACATCCTGAGGATGGGTTGCATACGTTTGGATTAAAAGTCTGCATCATCGCGCACTTGAAGGAGGATTTTCACCATCAGCTGGAGTAAAGGAAAAAAATAGATCCGATCAAAGGAGGCGGACAGAAGATCTGAAAGCATGTCGTCAGAAAAGCACGGTGAGGCGTTTTAATTGTCTGAAGCACGAAGGCAGATCCAGGGCATCGGCCTATATGTCTGTGTGTGTTTTGGTTTTTTCTAGTTTACTGTCATCTGCGCTTTTCACAGCTGCCCCCTTGTCAACCTCTCCATCCGCTTTTGCTTCTGCTGTGTCTACAAGATGATGCACCGCTGTGTGGGTGCAGCTTTGGTGGGGGTTGGAAAAAATAACCGCAGGGCCGTGGAGACTTTAAAGTAATATCATCAGACTTTTTGTGTGTATCTGCTGAATTTGTTTCTTTTACATTTTGTTTATTTTGATGTTCAGATTTTATTCACTGAAGTGAGCTTTCACATCCTTCCTGGACTCCCTGTTCCCTGTTTTTTCCTCCCCTCTGTTATATATGTCTCACATCATTACGCACGGGCCTACGTACATCTCTCCTGACTATAGACATGATGTGGGTGTCCTTTGCGCGTGCACGCCTTTAACAACCATTTATTGCTCGTGAACCTCAGCCTCTCTTCCACAGACAAACACACACTTTAATCCTTCCACTTTCTAATATTTTAGAATTTGAAGCACCAGTTACTGATGTTGCTGGCGCACTGCATCTTTCCTCTTAAAAATATTCAAATAAAGAGTAAAACAAACCAGATGATGACACCTGATCTTGCCTCAGGAGGTGTGAAGAGCATAATGTGGAGCAGGCTGTAAACGTGACCGCTGTCTTGTGCTTCAATCAGATCTGAGAGGCTATAATTAAACAATGGATGGACATCTGCTGATGCTCAGAAGACACACATGGGAATGCAACACCATTAAAACACAGCAGGGATGTTAATGTGTTCAGCTGATTGGGTGTACAGGTATTAGTTAACTGTTCCAAGCTTCTAAGTAACAAATGCATCAAGAAGAAGAGTATTACAGGCATTTTGCTGATGATAGACAGACTCAGTTTTAGCTTTAACTCGAGGCCAGCATCACATTCAGGTGTGCCACTGCCACAGCTCTGTGCATGCTTCTGGGTGAATCATCAAACATTAATGTGGCCGGTCACACCTGAGCTTTTCCCACAGCTCAAAATGTCTCAGGTTGTAGCTCTTACTCCACAGAGAAAATCAATATTTCTGATGAGGTGTTTTTGATGGCTTCTGGTCAGTAAAATCTGCAGCTGTGGGCGCTGCAGATTAACTTAAAATGACTGTGGCCTTAAAGGGACACTTTACCCCAAATCAGACATATCCTACCTTGGGCCTTAACCTGCTGTTTATTGATCTCAGCTGTTTTTAGTGTGACTTTTTATGATATCGGCACCAAACCAGCTCAGAAATGCTCACTTTACTTGGAATAAAATGCAACCAAATGGAAGATAGATGGATGCCACAGATTCAACTTGGCAGTTTTACGTCCCAGTGATCACTGAGATTAAAGCAAATTTAAACTTTACTGGCCAAACAAGAGTCCAGAGATGTTTCAAGATGGCTGCTGAGCTGTGAGACATTACAGCTGATCTGAGAGAGGAAGCCATGAATGTTTAAATGCCGTCACTCTGTCATGAGCCTCGCCTGGACAGGCTGACACTTTCATGCAGCTGGCTGGAGTAGTTTGGGACTTTCTGCATGAAACTGCTCACATCAAGATTTGCTTTTTGAGTAACCTGGTCACTATTTCTGAGAAGAGGTGCTGTTGCTGGGTTTTTCCCAATCTAGGCTATTTTCTATCATGTTGAGCACCACAAGGCAGTACTTTAGTTCCATTACATTCAAGAGAAAAGAAGCATTTCTGCACCTGATCCCTCCAAAAACTGGGCAGCACGTGCCAAAACAACTCGGATGGATAAATTAGAACTACATTTGATTTTAAAGAGAACTGTCCCTTTAATGTTTAAGCATTACAGTATAACAAAAAGGGGGAAAAAAAATCAATATATATTTGATTAAAAAACTATTGATCTATAATGATGGCTAGAATTGGATCAGTAGCAGACGACTTGCTTAAGATAGTGATCTATTCCTGCACAGACTTCAAACATTAAAGCAGAAAATGAAAGAGATTTGATTCAAAAGAAACATTATCATTATTAATTCAGTGAAATAACTGGAGAAAATGTGCATTTTAGCTGAAATCTGTTGTTAAAGTGATGAAAAAAACACTGCGTGTGATTGCATTTTGCAGAGCAATGACGAGCGATTAAATTAACTACTCGGTTTCAGTGCGCCCACAGTTTTATTTCTCTCGTCTGGATGCAGGTTGTTGGGCCGTCAAGGTCTTTATCTTAAAGAAGAAGATAATGTGACTTCTCATGTTACTTTATATGGAATTCAAGTTATAATTGCCAAAGATGCTGCGCACACACACACACTGATATATTTTCTGCTTGTCACATGATGACCTTTCAAAGGTGTCTTTCTCCTCGCGCTCGCTCCTTTCCCCTCTGTCTCTTTCTGGTCCACTTCCTGCTTGTGACAGGGTTGGGGCCTCTTACGTAAAACCGGTCCCCCGAGCGCACAAGTCGTCATCCCTCATCACCCAGCTTCTCTCCCGCTCGCTGACACTGCCTCCTGCTCTCCTTCTTCATGTCTCATCAAATCCTCCCTCCTCTATTCCTCCATCCATCTCCATTCTTTTTTTCTCCCTTTCTTCCTCCTCATGTCCCTGTCAACTTGGATTATCTCAGCCACCTCCCCGCTTCGACAACGCAACACCCTCTCAGTTGTTTTCAGTGTTAAGCAAACACAAAGGGAGCAGAGGTGTGAGCATTAAAGTGTTCAGACGTCCAGAAGCAGACGGATGCTTCGGGACGTGTTTCTCGACACCTGAAATGCCAAATTTCTGCTGCTAATAAACTTCTTTGTGAAGGATAAGCAGAGAAAAAGGCCTTTCTTCTTTTCCTTTGCCAGCAGTGAAAATGCCAATCACTGTCATCATTAGCCTGCGCAGGTTGGAAATGTCAGGCTTTGTAGCTGCTTTTTTAAGTCTTGCTGAAGAGCTGTTCTCCGTGTAATTGTTTTTTTCTCCTCCTCGGCAGTGAAATAACACATATTAGAGCCAACATGCAAACACACGTGTAGCCGTGCTCGAGTTAGATAACACGCTCTCGCTCTTACATCTGTTTCTTTTATTGTTCTTCCTCTGCCTTGTCTATTTCTGACTGCTCACCTACCTTTCCTCATCTTTCCTCCCTCTTCCACTCTCAGGGCTCGATGACTCTGGCCGTCAGACCATGCAGCCTCCTCCGTACCTGCCCGGCCCACAGGACCCCAACGTGCCCCAGCACCCCAACATGCCTCCCGCGCCGGGCACCCAGCCCAACTACCCTCCTCCGCCTCCTCCTCCGGGTTCAGAGGGATACCTCCAAGAAACTCAGTTCCAGTGTGCCCCGATGGGGCCTCCGGGAGCCCCGCAAGGCTACACCGTCCAGACCCAGGCCCCGGGAGGCACCATGGCTCACCCCCCTGTGGGATACCTCCACCCGGGCTACCCGCTTCAGCTGCAGCCATGCACAGCTTACGTTCCCGTCTACCCCATGGCATCGGTGAGTGAGACACAGCCTTGAAAGATTTCACAGCTCTGACATCAGGCTGCAGCAGAATTTAAACCTCCACACTTCTTTCCGGCTCGTTTAAAATTGTCCATAATTCACTCCTCAGTAAGATCCACTAAATGTCATTTGATGCTTATTATGCAGGGAATCAAACATTCTTCTGTTATCTCAGGGGCTTGTGTTTATCTTCAGAGAAAATGCGCATTGTGTGAAGTAATTTGCTCATTTTCTGCTTCGTTTGTGGCACCTGCTGTTCCGTCAATTAGCTGGACATTTATTAATCAAACGATGTCTCTGTTTTTTCCTACATAATCAGCAATAAATCTCCGGAAAGCTCAGTTAGAAAAAGGAAAATTACAAACCTTCTGATTTGTTCCAGTGAGCATGTCTGTATTTATCAGGCTCGTGTCCCACCAGCAGCACAAAGAGCCTCTCGTATGATGTTAAATATTTTTAATGATGATGAATGATCATTTTTAATGATTAATGATGCACACAGCAGTGTTTCAAATAAGCTCTTTGGTGCTGCTTTTATTTCAATTATTTTCCAGGGTCAGACAGAGACGTAAACATACAGGCTAATTCTGCACGTTGCTGCATTAATAGGCTGAAGTAATTTGCATTGATTGTCCTTGTACTTATATAAAAGCGTAGGACTTTTTTCAGGCTTGAGGACATGTGGTTTCATTTTTGTGTGCAGCTTTCCGACAAAAGCAGGCTGACTGTGTTTGTTTGATTCTCATAACAATCGAGATATTTCTCTGAGCTTTGAGCCTGACAGGTGAAATCGGTACTTCGTGTTAAAGCGTGCTTAAAGTGAAAGATCGTCTGGAAGCCACACATAAATTATAATACATGAAAGCTGACGTGTCAGTTAATTAATATCAATGTAATCAGTTAACCCACATTACATAAATTATACTGCTTTTTTTTACACTCCAATACATAACTGAGTGCTTCACTGAGGTGGAATATAAATGCCAATACAATATTCGTACATTAGAGGAGCCATAAGTTTGAAAAATGAGTCACAGAGCAGCAGTTCAAGCCACTAAAATTAATCGATTTGGCAGATTTTAAATCAACTCATATACAAAACAACAACAACAAAAAAAGAAAGCAAATCTTTTGTTGCTGAACGTCGTTGTAAAGCTTTTGTGCACAAATCCTTTAAGAGAAGCTAATTTTGCATAAAGAAATCCATATTTTTTTTCTTTGGGCTTTGCTGCTGCTTTTGCACAGACACACGATTATGAACAGGAATAACTGGCTGCACAGGAGACTAGCATTACGGTCCTTCACAACAGACGATGCCGATGCATAAGAGCATCTTATGACACTCAAGCTCGGATCTGGGTTGCAAAATACTGTGAAATCATTAGAGGAGCATGATTCCAAATTATCAAGACAATAATTTGCATGCATGAAATTAAAAATGTCCCCACATGGGACATCAGGGGCTCTGTAGATTGAAGAGGAATTTGTATGTTAAACAAAGGAAGTGCAGTACAACCATAAACTAACAATATAGTTGATGGCTGCAGGGAGGAACTAAAACATGTGCAGCACTAAATAAGTTTAAACTGAAGTTAAAGGCCAGTACTTGCAGGTGGAGGAGGGGTGAAGATCAAGTACAGCTGCTTCTCTCTGTATTGTTCAGTGTCTACTGTTTTTCTGAGGCTCATTTTTAAAAATGAAACAATCGTCATGGTTTCATAAATTTAGCATCTCTGACAGATGGGGATATTTGAAGGGGTCAGAGGATGATAAATATGAAATCTTTTCCTGTTTTTCTAATTCTGCAGCAGAGTTTTACCTCTCCAGGTCCCATCTCACTGTCCTGGGAGCTTCGGAGTATTCTAATATATTAATAACAATAATGCAAGGACCATTTGACCAGACGACATAAGTCCTTGGTTAAACTATTCAGCCTCAACATCATGTTTTATAAGGACTGTCTGTATTCTTTGCCCATTCATTGTTGCTGAAGAACACAGTGAATTTTTGAACTACAGCCACATGTTCGTCCACGTTAATAGATCAGACAATTTATATTTTACCCTGAACTAACATCAAAGTCATAAAACGAGGCCTCGGAAAGAGACTGTGAATCATCAAACATCCGAAAGTGCAGCTGTCCAGCTTCCCGTCGGTAATTTCTTAAAAGCAGCGTGGGTTTGAATGCGAGCAGAATAATATCGAGAGCAAAATCTGCACTGCAGCACAAAATGACAAAATCCTTTTTCTTTTTTCTTTTCTTCTTCTTTTTTTTTTAGGTATTTCTGTCTGGGCTGCTGAGCTGATAAACATGCACAGCTCAAGCAGAGCGAATTGTGATGCGTTTCTTGCAGCTAATTGAAAAAAACCCAAGTACTGAACATAATTTTTAATCCCGACAGGCTGAAAGCGGCACTGCACTCTGATATCTCGTCTCACAGCTAATGGTAATTACAGATATGACTGTACGGTGCAGGAGGCAGTCACGTCTCAGCTCTGCAGGTGGTTTAAAATAAAGCTAAAATTGTCCACTTGGCATAGAGAGCTAATGTTCAGTGCCTCCGCGCCACGATTAGGTCACCTCCAACGTCTCGTCTAACTGTGAAAAATTCATTTAAATTAAAAATGAGACAATCAAAAATCCGAATACCCCCTCTGACAGCAGCGATCCTAGCAGGCTCTGCTTCCTGCTGCCCAGCTGCTGTGCCCTTCTTCACTCACATTAGCGTGCTCCTCTGTGTTTTGGTGTGGAAAGTGCTTTGTAAGCTGCTGGACTGCTTTAAAAGCACCGCTCTCCATCTTCTCCTCCTCTCTCTCTCTGCTCAGGGTCAGCCCTACATGCCGGCTGGAGGAACTCACCCGGGGATCCCACCGGGCCAGATTCACCCCATGCAAATGCCACCGAGCATCACCCTAATGGACCGCCGACCGCCGCACGACTACCTGCCCATCGCCGTGCTCACCACCGTCTGCTGCTTCTGGCCAACAGGCATCATTGCGATCATCAAAGCAGTGCAGGTTAATGCTGCTTCATAGTCTCCTTTTCATCTGTGGCTTTCATATCGATATAATATCACCTTTACAGATGACTTTGCAATGAATTTTCACTTTAAAGCCATTTTATTTGCAGACGCAGACTGCCATTTAAAATGATAAATGATAGAAATCCAGCAGTTTTTCTTGTCGTCCTATAAAATAAGACAAAAGCTTTCAGTGACTTAAAGCTCTTTCTTTCCACGTTAGAACAAGACTCTTTAAAATCAATATTTAAGAGGATATTTTACTTCCAGTAATTTCTCATTAATTTCTAGAAACAGCCGAGCAGTATGGTTCTCAGTAAACAGAATTACAGGTAGCTTTCTTACATTTAAATGTTTCAGATCATCAAACAAATTTCAATATTTGATAACTGGAGCAAATACAAAATTCAAATTTATTTACATGCCCTACATTTTTTAGAAGTTGAGTTAAATGTTAACTAGCCACAGAAGAAATCAAAGAAGGCTAAAAGATCTAAAAAAGTAACACATCATGCCACAATATGAAGAAACACCTGATAAACAAAGTCACTGATAACTATCAGTCTGGAATGGGGTACAAAGCCATTTTAAAGGCTTTGGGACTCCAGTGAACCATGGTGAGAGCCACTGTATACAAATGGAGAAAACTTGTAACAGGAGTGTCCAGCCTACCTAAAACACTCCAAAAGCGAATCGACGAATCATCCAGGAGGTCACAAAAGAACCAGAACAACATCTAAAGAGCTGCAGGCCTCACTTTTCTCAGTTAAGGTCAGAGTTCAACAGAAAGAAAGAGACGGGACAAAAATGGGACCCATGGGAGAGAGAAAAATCACACCAACATGGTGGTGGCAGGGTGATGGTCTGGGGCTGGGTTGCCTATTCTGGACTCAGGGCTTGCTGTAATTGATGGAACTGCTGTCTACCAGAAAATCTTGAAAATCATCAGTTTACACCCTGAAGCTCAAGTTTATTTCGGTTATGCAGCAGGACAATGAGCCAAAACAACCCAGAAAGTTCACCTCTGAATAGCTCAGAAAAAAACAAAATGAAGGTTTTGGAGTGGCCGAGTCAAAGTCTGGATTTAAAAGGATTGACATGCTTTGGCGTGACTTTAAACAGGCTGTTCATGGTGGAAACGCTTCAATCTGGCTGAATAAAAGCAATTTTGTGAAGAAAAGCAGGCCAAGATTCCTCCACAGTGATGTGAAAGTCTTACCACCAAGCATCACACACACTTGATTAAAGTTCCTGCTGCCAAAACCAGTTATTAGGTATAGGGTGCAGTTATTTTCTCACACAGGGCCAGGTTACTTTTTCCCTTAATAAATGAAATCAAAAATGGAATTTTGTATTTACTCAGGGTATCTTTGTCTAATTTTTAAAGTTGTTTGATGATCTGACACATGTAAGTGTGACAAATATGCAAAAAAACAACAACTAAGTAATCGTTGACTTGTGTAGGTTAGTGAATCTGACAAAAACTACAGTTTTCCTCAGACCTCCATGTCAAAATGTCCACATTTACAGCAGAACTACAGCATTGTGTGAAAAATCTGTGGTACATCTACTGCGGTGGTCCTGTGGGAAGTAAGGCAGGAGCTGGAAGTACCTTCTTTATTAGCGCTCTGATTGACAAGTAGGTGTCGATTATGCTGCTAGCTGTTTGTTGAGCTTCACCTCACCTTTTTCAAGTCACTGAATTGGACCTCTCGACTGTGCTTACGGTAGTTTTAAAAAATCGACTTGTACCTTTATGTGATTAATTTTAGGGACAACCAAAAAAACCCTGGATTTCACTTTTACCGACTCATTACTAGTGAAATGTGTCATTTCAGATTTCCAAAACATAAAACGGCAAAGGCAATTAAGCAAAAGGGTGCCTATCTCCATCTTTTATCTACAGTCTGTAGGGGATGTGTCACTTGTTGCATCATTGTTGCTCTCTTGTGTATTTTCAGTAGTTTTTGGGGCAACACTGGAGCCCTTAGTCGCAGAAGAATGAGATACTTCACACTTTGTGACAAATGAGAAAACTAGATTATTTCAAGCCTTGATGTATATTTTAATATAATTGTAATAAGTACATATTAGGCATGTGGAAAGCAACTCTTGTAAAATGGCACATATATAAAAGTTTTCAGGCAAAATTACTTTATCTTTATCTTTTTAATGGGTTGTGAATTTTAAAAAAAGCCTTCCAGCTGCATGTGACTGTCAGGAAAGATCATTCATCCCTTGACTGTTTGTGTCAAAACAGGCTGTGGCTCTTTCTTCCTGCCAAGATAGGATCTGAAATACAGAAAACGCAGTGGCTATGAATTTACCGACTGGAAAACAGGAGCCAGTATTTTAAGATTCATAATCATACAACAAAAAAAAAGTAGATGGAAAATGTTACTGCGTGGATTCACTGATGTCACCTCTACATCATCTGCATCAGCAGGCGCAGTTTATTTTTCTTTTAAATGCTGTTTTGCCGTGCAGGTGGTGTAACGTTAGAGCTCCGTCTGGTGACTTTCATACTTTTTGCTCTGTTGTTTGCTCTGTTGTTTATCTAATGGCAGACTGTGCTGACCAACACGCACTCAACAGACCACATCATTACGTAACTGCGCCATTGTCAGTGCAACGGGACAGAATGGATTTTTTCCTCTGGGCCTGCTCAGCTGGCTGTGCGCTGAGCTGATCTGACAGGGCATGGACCCACCGGTCTGAGCTCTATATGATGTTATAGGGTGTTACTGCACATTCAGCCTGTGCTGCAGTGAAATCGATCCATTCATGCTGTTTCAGACTCTCTCCTGCTCCCACTCGTGTATCTGCTTGTTGCGTAACACATTTTCGAATTTCTCCTCCCTCCTTCTCACTTAGGTGCGTACGGCGATAGCCAGAGGGGACATGGTGACGGCGGAAATAGCCTCCCGCGAGGCGCGCAACTTCTCCTTCATCAGCCTGGCGGTTGGCATCGCCTCCATTGTGCTGTGCACCATCCTCACCGTGGTAGTCATCATAGCATCGCAGCACCACGATGACGACTGGGAGCCGTAACTCCACTCTTAAGTCCTGCTGGGAAATCATGGCCTGTATTAGCTAGCTAACTCTCAATCATTATGAGGATGTAGAAGCATTAAAAAAAATGCACTCAAAACTGCTGCTGGCCCTCTGCATACAGCCACACACACACACACACACACACACACACACACACAGCTCTGACCTAACCTGCCGCCATCACACACTCACAATCAACCACAGCTGACATCCAAATGCAAGCAGCTGTCAAACGAGGCCCAGCTTTGCTGTTATCACAGCAGCCGCTTAATATTTACACCCAGATATGAGCTGCAGGAGGGAAACAAAGCTCCTTGCATTAACAATTCATGTGACGCTGATTAATTCATACGCCCTTCACTGATGTGTTTGGATGAGAGGATAGGCCGCTGTGTGTGTGTTACATATTTTAGCAGCAAAATCGACCAAGTGGCGACCCCCGCGGTTGAGGAAATTTCAGACGCCTCATTAACAAAAAAAAGAAGTTTATTTAGCATATTTAAGTCTCGCTGGTGCAGATATACATGTGTTCTCTTCTTTATGCGTGCCATGTGGAAGCAGTGTTGATTTGCAGCGTAGAATTGTCAGAGGGGATAGTCGATGTACAGTTATAACACACCAAATGCAGACTGGACTGACCAATCAGAGTATATATTTCTGTTTATGTATTATATCGACACTTATCTGTTTAAAATGATACTATATGAACTATGTGTTATTTATTTATAATCTGAAATTTATTCATTTATCCAGTATTTACCCATGCATCGACATTGTCTGCTATAATTTGCAGTATATCGCTGTTTTATTGAATTTGTCGGACTGATTGAATTGGCCTGAATTTGATATCTTACCACTATGATATTGCACTTTGTAGTAACCAGACGAGATGATGCAGCTGCTTACATTTATAGTTTTTACAGTGCATGAATATAAATCTAAGCTAATGGGCTTTTAGTGCAAAAAAAAAATGCTGCTGCTCTTGGGAACATTTCCCTGAAATAAATGTGTGCTGCGGTATTTTTCAAGATGTCAAAGAAGCTACTGTCAAAACAAGAAAAGGAGACAACTTAGATGATAAGTATTTGAATATTAGGTTTGCGAATATAGCATTTTAGAAGTGTGTTAGCCTTTTTTGTGTTGCACATCTCTTGCTATTTAATCTTTAAAACACTTTTTATGAGATTTAGTGCAAAATTAGAAGAATGAGGCAACATAATCCTGCATGTCATCCTCAGTTTGCTTCCATTTGTCTTAAATACTAAGGGTAGAAGTGTGGCTCCTTTAATTTTATCTACAGAGTTTGTTTTCATGCAATTCTGTGGCTCCACCGTTACTGTGTAAACTAAAAAGTCAGGTTTCCGGGGTGGTAAAATGAATGTTTCTAGTGTGAGAGAGAGGAAAAATGAATGCCTGTGTTCTATTGTAGCACTTTCAGCTCTATCATATTACCTTAGATGAACCTATGACTCTCTCATACTCTCCTTCTCGTCTTAGGAGTTATTGGACCTATTAACATATCTCTGTTGATCCCTAGGACGACAATATTCCCAAAAAAAAGTTTTATAAAGATATTAACACAAATAGGGAAGGTTTATAATTTGATAATTACCTAGCAGTTTTAATATTATTATTTATATATTGTTTAATACTTTGAAAAAAAGCTATACTGATATTTTTAATCTGAGACAGGGATTTAACCCACAAGAATTACTTATTTTACAAATCCCATGTTATTCAATCCTTTTAGGTACATTTTATTTATTCTGTTCCATATAAAATGTAAGTAACAGGAATGAAACAATAACAATTTGAAGCTGGAACAAAAAAGAACACTAAACTTAAACAGGCTGCTAATCGCTAACACTGTCGTTGTTTTGAAACTGCTTTAACTAGTTAAGATTAAAAATGCTTTGTGACTCCCAAGCATGTTAGAGGAGTTGTGTTTCAGCATTTAAAAATGGATCAGTATTTTAGAGAATGAAATATCTTTCCTGCAGAGAGTTTCACTACCTGTGGCCTTGAGATATTAGCTTAGCTAGCTTAGCACAAAACCTGGAAAAGAGCGGGAAACTGCTAGCCTGGCTATGCCCAAATGTTTCAAAATCTGCCTTTTAGCATCTCTAAATGTATTTTTCCACTTTCTTCTTGTATTATATATAGTAAATAGATGTAATGTTCTAAGTATTAAGCTTTAGAGATGCTAGTAAGTGTATTTTTTTATTATATTTTGGACTTAGCTAAGTTAGCTCCCCCTCAGTGCTAAAATATGAGCGTCAGTATTCTCATCTCATCTTGTCTCATTCTCTGCAGGAGAGCTAAATAAATGTGTCTCCCAAAATGTCAAAGTAGTTTCTAAGCAGGAATAAAAATAAAATTTTCCTCTTAAGACCCACATTTTCCTTTTCCCAGTGCAAATACAAGCCCAGTCAGTTCGGTGACACTGAATTAAAATCAGTGTTAAATGAAGCACAGGGCTGTTTAGTATTATAATTGCACAGAAGGCTCTGGCAGTGAGTGTGCTGACTGAATGGAGTCACTCCTAGTTTGTCTGGTGCTCGGCTGCATCGTCGTATGCGATCCTTTCTGATGGGATGAACTGCAGCTGTTGGCGCTACAGCTGGGAGGTGTGTTCCTCATTTCCTTTTCATTTCTCTGTTTTGTTTTTCGGCTTGTAAATGCAGCGGGTTGCTTGTTCAAAGAGCCAAAAATTACCGTGTACATGTGGTTCTCTTGGGGTTTATTATTCTAATTATGTTCATGGCTGTGCTGCACATGCATTGGTTGTTTCTGACTTCAGTTGTTTGAGTAATGAATAAAACAATAATTTTGAGCTGTGAACAAGACATCGACGAAGACAGTGTCTCATTCTTTGGGTCTGTTTTTCACCTCTCCATCCTCTCGGTCTCTATGGCATCTCCTCTCTCCCTCATCACTAGGATGCTATTTATAGTTGCCCCGGTTTTCTGCCTCTCTCTGTCTCTTTTTTCCTTCCTCTGTCAGAACATGGAGTGTCTCTTGCTATGTTCTGTTTAATCGCAGGATGTGCTGCAGGTTTTGGGCTCTGCACATTAAAATTAATAAACCTTCCTTACTGTATAAACATGTAAAATCATATCACATCGGTCACTTTCATGTCATTTTCTGGCCATCTTATGCCATCTTTTTTGCCTCTTTGGTCCAGAATGGATGAATAAAGACTCATTATCAAACCCATAGCTATCGAAAACATGATTAATAATTATGGATAATAATGGATTTTTCCTCTCTGGAGCCACCACAAGGTTGATTTCACTCCCTTTCCACACCATTAAGTCTTTGGACAGTATTTTGTCGTTTTGCCACCACAGTGGACGTTAAATCCTAGAATCAAGATGTCATTGAAGTGCAGACTTTCAGCTTTAGGTCAAAGGGTTTAACTGAGCTATTTTCATTTGTTCAAAAGTAAATGGACAAATGACTGACAAACGGTTTAAAGGCCGGGCAAGACCTGAGTGCAAGTGACTTACAAATAAAAATATTTAGCATTAAAGTATTACTAACCAAGCTTGCTAGCATTAGGCGATCCACCCTCTCAATTCAGTTTTATTTATATATCACCAAATCAGAATAATGGTTGCCTCAAGGTGCTTTATATTGTAAGCCAAAGACAATTATGGTCACTTTAGGTTCCAAACAAGCAACAACTGTTGTAAATAAAAGTAAAAGCAAGAAAAAAGTGAAAGCTGTGGGGACCCATGAGCCCTCAGTGTTTATAGAGTCCTGTGGTACCCCTTAGTCACTGTCTGAACCAGTATGCTTCTGGGTTTCCCCCGACTTTACTTTTAACTTGAATAGTGCAGATCTCAAAGCAGATTTCAGCTCCTTCATTTCACTAACCTGACAATGAGAGCCAAAAGAGTTACAGACTTGGTGAATGAGTGGGTGAAAAGGAGGGCTGTGACTGAAACGCACCATCTGCTGGTATAAAATAAAGACTTAGATGAGTTAGTGAATGGATCAGAAGTAGGCTAACATTTAAAGTGAACTGAACAGAATGAACAATTTAACCAAGAATATGAGTACACTGCATGCCCTCAGTATCTAATGGTGACTTATTCAATTAGCTCCTTTCTCTTGAGGCCAGAAAGTAACGTAAGTCACCCAAATATTTTATCACCCCCCCTTATGTTGGGATGCTTCTCTCCTTGTTTCATCATGATTTTCTCTGTTTATACTGCTGGGCATAGGTGCATTATTAAATTTGCACCAATGCTGCACGCTTTTTTGAATATGGGTTTTTGGGTTCCACACTGTGCCTGACAAGTCTGTCGGGCCCCCCTCACATAAAGTCCATAAATAGTCCCCGTTTCAAGATTTCTTACATACATTTTAGAAAACAGATCATTTTTTTTCCAGTGGTAGTTTTCATGCCTTTTTATTTGCTCACTGGACAGTTTGTTTTTTTCAATAACACTACTATAATTAATTGCGCGCATAGGTATTGATATTGCACCAGTTTAAAAACTTGTATTTATTGTTTGTTTATTGACCTTAGCACAGGCTATTTTAATTCCAGACCTTACATCTTCCCTCCATGCGACTCATTTATTCTGAGAATCTTGCACTGATTTCACATCTTATGAAAATTATTCATGTAAAGCCTGAAAGCCTTGGAGGGTTTATTAAAGCCTCTCATGAATTAAAAATAAGGAATTAAATATCAGTTTTCATATATGAGTTTTAGTATCATTTTTGTTAGAGCTAGCATTTTTGTGCAATTTATTACACAAAGTTTGGTATACTTTATTTCTTTTAGTGATCTTTTATTACAGGTTTGTCATTTGTTGAAGTTTCCTTAAATGTTTTTCTTTTTTCATACATATGAAACTTTTGAGACAATCATCCTTTTTCAGTTCTAGTTTTGGTTCACCTCTCCTGAGAGAAATAAGTGGCTTGTTTACTCCTAAATTCTTCTTTGTTCACAGCTGATGTAAAACTCTGAAAGTGTCCCTATTATAACTTTTGGGGTGCACAGCGAAACAATGCTGAGTGTAACTGTACAGATAAACCTCTTCTATATTGCTTTTTTGCATGTAGTAATCGTTAAAATCTGTGGTATTGCCTCTTTAAATGGTGCGAAGTCTCTGTCCAACAGAAAAGAGGTTGGAGGGAAAAGGTGGGAGTCGAGCCAGCCCGTGTGTGCAGGATCACAGATGGTCGTTTAGCCTCCTGAGGAGAGCCGGTGTCTCTGAGATCGTTTAACTTGGCCTCACACTGCACGCCTCTCTCCTCTATCACACGGTCCCAGCTTCCCCCCCGCGTCGGCCACGCTGGCTGTCTTGCTGTTTGTGTTTGTGTCATCTTGCTGCTCCCTCGCTGGGCTGTCATCTCGGCCCCAACATCAGGACTGATGGGCGACGTCTGGAAATATTTCAGGATGGATTCTGGGAAGTGAAACCGCAGGTGTAGAAGCACAAAACAAAATTTTTTGCCAGGATGAAAAAAACAAAGCTCATTGCACACTGATATCACTTTCCCTTCACACATTGTGTCTTTGTCTACAAATCACTCGACAGGCTTAGTGTCCTTGTCAACAATAGCACAATAAGTTTATTCAACTGAATACTGTGCTTGAATGCATTTTAAAGGCAAACATACGTACATATTGCTTCATCATTTTCATTTACTGTTCATCAGTCCGAAGGACACCTGTCACAGGCAGCCATCGATCCCGCGTGTTTTATGACCCTTAAATTTACCCCAAATGCACCTTTTCAAGTTTTTCTACAGTGAATTACCAGAAAACACCTAAAAAAAACATGCAACATACCAGTGCTTGTTTCTGTGTTTTTATTAAAAACTGTGTTTTTTGTATCACAATATAAATATCAACCCTCTGAGGTCTAAGCTATCAAAGATGCAAAACTCAATCCTCCCACTATATCTAAAAAAAATGGCAAAACGAGCCTGTTTGATAAAAATATGGATACGTTTTAATACGTGTGGGATATGTGATTGCCTGGACTTGCAAGAACAATTTAACAATTACTAAAATTACAACATGTGATTGCCTAGGGTTGGAGTAATGTAGTGAGACAGAGCAGTAACATAATATGGAAATAGTACAAGTGCCTCAAAACTCTACTTGAGAAAAGCCCATATATACATATACTGTGTGTCAAGTCATAATAACCTGTATTTAATATATGTACAAATAATTTAAACAGTAATAAGCAGTGGCCACGGCTGACTGCCATGCATACGGGAGGACAAACATTGTTTTACAGCAGCTGGATGGACCTGTGTTCTGCAGTGACAGCGTTTGGCAGCGTGCAAATGAGTAAACATCCAGCTGGTGCAAACAGAGCGGGCAAGAAAACAGCAGCTGACATACAGCAAAAGAGTGATAACCTTAAAACTAAGGAAATTAAGAGTTTGAAGCTCCAAACGAGTCCTTCTGGGAATCAAAATGTTCTTAATCCATAATGCCTCCTGAGAAAAATGCTCCCATATGTCAGTTTGTCTAGTTTCCAGCAGCTCTCTGTGTTTCTGGTTTGCTTTTGGTTGTTATTGAAGGATCTTCGTTTTGATGTACTGACAGAGGCAGATGGGGGCCGTTTTGCAGTGGCTCCTCTGGCCTCTGTGGTGTGACGATCCTGAGAGCCTCTCAGACACCAGGAGCTTCACATAAGCTGCACTGTAGGTCATGAGGAGCTGGTAGGCTTTAGCCTGCAAGGATAAAATCAAGGACATAAGCAGATATTAGCTGGATCTGTGTGAGAGGAAATGTGAGGTGGGATTGAAACTATCAAAATGCAATCTTAAATGTGCTTTGAAATGATTAGTTAAGCCTTTTCTGCAGGCTACACTTTTAAACAAGGGGCTTATTAAGGTCTCAGTCATATAAATATAGCCATAAAAACAATCAGATGCTCATTAACTGAAAATACTAGTGCAATCTCTAGTGCAACAGTAATCAGCAGCCAGGCGCTGCTACTCAAATGCGCTCGACTGACTGATCATCAGCGAGTCTGAGCACCTGTGGTGGCTGGCGGTAAAAATCTTTGAGGGGGTGGGTAAGTGGGTCAGGTGGGTCAAAGAATGTAAGGCACAAATACTTTAACATTTCCTAAAGCTTTCCATTAAAAAGACAACAACTTAAAAAAATCTTAAATAAGCGTTTTTGCCTTCCTCTTCTTTTGGGTGGCACATTTTTCAGTGACTTTCTGATATAAGAAGGAGGTGCTCACCCCACATCCATTTAGCTAGCACCACTTGTGCCGGAGATGGCTGTACAAGCTATTAAATCATGGCACATACCTAGTTTTTCACTCACTGCTTTTGCCTTAGTTTCCGCTGAATAAATAATGACATGGTGTAATACAGTATGTTGTGTATTGTTCGGCTGAGGCTCTACCTATTTTTAGAGTCTGGCAAGAACCAAGAAAGAACCAGAGGGGGAAAAAACACAGTTTGGGTAATGAGCTACTACTGAGCTGTTTTACGCATTTATTTCTTAGAATTTAAGCCCAAGTAGTCGTGCTGACAGATTTCTTTTTATTCACAAAAGCAGCATGTCTTTGTCAAAGAGAAAACCTGACACGTCCTGTTGAAACTGCATTTCTTTGATATCTCAGGGATTACATGCACCTCTGTCGGTGCGCCCCAGAGCAGCTGTGGCTGCAATGTAGCTTGCCATCACGAGTGTGTGAATGTGTGTGTGAATGGGTGAATGACTGAATGTAGTGTAAAGCGCTTTGGGGTCCTTAGGGACTAAGTAAAGCGCTATACAAATACAGGTCATTTACATGTGTAGTTAAACTTCTTTGCACTGAGAGAAAGAGCTGTTTCACTGGTGCGGCCCACTTAAGATCAAAGTGAGCTGAATGTGACCCACGATATAAAACAAGCTCATCAGGTTTGGTGACAGAAGCCGTTTTGCTCCTCCAATGAAAAGCAGAACGCTTCAGCTCTGATTTTAGTGCCCCGTGAAGCTGCACACATCTGTGATCAGCCAGATGTGATAGATCTGTTGCTGATAGTGACTAGCGTGGGTCTACTATGGCCCAGACCATCATGTCTCTCACCTGAGAAGGTAAAGCTGCATCGGGGACGAGGCTGTAGTTTTTGGTGGCTGTGGCGTCCTTCTGCTGGTTGGATGATCGGCCGCTGGCTGCGCTGCCATTCCCCAGCAGAGGCCTCTGCTCATCGGAGTCCTGCTCCTCGGCATCTGAGTCTCCGGCCGACACTTTGGTCACCAGGACGAAGTGAGACATCTTGCTCTTCAGTTTTTTCTGATGGGAGTTAGACATCGATTTTATCATTTTAAAGACCAAATGTCTGCGTTTGTTTCCTGCGGCAACCTGGAGTTATATTTCTATCGATCTGGAAGGAGGGCAAACAGCGGAGCTCCAGAAAATCGATGCAGCAGCAGCAGCAGAACAAACCGGGCGACAGATGTACTCGACTCTCTCACCTGAGTGTCAATCGTCACAAAGCTGGGCTCCTCTAAAGTTTCAGTCAGCGCCCTCAAACAGGGGGACATGTCCCAATACACGAAGTACAGCTACAGGGAGACACAGAGAGGGGACAGCAGACATGATGCCTATTAATCACCACTTTATTTCATTTTAATAGATCTGTTTAAGCATGGAAGATGCCCTGCACCACAACATGCAATATTATTACTCCTGTGAACACTTCAGAATTTATTTTATATTTACCTTAAAAATAATCTTGCATCACTGCCTTTGCTGTTGGATTAGTTGGTGTTGGAGTTTTGAATAACTCATACTCTTGAGTTTTAATTTGTATCATATTTGCTACATCAGACATGCGACATCCGACATTTTCTTAGGCTTTTCAGGAGTGGGCCATCAAAAACTCACAAAAACTCATTTATTAAATATTATTCAGTAGGTGATGAGTCCTTAAATTGTTTTTCCTAGTTTTGGCAGTCAGGAAATAAAGATATGAAAACTGTTTTTGTCTTTTTTATTCTTGGACAGCATGATGTTGTTAAGGACACTAGTCTGTGTGCTTCTCTTTTCCTAAACCCTTATCGTTATCCTGCACACTTTTCCTCCGCATCACGACATTTTCCACTGAGGTCAATTAAAGGTGTTACTTCCTCTCATTGGCCGTTTTTGTATTTGTGTATTTATCTTTGGCAGGTTGTAAAAAAAAGAAAAGGGAAATGAATGAAGTGGAAGTTGGTAGTCTGAACTCTGTATGAAACAGCCCGTACTCAGCTTCATATTCTGCCAGTTTGAACTGATGTTATCAAACTAACCTTCATGTTTCCGGTGCAGTTTCGCACCCAGTCAGCCACGCCCACCAGCAGCTTGTGTCTCACCAGCATCTCGTTGACCTGGACCAACCGAATATCTAAATTCACATTGATCTGACACAGAAATCAGTTTGGGGTCAGATTTGTGTCAAAACTGGCTTCACTAAGACATTGTGACAGCTGACTTACCTCCTTGTTACTGCAGTGAAGGATGAGGATGACGGCAGTGGTGAGGACGATGGAGATCAGGCTGACGGAGAGACAGAGGACCCAGTAGTTGGTGATGTAGAGATGGAGGGTGGAAAACAAGGCACACCACAACACCACATACAGCACCTGGTGGAAGCAGAGGAGAGGAGGCTTTAGGAGTGTCAGCTGTGAAGCTAAACCATTAAATATTCTGGTTCTTAAAAGGGTGATTTTTACTGTTGTTGTTGATGTTTGTTCAGAGTTATTAATAAATCTTTTCTTATGAAAAACCTCAAATTTACCCAGAACCCACAGATGTGTTAATGATGTTTGTTTTGATTAGAATTGCAAACTTATTAGTCTGTTTATTAATTACTAGATAAACATAAAAGAATTAGTAACTACAGTTTTTCACTAAATACTTACAGCCAGAGCAAAAACACTGAAATCGTGGCAATTACTCTATTCATGACTCTCAAATAAAAGGACGTCCTGTTTTCTCTGCCATATGTCACCTAAACTACACATTAACAGTTTCACATGACTCCGTGCAGTCCTGTGAAAAGCTAAGCAGACCCTCCTGCTTCTATAGCAAATATGAGAGTAAGTGGCAGCCGGGTGCAGAAGTTTTGGCAGTTTGCTGGTCTTTCAGGACCGGATGACCAAGCAAATTCAAATATGCAATGGTCGGAGAAATTGCAAAAAAAAAAGAAAAGAAAAAAGAGCTACATATCAGAGTCTAAATGTTACAGAAAGAGACTGAACAAGTATAGTTTGTTTGTTTGGAAGCTGGGAGACGGCCTCTTCTAAGCACAGCTTAGGTTTGCAAAGTTGGCTCTAAACAAAAAGATTTATTTATGTTGAATATTAAATAAAGAACAATGCTTTTTTAATACTGAACTAGTGTAAGGTCATTTGACTTGTATGCTAGAAGTAAAGTAAATGTGGTAAAGTTTAAATGATACTTTTAATGGATATTTTAGTCACAGTGCATAGATAAAGAAGATAAAATCAGTAAATCATTTAGTTAAACAATTAAGGTTGTTTAAAAAAATATATCAATATTATTGTTTTGCTTTTTTCAGGATTGTTTGAGGAGTACTTACAGCTTCTATAAAACCTGAAATCTGTGTAACTTTTCCACATTTCTTTGTAAGATGTTGTAGCAGCCTTTAAGGGGAATTCCTCTGAACCATGAGCCTGTGAAAAGTCCCTATTTATCCAGTTAGTCAAGACCTCGGAGGTTTGATGAAAGTGCAGAATTTCTGTAAGTGACTCAAACTGATTGATGGAGATCTTTGTCTCTTTTGCCCATTTTTCTCTTTTCACTCTGACTGTCAGAAACAGCCTGCACAAGAAAAACATGCAATGCAATATCAGGACTGTCAGGGCATGTGCAATACTGGGGTTTGTGCAATATAATTGATGTGTTTCCGTTATTGTTATCTATATTGTCCCCTGTTGTCCACTCTTCTTGTCATTGTTTGTTGTAGTATAATGTGATCACTGTTTTTGTCCTTGTCACATGACCTGTAAATAGTGTCTCTGTATGTTTTTACTAACTTGTGTTTAACACCAACCTGCCAGAGGGTCTGCAGATGGAAATTAGATAAATTTTTTTTTAAAAAATTTCAAAGGAAGAATGAAAACTGAAAGAAAAATATTGAAAATAAACAAAATAAACACAGGAAGTGATAATGGAGAACAGAAAGATCATCATACCGGCGCCATTATGAAATGAAACTGAGCCGAGTTGAAAACCATGTATCTCCTGACCGAGGGGACGTCCAGAGCTGTTTTCAGTGGAGTCTCCATGTCTTCACGTGGAATCTAAAATCGTGAAACAAACAAATTAACAGCAAAGCTGTAATTCGGTAAAGATCTCTAACGTGCTGCTTTTCAGTGTGCGTGTTAACCTGGAAGCCTTCCCTCTCCAGTTTGGCACGGCACCGAGGCAGATCAAAGCTGGGGTACAGCATCGAGCAGCTCGGCACTGACGCTACACACTGACCTGAGAGAGAGACAGAGTATGGAAATAAAACCTTTGAATTGATTGATTAATTCATTTCATCCAAATACATAAACCAAAAAACATCACAGACCAACACCTTGACAGTGTGCATTCAATAAGAATAAGGACTAAAAAGTAATCGTAAAGATCAACTGATTTCAATAGTGGACCTTTTTTAAATGTAGGTCATTAAAACCTCACTCCACCTCTGGTATGTTAGTCATCACAAACAACTTTAAGAAAAGTAGCCGCAGGATGAGCTGTGGGGTTGAAATACGCACCACAGATTTAGGGCAGACTTTTTAATCCGAGGCCTTTACAGAACAAAAATAAAATCTAACACTGTGTTACTTATAAGGAAATGAGATGAGGAAACTGTGCTCAGAGGTGAAAATTGCCTTTATGTGTTTCTGGTAAAGCGTGCAGGCCTGAAGCATTCCTGGCACAACAGTCCCAGCATTGGTATGTGGTTCATTATAAGGCGCAGGAGGAATTTCACACTACAGGTTTGAAAAGGCGACTGCAGAAGCAGTTCTGCGAGAGCATAATCCAGGTTTTTCTTTTTGTCCCTTTTTTCAAAGAACGTCTCTGTGAGCTGTAAGAATGCGCTGGCTGATTGTGCTGGTTTAAAATGTGCCATGTGTCATTCAATCATTTGTCACAGGAAACCAAGAATAGAAGAAAAGAAAATAATGACATGTCATCAAGGTGTCTGTGTGAAAACTATTTTGGGACCATAATGCCTCCCACACACCGCTTCAAAAGTCTCTTTGGGTGTGGAGCCACTCCAGATGGGGCGTGGACAGTGAGGGGAAAAATAAGGAATGACATGATGACTGTTATTGCACTGAAGGAACCTGCATGGTTGTGTGTTGTGTGTGTCGCTGTGTACTGTCACATGGGGGGCAGTGTGAGTTTGCCTGTGGGCTACTGTGGTTTGTGCTGTTTTTGGATCTTTAGCTGTTGAAGAGACTACAGAAGTTGTGCAGTCAAAAGAACTTATTTGTAGTGAAGTGAAACTCAGTGCTAAAAACAATGAAAACTGCCCACTGCAGTCAGGTCTGTGCTGTTTTTTAAATCTCAGATGCAGTTTTCTTCCTGTTCAAGCCCACTTTATAACCAATCAGCACTGCACCTACAAATAATGTTATTGCTATTGGGCTGTTGAATTCTTGGACTGCATGTAAGCATGGGTTGCATACTCAAAATCCTTCACTTCATATTTAAAAGCCTGCACAAGGGCACCCAGTGTGGCACTATACTTTCTGTTTTAGTGCTAAAAAGCTTAAAAATGTATTAAGGCTTCCAAACAAATGTGTGTGCATGCATGCGGAACACAGAGTGAAACAGGTCGGAGTCAGAAACAACTTGCAAACAATCCACCCAGAGAGTTCTTGAATTATTGGTTAGATTGACCCAGGCAGTCTTTAAGTAAGAACAAGATTTTAACTGGCTTTATCAACCTTTAAACAACTGTTGCATTAATATATTCTCTGAACTGAAACAGGCACTATAATCATAATGGAAGGTAGTGTAGGTCTGACTGAAGCACTATGTGGGCAAAACTGCCTACACATTACATCTACAGGTGCTGCTGGACCATGGAAACCTTTGCTATGAAGCTCCCAGCACCTGGTCTTTGTGCTGATGTGAATGCTACCAGAGGCTTGGAGCTCTGCAGTTATTGAGCCAGCACAGAGTTGGCTGCTTTTCCACACTGTCCACTTCAGCAGCAACCAAGCTCTGTAACTTTTTATGCCTGAGTTGCCATCATCTCTACTTCAGTAACTGAGCTCTTGCAGGGGTGGCGTCCTATTACAGCACCACGCTCTGATTTAGTCAACGACCCATTCTTTCACAAATGCTTTTAAAGGCAGACTGCATGTTTGGTGCTTGGTTTTATACACCTGTGGCAACAGGACTGAAAACACCTGAATTCAAAGCCCAATACTTTTCTCCATATAGTATGTGAGATGAATTACCCAATTTGGCTATTATTAAATATGATTTATCAGCTTGTTCATGTTATTTACAACCAATTCAACAGATGGTAGAAAACACACAGCTTTGATAAGAATCCAGTGCTTTGACAGAACTGAAAAATCTAGGCTACTAAAATGAATTCCAAAGATTAAGGTCACACAAACACCCACAAAAAGAATAAAAAATATTAACATATTTCAAAGAAACTGGAGGCAGGCAGTTAGGGAGACAGCTAATGATAAAAGGCATCACATCTAAGCAAGTCTATAGAAATGAATTTTCAGAAGCTATTTAAAAGAAGCCATTAATTCTGAAGGCTGGTCTCCTCAGAAAGGTCATGTCACAGCTGAGGGCTGTCTTTAGATTTCAGTTTCACCTTTTGAACCACCAAAAAAGCCCCACCTGAAGCCTCGAGCAGGCTCATACGAGGTCAATTATTCTGCTGCCTCGCTCGGAGGCAGACCCAAACAAGCTTTAAGAAGTGATCAGTAAACTCTTAAATCAGTTCATACGTGGAGCTGACAGAGAGAAGCCAGGATGGGGCTGATGTGATGCTGTCTGCAATATCCAGTAAGATGCCAAGCACCTGCCAGACGGCAGGAAGGTGCAATAATCCAGGCTTAAAAAGTACATAGATGACTTTCTGCAGATCTGAGTGTGAAAGTGTAGCTTTTATTCTATAGATGGTTCTAACTAGGACAACTTTTTTTAACGTGAGGCTCAAACATGAGGCCTGAATTGAAGTGAACACTCATGTTTCTGGCTGCTTTCAAATGACCAAGAGAAGCTCTCAGTTTGTGGGATTGAACAATAGCATTTGTGGTACTTTGTTTCAGAAACTGCTGTGACGTCCAACATTTAACCTCACTGAAGTGGTTTAAAAGAGCAGCTCGGCTTTTAGGTCTCATTAGAAGGTATATCTGCTTGTCCCAGGTGTAGGAATGAAAAGAGAGGTTCGGGAAGCGAATAAATAGAAAATAAAATTGCACCACAGGTAGCACAAGCTGCAGAGGATGAAGGGTTTCCTACACTGTTAAGAATGCTCTCATGACTGTTTTGTATTAGCAAAAAGAAGCAGAAACAACAAATCCAAATGAATTGATTCAGTTATTTTTCTACAGCTGCCATAGGCCTTAGAAGACTACACTTTGGCCAGGGTTAGGCACAAAGATTTTGTTATTTATTTATCCTACTTCCTGTTTTATATCTAACAGCTAAACATCCTGATTCATACTGAGACCAGAAGCCTTGTTCCTTCAAACAGACGCAGTAAAAAGGCAATTCATTTAGTTAACAAGCTACAAATGTCAAACAGTGAAACAATACCGCCAGTAAATCTGCATAAAAAGCTATATGCCATAAATTCATCTACCATCAGCCGATCTTTGTTGCACAAAAATTAAACTAAGGATGTGATGAATGAAGAGCTGTTCATCAAATACATACAATAAAAATGCAGTTACCGTTTGACCAGTCAGGTCTGCTGTTGATGCTGTCCCGTGCATGAGGTCTGGAGTACTGAATTTGAACGTCCCCCTCTCTCTCCTCCACTATGTGGCAAACTCCGTTCCTGTCCTCCATCATCTCGGGGGTCATTGTGTCCTTAAGAAGAAAACACAGCGTCTGAGACCGACTTCATTTCAAATGATTTTAAATTAAAAAATCTAAACTGTTAATCTTAAAAGTTCCTCTGGCTCATGTGATGGCAGAGTCATGCACGATTTTGCAAGAATCACAAGAAAGACAGTCACAAAGAAACTAGTGTGTGTAAGAGGTTGTGACTGCCACTATGAATAGCATTGGGCAACTGTTTGGTAAGCCTGGAGAACACCTTAGTGAGGAAGCACGTTATGATAGGAGATAAAGTAAAAGTGAATGCATTCATTTATTCTTTTCCTAGTGTATGATTCCCGACAAAGGGGAACTTCAAGACGGTACACACAAAACCAAAGGAACTAAAATATTTAGCTACTATCAGTACTGAACTGCGCAGAGAGCTGAGTCATGGGCATGAAAGCTGCTCTGTGGTTAGTCAATAAATTAAAGAGAAATGACTAGAAAAGTTAAAATCACTTTTGCATTGATTACATACTAGAAGTAAGTTGACAAGCACCTGAAAAATGTGTAGCTGTACTGTTTTACATAAATATCATATATAAATAACATGCATGGTTTTATGCATGTTGTATATTAGATGCATGTTTGAACTTTTTTACTTTTACATCACTTTGATGATCAGTTACATCAGTCAAATGTTACAAATGCAGCACATAGTCCTCCAACACAGAGAAAAGCATGTATATTAGTCTATATGCCAGCCACTTTGTTAGATACAGCTGTTCAACTGTTCATTAACACAAAAGTGTAATAAGCCAGTCACATGACAGCACCTCTATGCATTTAGGTACATGGTTTGAAAAATAGAAAAAAATCCAGTGAGCAGTACTTCTGGTGGTGAAAATGCCTTGTTGATGTCAGAGGTCAGAGGAGAATGGTAACAGTAACTCAAATCACCAGTGGGTATAACAGGTAAGTAGGAGAGCATTTGAACATGTAACACGTCAAACTTACAGCAGCAGAATACCTGTCCTGTCAGCTAAGAACAGGAAACTGAGGCTACATTTTGCACAGGTTTCCCAGCATTGGATGTAAGAAGTAGAGATGGCACGATACCACTTTTTAAGGTCCAATACCAATTCCGATATCATAAATTTGGATATCTGCCGATACCGATATGAATCCGATATAGCGCATTTTGTAATCAATAAAACTGTTTTTTATAAATATCTTGCTGCATTTTGTATAAGTTCACACTCAAGTTTTAAAAAACAAGAGACTGAAGCTATTCTGTTATACCTGTTTGCAAAAAATATACTGCACCCAAAACACTTTATAGTTCAGCAACACTGATCAATCTAATAAATTTAAACCTAAACCATCCTCCCTATTCTAGTATTTTAAAGAGTACTTAGTGGAAATATTAAGCAACATAACTAATAGGGTTGCCAACTCCCAGCAAAAATATTAGGGAACCACCCCCCGCCCTTAATGGATGTAATCAACTTTAATTTAATGCAAGTGTAAAACAAATGCACAGAGATCAATTATTTTTCTACAATAATTAAACAGATTCAACATCTTCAACAGAATTGCAGACTGCACTATGTATCTTCCCAAAGGAAAAAGTACTATAGCATAGGGTGTATATTAGACTTATTAGTTACTATATACAATAATGGATTTCTATACATTTAATCAGATGACCACTTTTGTTGTAAGATTCATATAATTATTTATTCAAAGTTTTTAAATGACATAACAAAGAAAAGTATATCTTTGTGTCCCCCTTTCCCTGTTAATGCCCTACCTGGCCCCCGACAAAACTTTGCTAGATCCGCCCCTGCACAGTTACCAGCCGTCAGCTACTTAGAAAAGGATCCTGGTGTTATTTGTCTCTCAGAAACAGTTCATAACTTCCCTTCAACTCATTCATGTCACCTAAAAGGTAAAGCTGTTTCTCCATCACCTGTTCAGCTCTGATGATTCAGTAAGGACATCTCCTGGTTTCATCTTCATGTTTCCCTCTCACCACATATCCAAACGGATGTCATGACCAGCAGCTTTTACAGCTCTGACTCCAGCAAACCTCAGCTGATACTAGAAAGTAATATTAAATACATTCTAACAACAGCTGATCACGCTTAAAACTGCTGCTCTTGTTTATCCGCTGGTCTCCTCTGTCTAGCGTAAAGTGGGCGATAAACAAACAAGAAAGACGGGACTTGCGGCAGAAAAGCCGATCAGCTGATCATTGATCAGTTTCATGTTTGAAGTAATAACAGGAGAGAAAGGAGGAGTGAATGAGAGAAGTAGATGCAACTGCGCATCAAAGACAGAATAACTCCAGCTTTGTGTCTATTTTTTTTTAATTCTAGCTGAAGTACGGGACAAATCGCTTCCTTTTCACCTCAATATGGAACTCCGATGGTCAGTCCAGCTGTGGCTCAATATATCAGTTGTTAAGCTTAACGTGGAAATACTATGCAAACATTCAGGGATGAACTTACACACTTGCTTTACTTCTCTGGGATAGTTTTCACCGAGATGAAATGCCGGGGTTAGGAAGCAGCAAGGCTCCAAATGCTCCAACAGACCGCCGACAGGTCTGCAGACAACAGCCGCTCTATCACGTGACACATACTGCTCGAGCTGGGTCACTCCAAGTAGCGCGTTTTGTGAGGTGATTTTGTGATACTTCGGATCGGATTACATTTTTTATTTCTCTCCGATATCCGATCCAGTAATTTAGGTCAGTATCGGACCGATACCGATACGTAATATAGGATCGGTCCATCTCTAGTAAGAAGACTGGAAAACGTTTCCTGGTCTGATGAATCTCGATTTCTGCTGCCACATTCAGATAGTAGGATCTAAATTTGGCATAAAAAGCGTGGATCCATCCAGTCTCGCATCAAGGATGCATGGTGGATGTGTCATTTCCTTTTACACACTTTGCCCTTTAGTACTAAGTGAGCACAGTTTAAACACCACAGCCTACCAGACTATTGTTGCTGACCATGTCCATCCTTTCAACAGTCACAGTGTACCCGTCATCTAATGGTTGGATGTGGTTGTAACAAAGTACAAATGAATAAATAAAATCCACTTTATATCTTTTTTAAAGGCATCATAGCTGGTGCTGCTAAACAGGAGGCTGATGTCGATATGTTAAAGAAACCACAGACATAACGATAACGGGGGACAACAAACCTTAGAGAGGCCTTTATCGCTAATAAACACATTTACTGTTAACTGTGAGAAGTCTGCAACCTTGCAGGAAACTTTGACTTCTGCTTTCGGGGCTGTGGGCCATGACTGCTGTGCAATACTGATACAATATCTGCTTACAGAGGCAGAACAAATGGGCTGAACTGTTGAGAAATTACATTTTTGTGATTATTTTGGAGTTTTACCAGTATCGTAGTTGCACACAAACGTGCAAAAATGCAAAAGAAGAGGAAACACAGGTTTCCTGGTGACGCTACACCTGAACCACGACCCTCTCCAGCACCGAAACTGACCGTCAAATAAAAGAAAAGTAATGAACTTAAATGGTTTATAACCAGCTCTCTCTGCCTGTCACCGGAAACAAAGTTTAGCAGTTAAGTGTGAAATTTAAACTGTCAGTGTCTAACCTATTGAAGTCTAACCTCTTCCTCACTGCTCTCATTCTGACTTTATTTGCTTTCATTTTCACTTCCTTGATTGTTAATAAGGTCTAACTGGCATGGAGACAGTTCATCACTGCCTGCTTTAACTGCACCTGCAGATGAGGAGGGGGAAGAAAAAGAACTACACACTTCACACATGTGGAGGCAGGCTGTGTCTTTGCACTCCATGCACATTTGTACCACTCAGAGGGCTTTATCAGTAAACCACCAGCTGTTATCTTTACAATGCATCATTTTTTTCATGTCCGGTGTTGCAAACTGCACATCCTTTTTGCCTGCTCATAAACTAAACTGTGTATCCCTAACCTGAAGTTAAACTGAAGCCTCGACGATGACAACGGTTGAATATTTTTGCTCCTATGCATTTCTTTGTGTGCAAAGGTTCCTCTGTAAGTAGTTTTTTTCCCCTGACACCTGTACATGTGAGAGCTCCAAAACAGGACTAAACATGTCCTACCTGAACGTTAGATGAAACTCCATCTCTTCACCAAAGCTGTCATCTTTGTATTCCCTTTGTCCTTCCTACCATAACTCTTGTTAATCGAGAGAATTACCACATGATGGTCCTACAGACACACACAGAACTGAAGCGTACACCTCTATCACACACAAATGTGTCTCAGCCTCTCTCTCTCTTGCTCTGTTTCTCTCTCTCATGACTAAGCTCAGCCCAAACTCGTGACTGCAGGAATGTGGTTTGTGTGGTGTTCAGCTCAACATGTCAGCACTAGAACTAGGCTCATGGCCTTCATGCAGGGACCTGTTGAGAAAAACTGGCTTCATTTTGATATATATGTATAAATATATTTATTTTTTGGGGGACAGAATAACACAAAGTTTTATCCAGTTTTATGACTATTTGTTTTCTCTTGCAAGAAGCTACATCTTCAGAACTACTGTTACACATTAACTCATAAGGTCCAAGGACGCCAGTCCGGGTCAATATGGATTTACACAAATATGAAGACCTAAATATAATATCCCCAGACCAAGGCGTGCTAAATCACACAGAACAGAGAAAGGTCAGATCTTAACACAGTCCCAAAAGACATAAAAATTTAGACAATAAAACAGACATCTACAGCCACAGCACCCTGTTTATTAGTAGTTTTTCATATTTTAGCTTTAAATGTGGCACCAGCTCCCTTAAAAGACAAACAGCACCTTCCACATCCACACAGGAGTGTAATGGCATTCATGTTTTTGACAGTTTTAATAATTAAAAGTGCAATCAGCAGCTGCTCTGCTGCAGAATAAGAGAGAGACGTATAATGTGCACTGACACTTAAGTGGGTATGCTGATTTACTGATTTATATCTTAACCACTGGATTTCCCTCCTTCCCTCCTACTGAAAAACACCTCCAGGCACACACAGTTTTTGAAAATGTTTTGTATCTTTTCAAGAAAAGGTTATATTGCACCAATAAGAGTCCTTCCTCGCTGTAAAGGTTTAAAGTTTAAACTTTTTCCACTATAAATGTCATAGTGAAACTGGATTTCTGCATGCAGCTTCCTACTAACTTCAGTTGAGGTTTGGAGCTTCAGTAAATAGCACAAAAACCATTTTCTGCACTAACTTTGATTTTGCTTTGTTTTTGGTCGTGTGTGTGTGTACTACTTTGCCTGTTACCTAATGTTTGACATCTCTGTCCAGCAGAGTCCTTTTACCTGACTTTGCAGGTCTTTCTCTGTGCATGACAGGTATCTGTGCTGTTTCTGCCCCCATGTGGATAAAAGTGGTAAGTGCATGAAACCTCTTCCATTTTCTTATCTATTGAATGGACATCTGAAATTTAAGAAAATTAGAATCAGATGCTCAGAATTTACACACCAATGAAATTTATCCAAAAAATAAAAACAAACAAACAAACAAGAACATGTTTAATACTGTATAGTATATAAATATACACGCATAATTGGTGTATGGAAGATTCTCTGTAAATCATCTATATTAGTTTAACTAAGCTGAGAAAAATACATAATAAATTATAAAACACATATAATTTAATTATGGATGTCTAAGGATGTGTAAAACTGTACGACATGCACAATACAACCTTGAATACATATTACCTTTTTTTTTTTTTTTTTTAAAAAAGACACGATAAAAGAAACTGCATCATGCTTATGTAATGTATATATCGATACTTTATAATCAGTCCTTAGGATTAAAAATGAAATCAAGTAAAGTTTCCTCTTTTATTTTGATAGGTGCTTTAGTCATGTGACCGCCTTTGTCATATGACTTATTGGGAAGAAGTGTCGGTTAAAGATGTAAGGCAAGATAAAAGAGGAGAGGCTTTCGCGCGATCGTTGCTGTGTGTTTCTGTTTTATTTGAGACTGTCCGAGAAAAGAAGAAGAAGAAATCCGAGGAGGAAGTCAAACATGGCAGCATGGCGGCTCTCTGCACTCTGGTTACTGCTCTCTGCTTTGGCGTCTTCGTGTGTCCTCACCGTCAACCCTCAGCAGGTACAGTACCTGCTTATTACCGGGTTATAGCAGCATGCTGAAGCCCTGCAGTGTGTGCGGTGGAGGTGGTAGAGCTGGTGACGTGTTAGCTGAGGTTGATTAGAGTGAAACCGATTCATTAAATGTTAAATGTTAGGATTTTTGTTTCTTTTTGTCTAGAACTTGGATGCTTTGGGGATTTCTAAAGTGAATAAAGTATTTTTAGGTAAATGTTGCAGTTGAATAAAATAAAAATAATGTCCTAAACTCGAAGCCAGATCACATATTTGTGTGTTACATGACACCTAAAGCATGCCAAAGATGCTCTTGCCCAAACTGGTTTTGACTGTAGATACTTCTCAGACATCCCTGACTCTATTTTGCCTGCCCTCCCCCCCGCTGTTCAGATTGACCCCCTGGTGTTTGAGGAGAAGCTGCTGTGGGTGAGCGGAGCCCAGGGCCAGGTGAATTATACACTTTAAATACCATGTTATAACTATGAGAGGATAGTCTTCAGATATGAAATAACCAGATAACTTCAGCTGCACATCCTGTATAGATCCACTGCCTGATTTAAAAATCTGGCATGCATTAGGATGTGGTATGTAAGCTTTACATTTCCAGTTTATCTGTTACGGTCTTTACCCTTCAAAATAATCTCTCATCTTCTCCTGACCTGTCTATCAGTGTGAAATCATTACATTCACTTTTGTGCTCCTGGAAAATACTGCAGCTCTACCCTTAGCTAACAGATGTATTAATATTCAAACTGCACAGAAACGGTTTGTGTTTTTGGTGATAGAAGTTGAGATGTTTGAAATGTTGAATTTAACTTACTTGACACAATAAAAAAAAGAAGGAGGAAGCTCCTCGCTTCAGTGGAGTTAGTGCACAACAGGGCCATGTGATGACTTTAACTGCCTTCATAGTCATATCTGGAAGGACTGTCGGGCTGCACCACATGAAAAATGAACTGATCTAGACTATTCTGTACCAGATTACCTATCAGGTAGAATTATTCATTTATTTTAGGTGCCAGGATGCCACTTTAGACCCTTGATAATGGTTTCTAGTGGCTGAAGGACATCAGTCTCTCTAAAACCTCAGAACAGAGGCAGAGGCTGGTTAGAAGTGAAAATGACTTTAAAGAGCCGTAAAGCATATTTTGAGTGATTTATAAAATAAATTAAAAATTACCTTTGTTACATTTTCTATTCTTGTCAAACAAAATCGCTTCCTTAAAGGCAAGATCACCTGATCATGTGACCTGAACCTGAAGCATGCTGAAGATGCTCCTGCCTACAGATAATTCACAGATATCTCTTCCCTCTCTTTTACCTGCCCTTCTCCCCACTGTTCAGATCGACCCCCTGGTGTTTGAGGAGCAGCTGCTATGGGTGAGTGGATCCCAGGGCCAGGTGAACACTTACAGGATCCCACTGCTCACCTTCACCCCCAAAGGAAGCCTGCTGGCATTTGCAGAAGCCAGGAAGACTTCTTCTTCTGACATTGGAGCAAAGTTCATTGCAATGCGGCGCTCCACTGACAAAGGCAAGACCACATCAACTCTGAGTCAAACTAACAGCCTGCACACGTGCATTCGATCACAAGTCAGAGCAACACAGAGGGTCAAAATGTGCAAAACTTCACTTTTAAGCAAGACTGGGAAGTGGCGGCACTGCAAGAAAAAGGCAGACATCAAATGCAAAAAATAATAAATAAATAAACAGATAAAGGTGTTAAAACTCTTTTGCATCATTTTTGCTACATCTGTAACTTTTGTGCAAATTGTTTAGGGTTTTTTTCTGGGGGAAAAAATCACGCTGATGATGTAGAAGTCTCAAAAACTTACAGCTAATACCTGTCGTGAGCCATGACGGCATTTATTTTTTACCTCTGCCCAGGAGGTTGTGTTTTTGGTAGCGTCATCGCTCTGTCTGTAGACACGATAGCTGAAAACGTTTAGAAGGATTTGTAGAATAGCAGCGCAGTCATGATCCATTTGTCCATCCCCTTGAAAACTCTTAGAACTGTCCCTGTGTTAACCTCATGTGCGACTAAAACAATTACGGTGCAGCGCGATGCAGAGACTCACACACCTGTCTGATGTTTGCCCTCTCTGTGGAGACCAGTTCAGTTAAGAGAGATATGTCATTATCATTAGCATCAGTCAGTTTTTGCAGCAGATATTTGGTTTTACAAATATTTTCAAAATTATGTCACACATGACACAGTTTTAGCCCTGGTTTGTAGAAAAAAACAGCAATACAACAGCTTGATTGCATAAATTCTCGTGATTGAGCCCCAAACATAAAACTGAAATCTTGGTTTTAAAAGGAGAAAATGCACAAAATTAGTGGAAAACATGGACAAAAAAAACCAGAGTTATAACACAACTGTTCCGTGAGTAGAAAGTTAAATCATAAAACATCAAATCTGAAGTCAAATTAAACAATTTATCGTCTCTCCAGGAGCCACCTGGTCCCCGACCAGCTTCATCGTCGATGACGGGATGAAGCCGGACGGCCTGAACTTGGGCTCTGTTGTGGTGGACGAGGAAGTGGGCTCAGTGATTCTGATCTACGACGTGTGCTTCTACCTCTACCACTGCAGCCCACCCAGCATCATGATGGTGGAGAGCCTGGACGACGGCCTCAGCTGGAGCCCGCCCAGAAACCTCTCGGTTACGCTCGGGGTGAAGAACTTCATTCCCGGGCCGGGCCTCGGCCTCCAGGTGAGAGAGAGTCATGTGACACTGAAGTGACTGAACTTCTCAAGATGTAAAATGATTTCAGTGACCTTTAAGCCGGATTCATTTTTATTTAGATCATGTGAATCCTGACAGGTCAGTATTCCCACCAAAGTCATAAAGTAAGATTTTACTGCGTGGCTTTCCGCCTCTGTAATTATGCATAATTTTGCAAGTGTGTGCAAACTTAGTGCACTGGTTTGGCAGTATGAATCTTTATTGTCAGTGAAAAGCGTGTTTTTTGTGCATTAGAAGCACCAAGGCGCTTGTTGAATCTGCTGATGGATCAGATCGTTGATCTTGATCAGTTTCCTGTGTGGAAGGAGAGCTGGCCTGCACTGCTTTATTATCTCTGTGTAGAAACACTTTCATGTGTGCAAAAAGCTGCATTGCTGTGAATTCGGCGTTGCTGTTTAGCAGCTAGCTTTGACAAAAGGAACTGATGAGCCTGGAGGTTAAATGATGGAACAGTTTGGAGCTGGTTCTCGATTCCTGTCTCTTTTTTTATTCTGTCCAAATTAAAGAAGTGAGAGTGGAGATCCTCTTAGCTTCAAGCTCAGACAAAAAATGGTCAGTAAAGCAACTGAAAGTGCCACAGTTTGGCACAACAGGGTTTAAATCCAGTTCATCAAAATGAACTGAGCTGCCTGGTTTTGCTTTTGATGCCATATCACAGCCTCTCTCAGGCGCGTTGTTTGTCTTTTCTTGTTGAGGTCAAATGATCCAACATGTAAAAGTGCCGACATGTATTCAGCCTCGGCGTCACAAGCTGAAACTCACTGACCATGTGCACGCTTGAGCCTGTGATGCCACGTGTATCATATTCCATACGAGCTATTCTCAGTTTCTGAGACCTCCACATTGTCATCGAGAAATTAGTTTTTCCTGAAAAAGCAGAATCAGTTACACAAAAATGGCTGATGTTGCAAGAATCATGCAAATTAAAACTCATATATGCAAACTGATATTTTTTCTTTTAAACAATTTGAATTTTCTGGTAAAGATTTAATAGTTCAGCCTTTACAGGTGATCAACAGGTGTTACCGCTGTTATTGTTTAAAAAAAACTATATTTGGTGTTTATACTTTTTAAGATATATTTTGTGTGATTGTTAGTTTTTGTTTTAGAAAGGACAGAAGAAAGAAACCAGGAAAGTGATGGGAAAAATTCAAACCTGGGCCCCAGGAATAACCTTACGGCATATGGTTTACCTGCTGTACCAGCGCCCAGTTTGAACTCGAGTGTTTTTATGGCTCCAATTCAGAGGGAATAAAAAAATCTACTTCTCGGTTTACTGCTTTTTTGCTCTACTTTAAATGAAAGCGATCTGTATCTCTAAAGCAGATAGATTTGGAATAGATTTTGATGACTTTAAACAATTTTCACAGTTAAAGCATAATAAAAAAAGACTTAAAAACTGAAACAAGAACCTAAACAAGGAACCAATACTTGAGGTTACAGGAGAGCGCAAAAACAACAACATGCGTAACAAAAATCCCCAGATTCATTCAGTCATTACGTTGCAGTTTAAAGCCTCGGTACACCCAAAAGGTTTGCTTTTTAAATAAAAACCTGTAGATGTTTAGTGATCTACTCAGATGTAATACTGTGCACTGATAAGAATTATAACAGAGGTCAAGATGCTGACTGTGACACCCTACCATGTAGCATCACCATCTTTCTCCCTGTTTTGTCTGCTTTGGACTACAGAAACGCTTCAATCCCGCAAAGGGGAGGTTGGTGGTTTGCGGTCACGGGACGCTGGAGGGCGACGGTGTTTTCTGCATCCTGAGCGACGACCACGGGGAAACCTGGTACAACGGTGCGGCGCTGAAAAGCATCCCCTACAACCAGAAGAAGAAAGCACAAGACTTTAACCCTGATGAGTGCCAGGTATGAGGTATCCAGGAAAATGTGTCACTGGGATTAAAAATGTCTTTCTTTGAGAATGATCAGACACAGCTACCACATAGCACAAACAAGTGAACACTATGATGATGTAAAATAACATATAAAGAATAAAAAGTTTAAGTTTTAAATGAATTTCAGAGTGACTTTTAAGAGAAATCACATTTACCAAAGCAGCATTTTCACATTCCTATAAAACTGGATTACACTCCCACATAGTTACCTGCTTTGCCAGTTTCAGTTCCTTCTGTAGATTCTATGAACTGGCATCATAGTAAAAGAGAAGTTCATAAAATGTAATATCATTAAAGCTAGGTCTGCGCAGTGACACAAGCATTAACAGCTTCTTTTTACTCATTTTAGTTTTAGTCTCTTCTCTCCCGTCTCTTCTTCTGCAGCCGATTGAGTTGACTGACGGCACCATCGCCATCAACGTGCGGAACCAGAACAGATACCACTGTCAGTGTCGCATTGTGGTGCACAGCTATGATGGAGGGTTGACCCTGCCCTTGGAGGGCCTGATCTTTGACGAGGCACTGGTGGATCCTGTAGTGGCAGCTGGAACTCTGCAAAAAGAGGGCGTGATCTACTTCACCAACCCCTGCAACGAGGAAAAGAGTAAGAAGCGCTAAACTCTAGTAAACAAAGCACTTTAATTCTGTAGAAGCACAGTTTCTACTTTTGTACGCAGTACTTTTGTTTATTTTAAGTAAAGATATAGTTACACTGATCTGTCCTCATACGAAATGTTCAGCTTTCACACAGTTTTTTAAACTCTTGTCTCTGTTTGATGTCAAAGAGAGCAGTTAGCTCAAAGGACAGAAAGGGAGGTAAAATGTCTTGTTTTTAATAGTAGATGAACTGAAGGGCTGCACAAAGGCCCAAATAAAATAAAGAAGGATTGTTTTGATGAGTAAATCTCTTCCAGAGTTTAATAATCAAAATATGGAGCCTGTAATTACGGTTAATGAGGATAAGTCCCCTTCAAGTGAATGTACGCTGCTCAAAAACACTAATGGAGCACAATCTTGAAGAATGTCAGTAGACTCATTTTGTAGGGCTCTGACAGTTGCACAAAGGAGCAGAGACTGGTTCTGCTGCTGGGGTGATGCCCTTCTACGTCCCTGCCTAGCTCCTCATGTAACCTCCCCTGTCTCCTGGTATCTCCTCCACACTCTTGAGACTGTACTGGGGGGCACAGCAAACCTTCTTGTGGCACATATGGATGTGTCACTGAACTATCTGTGCAACCAGAGTACCAATAGTGAGAAGGACACTAACACAGAGCAACACTAGAGAAAAAGCAGACAGGATGGATAAGGCGAGAGCAATGGTCTTGGAAAAAATATTCCCTTTTTTGGTGGTTTGTCTCCTCGTTGCCTCTCGAGTACACATGTTGTCACTTTAATTTGCACCAAAGCAGCTGAAATGGATTCACGATGGTTTATGCTCTCTAAGTGGACAGATTGATATCCTTATACTACGATGATCGAGGATTCCCTTAATGCTTTTTTAAATTGAACTGAAAACACTCTTTAAAATTTATGTTATAAAGTTGGGTGATCGAGTAAATAACCTCATAATCTCCCTCAGGAGTGAACCTAACCTTGAAATGGTCGCTGACAAACGGCAAATCTTGGGAGAAGAAAGCCGTGCAGATATGGTCGGGACCGAGCGGCTACTCCTGCATCACTTCACTGGACAGCGGTTCTGCAGAGGACCGCAAGTACATCTATGTCATCTACGAGAAAGGCCACAATCAGTATTTCGAGACCGTCTCGTTCGCCAAGATCCACCTGTATAGTGGCCATTAAAGCAGACGAGGAGGTAGGTAGAAAAGATCAGATAATATTATTAAATCCTTTACTTAAACATCCAAAAGTTCATGAAGTACATGTAATGTGTCCTTGCACATACATGGCTATTTGCACAAAAATAAATGTAACCTTTTAAAATGTTCCAGTGAAATCAGAGAGCGCACTTCGAGTATTTCAAGTTCAGTGTGAACAAGAGGAACAGCGAATGTTAAAATGTCCTGTGACCTGTTGTTGTAATTACTGTGTTTAAATGTAATCAAAGAGCAGAGGTAAGCAGGCAGCGTTTGCAGGAGAGCCCTGCAAAGATTAGTAAGAAAAGAAAATTACGTTTGATGCATGGCAGCACGCTGCGATGGAAGAATAAGCATACATTTAAACTATATCACCCCAACACGCAGAGACAAAGTTGTGGATGAGAAGCAGGATTTATTTCTATTCATTTGTTGTCTTATGCAGAACAGTGTGAACTGTCTAACATGTTATTTACACCTGTTTTCTTTCTCAGATTGAAACACTGCAAGAAGACTAAGAGGGGTTTTTAATCCATCGAATTTCTCAGGAACACAAAGAGACTTTTAAACTAATTTTATGATGTCAAAAAAATAGAGAGATAAGAATCTGCACAATGAATGTCACACTATTTTTGATTAAAAATCTTTTTTCTATTTTTTTTCTATCCTTTACATTTTCCAAAGCTGATTTATGTCACAAGTCTTATGTGTGTTTTGATAAATAGCTGCAGAGCCACAATATTCTGACAGACTCCTGACCTCACACAGGAATGATGAAGCAAGAGATGCTGAAAAAACTACCACCACTTTCTTTTCTGAGCTACCTTACTGATATATCATTGAAATGGCGGTAAAACTGACACAGTCATAGATATCTGGCTTCAACCAGGCCACGGCGCGTGCACAGTGTGGCCAAAAATCTAGAGCTGCATAGAGACGTCAAACTCATTTAAATCGTGGGCCTGACCAGTGAAACCCCCTTTTCTGTCACTGTAAAGAATTTTAACTGCACATTTAATCCCTGAGATCTCCTAATATAAGAAAAAGAAGACCAACTTCAAAAGTATGTAAATAATAGAAAAGGTTCTGGTTGCTCATTGGCCAGACTGTCAGTTAATTTTAAAACAGAAAGTTGAATGGCCATCGGGGAGGTCTTTACTAGTAGTAAAAGTTGTGAAAATGCAATTAAAAGACCAAAATTTATGCGCACCTTCACATTTTCCAAAGCTGCTCAGCGGGCCAAATGGAGTCTGTGCCAGTCTGATTCTAGTCCCCGGGCCTTATCTTTGACACCCCTGGTGTAGTCACATAAGTGAACTTCTTAAATATACAAGATGCCTCAAATTCATGCTGACTGAAATCAGTTCTGCTTTTAGAAAACTGATGTAAAATATTAAATTCAGGTACCTGTGTGATCGAATGTGTGAAAAAAACAAGGTGCTTAATGTAACCAAAGGAACTATATTTAGATTTATATACAAAATGCTGCATTTTTTTTACCTGTGGGTTTTAAATGTCCAGTTGAGTCCATTAGATCTGCTGTAATAATAATAATAATGATAATAGTTTCCGTTCCTGCTTTGGGCTACTAAATATAGACGTCCCCTGAATGTGTGTACTGTAATTGCATTTATGCAACATTTTTCTGGTCTTAGACCACTCAGAGCACTTTAAACTACAAGTCGGGTACATTAAATGTGATGTAGCTGATTTTCTTCCTTGTAATGAAATTGTTCTTGTTTCTGTTTCTATGATGGAAAAATTTGTTTGTCTGAAATTACAGCAAAACCATAGTTAAAGAAAGAATGTCACTTTATGTTTTCTCTGGGTGCCTGTTTGATATAAATATGGCTCCAATGTAGGAAAGAATTTCCTTTTTTCCCCAGTTTTAAATTGTAAAATGTTTATTTCCTCTTTTTTTGGAGCGTACTTCTGTTTTTATTGTTTATCCAGGGATTTAGTTGAGATGTGAAAACGGGGATTTTTGCAGAGGATCTTCACTAATCAGCTGTACAGCAAATAAACAAATAAACTGTTTCATGAAGTTGTGCATGTGAAGTTGGATTTTTTAAATATTATGTTAAAGAAAATCTTCCTTTTACTTTCAGATTTTTCTGCATCATTTTTGCAAAGTGAGTTTGTTTGTGTGTGAATGACGTAATAAAACTGTTTTTGTATGTAAGGAGAATATGTTGTTGTTTTAGTTATCTATTGTAAATGTCCAGTTGGGTTAAGGATGGCTACTATTTATAGAATAAATAAACGATCCTGATCGTTGGAAGCACAGAAAAAAAGTCATAGATGTACAATTTAACCCTTAAAATATGCTGTTTATTGGCCAACCACACAGGGAAATGCATCCATATGACACTGTATTTTGTACTATATATAAGCGTTATGTTTTATATGTATCTAAATCTTTATGCATACACTCTTTGAATAAAATCTACAGTTTGACCTGCTGCTTCATGTGGCTTTCTGTCCACACGTGAAGCCCCATATATCTCCTAAATACTGCATTATTCTAAGTAAACTGTAAGTAAAGTCACATTTACAAAGCCTCCACCCAGGTAACAAAGTGTGAATGCAAAAGTGTGAAAAGTGTAATGATGTCAACATTTGTATAATTTATTGTGTTAAATAACAATTTATTTTAAAAGCCCCAGCTCTCAAGTTTCTATACATGGATCATCAAACATCCAGCAAACAATCAGCAAAGCACATATTAAGTGGAAGGAGGGTCATTAGTGCCCACTGAGCTGAGGTTTGCAGCTTCACTAGTTAAATGTAAAGGATTGTTTTCTGCAGCTGATTTGAGTTTTTTTGGTCTGTGGTTCTGTGGTGTGTATGTGCATGATTTCATGATTATCTCTGTATAGCACACTTTAGATTGGCTGATGTCTGTGCTATTTTCATGATATTCTGCCACAGTTTGGATAAAAGTAGTAAGTGCATCCATTCTGCTATATTGTGAATAGAGACATGATTTTTAGTGCGTAAGTAAATTTGAATGAGATGCATATATTTACACACGGACGGAATTTCCGGATGTATATCCGGGGGAAAAATGAGCAAAGACGGTATAGATGTAAGTCCTGCTGATCCATCAGCTACATTAATAATTAATTAAAAATCTCACAACACGTGTAATATTATGTATTTGTAATTTTATACATATATTTACACCACTTGCTACAGGCTTGCAGACTCCATAAAATATCATAGCAAGTAAAGTGAAAAGTAATATTTGCAAAATAGTCCAAATAAAAAATAATAATTATAATAACAGATTTCTAATAGTTAATAAAAGGCTATAGAAAACATGTCAGGTTAAATACGATTAAAAATTACATAAAATCCGAAGTAGGCAACGAGTGACGTTAGTCATGTGACTCCCACCTTGGGTCATATGACTCACAGGGGCAGGCCTTTCGGTATGAAGTAGAGGAGAGAGTTTCATCCCTACTCCTCTTTTTGTTTCTGTTTTTGCGGACTTATTTCGACACTTTCTTTCCTCACTCGCTTCTTTGTGTCTGCCGGAGTGAAGAAGAAGAAGTTACGAGAAAGAGCCAACATGGCAGCAGGAAGCCGGCTCGCTGCTCTTTGGCTACAGCTCTTTGTTGTGGTGTCTTCCTGTGTTTGTAACGTCAGCCCTCAGCAGGTACTGTAGCCCGCAATTATCTGCTTAGTATCTCTTTATAACAGCATGCTAAGTGCTCGGCATGAATTTCTGAGCAATAATGTGAGAGCAGATGTCTGCTGTGCTGAAACTACAACTTTAGAAGATGGACTACAAATATGGACTTCACTTTCATTCGGGTCATATAACGCGCAACCATATAACAATAAGAATTTATTTTAAAAAAACCCCAATATTATATATTTCCTGCTTTAGAGATAAAACAGTGCAACTCTCGTACTTCTTTTTTAAGATGTTCAATCCCCATCCATCACTTATCCAATTTACTGCGGTTGTTTTCTGGTTTTTCTGAGTAATCTAAAGGCAAGCAACCCAACAGTGGATATAACCAGGGGTTAAAGTGGGATTTGGCAGGTGGGGGAACTTGAAGTTTTCTGTGTTTGTGCAATAGTTTAGTTTCTTTGTGGCCTATTGCCCCGCATTTCTTAGGTTTATTGCGGATTCAGCCTGCTACTGAATAAAAACTGCAACTAAATGTGGGACAAACAGATTGTTTGTGTGGGACAAAGTGGGACACGTTAACAATGCTGGGATTAAAACAGATATATTACATTTGAATGAAACTTTCCCAACTCTCTTGCTAAGTAAACACCATAAGAAAAAAGTAAGCGGAAGTTTGTTCTCGTGGCCACATGATAGTCTGTATATACTCCTGTATTCTCTGTTATTTCACTGTTATTTGAGCTGCTGCTGCTCTCTGGTAACAGACCATTTTTAGCCAGTTATGACACACACACATACTGTGTCACTTTGAACCATTTCCTCTTATGTGACACTTTAAAGTCACACTAACAAAAAAAAGAGACAGTAACTCTGTTTCTCAAAATATACTGCTGCTTCATTTTCTCTATGGTAGTTTCCATCATATTTAAAAGCCTTTTTGTCTTAATGGTGAGTTGTAACTTTGACTGCTGGGCATAACCTTCACATGCATTGGGAGTCTGCAGGAGTCTCTGTGGACTATGATTACAGATGACATTGTGATCTTTAGTGAGAGTACTAAGCATGTGGAAGAGACTCTGGAGAGGTGCAGGCATGCTCTGGAGAGAAGAATTAAACTGTCACTAGACCTGCTATGATGTATGGTTTGAAGACTTATGTGCTGACAAAAAGACAGGAGGTGCAGCTGAAGATGTTAAGACTTTTGTTCGAAATGACCAGGATTAGAAATGAGCACATCAGAGGGAGAGCTCAGGTTTACAGACCTGCCGAACCAGGAGGTCGACGTGAGAGCCCTCATAGCAGGCTCACAGTTCGCAGGACATGCAAAGGGAGGGAGTGATAGGGTGTGATGGAGGCAGATAGTAAATGCTGAGCTGCTGTGACCCCTGAAAGAAGAAGTTTCTACAGTACTGATGTTACATGAACCATCATTGCTGCTTTTAAACCTTGAAGCTAGGGTAAAGGTGGAATTTGGTAAGTGTTACTAAAGAAAGGCCTACATTCGTATTGATTGTTCCTACCAAAACCCTTCTAGAAGCAACATGTGTCACTTAGTCATATGCATATGGACATTTATTTTAATGCATTATCAAAATTAACTGTAATGTCAGCTGGGTATATTATTGCATGGTCAGAACTTTCTGTCGAATCCTATGAAAAAACTTAAAAGTTTGCTGATTGTGCCTTCAGTCGAGGTTTTAAAAGCTTCCAACATTACCATGTAAATGCCTGCTGTCTATCTGTCTTGCTGACCTGCATTAGTGCAACATGCAGCTGTAAACCATACAACACAGTGATGTTATAACTATCAGAGGATAGTCTTCAGATATAAAATAACCAGATAACTTCAGCTGCACATCCTGTATAGATCCACTGCCTGATTTAAAAAATCTGGTATGCATTAGGATGTGGTATGTAAGCTTTAAATTTCCAGTTTATCTGTTACAGTCTTTACCCCTCAAAATAATCTCTCATCTTCTCCTGACCTGTCTATCAGTGTGAAATCATCATATTCACTTTTGTGCTCCTGGAAAATACTGCAGCTCTACCCTTAGCTAACAGACGTATTAATATTCAAACTGCACAGAAACGGTTTGTGTTTTTGGTGATAGAAGTTGAGATGTTTGAAATTTTGAATTTAACTTACTTGACACATTTAAAAAAAAAGAAGGAGGAAGCTCCTTGCTTCAGTGGAGTTAGTGCACAACAGGGCCATGTGGTGACTTTAACTGCCTTCATAGTCATAGCTGAAAGGTACTGTCAGGCTGCACCACATGAAAAATGAACTGATCTAGACTATTCTGTACCAGATTACCTATCAGGTTGAATTAATCATTTATTTTAGGTGCCAGGATGCCACTTTAGACCCTTGATAATGGTTTCTAGTGGCTGAAGGACATCAGTCTCTCTAAAACCTCAGAACAGAGGCAGAGGCTGGTTAGAAGTGAAAATGCTTTTAAAGAGCATAACTTACCATAAAGGTAAATGACTTGCATATTTTGAGTGATTTGTAAAATAAATTAAATATTTCCTTGGTTAGGCTTTCTATTCTTGTCCAACAAAATAGCTTCCTTAAAGGAAAAGCAAGATCACCTGATTTTCTTTTCATTTCCTGAACTCGAAGCCAGATCACATGTTTGCCTGTTACATGACACCTGAAGCATGCTGAAGATGCTCCTGCCTACAGATAATTCACAGATATCTCTTCCCTCTCTTTTACCTGCCCTTCTCCCCGCTGTTCAGATCGACCCCCTGGTGTTTGAGGAGCAGCTGCTGTGGGTGAGTGGATCCCAGGGCCAGGTGAACACTTACAGGATCCCGCTGCTCACCTTCACCCCCAAAGGAAGCCTGCTGGCGTTTGCAGAAGCCAGGAAGACTTCTTATTATGACATTGGAGCGAAATTCTTTGCTTTGCGGCGCTCCACCGACAAAGGCAAGACCACCGCAAGAGATAGACAGTCACACAAAACTTACACAGTGTGTCAGAAAACAGTCAGCAGTCACGTGGGCGCAAATGAGGAGAGTTTTATCGATTCTGAATGAATGTCTGGGAGTGTATGTCATCATTAGCATCAACCATAACTGATATTTTGAGTAGATGTTTGGTTTTATTCATATTTACCAAATTTTTTTAACATTTCATACCTTGAAACTGGATCAATGAGTTCTACACAATGTTCAGAACAGACTGATGATATAAATTCTGCTGAATGAGCCTTGAAATAAAAGTAAAAATCATGAAAGCACCAAAAACAGGTCACGTTTTCTCTGCTTCATCTCCTCCTCTTCCTCTATCATCTCTCTAGGAGCCACCTGGTCCCCGACCACATTTATTATCGATGACGGGGCGGCGCCGGATGGCATAAACCTGGGCTCTGTTGTGGTGGACGAGGAAGTGGGCTCAGTGATTCTGATCTACTCAGTGTGCTTCCACCTCTACCACTGTAGCCCGGCCAGCATCATGATGGTGGAGAGCCGGGATGACGGCCTCAGCTGGACCCCGCCCAGAAACCTCTCGGTTACACTCGGCGTAAAGAACTTTGCTCCTGGGCCGGGCCTCGGCCTCCAGGTGAGAGAACAAGAGATGTGACACTGAAGTGAGGAACTTTTCAAGCTGTAAAATGAGCTAAAATGTAAGTGAAATGACCTTTAAGATGGATTTATTTTTATTGTGATCATGAGCTCCTGGGGGCTCAGTCATTCCCATCACACTGTCACGATTCAAGATGTTAAAGTGAGATTTTCCAGGTAGATTTCTCTGTGGTTATAATGTAAATTTGGTTCCTGTTCCTGAAATCTTGCTTCATGCATCTGTTTTCCACCTCTGCTGTGAAGAGGTTTAGGTGTAATGTGCAAAAACTAATTTGCATTAAATTAGCAGTAAGAATATTCTTTTGTCGCTTAGCAAAAAGAGTGATTGTGTGTTCATGCCTTAGAAGCCACAAGCCTTTTATTGATTCTCCTTATAGACTACACTCTTTATCAATCTGACTCCCTATCAGTTTCCTGTATTCGCCTTGACCAGCTTTATCATCTCAAAGTCTGAAAACCGCAGAGGAGACAAAAGGCTTTCATGTGACTTGGGTACAAAAGCTGCACTGGTTTGAGTTTGACATCAGAGTTTTGCAATGTGCAGCTGTCATAAAAACAGGCCAGCTTTAATAAAAAGGAAAAAAAAGTCACGAGCTCGGAAGATAAAGGATTACGGTGGATTGCACTGGTTCGTGATTGCTGTCTCTTTTATTATTCTGTCCAGATTAGAGAAACGACACCTGGCTTTGTTCTTGTTTCAGTTCAGACAAAAAGTGGTCAGTGGTAGGAGCTGAAACTATATAAACCTGTCGCGGAGCGTTAGTTCATTAAAATGGATTCAGAATCAGATGCAAACGGAGCTTCCTGTTGTTGCATTTGATGCACAGTATGTCTTAGTTGTGGTTTAACAATTGACTTGAGTGTTTTTCAGCTATCTGTAATATAATCAAAATACCTCACACTGATGTGACTTCCTTAAATACTTTCATTAATCCTAAACAGGTAAGCAATACTTAAATCAGACATAAATAAGAAAGGCATCAGTGGCAGTCAAAGTGTACATGTTGGGATGTTTGTGTCTTTACTAAATGTCTAAATGTACTACAAATTATCTCAGTGGCTGAGCAGTTGGGATCCTAAGTGTGAAACCCTAACGTGTAGCACAAATTTGTAACCATGAATGCTCCCTAAAACTATAATGGGGTTTCCAGAACAACGACAAGTATTAAAAAAAAGTTCAGTTGAAATGTCATTTTTTCCCTTGCACGCCTCTTAGAGGAGGTCAGAGTAAGGGTGTGGATGAAGGAAGGGTCCTAACTGTGTGAAGTGAAATGAACTGGACGTGCTGAAGTATTATTTTGTTAAGCAGAGGATACACTGGTCTACCTTTTATAAAGGAAAAAGAGATAATAGAATCCCAATTAATGCTGTAACCTGCTGATATGTTTTGAAACTTCACTGAAAGATTATGTTGAGCCCTGAGGTGAAATATAAACGCTGTTGTAATAAAATCTGCTTCTTATGATGTTGTTGCCTTCCCTAGAACATGCAGATTCATTTTTTTAAATTGTATTATGAGCTACAGTCATGTGAAAAACCTAAGTACACTCCATGATTCAGTAGCTCATAGCACCACTGTTTGACTTTATGACTCAATGACTGTAAGGTGCTCAGGTCCTGTGGCTGCGTGCTCCAGCGCCGTGCCTGACAGCTGGTATGAGGTGTTTGTGCTGATATGCTGTGTTTTGGTTGTCAGGTGGTGCTGTGCACGATGAACAAACATCTCCGCTTTGGCCTCGTCTGTCCTTTGGCCTTGTGATTTGAGCAGAGCGACTCTGCAAACCTAAGCCGTGCTGCCATGTTCTTTTTAGAGAAGACAGGCTTTCTCCTTGCAACCCTTCCAAACAAGCTGTGCTTGTTCAGTCTTTTTCTAAATGAACATTAACTGTAACATTTAATTTGCTAGCTGAGGCCTGCTGAGTCTGAGATGTAGCTCTTGGGGATTTTTTCCAGCTTCTCCCAGCATTTAACCATCTGACCTTGGGGTGAATTCGCTGGGACGTCCACTCCTGAGAAGATCAGCAGCTGTCCTGAATGTTTTCCACTTTTGAATCAACTTCAAATTGTTTGGAAATTCAGACTGATGGGCAGCAGCAGTTGCTCTTCTGAGATCATTGCTGGTGTTAACACACACGTGAATGCTCCAGACAAGCAAACTGCCCAAACCTCTGCTTGCAAAGAGGTGCTCACACACAGGAATATTAAAGCTGGTTATAAAAGAAAAAGTTAGAGCATAATGTAAAGCACTGCAAGTTGTAACAGCACCGATATTCAGTAAATGAACCTCTTTGTTTTTGTGTTAGCTATATTAATACTTGCCTTTCTAATATGGACTTTAGTCAATTGAAATTAACCAGATGCAGAGCTTTATTTTCAGCTTTGAATGCATTTAATCCAGACAGTAATGTCTGCAGCTACAGAATCGTTCTAAATGCTAAATACTAAATAGTGATAACCAACAACTGCATCCCTGAACTGTTTTTTGTTTGTCTTTTGGACTACAGAAGCGCTTCAATCCTGCAAAGGGGAGGTTGGTGGTTTGCGGTCACGGGACGCTGGCGGGCGACGGTGTTTTCTGCATCCTGAGCGACGACCACGGACAAACCTGGTACAACGGTGCGGCGCTGAAAAGCATCCCCTACAACCAGAAGAAGAAAGCGCAGGACTTTAACCCTGATGAGTGCCAGGTATGTTTGCTGGTGCCGCCCGTCAGTTAGAGTTTACAGGTAGAGTCATTAGTATTTGAACAATTACATAGTTTTTTTTTTAATCATTTCCACAATTAAATTAACTTTATTGTCAACATTAGCGGAAAATTATCTTTGGTTCACCAAATCAATTCATAATCAATCCATAATAAATATGTTGGTAATTATTCCCACATTCATACAAATGATCCCATACACACTTTTTTTTCTACCTAGCAGCATCAGAATAAAGAGGACGTTCTCAGACAGCAACAACAGAACGGGCGTTTTTAAGACGCCAGTGTGATACAGATTATCTAATGAGGTTTGTTGTCAACCAACAGCAGTTCTGACAATCCTGTCCAGTTTGTTTCTATCTGCCACACTCAGGTTGCCATCCCAGATGGAGATATTAAAGCTGACATACACCAAAAAATAAAAATGTTTTTGTTAACTCCAAAACTTCTTAACTTCCTAATAAAAAAAAATAAATCTCTGACTAGCTTTCTTGTCGACGACATCAATATTTTCCATAAATCTTGTCATCTTGTCCTCAGTAACGTGTTCTCAGATGCTTCAAGCTTTTACTGACTTCCACAGACTGACCAGAAAGTGAAAACCCTGTTTTTTGAGCCTGTGTAATTCAAGACAAGGTGTTTCCCTTTGTCAGCATTAATCAGCAAATAACAAGATTTACACCAATCCTCAAATCTACATACCTGAGCAAAATAATCAGACTTAAAATTCCCATTAAAAAAACCATGTTAAACATCAGCAAATGTTTAACATTTTCACATTCCCTATTCTGTATTTGCATATCATTTATATAAACAGTGGTGATCAAACATCATTCAGCTTTAGATTACCCTGTTTGTGTCCTTAGCAGATTGAAACTCGCTATGCAACGGGTGTATGAGTCATCAAGTGAAAGTTAACTAGCCAACCGCTCTAACTGTCTGACATACAGGGGAGGTGGTTTCAGCTGTGGTTCACCAGTCAGCCTGTAATTTAACAATGTGCCTGAGTGAGCTTCTGCTTTTTACACATAAATATCCAGACCACCAAGGAAAAGGACAAAACAGACTCGGTGGAAGCGGGATAAAGTCATCGTGGTTTTGTGGAAGTAAGAACATTTCCTCAAGCAGGACAGTTGCTGGTGCCTTCTGTGCTCACAGCTTCACAGTTTGTTTGCCTCAAAGTTCAGTTTTGAATCAATAATTGTTCCAAGATGTTTATCAGACTCAAGACGTTACACCACCTGGGCCTTTTATAGCTGTGACCTGTTGTGTGTGATCACATTTCCTAAAATCAACGACCAATCAATGATTAACATCTTTTGAGTTAGACATTTTTTAACTCGAGAGGACTCAACGTGCCATTCAACAGAATCATGAGGCTGGCCTCCTGCAGCTGACTAACAATAACAGAGTCATCTGCATACTTTAGCACAGTGCTATGATAATGATAGAGGTTTCTCAGCTCCAGAATTGTGGAAGGATGTGTCATCGCACATCAGGTGATCTCCTTCACTTACTTGCTTTACAAATAAAGTGGTACAGGATAAATAATAACAGAGCTTCACTACACTACTACAATGGATTTAAAAGTGCAGACTTTCAGCTTAATTCACGATTACAAAATGATTAACTGTTTATAAAGTATGGCCCTTTTTATGCACAGTCCCCCATTTCAGACGCTCAAACACAATAGGAAAAATTAACATAAGGATTGTTTTAATATAAGGATTGTTTTTAATGCTTTTAATAATGACTCCTTGAAGTCAAGGACATCACCGAATGTTGCATTTCCTCCTTTAATATGCTCTGTCAGGCCTTTACTGCAGATGGTTTCCTTCCTTGCAGCTTGTTTGACGCGCTTTCTATATTCACTTTTCTATTTAATAACTGAAACGCGTGCTGTGTTGGGTTGGATCAGGTGACTCGCTTGGCCTATGAGGAATATCCAGTTTCTTGTGAAATTCTTGAGTGTGATTTGCAGTTTGCTTCTGTCAGCAGTCACATCATCAATAAACACTGGTGACTCTGTTCCATTGGCAGCCGTAAATTTCCATGCCATAACATTGTTTCCATCGTGTTTGACACAAAATGTGGTTTGCTTTTGGATCTGTATCTTCCCATCATACTGGTATCAGTTAATCTTGGTTTAATTTCTCCAACCAATATATTCCAAACCTGTGGAGGCTCTATTAGTTGTTTTTATGGAAAAGTATAATGTGGTCTTCTTGTTTTTGAGTGTAACTAATGACTTGAATCTTCTGATAGACCTGCGTTAAACAACCACTTCTCTCTTGTTTTTCTTTTAGTCTTTGGAAATGTTTATGTGGAGTTTTAAAATGACTTTGTTTTGCTACCACTACAGAAAATTAGCAAGTGGTTCTTGGGGAAAAGTCATACTTGTAGCAGCAAAAAGAAAGTTTGGTTGTTATTAAGTTAAAGGGGAGTTAGCATTAGTTTATTTAATGACATTAAGAAGTGTGAATGCTCATAGTGCACTGTTGTGAAGTGTGGTTCTGCCCTCTAGTGGACAAAAAGTTGTTGTTTTTGTCTTTAATTTCAGTGTAGATTCTCCCATTTATTGTATTCAGTGCAGTTATATGAAGCCCGTATTACAATCGTAATTATAATCTTTCACCTTTAATACACTCTTTTCTCCGTCTGTCCTTCTGCAGCCAATTGAGTTGACTGACGGCACCATCGCCATCAACGTCCGGAACCAGAACAACTACCACTGCCGGTGCCGCATTGTGGTGCACAGCTATGATGGAGGGTTGACCCTGCCCTTAGAAGGCCTAATCTTTGACGAGGCACTGGTGGATCCTGCAGTGGCAGCCGGAGCTCTGCAAAAAGAGGGCGTGATCTACTTCACCAACCCCTCCAATGAGCAAAAGAGTAAGAAACACGAGAAAATTAGTTTTGTGTATTAACAATGTTACTCTTTATGTACTCTTTATGCCGTTCTAGTGAGAAATGCTAATATGAAACATGGTGATCTCTGCTCTCGTTTCTACTCTTGGCTCATATCAGTTGCATTAGTTATAATTATTAAATATTCATGTCCTGTTACCCCAAAACTGTCCACCTGGTTAGTTCCTGAGTAAATATATTTGGTTACTTTGGCTACGTTTAGTGTTTTCCATTACGCCACAATAACTACTTTATATTCTTATGGAATCCAATCATAATTAAGTTTATTTCAGCTCCCCTAACTTATCTGGTTTGTTTTTACTGTAGTTCTATAAATCATGGCAACTTTCCACTTTTTTATGAACTGTATTCACATATGAGCTAAAGTACAAGCTCAGTAAAGCTTCATAAAAAAAGTGACTTTCACCTTATTTCGGTTTCAATTTGAACTGAAAGTAAACACAGAAATCTGATGCTTGAAACCGCACGTGTAACGCTACATAGTGATCCATGCACGCCAGTTTGAGGCAAACTTTCTGGCGGAAAATGATACCATGATGCAACGCTGTAATCAGATAGATTGACCTTGTTACCCTGAATCTTTGCAGTACAGGTGGAAACTGCTAAACCAGCACAAAACACACAGAGTCTCACTGTTGAGAAATAACCCAGGTTGAAATTATCCTGATTAAGTTGAGTGGGTAAATAAGTGATGCTTTATCTCCTTCAGGAGTGAATCTAACCCTGAAATGGTCGCTGACAAACGGCACGTCTTGGGAGAACAAAGCTGTCCAGATATGGGCGGGACCGAGCGGCTACTCCAGTATGACATCACTGGACAGCGGCTCTGTAGAAGACCGCAAGTACATCTTTGTCATCTACGAGAAGGGCCAGAAAGACTATTTCGAGACCGTCTCGTTCACCAAGATCCACCTGTATGGTGGTCGTTAAGAGCACATGAGGACGTAGGTAGAGCAAAGTCAGACATGAACTATGGTGCAAACTAAACATAAATAATTTATCTGTGTTTTGTCTCTCAGATTTAAACACTTAAGAGAAAAAAAGAAAACCGGAAGAGTTTTTTTTTTTAATCCGCCACCTTTCTCAGGAAGATAAACAGACTCATGCTAGGATATCACGAAAATGGAGAAAGAAGAATCTGCACACACACATTTTGTGATTACGCCATCAAAAAGAATTTTTCTCTCATTTAATCTTTCTGTTCTTTACAGTTTTCAAAGCTGGTTTAAATCACGTGTTTGTAACCCTTTATTTTTATTTGCCAAATAACTGCACAGCTGCAAAATTCGGGCAGAGAAATATGTCAAAGCAGGAAATACTGAAGATTGTTTTACAGACGAGGTACATAGTTTACAAAAAGCTGATTGATAAGTATTTTGTAAACCTATTTCTTTTGGGACAGAAAAACTAATGTTTGAGTGTGTGAAAGTGAAAATTACTTTTGAACCACTATAGATGCAACAGTTTGTTTGTTTTTTACTATCATAAAGTTTGCTGTGAATTCATGCTGATTGAAATGAGTTCTACCTTTAGAAAACTTGTAATTGTGTAAAATAATGGCCTAAAAAAACAAAACCTTTTTTAAAAGATATATATTTTCACTTATAAATTCTCTTTAATCGCCTCTTTGAAGTTTAAATAATTGTTTCATATACATGTGTGGAAGAATGTGTGAATGAAAAGGTGCCTAACATAACCCAAAATGTCCTTGTTTGTATTTATGGAGCAGAAGCTGAGTTATTTTATTTGTGTATTTTAAATGTCAGATTATGACCGAATGTCTTTGTCTGTAGATGTTTGGTGGGCAAATGAATCTCTGCTGTAATGGATTGTCCTTCTTGTCACATTGTCCTTGTTTTTATGGATTTGATTGTGGGAAACACACTTTTTATGTCTGAAATGAAAATAAAAGGGAGGGAGTGATTCAAACCACAGTTGAAGACAAAAAATGTCACTTCGTGTTTTTCTCTGTATGTCTTTCTAATACAACTTCATAAATAATGGTTCTAATATAAGGGGAAAAAACTCCTTTTTTCAGTTTTAAGTTGTAAAATATTTACTGGTTTTATTTTTTGAAACTTACTTTACAGTAGAATGAAAATCAGTGTGCTGAATTTTCCAAAAGAAAGAACATTCAGTTGGGATATAAATATGAAAATACATTCGATGATCAGCTGTTAGGCATATCAACAGATTGAATCACCTTTTGAAAGTCACAATTGAGTCATAAGGTGAAAAAGATACGTTGCAAATGTCATGCCAACGTCAATTTTTCTGACATGTTTTTGTTTACGCTTGGAAAAAGTAAACTCAAATACACATATAGGTCTTTATTTCATACACTTATAGTTAATATTCATGCAAATTAGTGCATATTTGGAAAATTAAATCATAACATTTTATAAAACTTATAAAAAAAGACATTTCAGTGTAAGTAATCAACTGTAGACTTTTACCGGCAATCTTATGTTTTTGTTTTAAAAAAAATAAGTGGCTCCATCGGCATGACTGCAATTTCACACTGCAAAGTAACTATCCATCTATAGTACGACCAAAGGTCTGGAGCCAGTCCTCATTTCTTTAAGTAGTCTTCAGGAATGGCTTTCCAGGGTTCTCAAAGGTCAGTGCCTGCCTTTTATTGTATTCTCTGTCAAGATGATCAATAATGTTGAGGTCAATCCATGACCGATAAGTGCTCCATTGTGTGTTTTTCTATCCAGGCATGCTTTTACTTCTTTGACAGTGTCTTTGGGATCACTGCCATGCTGAAACGAAGTTGTTGCCAATGACAGGCTTTCCAAATTGTATTGCATGGTGGATCAAAATTTGATGTACTTGTCGTTATAACCCTCTCCTGACTTCCTCTCTACATACTGATGATTATTTGAAGTTTTCAACGTTTGTTAAGGACATGGCTTTCAGATACTGTTCATCCGATGTAGACAGCTTTTAGGACAATCACTTCTTTTTTTTCCCCCTACACTTGTTCAGTTCCCTCACATTTTTAAAGATGCCTTTTTGATGTAAAAATACAGTTTTATGTCTGATAAACTACATTGTCTTTGGCATTTCTCAGATTCAGCTAAGGAAATGTGAACAAAAGGTGTGTTTTTACAACAGGCTGCTAGTAACAAAATGCCTCAAGATACAATTTAAAACTGGCTCTTTGCCAAGTTGTTTTTGTAGCCATAACACTGGTTCATCCCTTGTGTTTGGTGCCCTTTTATGCTTAAATGACTCATAGGTCAGAGTTAAATGGTTTAACAAACAAACAAACATTCTTCTGAAAATGCTCAGGTACAAAGACTGGACTGAAAATGAGTGAAAAAGCAGCCAATGGCCAAAGGAAAACTTTGAAAGATGTTCAGAAAGACTGGAGAAGACCACTTTAAAAAACAAGGACTGGCTCCTTTAAATCTTTGCAGAGGTGGAAAGGTTTTAATGTTGTGTCTGTTAGCATTTGTATTTTATATTATTATTATTATTATTATCATTATTATTATTATTATTATTATTATTATTATTATTTATTTATGAAGTGATAAATACAGAAATCGTAACATATAGAAAAATGTCAAATGTTTGTAATAAAAATTTCAGATTTCTGTTTATAAATGTATTACAATTAACATATATTTAAAAAGATAATGCACCATCTACATATTAAAAACTTGAAATTTCAGATTTCTATTGCAAAATTAATTGTTTAACTTTTCATGGATATGTTTGCTAGATATTTTTGGTATTAACTTTGCAATATTCCCGTTTCTTTCAGAGAGCCTTCACTTGCGCTTTAAAAAAATAAGAGTCGCTTATTTATTTTACTGTAGAGGTCCCAAACGGCTCAGTAGCCGTTGACGGCTCTTTAGGCGACGGATCGAGTCCAGCATTAACCATTTTCTTTTCCCCCCTTTTCATTTATTTTGGGAGTTACAAAAAAAGAAAAGGAGCACAAGTAAGCCGAATATCTTCTTTATCCATACGCTGTCGCTGGTATTAAATTTAGAGCAAAGCCATAGTGTGTTGGTTTGACTATGCGGGAGGATAACGTTGCTTAGCTAGCTGGGTCACTTGCTGGAAAGAAGCTATACGTGATAGCATAAGCTAACCTCACTCTGCGATACAACCTCGAGACAAGTCGGGACAAGACCAGGTCAGTGGTTGGAAAAATTGTGCATGTTTCCATGCGGACATTGGGCAGTTAGATTGTACCGAAGACACATTGTTACTCTTACCTCCGGGCAAGGGCTCGGCGCATCTGTGAGGGTGTTTTGGTCAAGGATCGAGGTTATTTTTATTTTTGGAAAAGGCATAGCTAACGTTAGGTGGTTGCCTAGCTCATTAGCCTAGCTTGGCTAAGTGGTTAACTAGTATTCGCTAGCTTCTGAATTCAGCCACTTGTTTTTTTAGTGTGTAACCACATGTTTATTTACCTTGTAGTAAAGGTGTCTGGGAAGTTTGTGTGCTGATGAAATATCTGTTTACTATTAGATGTGTTTTTCGTGGCTAGTGCTAGCGGATAAACGTTAGCGAGGCTTCAGCTTTAGCTCAGACGGTGTCCGTTTAAAAGACGCTCCCGTAGCTCAGTATTGATGATTTGTCAGTGGTTGTTTTTTCCAGCACAGTTAAGTTGTATAGTGTAGTGTATTTTAAGTAGTATGTACCTACACAAGCCAGCTCTTTAATGCTACCCAACCGGCCTGGGTTAATATGCACAGGGCCCATCTCCACCGCCATTTTGTTTTGTTCATCTAATAAAAATCAGTTTTTCCTGCGTTACCCCGGGCCTCCCACGAACTGTAAGTAAGCAGAACATTTTGGTAAGGACGAGCAGTCGCAATGTCACTGTGAGATTCAAAGCATGGAGCTGACAAGCGGTGAGCTAAGTGATAGCTGCGAGGTGTTGAAAATACATTATGAAACATCAACGCAGTCCCCCTCCCAACGAGATCACCGAGGGCCTCTGTTAGCATCGAGCTGGTTAGCACCACAGGAGGAAAAAAAAATAAGAAAAACATCACAAATCACCGCTCCGGATGTTTCTGCTTTGCATATATATGTACAAGGCAATGATTCCTAGAGCTACTAGCTGATTTTTGCCCGTCGTGGTGGGTGTTGACGGTTAGCCTTTAGCTTCACAGGGCCTCTTTGTGGTATACGTTGCTGCACTTAGGGCTCCAGTTAATCCCCATACAACATCTAGCTGACCAGCCATCCCACGACCTAATTTTCTAATCTCATCTGGCTATTGAGGCTCGCTGCGGGGCTACCGCTGCTTCATAGTTGCCGTGTGCAACCTTTTTTAAAAAGTAATTAACGAAGGGTTATTTGTTTTTTTTAAAGTGATGTGTGTAAAAGCAAACACCGTACATTTTGCTCCTTTGATGATTGTCAGTGCGCAGTAGAAGGCTGCATATTTGAATCTTCAACCATATGTTGGGAATGTGTTGTTGTTGCTGTTTGTGTTATGCAGCCATCTAATGAGACGTCTTCCCACCTTTCAGTTATTTAATGCTTGAGTCACTGTAGCACAGACCTATATCTCTATAATCAACGTTTTCTAAACGCAGACCATTTAGATTGGCTTTCTCACGTCAGTATTCCCTTTTTATTGAAACCAAGTGAATGAAATGATGTGACAAAGTCTTCACGATCTTAGAGACCCGTGTGTTCGCAGTCATTGTGCCTAATGGGAGTACGGGGTGGTGGCAGCAGTTTAACCTGATGGATGCAGCCAAATCGCTGTGAATTGGACAGATGTCAGTGCCCTGTGTTTTATTGATGTGCAGTAAAATGAGTTCAAGCTAAAGGCCTGGCAGTTGCCATGGAGCCGAACCCTCTGTCTCAAGATGAGGCATGAAGAATATCATTTATAATGTGTTTCCATAGAAACCGTGGTTCTGCTTTTTCCTTTTTCCCCACCTTTTTTTGAAATAATGTTCATGTGATAAGCACTGAACGTCTGCTAGCTAGGGTTGAAAGGTATAGCCTTAAAATGTCATGATATTTTAAGAAAATTAGCATTTTGGCATTATCCATCCTTTTCCATTGAGCTGGTGTATTTGATGACACACTTATTGATTTGATGTTTGAATCGATTGAAGCAAGATGACAGCAGCAGCATTGTGGTGCAATAGTAGTGACACAGCATAAGTCAAACGTAGCACAAAAATAGCTTAGGTTTTGTTTTTCCTGGAATGTTTAAGGGAGTATAAAATAACTGCTTAACACTTTAGAACAACAATAAATAGAGTAACTTAACCTTAAGTCTTCCGGAGATGCATGGTATTGTCGCATATTTCTCGGGGTGTTGTGCTTTGGGTCGTGCATTTTAACCAGCTGCTCATAGCCCTGCTTCACCACCTTGTAACCACATCAGTAATTTCCATCCACCCTTTGCTCTTCCTGTCACATGGAGTGCAGTTAGCAAGGTGCTCAGTGGAGCCATTTGTTTACATTTGAGTCGCACATCACCAGCCGCTAGTATTTCCTCCTTTATTAGCTGGTTGTACTTGATCATCTGTTTTTGCTTCAAGCACTGAAACAAGTTTTTTTTTTTTTCTACACTCAACAGGAACAGTTTTCTTGCATATTTTACAAAGCACTGCTTTTATTTATTTGGATTTATGAGGGGGGCTTCTTAGGTACTATGCAGCTCTTGCTATCAGACATGACAGGCTTGTCTTGTTGTGTGCACTAGAGATCATAAACATATAATGTTGCTATATATAGTATGACATTTTTATAGCACATAAAAATTTATGCTGGTGTTATTGCTATGTTATAAATGGTGCAGTCATATGCTCCCATTAAACTGTATCCATATGGGCATATAGAGATCTGCTTATCTGACTTTATACAAATAGAAAATTAAACTGACATGTTGGCTCCAGGTGGCTGCTGATACAGAGTACCGAACCAGTACCAGTGTTCAGTTAACAAGCTGGAGTCTTATCTTTCTCTTTTTAGGTAGTAATGTGTGTGGTCTACACATAAAGTTTTTTTCTGACTTTTTGAAACAAATTGTTAAATAAATGCATCCAAAAGGACTTTATTAAAAATCAGAAATGCACAGTTTATCTAATGTATTTGAATAGTGGATAGCTGGCTAGGGATTGTACTCAGTTGTGGATATGGACAACTGCAGACACTGTTGATAAAGACAGTTTTAATTGTTGATGAAAGGTGCTGGCTTAGTTAGTACGTTATAGCATCTCTTGAATTATAGATGTGACTTCGTGGTGAGGGATGACAAATTAAGACAAATTAAATTAAGGAATGACCGTGGCTATGTGTTAGTCCTGTGCAGAGCTTTGCAGACCAGTGTCTGCATGTTGTGTCTATGTATTGTCAGAGGGGGGGGGGAGCTAAAAATGTGTAGACCAAAAGGTGTGTGTTTGCGATGTTATTGTCCTTTAGTTTTAACCGTTGCCACAGAGAACAAACTCATGTTTCTTTGTAGTGATGTGGAACCAGGTGTTAAAAGTAATAAAAACTGCACATCTGTGCTTCTCACACTGCTTTTCTTTATTAATATTACTTTTTAACACTTCTTTCTCTCCGTGGTGAACTGCATTATCACTTTCTTTAATGTTCGACCCAGCTTTTTTATCAGTCAGCATCCTATGTATGCATATCATCACTGCTACATGCTTTTTTTTATTTATTAATTAATTTTTTTGCTGTGGGGGACTGCATACAAGCACATCTTTGTAGGTTGACTAGCCAAATGCCTACCAAAACAAACATGAACATGCTACCATGAATTCTACTTTATTCTTTACTGCTTACTGTTCTTTGCACGCTAGTCTCTCCTTTCTAGCTCAGTACTTAACGTTTTGACACACATATTGGAGTAGAGTTGACTAGAAACCTGAAATTCAAATAATATTAACCAAGTTGTCAAGAATGCATTATGTTAACATAAAAATTGCAAGTGCTTCGGAGCAAGGGGCAGTGAAGGCATTCCTGTTGCCTGACTTTTCCAGTCATGTGGCCACAATTCTTGGTTAAATTCAAAACTGTTGCAAACATACAAAGAAAAATTGTTGGTGTCACAGCTGTGAAACGCCTCTAAACCACTGTTGCTTTATTGTTAGCCTCTTCCATGTTGTGTTAAGCTCTCCTGCTAGAAAAGTGGAATTGAACTGAATATATTTGTCTCATAGGTCACTCAGAAGTCACCGATATATTAGTCCAGCTTTTTGAGTCAGGATTGGACTATTATCTGATCCAAAAACTGTGTTGATTCTTGTCTTTATATGCTGTTGATTCACCAAATCCAAGTTAGATGACATTCAGCAATATATCACAGAAAACTTATGGTCTTACCTATACACGTGCTCAAAAGCTTTCAGTTAATTTTTATGTTACGAAGTTGGTTTCCTGGAACTTTGTCCACATTGTCATAGGGAACGGTTAAGTTGTTTAACTTTATAAGCCCCCAGTCTACAGACAGGTCAGCCAAAGTCACACCAGTCTTGACTAAATTGCCAAGTGTTGAACGAAAACTTAAAAAACAAGTGTTTTTAAATCAGATGTATCGGTCGTAAATGTAGCAGATGTTAAAATATATCAACTTGCACTCCTTTGTTTAAATTACTAAGGGACAGGTTGAAAAATTATGTTTACAATAACACTTAAAGCTAATAATGAGACAAGAGTTCTTGTGTTTTAATGTTTTTAAATGTATTTTTTTATTTCCCACCTGTGTCAGAGAAACAAAGACTGTCTTCCTTTAGCCAGTGCAAAAGGAATGTAAAAAAGTTAATTACGAGCCACTCATGTAGGTACATCGCGTCTCATTTATTTGTATAAAAATCAGTAAGTCTGGTATCAGATGATATCGATATTTGCCAAATATTTTTTTGCATCCCTGGTGTAAATATATATTTTTGTAGTTTCAGTAAACTGCTATTTAATTTTTACTGGGTCAATCAGAATGACATCTTTTTTGTCATTTGAATTGACAAAAATTTAAAATGGAGGAATATTGCTTCAGACATAGAAGTAAAATTACACCAAAAAAGCCTCAGAAAATGCTGTAAATTGTCAATTGTTCTGACTTGTAGGAAAATAAAAAAAGAAACTAATCTGAGTGTATTTTCCCTACGTGCTGTGTCATTGTGTTTCAGAATATCCTGTTTCATAGAGCTGTCTTAAAATAAAGGTTTGCTACACCTATTAATCTGAAAGCAATTATACCTAATGTCAGCTAGAAGAAACATAACTGTATCATAACTGTAATCCCTTGTTAAATATAGTTAAAATTCAGAAATTTCATTCTCTTTCTGTGTATTCTTGTTCTCCTTGTCTCTTCTTTCTTCTACAGTCTCAGGGCTCACCATACTCAATGAGCGGACAGCGCAATGTCAGATCGCTCTGGGCAAACTGCAAAGGGGAAGGAAGGCAAAACCAAGTATGCGTCTCTCAACCTGTTTGATACATACAAAGGAAAGAGCCTTGAAACACAAAAGCCTGTTGGTGAGTATCTTCAGAACACACAAGCTTTCACAGCATACATCCAGGGGGGGGGGTACTATGAATCAGATTCAGCATAGCCAGGCTTTCTTTGAATTAGCTGGTTTGGTAAAACCTGAAAGTCAGAGCTTATGGCTATCACAACATGTAGAAAATAGCATTGTTATTATCTACATTCTCAACATAAATCACTTTCTAAGCAGTTGTAACAGATTTCAAAGGGCTGTAATTAAATTCTGCCAGGTGATGTGGTTTAGTAAAAACCTGTGCTGTCACTGATCATTTGAAACTTAAACAGATCTCAGTTGTATCTGCTCATTAGTGTGATTACAATTTTCTCGCTGTACTGTGTTTCCACCAACTAATGCAACTTTGAAGTGTTAGCTTAGGGTCTCACTAATGGCGCTGCTTTTTAATACACCAAGTGTATCTATCTATCAGCACTGTTTATTGATGAAACTGTGTTATACTGTTTGTTATTGATGAGTGTTTGCACTCACGTGTTAAAGAAATAACAAAGGGAAAAGGGGGACCTGGAGGGTGAGTTCCAGAGACACTGAGGCTGACCAGAGACAGAGGCTTACTTGTGGATCCTGTTTGACTTTTATGCTGAGACCCCAGTTTATGTTTTATTCAGAGGCTACCCTCTAGATTCAAGCAGCTGTCCCCTTTCCCCGACTACAGACTTACCCCCTCTTACATAGTGAAGGCCTGAAGCTGCTGTGGTTGCTCTGAGCCTTAGGAAAACAAATGAGGGATTGATATTCAGAACAGCTTCGCTTTCAGGCTTTTCCATGGTTCTGTAAGCATCAATGTGCTAATGCTTCTCTATAAAACTGTAATTGAAGTGGGTTTGCTGAATGTTTTTAATAAAGTCTAGAGAGTTTTTTGTTTGTTTGTTTAAAAAAATAAATCCACATTCATCAGAATCACCAGACCAAAACTACCACGTTTTTAGCCTTCGCAGTGATTCAGCACCTTAATTTTACATCCAGCAAGTAATCTGAGCACAATCCCTGTTTTCAGGCTCCCTCTAGATTTCAACAGTGTATGGTTTCAGTGGTCCATCTGTGCTAATGACCTCCTGTTGTTAAAACCAAATTTCCCCTTGCGGGACAATTAAAGAATTATTTCTTTTCTTTTCTATTCTATTCTATTCTTTCTTGTTTCCATATCAGTTCCCCCACGCCATGGCCTGCAGTCTCTTGGTAAAGTTGCCTCTGCGCGGCGTATGCCACCCCCTGCCAACCTGCCCAGTCTGAAGGCAGAGAACAAAGGCAACGATCCTAACGTCTCGCTCGTTCCCAAAGACGGCACAGGATGGGCAAGCAAACAGGAACCAGCAGACCCAAAGAGGTAAGAAAGCTGTAATCCAACACCTTCAAGTTTAATGGGTGTTAATGTGACAAGTAGTTTTATTCTTGTGTGATTGCTTGTTGTATTTGGTCTGAAGACTTGTATGTCTGCTTTTTCTCTCTCAGTACCGATGCATTGTCAGCACCGCAGCCGGAGTCGCAGCAGCCTGTGGCTTCACAGACACCTGCACCGACCCGCCCGAGAACCCCGCAAGCTTCAGAGGTGCACGTCATCTCCATAACATTAAAACAGAATATACCCTGAGTAAATGGTTGCCAAAAGACATCTAGCACAGCTAGCTGGCGTGTATCATATGGTATTTGACTTTGTGTGTGCACCATCCTCAGGCTCTGGCCCCAGCTTCAACCCAGGCCGTAGGGGCAAGGTCCTGGGCACAGGCCAGTGGAACACATGGAACACAAGGGGATGGTGAGTGTTTCTTTTGCTGCATCTCCTTCAATGGGTTTGTTTGTTTGCAACTCAGCCCCTCTTTTCATCATCTGTTTTTGCAGGTGGAAAGGGATCAAACCTACCGTCGCCATTCTCTCGCGAGGAATTTCCCACCCTGCAGGCGGCTGGCGACCAGGACAAAGCTGGCAAAGAACAGGGCACTGCAGATCAGTGGTATGGGCCCGGACCAAGCCTCCGCCCCCAGAGTGAGTAATGAGAGCTTTGTCTCTAATAATTTGTCATCCACTTATTGATTATGGTAGTTTGGAGAGAAACACCTCGGGCAGGATTTTCATTTGTATTTATTTTTTTAACTTTACTAATTGACAGTCTCTTCAGATTCATAATAATAAAAAATGACTTTCCATTCTTGTTCTGATTACTAACCACTCCGTCCTCTCCTGTATTCACTGTCCTCAGACGTTACAAGTTGGCGGGATGGTGGGGGCCGAGCCCTGGCACCCACCCTGCCTGGGGAGGGGGTTACCGAGGGTGGCACTGGTGGAGCTCTGGTGATGGATGGGGCAGCTGGGGTCCCCCCTCCAAACTCACAGAACCACGGGCCACCTAGGAACCCTCCTGCAGGCAGCCCCGCCCTGCCCCTGCCCCAGCCTCCTGTGGGGCCTGGGTTCCCCCAATATCGAGGGATCATACCCCCCTTCGTAAGTGTTAGTTTTCTTTTATCTGCATTTCTAACCCAAATAAATAAACAAACAAAAACAAAAGAAATAGGTGTCTGAACTGGATCTGTTTTTACTCCCTAGATGTATCCTCCCTATCTGCCCTTCCCGGGCCCCTATGGGCCTCAAGGGCCCTACAGGTACCCACCACCTGGTGAAGGGACAGCTCCAAGGTATGTTCACTGAAATGCTACTTCATCTACTTTTAATTTCATGGTGGAGGGAAAATGTTTTGCAGTGCAATCAAATGGCCTATAGTTTAACTCATAAGTAATCAAGAGCTGCTTTTTTGGGCCAAGGTTTTTTGTTTTCATCATATCCCTTAAAAAAGAACCTCCCCCATTATTTCAGGTTCTCTCGTGGGCCGGTTGGTCCTGAGAGCAGGCCACAGGGTGGTCCACGCGATGTGGGTGGAGAGGTGGTAAAGCGACCCTCCATTTTAAAACAAGATGACTTGAAGGAGCTAGATGAGCTGGACCACGATGGAGACGAAGGCTGGGCAGGTAAAAAAAAAAAAAATTAAAAAAAAAAATTCCATTCACAAAGCTGAAACATCATAAAACTGGTTCTAAGTTTGTAAGCCACCTCCAAATATACACTAAGAGTGTTTTTGTTAAATGAAGTTCAAGTTGTTCCTATCTATAATAAAAACAGAAAATTTTCTGAATAGAATAGATATAATAGTAGAATAGATATAATAGTAGAATAGATATAATTATAATATAATAGATATAATATAATAGAATAAATTTTAACAAATGGCTTTAAAATATCTGAAATAATTGGTTACTTTTAATGTTGTTACAGAACTAGAACAAGAATCATAACCTTCCGTGTTTTAAGTAAAGACTTGTTTTTGTGTGTCTTGCTTATGCAAGTTAATTTAGTTCAGCTGTGCAGAGCGTGTTCTGCCGAGACTTCCTTTTTCTGCTTTCGAGGATTGCTATTGTTGGTGCATATCAAATTTCATGCTGATCCGTCCAGCATGGTTTAAGTTGCTGGAGGGAGGGAGAAGGATTAGTGATGGTTGCTGAATAATGTTACACTGTGGATGTTTGGCACAAACATGGTTCTGATGGCTTCCATTTTGTTTTTTGTTGTTTTGCTGAAACAGGAGCTCATGAAGAGATAGATTACTCCGCCAAGCTGAAGTTCAGCGATGATGAAGGAGATGAAGAGGGAGAAGAGGATAGAAACGAGAGCAAGAACGATTCGCGGTGAGTGACCAAGTACATTTAATGTGTGATAAATTACAGTACTCTTGGGGGGGTTTTTTTGTTGTTGTTTTTCTTGATATTATTCACTTACATTTTTTGTCCTTCTTGTCCTCAGTGATCAGCAGAGGTCTCAGGATGCCCCCAATGCAACCTCTCACTCTCGAGCCTCAGACAGCGGTGGAGAGACCCGCAGGACCCCTCCCTCTAATGTTGACAATGGCCCCAACCCCCTCCAGCAAGCCAGGATGGGCCGAGGAGGGAGGTAGTGGTTGGGGGAGCCAGGGAGCGCCATCCACCTATCAGGTACTGTGCTGAACAGCAGTAACAACAAGACATTTTTCACTGCAGGAACCTGTGGGCTCTTTTAGGAACCATCCCTTTTGGACCTCCTAAAGGGGTGTTATCAGACCAACAAAACTTACCTGTAACTACTCTGCAGGTGAGGAAGAGAAGCAAAGTAGAATTTTCCTCTTGAATCCCTTGATTTTTGTGGGTTTTTTGGCACAGGAAGATTTGTGGTGAATCCTACACCGCAATGGGAACAGGCTTAAACAGGCTGATTTGGGGTTGTAAATGTGTGCTCTGAGTTCCTGCAGTGGATAAGGCCCTAAGGTTTTACCTTACATGGAAGCCTTGTGAAATTTTCAAATTGAAAACAGGTTACAGAGTTAATTCTGTTAAGGCAAGGCCTTTTTTGTGGGCAGGCATGTGTTAGTGTCTGTATTTTGCATCAGTGTAGATTATTGTGGTGGACCTTAGCTAACTGTGTCTGCCTGTATACAGGGGCGCAGGCCTGGATTGGGTGGTCCCCAGGAGCAGCCCTCCCCCCCACATGGGCCGCTCCTCGGACCAGGGCCCTACTCCTTTTACCGACAGGTAGACATCAGGACAGGGCCTCATAGAATAATCATTTCTGTCATTGCCTCATCCACCACCTATGGGTCTTAAGTCATTTTTAGTTTCAAGTTCCCTTCTCCCCCCCCCCTTTGGTTTTTATTACAGTGGAGGTTATCATTCATACATACATTCTACTTTTTTAAAAGATTATAGTAATTTCACTTGGAAGGCTAAAAACTTCATGATAAAAATATTCAGTGTTTTCTAACTCCTCAGGATCGGCCCCACAATCAGGGAGCCTCTCTTGGCCAGGGGAAAACTGCCCCTCCCCAGCATCAACCAGCAGCAGGAGCCCCTAACCCTCTTACACAGCCTGGTCTGTTGGTTCATGCAGCCCAGGGGGATGATGAGGACGAGACGTGGCGTCAGCGCAGGAAGCAGTCATCCTCTGAGATTTCTGCTGCTGTTGAGCGAGCTCGTCGCAGGCGTGAGGAGGAAGAACGTAGGATGGAGGAGGAGAGACGTGCAGCCTGTGCGGAAAAGCTGAAGAGGCTGGATGAAAAGCAGCAGCAGCAGAGCAGCAACACAATCGCTGGTGGTGGTAGTGGCGGCAGCAAAACCCCCAGCCTTGATGGAAATTCAACAGCTGCTACGGCAGGCAGCCCAAGTCCATCAGTTTCAGCTTCAGCTTCCTCCCCTAATATCAGCCAGCCTCCTTCCCCCTGTGTGGACTCTGAGGAGCCTCCAGTGCTAGCTGTCCCGTCAGGGACAGGTCCAGCTGGTAATGACCGCCAGCGACCCAGCAGCAACAGCAGTTACGACTCTGGTGCAGGTGAGTTTCTTAGATGCAAATGGCCTGAAAAGCAGACCTACCCTGAAAAAATCATCAAGAAGCGTTCAAGTAAATAACATTTATATTCTTGATTTAATATAGCATTTTAAGTAAATACACCACATAATAATCATGATGACTACAGATTTAACCCTGCAACTTTGTTCTTGATTTAGATACCCAACAGTGTCCCCAGTTGGCTGCACCACAGCCGCAGCAGCCCACACTGGATGTACCTTTACCAGGAGAGAGTAAGGAAGAAGCTGTGAGCACTCCTCACATTCGTACAGGAAGTGCAGGCGAAAGAGGAATCGACCAAGTAAAAGTCGAAAATATCGGAGGGGGATCCAGTCGTCAAGCTGGTGGCCCTCCTGGCCAGGGCTACTCAAAGTATCAGAAGTCTCTTCCACCTCGATTTCAGAGGCAGCAGCAGGTTTGTTTTTGTTTTGTTTTTTCCCAAACGTAAGAGAGAGAAATACAGTTTAAAGTCGTTGTTGCATTCTGAATGAGCAGGGCCACTGTGATTTTGATTTTTTTTTCCAAAGGGAAGTGCTTTTAAACATCCTGAGTGATTGCATTTTTCCATTCACTTCTCTGTAGGAGCAACTCCTAAAGCAACAGCAGCAGTGGCAACAGCAACAGCAGCAACACAGCCAGGCATCACAAAGCCAGCTGTCCCCACAGACCCAGGCTCCACAAGGTCCTTCACCAGGTTCAACTCCCCAGCCTGGACCTGGACCTAAACAGGGCGGACCCTTGTATCAGCCTGGCGGTATGGTTCGACCTCCACCCTTACCAATGAATTTTGACCCTCGGTGGATGATGATGCCCTACATGGACCCTCGTATGATACAGAGTCGCCCTACACCCATGGAATACTATCAGGCCGGCATGCATCCTTCTGGTGAGTGGATGCATAATCACAAGTAATACAATTAAATCAGGAAATATTGCAGTATTACAGGCCATGCTTAAAATGTTCAGTGGTATTGTGTTACTGTGAAGTCACACTGTTGGCTGTTGACTTAGATATTTTTCTTAAAATTTTATTCAGGGCTTATTGGGCGTGAGCGGTCTGATTCTGGGGGGTCTGGTTCAGACCCCTTTGACAGACAGCAACAGCATCCAGGGCATCCTCACCGTGGGACTCCCCCTATGGATCCTAAGCTGGCCTGGGGGCCTGAGGTGTTCCCTGGAGGAGGGGAAAACCGTGGGCTAACTTCTCCCCTGAGACAGAAGCAGGCATCAGAGGATGATGATGTGGCCAAAGGGCCCAGGTATGGATACTCGTTTTGTTTCATTTGAGTGAGATCGAAGATAAAACCTCTCTCTTTACTGTTAGACTGTTGCTATATAGAGCAACTATAAAAGTATCCATGTAAGCTTGTATTATTTTTTTTTATCATCTGTGTTTTTATTTGAGTGAATAAGTTGCTATTTTCTGTTCTGTCTTTCTTTATCATAGGAGCGACACTCCTCCACACCGCATGCGAGAGGGTGGATTGGGACCCATTCAGCAGCCCAGTTCTGCATCTGGGACATCCAATCAAACCCCACCCCCTGTTGGCAACCAGGGTGGCAGCCATCACCCTCATCACTACATCGGCGGACAGGGCAACTACAGCAACTTCCCTGATCAGGGCGCAAGGATGCCTCCTCACCAGCATCAGAGGGCGGGTGAAAGGGGAAGCCAGCCGCATGGGTTCCCCCACCAGGATGAAGGGCCTGCCCGAGGAGCTCAGCAGGGCCAGATATGGGGAGCCCCACATCCTCACTATGATCGTAGCGGGCGCCCAGATCATCCCCCTGTTGAAAGCAACTCTCACCTCCACCACCCTCACAGCCACCACCCTCAACAGCCTCACTTCCCCCTCCATCCCCATAAACCAGAGAACAGAAGTGGTGAGGCCCCAGCTAAGAAGACTGACTCTTCTCCTCCTCTTCACCAACCTTCCCTCTCATCCTCCTGCTCCTCTTCCTCCTCTTCCTCTTCCGCCAGGGAGGATGGGAGTGTCAAAGGGGCACCGCACCATCACCCATCACAGAGAGAGAGCGAAACCAGTATCGGGCACAGTCACGCTGAAAGAGGCAGCAGTGGTAATGCTGTGGGTGGTGGCCATGTGAAACAAGAGAAGACAGGTCCGGCATATACTTCCCATTCAGCCAACACTTCTAGCCCACCTCTGTCTCAAATTGGCAGCCACAGTCAGCCCCCACAGCAGCAGCATCCTCATCCTAAATCAAACCAAAGAGGAGGGCGCGAGCATAAGACAGAGACACACTGGGGTCCACGGCCTGGCAGCAATACTACTGGGGGTTCCTCTCACGGAAGGAGGGGCAACAATGCAGGAGGTGGGAACAGCTCCCGTGGAGGAGAGGACTCTTCCAACACTCCATTGGACCACAAACCCTCCAACCAATCAGGAGGAAGCAATGCCAACAGGAGGGCTGGGCCCATTAAGAAGCCAGTGCTGAAAGAAATCAAGAGAGAGGCAGTGGATGCAGATGGAGGAGAAAAACAAGGCACAGGATTTGGAAAAGATAAAGAGCAAGATGGTGGACAGCCTGTCTCTATGAAGCAGGATGCCTCCTCCAACTCTCAGAACACATCAGTTTCATCTAAGGACGAGCCACCCCAGACAGCCAAACCCAGAAATGGTGGAAAAGAGCGATCATCAGGTGGAGGAGGGTCAGGTAGAGGTCCCAAAGATGTAGACACTACTTCATCAGGTTTTTCAGGGTCCTCCTCCAGGAGAGACAGAGACCGTTCCTTTGAAAAGGGAGGCAGCACCTCTCACCACCATGGAGTCCCCCAGAAAGGTGGCAGAGCCAGCCGAGGAAGAGGGGAGAATTCTATGGGCGAGGCCGTGGGTACCGGGGCACCTACACGGCCAGTGCTGGACCCACGGGTGGAAGCCGGGGCAGAATGGGTGGCAGGAGTGGGAGAGACTACCGCTCAACAGCCGGTGGTGGCCATCATCAGGAATCCAAGGGTGAAGGAGCCAGTGGAAGGCATGGTCAAGATCGGTCTCAGCATAACCCAGCCCGGGCCAGAAACCGCAGTGAAACCCGCAGTGAGGGCTCAGAGTATGAAGAAATCCCCAAGAGGAGGAGGGAGAGAGGCTCTGAGACGGGCAGCGAGAGTGGAGCAAGCGATGTTGGCCACTCGGACAAAGAAGACAGCCAGAAACCGAACACCAAGAATGGCTCCGATAACACCACTAGCAGTGTAAATATTTCATCTGCTCCACCCAGAGGCTCCCAGGCCCGTGTCTTCACCCCTAGGGGTGTGCCCTCTAGAAGGGCAGGGGTGGTGGAGGTGGAGGAGGAAACATCTACAGGAGTAGTGGCAATATGGGAGCAACGGCTGGGGGACACCGTGTTGGGCCCAGCTCAGGCTCGCACGGTGGGTCATCCAAGTCTTCAGCTTCAGCCCGGAAACAGCAAGGTCCGCCACAGAGCTCTGGGCCCAAAGACTTAGGCCGAGGAGGAAATGCTGGTGAGAAGAAGGACAAGGTGGCTGAAGGAAGTCAAACTCAAAGTCAGGGGACCAACCCCCCTCAGCCATCTTTGCCTGCTACAACAACCTCTGCTACTCTGGTTTCCACTGAAAATGGTGGAGTTGCGACCCAGCAAACATCTGCAAACCCTGTGTCAAACTCTGGAGGGCCAAATGCTCTTCCTCTTCCTTCTAATCGTGGCTTTGAGCGACCACCTAGGCGCCGTCGTCATGGGCGATCCCAGCACCAGCAGGACAAGCCACCCCGCTTCCGGAAACTGAAGGAGCGAGAGAATGCTGCACGTATCAATGGTGGTGTGGGGGTCATTGGTGGAGGAAGGCCCTCGTCTCCTTCCATGAATTCAGTGCAAGATGGTAACGGAGCTCCAGTCTCTGCTCCCATGACAGGAAATGCCCAGAATTCTACCCACAACGCCACATTAACGGCCAACAGTAACAACAGTGGCGGGCATCTCAGTAATGCAAACAGCCACCACCATCACCACTACAACCAGGGCAGTGTGGGTCCCACGCACCCACAGCACCCCCACGGTGCAAAGTCGCCTGACTTCACCAACCAGAACTCAGACCAGGCCAATGAGGAGTGGGAGACAGCTTCTGAGAGCAGCGACTTCACAGAGTTCAGAGACCGAGAGGGGGGAGGAGGAGGAGGAGGCAAGTCGTATGCTTCTCATCATCACCACCACATGGGAAGAGGTGGTGGAGGAGGAGGAGGAGGAGGTGGCAGCATTGTGGAGCGTGAGATGACGGGTAAAGAACCCTCTGCTAACAAACGAAGCTTCTCGAGTCAGCGTCCTGGGATGGAGCGGCAGAACCGGAGGGTCAACACCGGAGGACCTGGAGGTGGCGGAGGAGGGGGAAGAGGCCCCCGCGGCCCACCTGGCGGCGGCCCTGGTGGACCTGGCAGCGGAGGTGGCAACCGGGGAGAGAAGCGTGGCAACTGGCCCTCACCGAAAAATAGGAAGTGACGGAATATGCGACATTTCAGTTAAACCCCACCCACATTAACCCCCACCCTGTTACACCTTTAATCCCTTTTGATCGTAATTTCACAGCTTATCTGTTGGCATTAGTGCTTTGTACAGTAAATGGAGATGGTATTCACGTTAGCCACCCCTCCTTCCCCACCCAGTCACCTCTTTCACCTTTGCATCATCCTTGTATCTGCCGTCCGTTCTTGTAAATTTCTCAGTTTGTTCCATCTTGCTCTGTGTTCATTTGTGCCCCACCCTCTTTTTTTTGTTCTTTTCGTTCTTTTTTTTTTTTAACTCTTCCTCACCCCGGTTGGATTTGACAAGCATGTGATTGTTCAATTGGTGGGCGGGGGGGTTACACCTCATTTTGACAGAAGACAGTCACGCTGAGCTCCACACACACTCACACATACAAGCACAAATGTGACATCTTTAAAAACCCCACAAAGAGCATGTGAGGTCACTTGAGCGCGGAAGGAAAATGTGGGATTAAATTGGCATGAATATTTGGATCGGCCAGACTTTTATATTTATGTGTCTGTGTATATTTCTACCACACTCTGGCCTTGTGTGGTTTTCTGTATTGCAGTTGTGCATCACTTCCTTCACAAGGGAAAGGGGTGCAGCTACATCTTTTAATAAGAACAATGTACCATAAGACGTTTTGTTTCTGTTGTCTTTTGTTTGGCCTCGTGTCAGCTCTGAGTTTTCAGCCTCATGAGGAATTTTAGGTGTGTGTGTGTGTGTGTGTGTGTGTGTGTGTGTGTGCGTGCGCGCTTTTTCTCACTTCAACAAAGCAAGTCATTAAATTAAATTTTTACTAAAAATGTCCAAATTCCTCCTCTGACTGACTTTTTGGTCCGATTACTGTGATGAGACCTGTTAAAGTGCTACTGCTCAGTGATTGGTCTTTATATCAATGTTTCTGCTGCTTGTTCAGGTAGATGGTTTGAATTTTATTTTTATTTTTTTGTTGATCTGCTCTGACATTTCATTATAGTTTGTCTTGTTATTTTCTTTTTTCTTTAAAGAGGAGGTTTTTGGCCTCGTCGTAGCATCTTCACCTGCAGAACTTCTGCACACTGCAAAAATCTAAAGTTTCCCCCCACGGACAGTAGTTTGAAGCTCCCTCTCTTTGAGTTCCGTTTGCCCTCCTGAAGACTATCGGTGGCGTGGTGGCTTTATTTTAATATCTATTATTTTCTCGGGGTGACTTCCATTTTAATGGAAATATGTTTTTTCCCTCCTTTCAAGTAAGGGGGAATGAATTAAATGAAAATGTAGGTCATGATAGAATAAAGCAGATGTTTGACTTTTCCTGAAATTGTTTATGCTTCGATAGATGATCGAGTATGTTCTAATAAGCACTCCTTGTATAGTATAACAAACATCCACGGTTGCTGTTTCTTTTCCTCTTCTTTTGTGTTAATGACTTGGGCAGTTACACATGATAAAGCAGGACGGGGTACTCTGTCTGGGCCCAGAGTACACAGCTAAGGCCGAGTGTTGTACACCCCTCTGCTTGTCGTAGCGGAGGCTCCTCGCACCAAGAAGGACTCCTTGTCTGAGATATGAAGTATTTTTCACAGGCGCGTTTACTCGGGAAGGCTGTTTTCGGTTGGACGGCAGCAAGCGGGAGCTCAAATTAAAATTCAGGACTTAAAGCCGAACCGGGGGGTGACCGAGCGTCGCCTTCTGCAGTTCGCTGCACGGTTTTCAAGATTTTACTTGCAACAATTAATGCTGACCTGGAGTGAGGAAATGTGGGATCGATGTAAGATTACACACTCGCAAACACAAGTTTAAGAGACACAGAAAGACTGGAGACAACAGCGAAGGTGAACTAACATGTTTTCTCATCTTCATCAATTCTGTCACTGCTGTAAGTTGGGGTTCGTTTGTTTACTGACAACAGTGTGAAGGTTGTCTCTGGGATGTTGTGAGTAGGGCATTTGATGATTTGTGTATGTGTGCGTGTACGTGAGCGTGTATGTTCGTGTGTTTGGTTGTTTTGTTTTTGTTTTGTTTTTTTTCTGGTGTCTGTGTAATAACGGGGCGGGGGGGGGTTGAGGGTGGGGACCAGAGGGTTATAACATGAATGGCAAGCACTTTTCTGCCTTGTTTGCCCGCGAGTGATTTAACCAATTATTATTAAGACAATTCTACTGTTTCTTAAATACATCCACATATATACATTCAGCTGTGTGTATATGTTAATCCAGATGAAGAACCTGCAGTGGGAAACGTCACCAGTTTGTTTTCTTTGGTGTAATTTAAGCATACGTTCATCAGCAGGCAAGCGAAGTTGGACATATTTTATTTTTCCACTATGACTTCTGAGCATGAACACACGTGGGTGCAGCTTGCCTTGCCTGTTACTGGTTTCTTCATTGATAGCTGTACTCTTTAACACTGGCTCAAAGAGTCCTTCATCCCTCCTTAACTCTTAATGTTGATGTGCGCATTATTGTATGTACCCATGTTAAAAACAAAAGTGTATTCCAGATAAAAGAGAGAAAAAATTACTCAAAAGATTGTATTATGTTTCCAGCATTACCGAGGTACCTGGAGTGGGTCAGACCGTTTTTTTTTTTGTTGTTGTTTTTTAGCATTTATGGTTTTATTAATGGAACCGTAATATACACACATGTATGTATATTGGTATGTATCTAAGTTTTTGTCTACCCCAACTTACATTCCCACAAACAAATGTTGCCATTTTTAGTTCAAGGGAGCAATGTACAAGCAGAGAAGTGTCTTATTATAATAAAGTTATACAGAGAAGGCAAAGTTAAATAAACTACTTTTGATTTAATGGAAACATTTAAGTTGTGCGTCTGTTTCTTTGATGATGAAATTGTTCTCTGCCTGCCTGTGTGGTAGAAGAAAGATTGTATTGATGTTGGTGGTTCTTGTGTGTGACATGTATGTGCTGTTACAGTGTTGGATGTTCATGTTGAGTTTCTGATCGTGAGGTCTGCGTATGTGAAAGCAATCCCTGAGAGAAAACCTCAGGCTCCACCACAGGAGTACACAGAGCTGCTTTCAATTACATGAGATGTGCCACGGAGCGTCTCAGAAGCACGTCCTCCACATCGCTAAAAGCGGCGTCGGGTCCATTTTTAGCTCATCCGGCCGCAGTTCACAGGAGTCTCTGCTTCTCCTGGAGGATTTTAGTGAAATGAGAATACATTGTCCTGAACTTTTGTTTTTCTTTTAGTGGAGGGAGCAAAAGTGACTGATTCGTTCCCGCTGTCAGACTATTCTAAACACAAGATGTCCAACTGTTTTTTGTTTTTTTGGGGGGGGGGTTCTATTCATGGTATAGTCATGGTTCTGTATGATGTCAGAGAGAGCCACAGCTCTGGCTATAAGTACAAAAGTCACACCTACATGCTGTTTAAAATTTCTGCTTATGAGGGGCAACCAGTCAGGATGAACTCACGGGCTACACTTAAGGCCCAGCATAAGATAAGCTGAAACTCAGGACAGTAGCTCCGCTTTAATTCAGTCTCATGAACAGCTCTTGTTGAGATAAATGTACAAGGTGCAGGTTAGTTGTTAGCTCAACATGAGATTATTTTTGATGATGGTTCATGAATAATTTGAAAGAACAGTCATTTGAAGTTCAAGCTTTTTTTCTTCTTAATTTTTCTTTATATTTACTGTGATTCAATCTCACTTTTAAGCCATAATACAGACAATAGTTATCCAGAAGAAAACATTTACTTGTAATTTTGTAATTGTGCTTTCTTAAAAATTTCTAGGTCCCAGTTTCATGACAAACATTTGAATGTTTAGTCATTACTTCATTGGGAGTAACAATAAGTTTAGAAATTAGTGCGTACATGAGAGAGACCGATCAGGTTGGAGGGGTGTGGAGACAAAGAGAGGAAAGGCTGAGATGGTTTGGACGTGCAGGAGGAGCAAGACAACAGCAATTCGTGGATATAATGTCAAAGGGATAGAGATGAGAATAATATGGAAGTTGATGTATTCATTAGTAGATGGTTATCAGAAAAAAATTGAACGGGTCATATTTAATATACTTTATTTAATTACATATTTAATTATTACTGCAAAAATCGAGACAGGATGGAAAAGAGGGCTACCAAACAGAGCCTTTTCACGAACATGCAGTACCGGGACTGAACAGTGAGCGGCAGCACCGATAAGTCTTGAACCTGCTGACGGCAGACCGGAGGAAGAGGAAGAGAGTAACCTACGGGGTGAACTGGGAGGTGGTGTCCATCTTATTTACACCCGTGAGATTGCTAAATTGTTGATCTGTTGATTTCTTCGGGATTGTTAAAGCTGAAAGCCGGGTAAGTTAGCGTTGTTACGCATATCAGTCCGTTGAGCAGTTTGAGCGCAGAGGCAGAAGAGCCACGGCAGACCTCCGCTCCGAGGCCTGGTGTCTTTACAGGCGCCATATTGACGTTCATCTGGTTTTAGCTTAGCATGTTAACGTTACCCGGCACGCAGGACTACAGCATACATGTAAGGCCGGATTTAGCCAATTGATTTGTTATTCATTAGACGTGTTTCTGACGGAAAATCTGCGCTAAATGTGATAAAGCAAGCTTTTAAAGCTACCCTAGCGCCAGGGAGAAGGTAATACCTGCTAACTGGCTTAACCTTTACAGATCTTAAGCAGCTACTGTTACTGATATACTTTTATGATCTTTTCACAAGAAAAGGTTAATAAATGACTAACAAACAGTCCAGTTGGGCGAAAGTATCGGTTAAATCTGTTATTTAGTGAGTGAACGCTTAGTGTTGCATTCATGGCGTGTCGAAAAAAACAAGAAATAGCCTATTATTTTCCAGGGGTTAGCACCAATGCTAATCAGGTGCTCACACCAGATGAACAGCTTCTTTTTGTGTCGCGTTAAACCAGACGTAGCTACTGTAAAAGGGAGCTGTTGAATGTTGGCTTTTCCCCCACTCATAATTTATTGTTTCGTTTTTCAGGTCTTCAGAGATGAGCAGTTCAGAAGAGGTTTCATGGATCTCCTGGTTCTGTGGGCTGCGGGGGAATGAGTTTTTCTGTGAGGTGAGGAACCAAGGTGGACATATTTTTACAACACATGAATGTCAGGGGTTATTTGTGATATAAGGCCCATGCGTGGTTTGGAGACAGAGTAGTGGCAGAGTAGCAGTTGCTAAGAGTGTCACGAAAAAGAGCAAGGATGGACAGGGATAAAAATGAGTATATCCGGGACGGCTCAGATTGAGTGGTGTGGGGACAAAGTGAGACAGGTGATGCTGAGATGGTTTAAACTCATGCGGAGGAGGGATAGTGGATATGCTGGACAAATGATGTTGAAGATGGAGCTGGCAGGCAGGAGGAAAAGACCACAGAGCAAGATCATGGATGTTTTGAAGGAGGACATGCAGAGGGATGGTGTGACTGAGGAAGATGTTAGGGATAGGATGAGATGCAGACTGATGATCCACCTAAAGAAAGCAGCCAGAATAAGAAAATGAAATAACATTTCTGTTACCAAAAGAGGAAAAATTCACAGATTTCTTTATAGTAAGGTGATGGAAACCTTAAAAAAACCTCCTGCTTATCAAATTTATTACAGCTACCTGGTGTACAGTTGGGTTTTCTCCCAGTAGTTTCTAAACTGGAGAAAGGCAACATCCGACATGTAAATTTCTGCACTTAGAGTACACATCTTCTGTGTAAATGTGTAATAATTCAAATATTTTGTGCAGAAATGCTAAAATGTGTTAAAAAAAACAGTGACTGTCAAAGTGAGATGAGAAATTACAATAAAGTCGAAGTCTAATATGTTTTAAAAATAAATACATACATACAACTTTCCACTATTTTTGCTACAGAAATTGTCAGTTCCTTCAAAAACTATAAAAGTTATAGGCAGGAAATGGTTTTATGTTTAAAAATATCAATAAAGTAGTAATAATAAGAAATTAGCAATAAATGTCTGGGTCAGCCACAGTAAGGGTTAAACTGTTGATACTCCTGCCTTGCCTGTTCATCTGGAGCGTTGTCAGTTGGAGAAATGTTTTTTTATTATATCCAGCTGCGTGAAGAAATCAGAAGATCTGTTTCAAACTGAACAAATCATTTGGAGGAGTGTTGAAATATTTTTCCAGCTAAAAACGCTACGATCAGATAAACAGAATCAACTTTCAGGGAGTTCTGTTCTCACGGCTACTTGATTCCTAGTTGATCGAAATGAGTCTGTTTTGTTGTTTCTCCAACGACAGGTGGATGAAGACTACATCCAGGACAAATTCAACCTAACTGGGCTCAATGAGCAGGTTCCACACTACCGCCAGGCTCTAGACATGATCCTGGACCTTGAACCAGGTCTGTATGTTGCATTCCTGACTCATTGTTCTCAATTTTAAGTAAATAAAGTATGTCAGTGTTTGCTTATGTGACACATTTGCCAAACAAACGAAAGATCCCCAGTTTGATCCCGGAAGGAGACACGAACCCCTCTGGGGTTGTATCACCAATCTGGTATAAAAATCTGCCAAACAAAACATGAGGAGCTGCCTGCTGTGGCGAGTAGAGAGTCGCTTTATTGTTTGTTGTCTGTATACAGAAGTATTACTGTTTATCACCTCCCATCTGCAGCAGACATCAGGAAGTAAGACTAAAAGAGCTGTGAGTGTTTCATGTCTGTGACATCTCCTGAGCTTTTAATGTGTTCCTTCTGTCACTAACAAATAATGAGAGGGGACATTTGATCTTGGCTTTCTTTTGGTTTAAGGTGCAGGTTTCCTCTCTTTTTACAAACTTGCTCAGAACATCTTTGTTTCATGCTCTTTTATTGCTGGAGCACCTTTAGAAAACCATCGCGTGTCCCAGTCTCTGTTTTATTCCCAGTGTTTCCTTTTTCTCTGATAACATTTTTTTCCAAGTGTCAAAAGCGTGAGTAGTTTCCCTGTTTCTGATTTCTTTAGATGAGGAGCTTGAGGACAATCCCAACCAGAGCGACCTGATTGAGCAGGCTGCAGAGATGCTGTACGGCCTGATCCATGCACGCTACATCCTCACTAACCGAGGCATTGCACAGATGGTAGGTGCCAAAAATCCACCAGCTTTGTCTCTACATGTTGTTTGAGTCAGATTTTACTCCACTTGTAGTGGATTAAAGTGTTAACACTGGAGACGTGAATGTCTCATTCATGATAATCAGGATAGTTGTACTTAAATTATAATCTTGTGTGTGTATGTGTGGGTTTTGGGAGAAAAGCTCTCCCAGCTATAAAGCCCTGACTGAAATAATGTCCAGTGTGGCAGCAGAGGGTGGGTTCATCCCTCAGAAGAAGATAAAAGTGGACGTGAAAAGCTGTCTGTCTGAGGCAACGGCATAAAATGGAAAATCTTTCAGCGCCACTGCTTTTTACTGCTCAAAACAAATCATTCATCTGCTTCCTATGGTGCTAATATGGAAAATAAAGACCGTGTTTTCTTTATTCTTTTCCTCCTCCACACTGTCATAATGGTGTATTCTTTCCTGTTTATTAGTCATTATCGTCTACTTTATTTAGGAAAACACGATTAAATGTGTTCAAAATGCAAAACGACAGTATTACACTTTTACGACCGTGTTCGACAAACTGACAGCAACAACGTGTGCATAGGAAAACAAAACACAAAATTTGCACAGCTCTCCTGTGCAAAGTTCACATGTTTTCATGCTACACCAGTGTGAGAACAGCAAAACTGCTAGTCCAGTGTGTTAACTTCCTAGTAGAGGCCGTTGTGCTCCCATGCAGGCATGTCCTTGTGGTGCAGATGCATCAGACAGACAGTTTCCTGCTGTGTGCTACATGTGAAAAAGCACAACTGTGGAAAATGTTCCAGCCTGATTCTCTTGAAGTCGTCAAGATGTTCATGTGGAAAAACTGCTTTATTAAAGTGTTTCATGTGCACATTTTGCCTGAACGGTTGTCAGGCAAAACTTGCTGGGTGAAATTAATTGTAAAGGAGGTGTGATTGCCACAATTACCATGTTTGTGTGTAAATACTTACTGAACTGTAAGAAAAACTGGAAAAAGTGTGAAGCCAAATAGAGATGCAGAAAGTTCGCGTTTTAAGGTAAAAGTTTTTTGCATTTTGAAACACATAGGATAAAGTGCAGCTTTTACTTTGAAGGCAACCCTTCTCCTTTTCCAGTTTGTGTCATGATTTTCACTGTTTCCGTACAACTCGATTTGCAGCAGCATGCTAGCAACGCCGGGAAGTTTTTACCAAATAGATGGGGAATGGATGTTTTTCTTTAGTGACAGATTTGCCTCTCTGGGACTTGAGCAATCATTTTCCCTACAACTGCCATCAGCTAACCACTAAAGGTCGGAGAATACAAATTTTTCACTCACGATCGGTCTCTAGATTTTGTGGCGAAGCCTAAATCACCTGATCCTATAATGCAACGCATCCAAAATGGCAAACAAGAGTCCATTCAATATTGTCTGCTCATTTTTTTTTTTTTTTCTTCTTCAAATCTTTAGCAAAGTCACACATTAATCTCAGTCATGTGCGCAGCAGCCTTTAAAAGTTCAGTTTAAAATAAGATGTGGATCTACCTTCTGTTCATATATTAACTCTTTATTGGGCTCATTTCTGCTTGCTCAGCTGGAGAAGTATCAGCAGGGAGACTTTGGCTACTGCCCCCGCGTCTATTGTGAGAATCAGCCTATGCTTCCTATTGGTGAGTAAACTGACGTGAATGCCCTCGTGCATGTGTTAAACAGTTACCCAAGGATTACCACAAGGTGGCAGACAGCTTTCATGAGTGACTAAATGTTTACTCTTTCCTGCTTTGCATGTCTCTCCTTGATGTAGTGAAGTTAGTCAGGGACTCTTCATCCGTGTGATATTTAGTTTTGACGAAATTTGTTTTTGCTTGCTTGTTTTTTTTTGTTTTTAAATCTGTGACTAAAAGGCTCAGCTGCATCTGGCTGGCTGTGCCAATCAGTACAAAACAAATGCTGTTTGTTTTTATTGAATCTAGATTTTCCTGCAGGCGACGATATCATTGATCCACAAGGGATTGTCTGCAGATTATCTCGGGTGTCTTGATCTCATACTTAAATGGGTTTCTTCCTCTTCTCACAGGCCTGTCAGACATCCCAGGAGAGGCCATGGTGAAGCTGTACTGCCCCAAATGTATGGATGTCTACACACCCAAGTCCTCCAGGCATCACCACACAGATGGAGCTTATTTTGGCACCGGGTTCCCCCACATGCTGTTCATGGTTCATCCCGAGTACAGGCCCAAGAGGCCCGCCAACCAGTTTGTTCCAAGGTTAGCATTGATATTCAGCTGTAAAGACTCTGAGCACTAAATCCACCTCCTGCTGATGGTTGTAGGCAGATTTGTTGTAAATTTATAACTCTGATTATTTTGATTTTGTTTTCATTTTAGTTCTGCTTTTTCTTAGTTTCCATAGTGATAGTGGCTTAGCTTCTTTCAGTTTTTAGTGTTTTAAATACATGCTTTATTATTATTATTATTATTATTATTGTTGTTATTGTTGTTATTGTTATTATTGTTGTTTTAATTTTAAAGTGTCAGGGCCCGAAGTATATGAAGTTCAGAACTGCACAATAATATGGTTTAATATAAACATTAGAGATGCCCTGATTGCAATTTTCTCTGACAATTCAGATTTTTCTCAGTGTGAGCAGCTGATTCAGATTTTCCTTCAAAGAACAATAACAGTGCACCAGATCTACTGAACAAAACAAATATCTGTTACTTCTTTCATGTTTATAACTTCACCAGATAAGACGGCATCCACCCTTTTTTCTTTTTCATAATTTTTTCAGTAACTGCTTTGATCCTTTGCTCATACTGAGGCTCGTAGTGAGCCTGCTGCCTTGTGTCTCTATATAGCTTTAGCTTCAGCTGTTTTTCCTTCGTTGGCTCATTAGGTTTGTTGTTCCGACTGTTTCTTTGGTTTGATTTCCCTCATGGTTTACATTACTGAGCTTTTGCCTTCACTCACTTCCATGCTAACAACATATTATCTAGCTCTGACTATTTGCCTGTGCATGCATAAAACACAGCAGCTCGTTATCGGTCATATGGGATGTTGTGCCAGACGGACAACACTGGAAATGTATGTTTCTGTTTGCTTCTATAGAAATTAGGTGTGTGTGTGTGGTTAATGCAGAAAATGTTTAATCTCTGTGTGTTTGTGAATACCTGCTGCATCTTTTGGTAGATTAGCAGCAGATTAGCGTGGTTGTCCACTAATCCTGTGCCTGCCCTTGGAGACCATTGTCTGCATGTTGTACTGTTTACCGTAACCAGGGTGCAGTGTTAAGAGGAATATGTTGTCCCTTCGGCTGCTGTGGAGACTGCAGCCCGTTTCTATGTTCTCGTGCTGCTTTTTGTGATATTTATTTATTTATTTATATTTACTCTGATGTCATTCTCTTTGCCATTTAAGCCCATTTGTTAACTGTTTAACCCTGTTGCACTGCGTGTCTGTGTGTGTTGCACACTCCCATTCCTTTGATGCATAGACAAAGACACATGCTAACAGACACATACTGTACACACACAGCTGGTTATTTGAGCTATGAACTCAGGCGGTAACTTCTTATGATTTTGACATGTTTGCCTACTCTTCCTATTTGTGTTACAGTCCTCTGCGCTGCCGCCCAACTTGCTGCGAGCGTCACACAGCCTGACTTCAGGGCTCTCATATTGCGTTGTTTTGTTTTGTTTTTTAAATCCATTAGTTCCTCTAACCAGCTAGCCCAGCGGTGTCAAAAATAAGACCTGTGGGACGGAATTGGCTTAGCAAAGAATCCAATCTGGCCCACTGGACAGCTTTAAAACAAGAATTTTAACAGTTTTTCACTCTCTACTGTAGAAATGACTTTTGTTTTTAAAAATTGCATTGCATTAAACATGGCATTATTAAAGTATCTGCAGTCATGAAATCTGAAGCAGTGAGTTGCATCCAGGCCAGCTTTGCAGTCTATGCATATATATATAACTGAATTAGGAGTGTTTATAACCCTGCTGGCCGACGATGCGCCTCCATTGTTGCCTTCTGACGTTAGTTCTTGTTCTCCCTGCTGTTGGTCATATGTCACAAAAATACTGATCAAGTTAATATTTGCACAGGAGAAGAGTATAAATGTTTGTTTTGTTTTTAATTTCAAATGCACTTACATGCACAGGCCGACTATATGGAAAGGATTGCACATCCTTTCCTGGATCCTGTGTCAATACGCTGTAATGTCTGTTTGCATTACATAGAGCACAGTCAGGGTGGTGTGATGTCTATCATCAAATGTCAGCGCCATCTCCCTTAAAACAAATGCATGACTGATCAGTCTAAACATCATTATCATCTTTTCTTCTTCTTCCTCTTCAGGCTTTATGGGTTCAAGATCCACCCGATGGCCTACCAGCTGCAGCTGCAAGCCGCCTCAAGCTTCAAGAGCCCCGTCAAGGCAATCCGCTAGAGTGTCCAGGACTGAGGGAGGAGAGAGAGAAGCCAGAGAGGAAAGAGTTATTATAGGATGGAGAGGGGTCACCTGCATTTTTCGAAGCTCTTCATGTGCCCCCTCCTCACCCTGAAGAAGACTGTATTATTTTGGTTTAGATTAGGGCAAATGAAAAGATCTTTTCTTTTTTTTCTTTTTTTTTTCTTTGAGTGTGAGCGAGAGAAAAAACGCACAGCCATGATCTTAAAGACAAACACACACATTTGGTTTTCCAGACGTTCCTTACCAAATTCCTCCGTGCCAAAAACAGAAGGCGAGCTAAGAGGAAGCCGAACATGGTGGGAAGGGGGCGGGGGCGCTCTCAGAGGAGGAGTTATGTCGTTGGTGGGTGACACCAGAGTACGATCAGTGTCTTTGTGTTCTGTATTTGGCACAGTTTGGTAAAGGTGGTGGTAAAACCTTCCGTCATTCGATGCCTCGTCTCCACCGTTAGTCCCACCTAACCCCGATGGAGGCTGGCACTCGCAGAGACAGTTTTATTTCCCCCTCCCTTTTTTGATTTGTAAAATTTGGCCCATCGTCGTTAAATTTGCCTTAAAGTACAGAGAAACACCCGAGCTGTTTCTGTCCTTTCGAGTGTCTGATTTTTCTCTTCCCTTCCATGGTTAGAGGAGATTAAATAGAAATAGGTCAAATAAGAGAATTTATGAATCGTCAGATAATTGTAACAAGTCGGTGTCTTTTCTCCAGCTGTCTGTGCGTGTGTCAAACAACAACACCCTCCTCCACCCATCGCGTCCTGCAGAAGCAGGTTTGTACTGTCACCCACCCACCCACCCCTCGCTCCTGTGTAGCTTCATCTCTGATACAGAAACAGCCGAATATTCTGGAAAGTGTGGAAATTTACTTTCTGGCAGTGAGTAGATGAGAAGATCGATATCGCTCATGCTTTTATGGTAAATATGAAGCAAATACTGGCAGACAGTTAGCTTAAACTCTCAATGCGGAAGCAGGTGTCCTGGCTCTGTTCTAGTGGTTACAGATCAGCATCAAAACCGAATCCGCTCAGATGATATAAATCCTCATTAAGTTGGCGGTTGTGTGCCAGTTTCAACCCATGTAAAATTCCAGGTTTTCACCACAATGAGCAGTTTGCACCTTAATAAACAGACGTTACTGTGTGAGCTTAAGTTTGTTTCAATCAGAACAAAAACCAGAAGAATAATGACCAGCAGTGTGAAGTGTGACCTCCAGTGTGCTGTTACTGGTGTGTTACTTTAAATGAGCTCTTATTCAGGCTTTCAAAAGGGTCAAGTTAAAAACAACAGTATTTAGATGGTATGTATTTTTCAGTTTGCAGGTAAAGTTTCACGTAATTCCTCATCAGACTGCTCACCTGTACGGCATTGAATTATAATGTTACTCTCATTTCATAAAGTCTGAATAAGCCTCATGTACATCTATTAGATCTACATACAACTAAACCAGTGAACAACGGCGCACTTTTTGAACACATTTTGCCACAGAGAGAGTGGTAATAATACTAAAGGATGTTTTATTTTCATGCAGAGCTGGTGTATCACAAGGTGCTGATGAGAGGTTTAAAAAGGCCAAATTCTGTTTACATTGTTTAACAAACTAGATGCCCATAGGTGGATTTGTTACTGCCAAACAGAGCCAAGCTAGTGATTCGTAGTCTCGGAAGAGCTTAGCTGGTCTCCTCCTGTCTGTAGCTTTAGATTTAACATGAACATGAGATATCAGTCTCCTCATCTCAAACTGCCTGGGCCTCAGAAGTTCAGCTCACTCCACCACAGCACAGTCTTTCTTTTCTTGTTTATGTTTGGGCTCGGAGGCAGGTGGCGTCTCCGAAACGGTGGGGGCAGACGCTCGGCGGCGCTCCCTCCACTCCCGTCTTATGTTCGTATGACTGCGATAGATTTTTGCTTTTGGATTTCATGATACATGAGAAACGTATTTATGTGTCCAGATTTTAACTAATTGTTTGTCTGTGTTGTTGTAATCTTTCTGCTACTGTGGACGGGTGAGCAGGATTCAGAATTCTCAATAAACTTCTATTTTCTTTTCATATTTTTCTGTCCTCCTTTTTATTATTATTTAACACTGTTTTCTGGCCACACAGAGTCAGTAGAGTCTTCATTTTTTTCATCCACTTAAAGCAGCTAGATGAAATTCTATGATCATGTAGAGTGACTGTAAACCACCAAGTTAGCTGAATTGTTGTGCTTGATATTTGCGCTAATGAGGTGTTTTCCCTCAGTGACGGAGGTGGATGTCTGTGGTGTGGTTACAGTGCCATTTCACATGACTGAACAACAGTGGCAGTGGTCTAACACAAGCAGAAAACAATTATTTCATGGAAAAAGTCATAAGATCTCAGTCATGCTTCTGTGGTTATTCTTAAATTAACTTTAAGGGACATGGAAAAATCCTATTTGGAGTTAGGAGTGAGTAAAACACCTTTTATTTTGAAAACATGCAGCATGCACACTCGGGCTAAGTTGAAAAGACACCTTGAGCCACCATGATATGGTCGTATTTATGTGTGACTCAGTGTTTTTCCCCTCTGCACAGCAGCCGTCTGGCTAAATCACTGGCAGGGCTGAGCTGTCTTCATTTGACCGTAGCGTGTCAGATTTTCCAGAGGAGGTTCCTTCATGACTCAGGATAACCTCAAACCACACCTTGGGACCTGCCCTTCATCTCCTCCTCCTCTTCCAAGTGAGCCCAGTGAAGAGGAATCTCTTACTTTGTTTTGAAATAGCTGAGCAGTACAGACCCTGGGGAAAAAACAGACTTTTCTGTAACAGTAGTTTGTTTCCCCAGGAGCCAAAAGTAGCCCTGAGACTTTCTCCACAGGAATAATCTGGTTAGTTTAGCTCCTAATACTGTAGTCATGTGAAATATCAAGCCTTTGCGCTGCCACACCCAGAGTCAACATTGCACCATTTTCATCTGAGGTTTGTTTTTTTTAATTTGTTTCTCTAAAGCAGATCAAGCCATTAAGAAAATATGTTCACCGCAGACACTGAGAGCACATGCATTTAAGAAAAAAAAAGAAGAAAAAAAACCAGTCTAAATCTGTGTTACAGATTAAAAATTATCTCACTTTGTAAGAGGATTCTGGAGCTCCATTGCTTGCGGTACTTTGCAAAAATGTCTTGACGCCTTTCAGTCTGTGTACCCTTTTATTTATGGGGTTTTTTTTCCCCCCCCACTTAAGGCAAGGATTTGTTTTTATTTACATTATATGTCACTCCTCTATGGCTGGCCACACGTTTAGCTGAAAAAAACATGAGATTTTTCTTCGTTTGTTTTATTTTCTGCATAATTGCTGTTACATTGTCATCTGCACTGTTTAAACACTGCAATAATCTCCATGAACTCTGAAGACAGTGCACATTATTTATCGGGATTTAAGCCAAGTATGACCACCACCACAAAAGCAGATGTTTTGGCAGTTTGCTGGTCTGTAGCATCCAGGTGTGTTACCAGGAGTGGACCATGCTCCAGTCAGTTTGTAAGGGTGCCATTTGTGAGTACCTAATATCCGCCGAAGGGATGTTCGACTAATGCCACTCTCCAGTGACATGCGGCGAGTGCTACGCTGTGGGCTCTTGCTGAATGAAGCTAGGACAGCCACTGATGTTTCTTCATTAGTGACAGTTTTCTTGCGTCCACATTTTGGCAAATCCAACACTGAACCAGTTTCATGAAACTTAGCAAGCAGTTTGCTAACTGTAGCATGGGAGATGGGTGGTCTCGTAGGGTGTCTTGCATTGAAATCTGCTGCAATGACCCGGTTACTGCGTTCACCAGATATCGACACAATTTCGATCCGCTCCTCACGTGTTAACCTCTCCGACATGTCAATGGCTGTGAACAAAGAGATACTTGTAAATAACTCATGAAAGAATAAAGTTACGTTGAACCCAAGCACACCATTGTTTTTCTTGTGACATTACCAATAAGTTTGATGTGTCACATGGCCCTCTTCCTATTGAAAAAACAAAAGTTGTATCCAAGATGGCCGACTTCTAAATGGCCACCATGGTCACCACCCATCTTGAGGAGTTTGCCCCCTCACATATACTAATGTGCCACAAACAGGACTTTAATATCACCAACCATTCCCATGTTATTACAGTGTATCCATATAAATGGCCCACCCTGTAGAGTCAAATGTGAGGCCATCTGCCTGATAGCTAAAGCTTGGATGAAACTGGGTCATGTAATGGGACAATGATTCCAAGCACACCAGAACATCCTTTGTTGAACATCCTTTCAGTAACAGGCCTAGATAATGAGTTCAACATACCCACATTGTCTTTCACCTGGATTCACTCACCTTATCAGCTCGCTTTGGCTGCCAACATCACCCTTTCATGTTAACAATCGGAGTTATGGAGAAGCATACTGCCAACAGAGGTTAGGAAGAGCCTGCTAGTGCAGACAAATCAGCAGTGTGAGTGTGTGAGAGGAAAAGAGCTGTACAAGCCAAGAAAGAAAGCAGATAAAAGGGCAGACTGAACATTTTTAGACTTATCAATATCACAACTCTATTTTTAAGACACAGAAAAATCCATTGGATTATACTTGAGGATTTAATTAAATTAATGTTTATGTAGCGGGGAATTCCTTCTCCAAAATATTCCTCACCTGAGTGAGTGCTTTTGGGTTCTCATCCTCTAGCTCTCCAATCAAAGCTTGAATATAAAGGGCACCTGGAGGCCTGGTTTTTGGGTCTTATTCTGGTTGCAGATGGTGGTGTTGGTTGCAGGTATGTGGAAGGTGGAGTTAATGTGTTTAGACAAACTGTTGGAGCACATTTTGCAGTCCTCTGTCTGTTATAGTCTGATTCTGGTGTTTGCGGATCAGATTTATTTCCCTTGGTGACTGTTTGGCCTCGAGTCCTGATATGACATAATATATAAGACAAGAGAATTGACACAGGGCGTACTTTATTTTTCCAGTAACTGTATGAAGACATAATTACCAGGGAATTCAAGCTGATACTTGGATGTCTCTCTTCATAATCATCTTTTAATCTCATACACAAACATGTCTTCAGTACACAGCAAGAACAAACTGACTGGTCTTGCCTTTCCAATACTTTTGGAATTAGCTGTAGCCTCATGAGGAATTGCATTGTTTAATAGTTATTTTATATAACACCATGTACAAAAAGATGTTAAAACCACCTAAATGTGTATCAAGAACAGTTTCTTTTGTGCTTTTGTGTGTGGGGTCTGATCTTTATTTTTCAGTCTAGATTTGGGGATGGTCAATAAACCCTGATCAGACCACAGAGTCCTACTGGGGACACATGCCTGCAAGAGTTCACTGTAGGCGTTTAACCATGCAGAGTCCATTAGGAGAAAGCCAGAACTTTAATTTGATTTGTAAACTTGATGGGGAGCCAGTAGAAGTGTCATACAAGGGAAGGAGGGTTTTACTGAGGCAGGCATTGAATCTAAACAGCCCAGGCGAGATGAGACATAAGCATGAAGAAAAATCACCATAAAAGATTTAGTAATAATAGGAAACAGTTTACTAATATTTCTCAGCTGATGAATACAAAAACAACCCACACCCTTAAAATGCAAATCCAACAACCGTTTCCAAACAAACCCAGAAGCAAACCCAGATTTCTTATGACCCGAGGGACTAGGCTGGCAGGGAGGCCAATAATCTCTGGATCTGTTTTTGTTTTAATTAAACTGGGGGAAATTATCTAAAATAGAAACAGACTGAGAATTAAAATCAGAATCAGAATCGCATTTATTGGCCAAGTACATGCGCAAACACATACGAGGAATTTGGTTCCAGTAGATGGTGTCTCTCAAGCACAACAATGTAATGCAATGCAATGTAAAAGTAATATAAAGCCAAATCTCATCAGCATAATGATGATAAAAATTTTAAAAAGCCTGACTGTTACGTGACCAACTGTCCTTTTTTTTTTGCACTTTTTAGTTCAACATTCATTAACCGCACAGAGAAGGCATCGTTTAAATAAGTTTTCTTTAAGCACACGATATTATTAAAGTTCACAATATTATTAAAGTTCAAAATATGGTCACCCTATGTTACGGCCCTAGCAGGGCCTCCTCCTGAAATTGCCCTGGAGTGGGCGTGCTCTCTGTCTCTCCTGCCTAGGTGCTGTCCGTTTGGTACAGCTGACTCCCATCAGCAGTTAGAGGTACTTAAGGCCAGGTGAGCTCTAGGCCAGAGAGCCTTGTGGTGTTGCAGCTGGTGAGCTGTGTGTGCGCGCATGCTGCTTGATTACTCCTGCTCCGTGGAGAAGAGGAGTGTGCTTGGTGATTAACCTTTTGCTTTACTTACTTTCCAGGTCTTTGACCAACTACTGAGTTTCGTTGTGTTTTCTTTTTAAAAGGTGATAGCGGCTTTACTGTCTCTTTGAGTTACTGTTGTTGAAACATTAATAAAACCTTTTAATTTAACCATTTTGCCTCTCTGTCTCCTTTTTTCAACCTGGACACATTGTTACTTTCCCTCATCCCCTGTACCTTTTTAGGGGAACGTAACACTGACATAAAGGAAGTGAATACAATGAAAATAAAATAGGACCAAGGACAGAACCCTGTAGAACACCATGTGAAGAGGGACTAATGATGATTTGTAAGCAATACATTTTTTATTATTTGATTGACTTCTGCTATTTTTTTAGAGCGAATGTTTTACTTTATTGTGTGTGGGATCAATGATTTTCCGTCAGGATTAACAACATTTTATGACATAAAATGAATTGAATCACTTGTGGCAACTAAGAAACCTCTATGAGTGAGGTATAAAATGAACCTTTCAGTACTGTAAGAGATATGCACACCCACTGCATTGCTTCAGCTCAGTTCAGTTCAGTCATTTTATTGTGTCTCAACAAACCATCCACATAAGCAATATTTAAAAACAAACCCTGAGGAGAGCTTATCAAGGATGCTAAATTCGTCCAGCGTGGCTAACGGCTGCTGTGTAACTACCATTTTTAAGACCTGTAAAACCACAAACGTACATTAATTTGAGAAAATCAGCTTGCTTAAAATATGGTACTTTAACCATCACTATGAGCTCGTTTTCATGTTGTTTATCAATTCAAAACACCACTGAAGTCTTTCTTCACGCAGGTGCACAGATGCTTAGATACTCTGCTTTTGAAAAGTCATCTTTATCTTGTGTCCTCAGACTGTCACAGATTCAAGCCTGTACCGCGTATCCTCCGGGTAACTGAGAGACACTCATGTTACACCCTATTTAGTTGTGCTCTTCAATGAGCTGCTGCTTGGAGTGTCTCTTTGTTTGTTCCCCTCAGAGCTCATTCACCCGAAAGACCCAGACAAAGGTGTATTTATACATACAATGAAGTGAAGCCCCATGACTACACACAGGCAGTTTCCCTTTGTGTAGTTACACATGATTCTAGATGTAAAGGGAGTACTACAGGCATTTTTGATTCTCTGAAACATGCTTTATATTTATTTTTTTCTTTTTAAACTGAACATTTTATCTATTAAATGTCTCTTGCTGCTTCTGCTTTTTGTTCCTCGTTGGCTTTTATCCCACACTCTTGGACGTTCCTTTTCCTCTGTTATTTCCCCGGCTGGTTTCTACCACACGCCCGCTTTCCAAATTGCAGGAATTGAGAAACTGTGGGCAAAACAATAGAGGCATTTCACTGGGCTCGAACAACCTCCCTCACACCAAAGCATTTCAAAACCATGAGTCTGAAGATGCTGTTTCATAACTCTTTCTCCCTGCAGCAGGAAGGCAAATTTTCCTCTATTAACTCCACAGAACAAACCCAAACAACCACACTTTAAAAAAAACAAAACAAAAAAACCAAAACCTAAAGAACATGTTGTGAGCGATGTTAAAAAACTGTTAGGATCTTCCTCCACCCAAGACTCTGCTCGTCTGTCACTTTATTGCATGTTTGCAAACAAGCAAACAGAAATATGTTGGAGAACAAATTCTGGGCAAGACGCGACCTGCTTGAATAACACAACCATTCAAAGTTTGAACTAAAGTAAAGTTGTTTCATCACCGCGTCCATGACAGCAGCATGAGAAAGCATGCCAGTGTGTGTGAAATGAGGAGTAAAATACAAAGATATTATTTCTGTGTCAAAACAGAGGTACTGTTATTCGGGCTAGCCTGAATAACAAGTAAGTAGCTTCCTTCAGGTGATCCAGTGAGACAGGTCAATTAAGATTTTGTTAATTTCAGGAAGACAAAGCTGCCCAATTTTTAATTTCAGTGCAAACTTTCAGTACAGACCAAAGAAAGTCTTGAGACTGAGGACAATAACTTCTCATGCTTTTTTTGATGCATGTAAGTCAGTAAGTAAGAATGGATCAAAGCAGGAATAAATCAGAATGAACCAGTGACTGAGTCAACGAAATGACAACTCAGACCCGAGCATGCAACATGCAATTATGGGTAAGAACTTTAAGGTTTGTAATAAATCTTGGTGCTCAATAATAGACACTATCCTTTATACGTAAGCACAGCAAAGATGTATCCATATACAAGTGGACAACAGAAGATTAGAACAACATGATCTGATGAGTCTTGATTTCTATTGTAACACTTGGAATGTTAGGGACAGAATTTGACATCCATCCTATCAGACTGATGGTGGTGTAATGCTGTACAGGATTTTTTTTTTTTTCAAAACTGGTTTCCTTAACATGACAATGATGTCCCTGCACACAAATGGTCTCCACAATCATCAGATTTTAAGCCAATAGCCAATCACATCATGGACGTGCAACAAGCAAATCTGCAGCAACTGTGTGATGATGTCACGTGAAAATGGACTAAAATCTCTGAGTAATATTTCCAGGACCTCGTTGAATCTGTGCCATGTAGAACTGAGGCAGCTCTGAAAGCAAGAATGGGTCCAACCTGGTAATAGCGAGGTGTACCTGATCAGTGAGTATATATTTATGCTAACTGTCCCCATTGTGATGAATGAAAGGCTCCATAGTTTTGATTTTAGCTTTGGGAACATCATCTGTTTATGTGTGTGTGTAGACATAAACCCCCAATCTTCATGCAGATTAGCTGTAGGCTATAACCCATGTAACCCAGTTAGGCTGGTTCTCTCTCTCCCAGGTTCTCTGGAAATGTCCCCAAGTCAAACGCTCTAACCACACAGCACACACACACACACACACACACACACGCAAAAAAACCAAAAACGATAAACAAACACACACACAACCCACAAGCTCAAATGAACCACATACCAAACAACTTTATTATTATGAATATTTTTGTTGGCGGCTTGCAAACAACAAAATGGTTCTCATTGCTAGAGTAAGAAGGTCCACATAAGACAAAACCCACTACACTAGAGAACCATTCAATCACTGCTAATAGCTTACACCTGCCCAGGTATCCACACAAACCAGTTTAGCACAGAAACCCAAACCAAGGTCCATGAAGTGCCACACCACAACTGAGCTCTGAGGGCTTTTCGAGGACTAGCACTTATGGGAAACAAGCCAGAGCAGCCATCCAATGCAACTCAGACCTGCCTAACAAATGGCTGCATGGTGTGGGTCATCATAGGGGAAAATTCAGCAAGCCTATTTACCAATGTTTCTGTACTGACTACTGATAAAACGTGGCAGAAATGAGGAAGCTGAAAGCTAGAAAACAGTTTTACTTCAACTTTTTCAACATTTTAACATGAAGGTCTGTGGGGACTTCTTGGGGAAGTTTGTTTTTTTTTTGCACTTCTGCATTGGCTCTGGAGGTTGCTGCTTGCCATCACCTACCTGTTGAAAAATAGCTAAAAGCTCTCCAACAAGTTGTAAACAGAGACGTTTAATTATGTTTACAGCAATCGATGTGAGAGATCTTAATCAAAGCATGAAAAGTAGCTCTGTGTCCCTTTCTCCATCACATGGGAAAGCTGAAATAAACCCTTAAAAAATCAAGTATCAGTTCTTTTTCTTTTTGCTCCCACCTGTTTGTCAGGTGGGGCTAAATATCCCTCAGTTTGTTATGTGTCACTAATGTGTAACCCTCATCCAGTTGTGGGAAATAACAGTGTCATATTACTAGAGACATGTTGACGCTTTAACTGGGCCTTCACCAGAAGACCTCTCATTAAGTTCTTTGAAGGTGTCAGCCAGCTCAAAGGGATTTTGCCCTCCCAGAGATTGTTATGTTAATTATTTTCTGGAATTTGAACGTAAGATTATGAAGTAATTGTGAAATAACAGGTCTGCTCATTAGAAGAAAAGTAATATTTCAAATGAGAAGCTGACACAGACATGTAACATTATACCGTGTCCTCCTTACGAATGTCAGTACTGTATCTTATAAGACCGCACGAGAGAGCAGAAATCCACTCTCGTTCAGTGATTTTGTATATCAGTAACAAAGAAAAACCGAAAAAATCTGCCGGGTCGCAACACCTGAGATCCCTCTAAATCAGGGATGGGCAATTCATTTTCCCATGGTGCAACATGAGAAACTAGCATTGTTGTGAAGGACCAACAGAAACTGAACCAATAAGCTTATAGAGAGATTAAAATTAATACTGAGCAAAAGTGAGTTTATTTATTCTTAGTTATTAGGGAAAGTATGATTTTAATTATCCTATATGGTAGTCTTTATGTTTTTGTAAACTCCTCAAAATACAGGGCAGTGTCCTTTTGAATATGAACATCACAACTTTTTTTTACTACCAGGTCTCACTCATCCAGTGATTTTTTAAATTTAATTTTTAGGAATAATAAAGCAAACATCTTTTGATTTCCCTCAACTTTGTTAACTGTAACATATTAAACGTGTCTAAAGAAGAGGTCACTTAAACTCATAAAGGAATATTTAGCCCTTGGGTCTATGCGGACACATTATGTATTTTTGGTCATTTTTGGTCACATTTAGTAATTTATTGGACTAAAAATGGCAGAAATGTTGCAAATTTAGCGACAATAAATCACCTGTGTAGACATAAATAGTTTAGATGTTATAAACACATGGAGACACAGTGTGTCTAGGTTTCAGTATCCACAGATCAGCAGATCTAATGCCACTTATGTTGATACATTGTGTCTATGCAACTGGCAACTAATGAGCATCACAGAAACATTATAAACCCAGGTAGAAACACTGTAAATATCAAAATATAAGCACATAGGCTAACCAGAGCCCACCAAGCTACATGTGGGTCAGACTGTTTGTTTCTGTGGAACTATATCGAGGTCTGAACTGTTGATATATCTTTAAGATGTAGAACTTTAAGAACAGTTATTCAGGCGAAAGGTTTGGCATTGATCACATGAGGAACAATTATTCTGTATTTTATACAAATTATATTTTCCAACATCTTTAATTTAATTCAATTCAATTCAATTCAATTTTATTTATATAGCGCCAAATCACAACAAAAGTCGCCTCAAGGCGCCTCATAGGTACAGAGAAAAACCCAACAATCATATGACCCCCTATGAGCAAGCACTTTGGCGACAGTGGGAAGGAAAAACTCCCTTTTAACAGGAAGAAACCTCCAGCAGAACCAGGCTCAGGGAGGGGCGGGGCCATCTGCTGCGACCGGTTGGGGTGAAAGAAGGAAAACAGGATGAAAGACATGCTGTGGAAGAGAGACAGAGATTAATAACAGATATGATTCGATGCAGAGAGGTCTATTAACACATACTGAGTGAGAAAGGTGACTGGAAAGGAAAAACTCAACGCATCATGGGAATCCCCAGCAGCCTACGTCTATTGCAGCATAACTAAGGGAGGATTCAGGGTCACCTGGTCCAGCCCTAACTATATGCTTTAGCAAAAAGGAAAGTTTTAAGCCTAATCTTGAAAGTAGAGATATTGTCTGTCTCCCGAATCCAAACTGGAAGCTGGTTCCACAGAAGAGGGGCCTGAAAACTGAAGGCTCTGCCTCCCATTCTACTTTTAAATACTCTAGGAACAACAAGTAGGCCTGCAGTGCGAGAGTGAAGTGCTCTAATAGGGTGATATGGCACTACAAGGTCATTGAGATAAGATGGGACCTGATTATTTAAGACCTTGTATGTGAGGAGCAGGATTTTGAATTCAATTCTGGATTTAACAGGAAGCCAATGAAGGGAAGCCAAAACAGGAGAAATCTGCTCTCTCTTTCTAGTCCCTGTCAGTACTCTTGCTGCAGCATTTTGGATTAGCTGAAGACTTTTCAGTGAGTTTTTAGGATATCCTGATAATAAAGAATTACAGTAGTCCAGCCTGGAAGTAATAAATGCATGAACTAGTTTTTCAGCGTCACTCTGAGACAGGATATTTCTAACTTTAGAGATGTTGCGCAAATGGAAGAAAGCAGTCTTACATATTTGTTTAATATGTGTGTTGAAGGATATATCCTGGTCAAAAATGACTCCAAGGTTCCTCACAGTGTTACTGGAGGCCAAGGTAATGCCATCCAGAGTAAGAATCTGGTTAGATACCATAGTTCTAAGATTTTCAGGGCCGAGTACAATAACCTCAGTTTTATCTGAATTAAGAAGCAGAAAGTTAGCGGCCATCCAGGTCTTTATGTCTTTAAGACATTCCTGCAGTTTAACTAATTGGTGTGTGTTACCTGGCTTCATGGATAGATAGAGCTGCGTGTCATCTGCATAGCAGTGAAAATGTATGCTATGTCTTCTAATGATGCTGCCTATGGGAAGCATGTATAATGTAATGTAAACAGAAGAAACTTTACAAGAAACTCACATTTAAAGGTTTGTGTCCAAGCTGAAAATAAACCTAAGTCACTTTTAATCCATCTGGTTTCTCTTTCCAAGTGAGGAAACATTTGATTTACGCAACTGGTTTTTTTTGTTTGTTTTACCTTTACTGGATTACCATGATCTGCTTTTTATGAATGCACGTGCCCAGTACCTAAAGAAGTTGGATACTGTCTAACATTGTGCTCTATGTTTTATTACTGGCCGTGGAAATCATGTACATCAATGTGCCTTGTGAACACTTGTCTGTACGGAATATTGTATTTGTTTTTTACTTGTTATCTGTTATATTTGTTGTAACTTTTTCTGCCCTGTTGGTCACATCTCTCTTGGAAATGAGATTTAAAGCTCAATGAGACGTTTTACCTGGATAAAGAAAGGATAATAAAAACTTGAAGTATATGTTTTCCAGTGTTCTTGTGTGATAGTCTTTGTACGCTTTGTGCATCTTCTATAACACAAAAACTGTTAAAACTGTAATTTCATCTGATTTTGTGTCTGATAATTATCTGTGGTATTAATGGAAAGGTATGAAAAATCCTCACTTTGTGTGATTTATATGACTGGTAAAGTGGGAAACCTGGTCAATATCATCACCAACAAACGAGCTGCAAGACAAACAAACTCAACATTTCCCAGCTGTCCTGTATTTATAACTTCCTGCTGTAAGGTAATCCTCCTACCTGTATGAGCTGTGTGAAGGTCGACACAATCATGGTGGATGTTCAGGATGAGCTCCTCTGATTGGGTAACGGTGACGTTTGGGTGGGAGGGGGAGGATTATAAATGCAGCGATGGCGGAAAAGTTTGTCGTTTGGTCGAGATTATAACGGTCTGAGAGCTCACAAGCAGCCAGCTCCTTCTAAAGCGCACTTTCTTCATTTGTTTCTCTCCCTCTCTTCTTTTAATCCAACATGAACAGAGTTATCCTCCAGCTTTTTGCAGTCGGATTGTGCTTTGCAATCGGTAAGTTTTTTTTTTTTTTAAAAGTAAATATTCGATTTAATTTCAGGTTACCCGTTATTCGAGTTATTCAATAAAAATGTTTTTTCTCTAAACACTTTTAAAGTGAACAGCTACCTTTAAAGACTTAAGTTTGAATTTTAGCAATAAAGGTTTAAGTTGAACTTTGCTGTGGTCGAATTTTAATAACTATCACCTGCAGTGTCCCGTGTGTTCCCAATTAAAGCCTTACTTTTTTGTGCAAGTTTTAGGACTAAATTATGTTTAAGATCTTTATTTTCGTTCTAAACTGAGCTTTTATATGTTCTAATACAGTTTTATATGTGTATATATTTTTTGTCCTTGACGCTTTACCATTTACCATCCCTTTTTTTTTCTTTTTCTTTTTTTGATGGGTGTGTCCTTGTTGGAGGGTGCAGAGCTGTTTTTTGCTGGGTGTGTGCGCAAAAGAAGGTGTAAACACCACCTAGACGAATGTAAAAATGAGAAAAGCTTCCCTTTTTGGCATAAACCCAATCACATATCAGTATTTTTCCCCATAATGTGGGTTAGCTCGCTGTGGTTTTAAATGGTATGTTCTAGTTTATCTGATAATCTGGGTAGGGAGCTTTTGACTGTTCCAGATAAGATATTAAACATTTAAAACCCAGCCACATATCAAAGTTCATGAATAGTAATGCAAATTACAGCTCTATTTTATTTATGCTGTAGACTATAAATGTATATGGAAATGCACTGCTTCTAAGCAAAGTTTAACTTTGATAAAATGGAGACACACCACTTAAAAATATAAAAATGAAGTCAGTTGCACAGAAAATAAATGCTTGAGGCAATCTGCATACAAAGCTGACATTTATCTCAAATGAGTTCTGCTAGTTTGGACCTTAATTAACAAGTTAGATTTTGTGGTTGCTCATAGTTTGCACAGACGACGACATTTTCAGTAAGCATTCACAGCTACTGGCAAAGCAGAAATATTAGAGGTGCCTGAGCACTACAGCCAACATGTGTTAAATGTCAGCTTTACTCCATTTTGTTTCACATCACACGCATTCAAGTTTTACTGCTGCTCAGCTAGTAGTGAGCAGTGTTTGTAGACAAACTGGAGTCTTCCATGCAACCTAGAGGTGATCGTGGCAATCGGCTAGTGATCAAAATAATCGCAAAGAGCCTTTCACCAACCAGTTGAGGGATGGCCTCCCTTTCCCCTCGATACCAGTGGTGGTATCAGGTCCAGTATGTCATAAAGGATGGTGCCGTATAGCTAAAAGTAGTGGATAAGTTGTCTTGTGGAACTTATCTTAACAAGCTTAAGTGCCCATTCCAAGTCCCACATAACAAATTAAGATAATAATTTGCTTTGGTTTTTTAAATTCCCTATAGCTGAATAAGGACCATTTGCAAAAAGGTTTCACCAATATTTCAATATGGCTTCCATACATTATCTGGCTTACTGCTAATAGCTTTAGCAAGTCAGACCAAAACATTGTGACTAAAATGTATTACTGGTAAGTGAAATACTATGTGGAGTTGTATTTAAATTGGTTAGCTAAAGCTAGCCAAAAGTGTGAATAACTGTGTAAAATAATCAGAAAAGAGATGAAGCTGCCGAAGGCGTTAGCTAAAACTAGTTAAATATGGCGGCTAAACGATTTGGTGAAACTGAAGTGTCACAGTTAACTTAAATTAACAAATTCATTTTAAAAGTATTTACAGCAGTGATTAAACCTCTAACTAAAGGTAATGGGTAGACAACTGTTTTTTATTTGACTGAAAAAGTGAACCATTGAGCCATTTTGCTAAAATATACAGAAACAAAACGTATAAACTGCTACAGTTGTTTTGATTTTGGGCGTTTCTCCATTGAAATGGATGAATTGGTTTCCAAAAGAGTGGTTAAATGACTCTTTTTCTCAAAGAATCAAACTTGTATGAAGGTTTATATACAAATCATTAAAATCTCCAGAAATCATTGAGGCAATGGCCTAGAAATGATCAGTATCACCTGGTTTAGCTAGAAGTAGTAGCGCTAACGGTTTGCTAAGTCTTCAAACAGTTTAAGTGGCTCAAAGAAGTGAAATTGTTAGGTCTGTTTTGTTAACTTGCAAAAAATTCATGTTTTCATTTGGTCTTCTTGTTTTTACCTTAACAATTGGGTTTACAGTTTTTTTTTTTTTTTTTTTTTTTTTTTTTTTTTTTTTTTTTTTTTTTTTTTTTTTTGTTTTTTTGTTTTGTTTTTTTTTTTGTACTTCAAAGTAAACTGAATATTATGAAATCAGATTAACTTTTTAGAGGATTAAATTATTTTGTTAGCATGTTAAATGATGTGTATTGTATGATTCACCTGAGTGACTAAGACTTTGGCTTTAGTGTGTTTACCCTCTGTGCACATCCTGGGATTTATTCTAATGCTGTTTATTGCAGGTTCTAGGGTGAGGCAGCTTGTTTGTGATATGTGGAGAAGTGCTTTTTTTTTTTTTTTTTTTTTTAAATCCACCCCAGGCTGTTAAACAGCAAGTCGCATAAAAAAAACAACTTGTCTTGTTTGCCCAGGGTTCAAATTCCTGAGTCTGTCTGGACTTTTTTTTTTTTTTTTTTGTGGCTTGTTTTGTTTTACACCTTTTGTCCTGTTTTGTCCTTGAGTTTTCAACCGCTGTGTTTGGTATTCCATTTCAAACCACACCTTTCTGGGATCTGTATTGTCATCCTGTCTGCTTGCTGTACCATCAGGTGATAATGCTGACCTTATTTACTTGTGTGACCAAAAAGTGATCCCCATATGGTCATAATTGTATAAAGGTGTTTGGGTGTGTCTGAAGTGGAGGATTCCAGACGGTGGACTGGTTCATTTCTAACATAAAAACAGACAAATCTTCACCTCTGTTCGGCTACCAGCTGCTTTAAATCCTTAGTCAATAAATCTAAGTAATCTACAGTGTTCACTGCCAAAGAGACAATTTCGACTTGCTTGAGACACTTTTTTCCTTGCATTGGAAAAATTCCTGTCTTGAGACACAAACTTGCACTCAGCGGGAAGGCACACGCCTGGATACATGGGAGACATGAAAGCATGGATGAACTACTTTATTAATCCCAGAGGGAGAAACTAAATTTAATAGCAGCCACTACACAAAAACAATGTGGTAGGTAAATGAGATTCTCCAAAAAGAGAAGAAATTATAAAAATTAGACTAAATGGAGACTAAAGTAAACATGAGGGAATACAAAGGGAGTAAAGATGGGCCATTAGCTACACCCTGCACACAGTAAACCCTGCACCGCTCCGGGTAATGTAAATGTATTTGTTTGCCATGATCAGTTGATGGTCACTACTTGTTTAAACAGTTGAAAGGGAAATAAATCATGGCTATTGGTAACAAAACATTTTAAAGTTCAACTAAGCTTTAATTTCTGAATTATGTATTCATAAGGTGTTTTCTTTGGCTCGCTGCCTTTCTGTTTCAGGATAACTGTTCAGGTGAGACGAGAGGATTTGATTCCCTTTCTAAAAATGTGAATATCTGACACCCTTCCCACCACAAACCAGCTGCTCCTATTCATGGTGTCCCCATGGCAAGTTTTAAGCTTCAAATCCAAACGCAAACTCGTGTGAGCTACCCAGGCACATTAATCTTTAGTTTTTTTTATGGGCGGTTACAGGGTGAGGACTATCATCCCTCCTTACAAGAAGACTTAAAATAGTTGCCCTCATAACAGATTTCATAAGGTTGTTTGGATGTTTCCTGACTTGGTTTAATTTCTTTCCATATTGTAGCGCATGACTCACTGTTTGGCTGCTGGTATTTAGTCAGTGCCTCCTCCCATCGTCCTTTTCCAGCTGATTCCCACAGTTCTAAATCTGAGCCTTGTGAGTTTTTGTTTTTTGTTCCCTAAATTGTCCTGCCCCTCAAGTCCTGTGGTGTTGATCTGTTGGCTGGCACTGTAAACGGTGCCCACCCCACCCCACTGCCTCTTTTGCAACAACAAAAGAAACGTCCTCATTTAGCTCTGCATTCATTACCACAGATACAACACCTTTCAATATACTTTGTCCAACTAGTACGTACTTGGACCTTGGAGTGGAAAATCACAGGTCCACAGCCTGCAGCGTTAGTCTGTGAGTGATAGAGGGCAGTGTAGGACTGAGGCTCGACTTTGTGTAATGTGGCACGTTTGATGGCTCAAGAGTGTTCCTTCATTATTAAAGAACAGACTGCTGCCCAAACCCCTTTTAATTGGGTAATTCAGTAAAGAGCAGAGCTGTGCCTGATATGTTTTTAAAATGTTGGAGAGCTTCTTGTACAAGGTGCCTATGTGCATCAGAGTCTGCAAATCTCTCAAATGATCACTTTAACATGGTATATTTACTATAAACATTTATAGGCAAGTATTTGTTTCCCTAACCACTTTCACATTTCTGAAATTAATACTGTTCATAGGTATCACACAGGGAAGTATCGGATTTATGCTGGACCAAAGAGGAATTTCAGAATTATGCCTCGTCTAAGTGTTGTAGCTCAGATATAGATTTATAAAGTAATTAAAATATTAAAAAGAGGACTCGATGTGATATATTTTAATAGTTGAGAATAAAATGAATACAGTTCAATGCTAAATAGCTTCTGGGCTGGAAGTTCTGGCAGCTAATTTTTGTTAATTCAGAGTAAATGATCCTTGAAACTTCCAGCCATTGTGTTAAAAGCACTTGTATAGTGTTTAAAAAAACAAAACAAAACAGGAACTTCCTTGTTTAATTATTACATTACTTACTAACTTTGTGGCATGAATAACCACAAAGATAACAAATGTCCACCTTCAAATTTTCCAAAACTATCCATTAGGAAGAATTTGTCCTCTTCTTGCCCCCCCCGACCTTATGTTTGACACGCCTAATCTAAGGCACTACATGCTTACTGCTTATTCTTCTTCAAGCTGGTGACATAAATGGTTTTGTGTGTACTCTTATCGTGCCCAGAGGCTGATCTTTAAACTGTATGATGTTCTCCAGCTGGCAGTGAAGACCACCAGTCATATGCTGATGCGTCACCTCAACTGAACAAATGTGCTGCTGTAACTGGGCAACCGTTAACCCTGAAACACTAAAAATAACACGGATTACCTCAGGTTTGTTTTCTATAAACATGTGACGTATCTGCATGAGTTGGCTCCGTGAAGGTGGAGGAACTGGTTGGATTGGATTTCAGATGGAGAGGAAGTCTTGCAACACATCTCTCAGCACTCTTGGTTATATCCTGTCACCATCACTAAACAAACCTGCCATAAGAAAGTTCTCAAATGTAGCTCTACGAAATTTGATGCAAGGAAAAATAAAAATGTTGTGTTATAGCTACTTTTTACTGAAGGTGCCGTATTTGGTAACTTGACGTTTCTTTCCCATCGCTAGTAACAGGACCTCCAGTGTCCTTTAATGAAAGCTTTTTGATACAGTTATTCGAATCTTGGTTGTATCCTAATACAGATTTATTTTCATGCCTGTATAACCTTTAAAACATTTTAAAGTTAATGTTTACTTCTATTACAAATAAAAACTGCCACATGACATGAGCTAAGGGGTGTAACCGAAACCAGTTGTGGAGGGTGTGGGGTTGTTTTCTGTGTACAAAGGTGTGGGTGTGATTTTTTTTTTTTTTTTTTTTTTTTTTTTTTTTTTTTTTTTTTTTTTTTTTTTCCTTTGAAATTGAACCGAGACATCAGAACACATTATTACAGTGCTCACGCCTCCACACAAGAATCCATTTTATTGGTGTTGTACATGCTAATAAAGTCCTCCAGTCTAAACGGAGGATGAATTTTTAAGGTGGTTATCAGTTCAGTTATGTAGCCTGTGACGATGCATACCTGTTACCTGTTTAGCGTGAGATGTGATGATTGTGGCTGTTTTGTTTTGTTCTTTTCTTTTCCCATGACGTATCTGACAGATGAAAAGGGGGAACTAGTGAGCTGAGTAGGGAAAAATGGGCATGAGTCAATGCAGCAAGGCAGATAATGCTTAGTCATCATGCTAGTTACGCAATTACTTTTTAGGTGAACGCTCTAATTGTGGTGTTACTCATCGTGAGATGGTTTATTAGCTTCTTAATAATCTGGGAAATTTTGTCTGCAGCTACATGTTTGTTTTTGTTTTTACCTTGTCAGAAGTAGCAGTAATTGTAAATTATCTGTAATTTGAATTTTAAACTGTCACATTTAAGACAAAATGATTAGAAGTGGTAGACTTTAGGAACAACTTTAGCTGTAGCCCAGAACTACAAAGAGGACTTCAGGGTAAAGCTGTAAGCTTTTAACACTTTAAACTTTTTTTTTTTTAATTTTTTTTTTATGCTGCATTCACAGTATTAAGCAGTTTGCAATACTGCGGCTTATTAGAAATCAATGCTTTCATTTCCCTGTCTCTCATTGGTTACTGCTCAATGTTGTACAATTTGTGCCCATTTCTTTCTAGTGACGCACTCTCAAAGGTAGCTTGGAAATTCCTTGGTGACACTTAACCTGAGGTGTTTGGGTGGGGTTTTTTTTTTGTTTGTGTTTGTTTGTTTTTTTTTTGCAAGGTTTGTCAACACTCTCTGCACTGAGGGAAAGTATAGTTACCCCCTTCCCCCAACCACAGCACAAATGACAGGTTGTGAAATCACGGCTTGTACCAGGATGGTGTTATCTGAGATCAGTCATGCTTCTTGTTTTTGCCTTAAAGCAGATTAAGGTTTTATTATAAAAGCTGAATTGGTCTCTAAGGGTTTCTGCGTACATGAGCAACATTTATGGTCTTAAAATTGAATAAGAGGAAGTGCTTTCATGAGAAGACTGGGACTACATTCTTTTACAATCTACTCAAAAGAAGTCCTCAGAACCGCTCCAGAGGGTTCCTTTTAACACATGTAGGGCCTAAAGAGAACCTCCCCTGTGCTTCAGGCTGAAGGTCAAATTTTTCTTTATCTAAGACTTTGTCCTTATCTGTTAAATGCCAGACATCGATACCCTAATGGAGGACAAACACTGAAAGGCCTCTTTTTCTCAGCCTCAATTTTAAGCAACCATGAACAATGCAAATGTTTGAACTCCCATTTGTTACCTGTTACCAAACTAAACTGTTTTTCCTCTTTTCTCCCTTTTCTCCAAATCTGATATCAGGCCAAGCGCTCGTATGCTACCAATGCCCCATTGGGATTGGAAGCCTGTGTGTGACGTCTGAAAAAACATGTGCAAGCGGCGAACAGTGCTACAGTGGAGTTGGGAAAGCAAGTAAGCACCAGTGGCTACAAATGTGAACACACTGCATTCTTGTAAAGCTTGTCGTCAGCTCTCAGGTGAAACCCCTGCATTCTTAAAATGCAAACACAAAGGGAGAGTTTTTACATATTCTCCTGCATGTGAACTGATGGATTTTCTAAATGTGATCTTTGTGCTGCAGGAACAAACTTTTGATTGCCTTGTCATTGATTTAAAACTGACGGTTTCTTTTTCCCATTCAAGTCGATCCTTCTCAGTTGGTGAATTTCTACCTGTAACATGTAGCCATGTTACATTGTCAGGCTTTCCAGGATAAGCTCATTGATTATTGACTGGTGACAAAAAGCATGTGGTTTCAGTCAAATCCATCTTTCACACATTAGTTTTCAAAATGGCAATGGCAAAAACGCTTCATGACCAGACTTGACAAACGGTAGCAGGATCTCTTTTATAATGCTTGGTCCATGAAGAGCTACCAATTCTGCAAACTGAAATTGGCTCACTTTCCAGACTCTTGCTGACATGTTAAAACTCTAAAGAAGTTGCGAGCACCCTGAGTGGTAAACGCTGACGCTGTTTGTGTTGTTCCACAGTTGGAGTTTTGGAAATCAAGATGAAGGGTTGCCTAGCAGTAGCGGACTGCAACAAGACTAATGATGTGCCCTTCGGCACAAACAGCACAGTCTACAAGATGACCAAGACGTGCTGCAACACAGACCTGTGCAACGCAGCACCCGGCGTGCCCGGCATCCCCACGCTGACCCTGGCCCTCGCCACCATCTCTGCTGTGTTTGTGGGAAACCTCCTGGTTTGACAGAAGATGCCACCAGTTTAAAATGCAAACATGGATGCAACACACACCAGAGATTTGATAAATTGTCCTTAAACATGAGGTTTTTGTAATCATGGAGGGGTGTGGTGTTTTTTTTTTTTTTTTTTTTTTTTTCCCCATTATGGGTCTTTTGTTTACGGTCCTTGAGGTATGTTGCAGTTTTGGTTTCAGATGTTTTGCAATTAATTCAATCTTTTAAACATTTTTCTTGATTTGTCAGCCTGCATTTCACTGTAACGGATGCTTAATGAAGTCTGTTTATATTAATCGGGTGTAATACTGATATCAAAGTGCATTTTGGTGTAATTAGTTGAATCACCTGTGAGGAATTTCGTAATTGTTTTCTAGCTCTGTTGCTGTCAGTACGCCTCAAACGAAGAGTTTGATACTCTGAGCATCGCTGCCAGCGTTGCATTTGAAGATGGTGGGGTGGGGGGGGGCTTAATTTTAAGCCTAAACCAAATGTGTTTCTTATCTTACTGAGTGGAAACTAAGAGGGGCAGTAAGTGGAGCCTAGCTGTATAACATTCATTACTACCTGTGAAACCTAAAGCATAAAGGGTGTTTATGAACGCATTATGGAGCTTAAGGCTGGCACCAGTTCATCATTCTTGTTTCTTTTTTTTTTTCCCTCTAAATATAGTCTAAATATAACTTTACAGTTTCCACACTGTCCGTTTACTCTGATTTTGGTACTGTCAGTTTAGACTCATAATATTCATATGCTAACGAAACACACATGATCTCATATTTTTCTAACTATATTGTTTGTTTTTTAAATTGTCCAGTCCCCTTTAAAGAATCTTCATCGGTTCAATTTTTTCCATTTGTCACATTCGCACTGCTCACAAGCTGTGAGGTAAAAGCGTTTTTTTTTTTTTTTTTTTTTTTTTTTTTGTGTGTGTGTGTGTGTGTGTGTGTATTTGCTATGTTGGAGTAATGGTGATGTATAGACTGCTTTCTCATACTGAAATATCTATCTAAATATCTTGATCAGCTAATTTGGCAATACTGTTAAAAGAGATCCTTTTTGGGGGTTAAATGTATATTTTGATGCTTCAAAGTCTTTAAATAAAACAATCGAAACTGGAGAGAAGTGTGTATCGGGTTTGTTTCATCACCAGTAAACAAAGCAATCTTTATGTAAAACTGCAAGATTTACTGGTTAACCAGGTTTCGGTGCCCCTTTGCACAGAGACTTTCTTGATGTGTATCTTTTAGGCTTTGGTGTAGTTCTTAAGGAAGTGTTTCCTTAATCAGATGGGGGTGGGTTTTTTTTTTTTTTTTTTTTTAAATGTACACTTATTTTTAAAAGCAACTTTTCTATCTTTCAGCAAAGAAACTAAAAGAGTTTTATGAACGATTAGTTTCAGTTATCTTGGTTTTAGCTTTTGAAGTTGGTCGGGGGGAATCTTTTCTGTATCATACGTGAGATTAAACAGATTATTCTGGGGTTCTGAGGTCATTTCTAGAGAAAAAAGGGGGTAAACCTAGAAATAACTCTTGAATTATTCTGTAATAAAAGCAAATTTTACTTGAAAAGAAGACCCACTTAGTCGGTAGTTGTGTTTGTTTTGTATTTTTACATTTTCCAGCCTCAGCGCTGTCATCATTCATGGCATTCCTTCCCTCATTAGCACTCCCTCTCCTCCACCTGAGGTGACAAAGACAAAAGGCTTAGAAAAAAAAACTGTTGTCCACTCCCTTCAGCTGTCAAACATATAAATCTGTCCCCACCAAACAAGCTCATCAGTTTATCGAGAAGAGCCAGCAGCCTCTCTGTGGAAGGACTTTCTGAGGACTCTTACCCAAAGTCAACGACCAAATCAACACAACAAGATGGCAAAGATCATGCTTGCAGTCATCGCAGCTGTTGCATCCTTCATGCTGGGTAAGGTTATCCAATCAGTTCTGTGCATCAGTTAATGATAAAATGAGGTTACAAAAATAACATAAATATTATGATATATAATACAAGGAAATCAGAGGAGCTAAAAAAGGTGCAAAATTATCTTTTTTTCCTGAAATACTTTAGATGATTATCACCGCTAAGTTCCTTTTTGGTGATAAAAATCATTGTCTTTAGTAAATTATTTTGGTGGCAGGGTAAAAATAAATTCAGGACTCTGGCAAACTATAATTTACTTCTTGTGGTGGCTTTTATTTATTTTTCCATAATTTCAGACATAAAACATCTGCCATCATTCCAACATTTAGAAAATGATTTTTTTTCTTTGTGCTGAGGGTAATCATTCACTTCACCAGGCACTAGAAGACAGCTGGTTAAGGGGCTAACGAGAGTGATGGGATGTTGTTGATTTTTGGACAAAACTGGTCAAATTCTCCTCATGGTAACATCTAAGTAAGAGTCCTGTAACTGTCTCAGAGGCAAACAGTGTGCCTGCTTTGTGTTGTTTGGGCCAACTGCACATGAGCACCACACGATGTCAGGAGAATCCGCTCCAGCTTTGCCCAAAGATGCTCTTTCTCACATTCTGGAAATGCAAAAAATTTTTGTGTGTTGCCAAGCTGCGAAGCCTGGGTGAGGCATGCAGGAAGCAGAATTCACACGTTATATGATATTTGGATATTTGCCTGTGCTGTTTTTTTTAAACTATCTGAGTAATGAATGCCCAAACTGACTGAGCTGCTGCTCAGGGTGAGGCTATAAAAGTTCAGGCCTCTGGTGTATTTATGATAAATGACAAGTCCACTAAAATAACAGCAGACTGACTCTTTTTCAATCCTCCAAATTAAACAAAACCTACTTTGAGGGCCCATTTAGTAAAAGTGTTTTTGTTAGCATCGTGTTTCTATACCGAATTGAGATGATAGCCTTCTAACATATAGACCTGATTGACTGACAGCTGTTGCTCACACCTCTGTACGGGGTGTGGCAGACCAGACTTTTTCCATTGCAGTGTGTCTGAGCCTTGAGCTGTAATAACCTGGTGCAGGGCAAAACTGACCGGACAGGGGAACAACAAAAACCTGACTGCTTAATCAACCTCATTTTTTTTTTCCACTGATAAAAATACTTTTGGCTACTCCCTTTGTCACCCTGGGTAGTGCCACATGTTTGATTTTTGCCGGATGACCAACACGGGATGTGTGTCTCTGGCTGAAAAGTAACCGGTGACCGTTTCCTTGCCAAGCGAATATGTTAATCACTTCTGATCAGCTGTCAAAATGATGTTCACTTTTCTGCTTTCCTTTGTGTGTTTCAGTGGATTCCCTGACATGCAACAAGTGCAGCTTTGGCCTTGTGGGGCTCTGCTTGTCCGGCAGTACAGAGACCTGCTCGACCAACACCAGCACTTGCTATACTGGAACCCTGGGTAGGTCACCTCCTGATTGTTTTAAACATCACAGCAAGTGAGCACAGGAATGAATCAAATAAATCATACCTGTCTACTTTCACAAACGTATCTGAAGGCATACCCAATGTCCTCAGCTGCCAAAACAAAGTAGGGTGCCAAAGTAGGGTGTGGTAGTAGCTTGGTGACAGTGGAAAATTACTAGTTAACAGGTGCTGTGCTTCAAAGAAAAGTCAGTTCAACTGGTTTAAAGTTATAAAAACAAAAGTGCAGTATTAAAATAGGACTGAAAAAAAGAGATTAAATACAATAAACTTTATACTATATATATTTTCTTCACCTCTGTAAGTCTGAATAGCCTAACATAACTTTTCTCTCTCCAGCTTTCCCATCACTAACCAGCTTCAAAGGCTTCTCCAGCCAGGGCTGCCAAGATAACACTCTACCTTGCAACACGACAACTAACAGCACCCTGCTGTCAGTAGTCAGCTACAACGTCACAGTCTCATGCTGCTCCACGGATAAATGCAACCCCGCAGTAAACGGTGCCCCATCTGCCAAGATCACCCTTTCTGCCGCCATTGCTGCAGCCGTCCTGGCCTCCGCTTGGGGAAGCATGTTGTGATCAAACTTCACACGATGCTAGCTAAATCCAAAAAACTAAGAAAAAACATGTTCTTTACACTCTATCTAAAATTAAGTCTTTGGATCTCAGCAGTTATTAAGTAAACCTCTATGCATAGTCATGCAGCGAAGTCTTGTTTTTCACATAAAACACAAACCTCCAATGCCAACGTCATGAAAGTTAATCTATGAGATGTTTCAGGGAAACATTGAGTTTGTAAGTCTTCCATGTTGTTGCTTTCCTCTTTTGTATTTATCCTTTTAATGACTATGTTATGAAAATAAAAGAAGTTCTAAAAGGCATCTTTAGCCTCAGAGTATTTCTTATTTGAGTGATTGTGGATACAGTTTACAAAAATGAAAACAAAAACAAAGGGAAACACAAAAACTGGTTACATTGAATACAAAACAGAATTTCTCACATTGCAACTTAGGTAAAAAAAAAAATTAACACAACACAACAACCCGGGAGGGGCAATTGATACTAACAAAACCTTTCCTTGCAAACCACAAAGAAGTTAGCTGCAACACAGCTGAGCTTCACATTCCCATTAACACAGTAAAACCAACAGTGGTAGGTCATCGAACATCTGTGGAATAAGCAAATCTGTTATTTAGCAGGAACATCCCTAAATTTAAAGTTAGACAAGTTTGTCAGAAAAAGACTCCAGATTTTATCAAATGTGCCTTTTTTATTTTGGATGGAGCCATGGATATTTTCAAGAACGAGACACGACATGACATCAGGAAGCCACTGAACAAGGCTGGGCGGGGCAGCAGCCTTCCACCTTCTCAAAATGGCACGTCTAGCCAGGAGGGAACCAAAGGACAGCACCTGACAGCAGGTCTAAAACATGTGGGTAAGACTGGCATCATCATACCAGCACCTGTTACAGTGAGGGTGTAAGCTAGGATAAATCTTAGCTAATTTGGATTTAGACAAGTGGGCCCTATGGACTACCTTGAATTGGAATAGGGAGTGGCGTGCGCAGAGTGACGTGGAACTTACCAGAGTGAGGACTGAATTCCATACGTCATCTGACATAGTTATACCCAACTCCTTCCCCCATCTGGATTTGAGGCCTTCAAAGGGAGCTGAAGTTACACTGCACAGTTTGTTATAGATGCGATAGATTATACCTTGCCTGATAGTTGCGAACTAGGGAGCTCGCACAGTAAGTTAGCAGCTCGAGCTTCTGGAAAGTTGGGGAGGTGGGATTGCAAAAATTGTCTGAGCTGTAAATAGCTAAATAAAGTGAGTTTTGGGAAGAATGTATTTTGCTGACAGCTGATCAAATGATGCTAGTTTACTGTGTATAAAGAGATCTTTAAAGTAGATAATACCTGCTCTAAACCAGACCTGGAACAAATTGTCCAAAGCTGGAGGGAGGAATAGGTGATTTGATAGGATGGAGCTTTGAAGTGAGAAATTCTTAAGATTGAAATGTTTCCTGAACTGAGCCCACACCCTGAGGGAGTGCTGAATTATCGGATTAGATGTGAAGTTGTCAATGGATAAAGGGAGAGAAGAACCCAGAAAGGAGGCAAGAGAAATATACTGAGCTGAGTCTAACTCCATTGCCAGCCAAGTGGTGGGGCCCACACCCTCCCCAGACTTTAACCAGAATATTGGCAGGCCAATAGTAAAAGCGAAAGTTGGGGAATGCCAGACTCTCTTCAGTCTCAGGTGTCTGTAAATACACCTTAGCTACTCGAGGTCGTTGACCCTACCAAATGTAGGAGGGAATTATAGAATCGAGGGTTGTAAAGAAGGAGTTAGGGATAAAAACGAGTAAAGATTGAAATAAGTATAAAAATTCAGAAAGAATATTCATTTTAATTAAATTAATTCAACCAACCAGAGTTGTGCTCAGGGGTGACAACTGTAGTAGGCTTTGTTTGACATTCTTCAATAGTGTAAAAAAGTTGGCTTTGAGAAGTTGTTTATACTTTCTTGTAATTGTAATACCCAAGCAGTTAAACTGCTCTTTGACCACTTTAAAAGGGAAACCAGACAATCTATTTGAAACGCTTCTTCATTTAATAGACAAAGTTCACTCTGGGACAGATTTAACTTATAACCAGAGACGTGACTGAATTGCGTGAGTAGCGACAGTGCAGACGGTAGCGAAGTTTGTGGATTTGAAATAAAAAGCAATAAATCGTCAGCATAAAGAGACACTATGTTCAGTTTGACCTCTTTGTATACCCTGAACAAGTTTACTGCTTCGAAAAAGCATTGCTAAGGGTTCAATAGCTAGATCGAATAACAACGCAACCCCGTCGTGTGCCTCGTTTAAGGTGGAATGCTTTTGATTTCTGGCTATTAGTACAAACTGAAGCAACAGGAGACAAATATAAGTACTTGATTTGACCCGAACCCAAACTTTCCAGCACAACAAATAAATTGTTCCATTCTACATGGTCAAAAGCTTTCTCCGCATCAAGGGAAAGAACACATTCTGGAGTGTCGTTGGACGGCGTGTACAGGGTATTGAGAAGGCGTTGAATGTTGAAGAAGGGATGGCGTCCTTTAACAAAGCCATGCTGATTCTTGGATATGACTGATGGCAAGACTCTTTCCAGTCTATGGGCCAGCACTTTAGCTAGGATCTTAAAGTCAATGTTCAAGAGCCAAATTGGTCTGTATGACGCACACTCTTTTGGATCTCACCCCTTTTTCACAGTTAAAGTTATAGATGCATCGTACCAGGAAGCTGGCAATTTGCCCTGTGTGAATGACTCAGATACAAAGATGAGATTGCAGCACTTCTTTGGAAATCGGCACATCCATATGGTTAGCTAAAGGTTTGCTCTGTTAGTGTAAACAGCACAATGGAAATGAATATAAAATGTACAGAAAAACCCCCCAAACAAAAAAAAACAAACAAAAAGACAAAAACAAAGAAACAAACACAAAAAAGAAAAAGAGGGGGACATAGTTACATAGAAAGTAGTAATGAAGGATAAGCAAGTGAATAAATTTAAAAAAAAAAGAAGTATTTAAATACTTTTACGCCTGAGTTGCGAAAAGACAGAAGGGTATGAAATTAAAATGGTGCGTCACCTGACCATATCTCAGGTGCAGAGTGAGTCCAGGCCCTTTGAAAGGATGTAAATTAAATAGGGTGCTTGACGGAAAAAAAAGAAAAAAGCGAGGGGTGGAGGGGGGTATCATCTGAGTAGAGGTGCTGTGTTGCTCAGAAAGGCAGCCTGTCTCAGTTACTGTGTGGGCGGCACAGTAGGGTGGTTGTCAATGTATCACCAGGGGATACAGCGGATTCAGCGGAGCTTAGCCACCTCCACTCTCCTCCCACCAAGGTGATGCAGAGATGAGCAGGATATGCCAATGGAGGCTTCAGGCCTCAGTAGTAAAGCTCTGCCATGACGTCTCTATACTCGGCCCTCTGGTTTAAGATTTCGGGGCAGTAATCCTCCACGATATGAATCTGCTGGTCCCAGTAGTTGAGAACTCCCCTCTGACGTGATGAGCTCTTTGGTCTGAAACATGTGAAAGTGGAGAATCACTGGTCGTGGTTGGTCACCCAGTTTCGGCTTCGGCACTAAGGTACGGTGAGCTCTGTCAATTTCTGGAGGTGATGTGAGTATATCCCCACCAAAGATTTCACAGAGGGCAGCGACGAAAAAGTCAGTTGGGCGACCACTTTGAGTGGATTCTGCTAAGTCAAGTATTTGTAGGTTCTTCCAAAGGCTGAGGCCTTTTAGGTCGATAACTTTGACGCCCAGCTTGGAGTTAGCCTCTCGGAGGTCACCATATGCTTCTTTGAGCTCTTTGATCCACTGACCCGCATCTTCCACTGCCAGCCCGAGCGAAGACAAACGCTGGCCATGTTCATCCACTGCTAGCCGAACCTGGTCGAACTTTGCCTAAAGCTGAGTGAAGGAAGACTTGAATTCAGCCTTGAGTTCTGCTGCCAGCTCCTCTTTATGTTGGGTTAACAGCGCAACAATGGCGTCCACCGTTGGGTCGGTAGGTGAGTTGTCGTTTTTGCCTGCCTTATTCTTCAAAGTCGATTGTGAAGCCATAAGAGTGAGCCATAGGGAGGCATTGACAGGTATGTGCTTAGGCGATGGTTTAAGAAAGGTTAGCTCATAAGCTCATGCCAACTGTAAGGCACGGCGGTGGAGGGGTGATGATTTGGGCTTGTTTTGCAGCCACAGCACTGAACACCTCATGCTCGTGCACTGTTCCTGAAATTTGACTTAGTTAATGTTCTATAAATAATGACATGGTGTAATATGTCATGTGTTGTTGTTCATCTCACATTCTAAAATCATTTAATATATTTAAATCAAGACCTGATAAGGATCAGATAACTTTTTTTTTATTATGGGTTGATACATAAACCCTACAGTTAATAGTAGGTTTACTTTTTTCTTACTTTCTCTTACACATATTTATCTAGCAACACTCATGTCACTCCTTGCAGATTTTATCAGTCCAGTTGACGTGTATTTCTGATACAACTCCCCCAGTGAATAAAGATATGACTGCATTGTTCCTCAAAGCAGATTTCCCACAGCTGCTGTAACAGTGAGTTCATAGAAAAATAAAATAAAAGTTATCTTTTTGGCATTTTCACCTGCACTTCTGGAAACATCAGGATGAAAAGATTACTGTGGAGTTGTGCAGCAGTAATGACTCTGTTTGTAGCAGGTAGGAGTTTGTTTGCTTGTTTTTCTTTCTGCTTGGACTCAAATACTACTAGACTACTGGTTATTTCAGATACTTTAAAATGTGTATATCCTGTCTTGGGGAAAAAACTGAATATAAACATATATATTTATATAAATACCTTGAATGTAGTGATTTATTTTTCTACTGTTCAGAGTTTCTGATGGGTCTGATTTCACAAACTCAAAATGTGTTTATACGACTGTTAAAACGTTTTACACTCCTATTTTTCCAAATTCTTATTAGAATATCCTTAAAAGAACCAAGGTAAGCAATAACAGGATTTTATCTGGCTCAGCTTGGGCTTTTTGGAGGGTGTCTAGGCGCCTAGGCAGTGCTGACCTTTGTATAGGTAAATATCCCTATTTAATAAAGACCTGTGCAGCTTCCTGTTATTTCTGACCATCTGATAAACAAAAGTGTGTTTTAAGCTTAAGCAGAAATAGCTAAAGGACCAATAAGCTTATGCCACAACCGTCCATTCATAATGCCTAAGGATCACTGCTACTCGAATTTGTTCAAACTTACATCTGAAATGGTCTTCACCCACAATTCACAGACCGTAATCATGGAATTCTGGTAAAACGACTGAAAATAATTTTTTTCACAGATCAAGAAACAGATTAACCTGCAGCTTCAGTGCAGCCTTGGAAAAAGGGCTTGGATCTTACAGTGGGTGATCCAGTGGCTCTGTTATGGTGTGGAGCCACTTGTTCCCCTTAGAGCAGGATTTCTCAAACCTTTCATGACATGCCCAATTTTATAAGCCTAAGAGTTCACCCCTTCGACAACCTACAACATTTTTTTTTTATCAATCATTAACATTTTTTTTTTTTTAAAAAGGATTGAGTGGAGTTTTAGCTAAAGTTAAACGAAGGTCAGCACGATAGCATCAGCAAACTCTCCGTTGTGTATTTGCTCTTTTTTCCACCTATAGGTCAGGTACTGCTGCCTTAAAGGGTCACTAAAAATTCATACAAACATGTTAGAAGTGATCATTTTTATCCTATCATAAAACATTTCTATTCTAATGCAACCACTCTCTTTTAAGACAACAAAGCCCTCATGCATTGAGCTCTTGAATGCCTCAAATGAATGAATGAATGAATGCCACAAAATACCAAAGCCGTTTTGGCATGATGTGATAGGCCAGCACCTCACCTAAGATAAGGTTTGTTGTTTTGTCTCAATGAGTATCACTTGTCTCCAATGAAAACAATTCACAACAGTTGAAGTGTTGGTAAAAAAAAACATTTCACTGTATCCTCAGAATCATAATGAGGACATGATGCATGATGACATTCTGAATACTAAGAAAAATGCAAGTAGATAAACTGGTTGGTTATGAATTTATCAGAATGATAAAACCCAAAACATTCGGAGAAAACAGAACATGTAAGTAGATTTTGAATGATGAATAATCGCCGAAGTTAAACCCTGTAAGGCTGGATTTAGACGAATTGGTGACAAAGGTGAAAACAAATGAAACAACTTATGAAACAGAGTTGGAATGAACCTCCCTAATTCCCCTGCAGAAAGAATCTCAAAGGGTGTCACAGGTCGCCAGTGTTTCCCAGGGCTAATGCAGAAAGACACATACACAAGCCATATATATATATGGCTTGAATTACTTTCTTACCTAAACAGCCTGTTAACCTTGGCAGGTTAAAAAACAACTTCTGCTTGTGTACTTTGTGATAACGGAGGCTCCTGTTTGATAAAAGTGTAATTAAATGGAGTCAGATATTTGACACTGTTGATTAAAACACTTTCTGATACTTTCCAAGCACCTTTTTTATTTACAGTTGCTTTTTTTTTGGTTATTGTTTTCTTTCCCACAGTTGAATCTCTCACCTGTGAGACGTGTGATTTTAAGATCCTCGGCTACTGCATGCACACCGATCCTGTAAATTGCACAGAATCTCAGACTAACTGCTTCACCGGAGTTGCGAGTAAGAGAAACACCCAGAACTTTCCGTGGCACAGCTACAGAGAAACTGTGAACAAAATTACATTTTGATTTCTCACAACAGTCATTAGACTTTCCACTGATCACTGTGTCAAAAAGCAATTTAGAGAGAGGAGTTCAGACCTTTGTTGAAAGTTTCCAGCGTACTGACATCAATCTTTTTATATTGTAAGCTTATTTAAGGTTTTTAGTTATTTGTCTGCTAATATAATATTTAATAGTCATATGTTTGTACACAATGTATCCAATGAATTGCATGAAATAACCTCAGATAAACAAGCCAAACATGAACTCTGCTCTGCTCTCTCAGAGTTTACGATCAGCTTGTTGAACATCTATGAACGAGGCTGTATAGAACCAGCCGAGTGCAGAAACGAGACGGGCTCCATCTTGTATGTGAACTACACCGTCACCAGGACCTGCTGCAGCACCGACCTGTGCAATGGGGCCGCCTCCATCCAGCCTGGCTTCACTGCAGCTCTGTTTGCTGCCCTGGTGGCAGTTTGGAGCCAGTGGAGTCTTTAAAGATGACGAGAATGAGTTTCCATTTCATAATAAGTCCATTTCAAACCTTCAATTAAAAAAATGAGTTAAACAATATCTCTAACAAGTAAGTACGTGTCAGTGTGATGATGTAATGTGCTTAATAAGACTCAAATTGTTGCTGTATATAAGAAAAATTAATATGTAAACTGTAGGTTTTTCTGTGCAATTCTCCTGCAGTTTGATACAGTTTCAACTCAAAATATGTATTATATTACTTCAATTGCTTTTTAATTACTTTTTAAAGCTGATTTAAAGGAAAAATAAATTCTTACGCTGATTATCCATCAATCTATTTGTTTCCAATTGTACAATTCAGGGTTTTGTTGTAGAAAAACCTGCAAAATTGCTTTGTTTATACCCTGAAAACATCAAAATGACAGGCAATAGAAGAAAATGACATGGGTCAAATATCTTTTTAATTTGGAATGAAAATTCATGACTTCTTAAGTACAGACAAAAAAATCTCCATGTTGATAAATTTGGCATGAACAAAATGATAAAGACAGAATTTAATGAAACACTGAATGATGTGATAACTTGAAATATCCCTTTACCACAAATGTTGCATATCACTTGTTGATCATGATATTATTACTCATGATCAACAAGTGGTGGAAGGAGTGTCAAACGGCTGGTCAGTAATCCAGTTAATCCTATGACATGGGGTGTGTCCACATATTTTCATGCCTTTTACTTCCATGGTTACAACTAACTACACTTTCCACTAAGTATAATACTGCTGAACTCAACACGTGAGCTACATTAATTTCCCATATATGACAGTTCACAAGCCTCTATAAGTTCTCAGATAATTTTAAATATCTTTAGTTTGTACACTACAGCCAGCAAATGGCAACAAAACTTGACGCTTTCTTTCTGTACTTCACATATTACAATGAAGACCTTCTAAATCACTGATGTTCTGGTTTCTATAACTTTGACCATTGATATCATGGTATGTAAATTCAGTGTGTCAGAGGTCATTGATGTACAGAAACAGAACCAAACACTGGTAATATGGATTCCTTTTATCTGGTTTCTGATAATCCAGTAGGGAAAAAAACACTTAAAAAGTGTATCATATATGACAGGACTCTACACATTGATGCCAAGTCCATCATCTAGCTCTGGTTCCTTCTGTGTCAAAATTTTAATATATAATAGTCTTCATTAGCCCAATTTGATTTTTTTAAATTTAATAAATATCAGTTAAACGCACTGGAAGATAGGGGATAGTTCTAGAAATGTTCTGAGAATAATGGCGTCTGTATTATAAGCGTCTACATTCCATAAAAACTGAGTCACTAACCTTAAGACACAGTGACATCACAGAGCCATTGTGCTTTGTACAGTCAACCTTAGAAAGGCCACTCCATTATTTATTGTTTTTAACAAACATAAGTAACCGTAAGGTCTGCAAAACAAGTTCTTTAGTGAAAGCAATCAAATGAAGCCAAACCTTTTACTGTTGGGCTGGGAGTGCCTTTTATTGCATCTTGTATTGTTATTTTTTTTAAGTGTTCAGCATGTGATATGCTTTCCCAAACCTACCTAAGGTTATAGAACTGCAGAAAGGAGTGTGACTGCACTCTGTTGCCCTCCAGCGTCACGACACTGTCTTTAAGTAATTTGAAAAGATATAAAATGGCTAATTACTGGGGCTAATTGTGAATACGTTTTTGCTAATTGATGCCACTGGCATCCTCTGCAGATTGTTGCTAATACATAACAAACAATAGACAGAGATTCTATAAAATCAGTGTTTGTTTGTTTTTAAAAAATCGTGAACATAAATCTTAATCTTTCCCATTATTTTGATCATTTAGGACAATCATAATGATGCAACACAGGGTCACAGGTTCAAACCATACTTTGAGCACAGCTGCTTTTCAGCTATGCTTAGTTGAACACTTTAGCATACAGAGTGTATAACGTTAATATGCTGATCTGGAGTACAGATATATACTGTGTCTTATCTTACCAACAAAAACTTGCACGAAAAAGGCTCTGCAGGTAGATAAAAGCACCTTGACCGCTATCTTAGGTAGATCTGGTGCACCTGTGCTATCTCTGTTAAGTATATTTTATGAGAGCAAGCATGCATGCAACTTCTTCTCGGGGTCGTTGTTTCGAACCCCACATTGGACGAGTGGGCCTCTCTGCAGTTGCCTCCAAGAGGAAATGTGTGTGTTCATATAGAGCAGTGAAATGGCTTATCTCACAAATGAAGATTATACTATAGTAACAGGAGAAACATGAAAACAAAGTAAGATCTCCAGCATGTTGTCACGAGTCCACGGTGGGCTCATGTGAGTTTTCATAATTTTGGACAAAATTTCAAGTGGCTGACGACTTCCCCTTTGGTACCCTCAGGATCTCATCTCTGCTTTTTGAGGATGATGTGGTCTATTGGGATGAAGAGACAGCTGAATAAAAAAAGCAATGCTCTAGATTTACCTACATCCCAACCCTCACCTAGGGTCACAGACTGTAGGTAGTGACAGAAAGAATGAGCTCACAGATATAAGCAGCGATAATGAGTTTTCTCCGTAGGGTGGCAGTGCCCAGCCTCGGAGATGGGATGACAAAGTAAGTATTCAAGGAGGAACTGCCACTCCTGCCATGACTTTGAAGAGGTTGTTAGGCAACTCGTTGGCAACTTATTTGGTGACTCATAAGGATGGACGAGTGATCTAAGGCCCCAGGCTCAAGAATAGGCTCCTGACAGACAAATGAGATTTCTGATCTCCAAATGGAGGCGTGGTTTCAAATCTCACTCCTGACATCTTCATGAACCTTTGTGTGTTAAACTCAACAAACTGCGGGTTGTTGAGGTAGCTGTAGGGTAGCTGTGTCTGTCAGTCAATTTTTCCCCTACTTTCCCACATACACAGTGTGAGTCTGGCATCCTCCCCACTGGCTTCTTCTTTAAATATGTTTCAAATTCCTCCAGAAGACACATTCTTTATCTCCAAGACGTATGCAGTTTGACATAGCTTGGTAAAGAAATTTGAATCAATCAGTCTCATAACAAAGGGTTTATCTAAAATTTAACAAGCTTGGTTATTTCAGTTGGATGGATACGATCTCTTAATCTAAAGTTTGTGGGTTTGAGCTCTACGCCATGCATGCATGGTGACGTGCTGTATACAGAGAGAGAAGCACTAATAAACACACGGTAGAGTTTAACTGTCAGTAAAGTGGCTTATACAAGATAAATCTATTATAACAGGCAAAATGTGAAGCTGTTCAACACTATACTGTTAAAAATGCTGAATAAGTGTTCTTCAAGTTCAAATGCATTTCAGTATTTAGTATTTCCTGTTTCATTTGTTCATAAACAGCCTAAGACTACAGGTAAGTGAAAAAGAACACTCAACGAAATCATAAAAACGTGCTTATATCTTCATTTTCAAAAGTACCTTCAGATATATTAACAAACAGCATTTCATTGGTGATGCTTAAAAATAAAATCATTGCATCCTGTAGTCAGATTGTTTTTCAAGCTGAAGTGAATTTTAGAGACACACACACTTAGGTTGTCCAGCAAATGATGTTTTCTCACAAATACTTTTTTTGTAGTGCTTTGCAGGAATTACCAAGTCAGCACATTATGTCAGGAGCATACATTTCACCATCCTCACACGGTCCTGTCCATTAGGATTTTCCTCTGTCCAATTTTCTGGCTCCCCACCAGTCCAAAATGTCAAACTAATTGAGGAAGAACAAAAAGTTCTTCCTCCTTCAGGTCTTTGATTGAACAGTTCTCTGCAAGAATCTCTGAACAGTAAAAGTTGCTGAAAAAAAAGTTGACAAAAGATGTGAGAACCTGTATTTTTTTTAAAAGAATACCTGCTCCTCCCTGCTGTCTATTATTAACCATATCTCCCCTATCTTAGCTACAGTAGTATGTTCAGTGGTTTTACCTGCTTTCTGCCACCTGCGTCACACTCCGACAATGTGTGACGCAACTACATGGTGAAATTTAAGACTGCCTTCACAAAGGACTGGAAGCAAAGATAAAGGCAGAAGCACTAGGAAATAACATAATACTAAAAGGGAAAACTCACTCTTGTTTTCTCGATTGCTTATTTTTATTTTTATTTTAAAATCTCGTTAAGTCTGTGTTCTACACATTATTGACCACAATAAAGTTGTGTTTTATGTTGACTTCTAGTCTGTCTATGCAGTTTGCATTTGAGTCTATTTTTCCTGTATTATCATAACAACCAAACAAAACCATCTTAAAATATCACACATCATCATAGTTTGTTCATCACTGGTGTCTGACTGCTGATATGATGCGTTCTCTTCTGATTTTAACATCAGTAATACCATCAATAATAGCTAGGCTACAAAACAATACAAGTACGTAAATATGATAAGTATCAGCCATGAAAAGTTTAAACTATATGTAATTTTCAGTTCGATTTCAATTTTATAGCACCAAATCACAACAACATTAACCTGAACAAGCTTTAAATGGTAAATGGACTGGTTCTTACATAATGCTTTTCTACTCTATCTGAGCACTCAAAGTGCTTTATACAACTTGTTCATTCACCCAATCACTTTTCTAGCATTTCAGTGCTATCTAACTAACATTCATACGCATTCATATTCCGATGGATGCATTGGAGAGCAACCTGGGGTTAGTATCGTGCCCAAGGATATTTGGCATGCAGGCTGGAGCAGACTGGGATAAAACCAACAACCTTCTGGTTAGTAGGTGCCCCACCCTACCACATGAGCTACAGCCACCACTTTACAATGCAAGCTAAAAACCCCAACAATCATACGACCCCCTAAAAGCAAGCAATAGGCAACAATGGGAAGGAAAAACTCTAGTTACTATTTAACAGGAAGAAAGAAGCAGTTGTTTACACAACAGCCAATGTGGACAAAGACCAGTGAATGAAAACATTTGCTAGCCAACAGCAGCCTAAATTAAATCCACACAAAAATCAGCAAAGTCAGAAACAGGTCAAAGTTGAAAATAGCTTTCTATGTGAATGTAAGGTCAAGCTGGATTTTTATGTGAAGTGTGTTGGGAGGATGGCTGAGTCGTCTAAGAAGGAGGAGTCAACAACCTATCCCACGCTTATCTTTAGTCTCCAAAGGGAGCAACAGATTCAAATCCCACTTCTCATCAGGCTTTTGTAATTTATTTAACGCTCATCACATGAACAGATTAAACATTTAAACCGTCAAACCCACAACCCTAAGTTTAAGAGTCTCACGCTCTCCCTACTGAGCTAGATGGGCTGGGAAAAACCTCGTTCCGTATGGTGTGGAAATAGAAACAGAGATCAGTTCAAATCAATTATGTCATTTTTCTTGACCCAGGACACACATAACATCTATCGACTGGCGTGGGAATACCTCGAGGTTTCTCCAGATAAGATGGATGAGGTGATTGGCAAGAGGGAGTTCTAGACTTCCCTGTTTTGGAGTATAACATGCAATGTTCTTAATGCATTGACGGTCCCTTTCCAGATGTGCAAGCTGACAATTCCGTGGACACTGATGAAGTCCCATACCATCAGAGATGCAACCTTTTGAACTGAACTCTTATAACAATTGAGATGGTCTACCTCATCTTTAGTCCAGAGGATACAGGATCCATTCATCCACCCATTTGTCCATCTATTTTCTTCTTATCCTATTAAGATTCGTGGGGGGCTGGAGCATATTTTAGCTACCATAGGATGAGAGTCGGGGTAGACGCTGGACAGCTTGCCGACCTTTTGCAGGACTAACATGTTTTCACATCCCTGAGATATATGGGGTTCCACCTGAACTAGCCAGGCTTTGCGCCTCTGCAACCACCCAATCACAAAACAGGAAGATTCCAAGACTTTCAACAAAAGCTTTCGACCCACACTTCATGTCATGAATTTCAAACAAATTTTCATTAAGCAACTTGAAATTAAACAAAATATGAAAACGCTGTCAGGAATGGGATTTGAACTCACACCTCTATTTAAAAAGCATAAGTGACGTTAGCAGGGCTGATCTAAGTGATTCATCAAACTCTTCCAAAGTCACTTGGGAAATGCAAATCCATTCTTGACTCCAGTATCTTAGACCTCTGACTAGCAGAACACTCATAAAGTCACAATGTCACAAATGCCTGTTCACAGGTTTAGCTGTATTTTTAATTTGGGGACGATATCTAAGTCAAGATCAAATTCAAGTCCAAATCAAACATCCATCCGCTTATCCTTTTTCAGGGTCGCGGGGGGCGCGGGGGGCGCTGGAGCGTATCCCAGCTGTCTTGGGGCGAGAAACAGGGTACACCCTGGACAGGTTGCCATTCACTCCCACATTCACACCTATGGGAAATTTAGATTCTCCAATAAACCTATCCCCACTAAGTACATGTCTTTGTCCAAGTCAAACAATCAAAGTTAAAAAAAATAAGCATATTTCAAATCCCAAAAAGTTGATTCTGTTGATCTGGACGTAGAACCCATATCATGAACTTACAAAATAAATTTACAGACTTGAATGAAATTTGAAGACCTTTAGGAAAGCAGAAGTCCCTTTGGTCCATTCTGACAATCTAAAAGTCCTCCACATAAAAGTCTCTCACTGTCATTTCAAAAAGTTTTGGATTAAGTTCTTTAAATGTTTGTCATGAGGCATGAGGAGGTGACTACAGGACATTCGTGCTATGCTGTCTGAGCTAGCCAGACTGTATTTGGGGAAGGAAAGGGTATCTTAAAAGTATTTAGTGTGTCCTGCAAAAGGAAATTACCCACTACTGTAGCCAGAACTCTAACATGAAAAGTGATTTGAAGCCTCTCCATCATTTTCAAGTCCATCCTTAAGTCCTTATTGTTTGACCACTCTACCATTGTGACAGCCAGATAAAGTGCTAATCTGGATGTTACAATTTAATGTAACAAAGTTTATTACTTGCCTCTTTTAAACATTGACAGGAGTGATTTTTAAGTATGGGACTGCGAAAAAGTGAACCTGTTTGGCTTTAGTAGCCCTGGGATTAGAGTTAAGCCATGAACATGAGATCTAAATTTAAAATTTTATCTAACAACTTGAATGAAATCTGGAGACAGAACTTTGGCAGGAGTTCAACACACACACACACACACATCCAGAGTCCAGAAGATCCTTCAGTGAGGAAAGACTGAGTATGACATTCTAGACTACTCACCCAGTTGGACAATCTGAAAGTGCTGCTCATAAAAGTCTATCTGGATCTTATAATTACAGTGAATATGTATTTCAGACAAGGGTGTTTTCCACCTATATCTTGGAGTTAGTTATCATTAAGTAACCCCTTGATGCAAAGATGTCAAGACTTTCATGTGCTGGGTCACTGAGAGCCTACACAGACGGGCCAAGATACTGGACTCAAGAATGGACCACACCCTTCCAAGTGGCTTTGGTTGGATTTGACAAACGCATTCAACTAAATCTGCACAAAGGCACTTTTGTGTTGTAAAATAAAGTGTGGGTTCAAATCCCACTCCTGACCAAAGCTTTTTTATTTAGATTTTTTTCAAGTTCAAATTCAAATTCATGAGATGAAGTGTGATTTGAAATTCTATTCCTGACAAAGGTTTCATCTTGCATGTGCAACTGTCTTATAGCACCGTTGGAAGACATGCTGTGGAGATATCTCATGATATCCCGTTATCCACAGTACAGAACATGAATGTGATCTAGAAATGTTCCCTTCTTCTTGGCACAAAGCTCATTAGAAATAAAATGAGTGGAAAAGTTGATCTCAGCCTTGAAATATTTCTGGACTAAAGATCAGGGACCCTCTGAATTTTAATGAGTGTTCAGAAAAGTCAGTCTCTGATGTTTAGTGGGTTCATCTATGCCTATGGATCTGGCAGTTTGCCCATTGAAAAGTGACCATCAGTGCTGAAAGGTATTAAAGAAACATATTTTGCCATCAACGCATATTCTTTTTTAGGGAAAGCCTTTGAGCAAGGCAATCATACTGACAACTGCGGTACGTGTAATTGGGCAGTCCTTTGAGTTGGTGATGGGCTGTACAGGAATTTGTCAAGGGACTCTGCTGTCTTCATTCCTGTTCACCTCAGACTCTAAGGCATACAACCTACAGAAATACCATGACAGTTCTGCAGTGGCAGTGACAGCTATACTAAGACTTTACATTATTGTTCAAAAGGGTAAGAGCCCAACATGGGGCTTGAAACCATATCACCAAACAGAAAGTTGTAACGCTTTCAACAAAAACCCTCAATTATTTTACGTCCTTTATTTTAGGCCATGATGGAGCTATAAGACAGTAGCACATGCAAGATGAAACCTTAAAATGTAGGATTTCAAACTGCACTTCATGTTATGAGTTTAAAACTTTCATCAGGACACTTTAATGAAATCTAAAGACAAAAGCTTTGTCAGAAGTGGGATTTGAACCCACACCTTTCTTTAAAACATATAAGTGGCCTTTTGTCAGCGCAGGTGTATGACATTTACCAAAGCTGACCAAAGCCACTTGGAGAGCTGGGGTCCATTTTGTAATGAAGTACTGTAGTCCGCCTCTGATTTATGAACAACATAGCCATATACTTCATCTGGTTTACAATGCAGAGGCTCATATCATTGGCAGAATCCCCTCCATAGAACAAATTACTCCAGTGTTTCTGCAGTTTTACTGGCTTCCTCTAAAATACCAGATGGCCATCTTCTCAGAACCTCTGCTACTCTAAGATGCTGTTATTACCAAATCATGTCACTGATCTAGTACTATTTGTGTTACGTGTGTAAGAGTCCGTATTGCAATTGAAAGCCAGTTTCAGGGGTTTCCACTTCACTCCTGGAGAGCTAATATCCTGCTGCTTTTAGATGCATCATTGTTCCAACACATCTGAATCTAATGAGTGGCTTGTTACCAGGCCTTTCCAAACGTGATGGCATGCTGAAGAGGTAATTCGACCATTCAGTGTTGGAGTAGGGATGCACCTAAAAGCTGTAGGACAGTAGCTCTCGAGGACTGGACTTGGAGACACCTACACTAAATCTTTCTGTTAAATGAAAAACCTTCACTCACCAAGGGGCTCGAACCCATATTCTTGAGATCCATCGTCTTCTAACTGAACAAGCTTTAAATGGTAAATGGACTGGTTCTTACATAATGCTTTTCTACTCTATCTGAGCACTCAAAGTGCTTTATACAACTTGTTCATTCACCCAATCACTTTTCTAGCATTTCAGTGCTATCTAACTAACATTCATACACATTCATATTCCGATGGATGCATTGGAGAGCAACCTGGGGTTAGTATCGTGCCCAAGGATATATGGCATGCAGGCTGGAGCAGACTGGGATAAAACCAACAACCTTCTGGTTAGTAGGTGCCCCACCCTACCACATGAGCTACAGCCACCACTTTACAATGCAAGCTAAAAACCCCAACAATCATACGACCCCCTAAAAGCAAGCAATAGGCAACAATGGGAAGGAAAACTCTAGTTACTATTTAACAGGAAGAAAGAAGCAGTTGTTTACACAACAGCCAATGTGGACAAAGACCAGTGAGTGAAAACATTTGCTAGCCAACAGCAGCCTAAATTAAATCCACACAAAAATCAGCAAAGTCAGAAACAGATCAAAGTTGAAAATAGCTTTCTATGTGAATGTAAGGTCAAGCTGGATTTGTATGTGAAGTGTGTTGGGAGGATGGCTGAGTGGTCTAAGAAGCTGGAGTCAACGACCTATCCCACGCTTATCTTTAGTCTCCAAAGGGAGCAACAGATTCAAATCCCACTTCTCATCAGGCTTTTGTAATTTATTTAACGCTCATCACATGAACAAATTAAACATTTAAACTGTCAAACCCACAACCCTAAGTTTAAGAGTCTCACGCTCTCCCTACTGAGCTAGATGGGCTGGGAAAAACCTCGTTCCGTATGGTGTGGAAATAGAAACAGAGATCAGTTCAAATCAATTATGTCATTTTTCTTGACCCAGGACACACATAACATCTATCGACTGGCGTGGGAATACCTCGAGGTTTCTCCAGATAAAATGGATGAGGTGATTGGCAAGAGGGAGTTCTAGACTTCCCTGTTTTGGAGTATAACATGCAATGTTCTTAATGCATTGACGGTCCCTTTCCAGATGTGCAAGCTGACAATTCCGTGGACACTGATGAAGTCCCATACCATCAGAGATGCAATCTTTTGAACTGAACTCTTATAACAATTGAGATGGTCTACCTCATCTTTAGTCCAGAGGATACAGGATCCATTCATCCACCCATTTGTCCATCTATTTTCTTCTTATCCTATTAAGATTCGTGGGGGGGCTGGAGCATATTTTAGCTACCATAGGATGAGAGTCGGGGTAGACGCTGGACAGCTTGCCGACCTTTTGCAGGGCTAACATGTTTTCACATCCCTGAGATATATGGGGTTCCACCTGAACTAGCCAGGCTTTGCGCCTCTGTAAACACCCAATCACAAAACAGGAAGATTCCAAGACTTTCAACAAAAGCTTTCAATTATTTTACTTCCCTTACTGCTATAAGACAGCAGCATGTATAAGATGGAACCTTTATCATTAAAGCCACACTTCATGTCATGAATTTCAAACAAATTTTCATTAAGCAACTTGAAATTAAACAAAATATGAAAACGCTGTCAGGATTGGGATTTGAACTCACACCTCTATTTAAAAAGCATAAGTGACGTTAGCAGGCTGATCTAAGTGATTCATCAAACTCTGCCAAAGTCACTTGGGAAATGCAAATCCATTCTTGACTCCAGTATCTTAGACCTCTGACTAGCAGAACACTCATAAAGTCACAATGTCACAAATGCCTGTTCACAGGTTTAGCTGTATTTTTAATTTGGGGACGATATCTAAGTCAAGATCAAATTCAAGTCCAAATCAAACAGCCATCCGCTTATCCTATTTCAGGGTCGCAGGGGCGCTGGACCGTATCCCAGCTGTCTTGGGGCGAGAAACAGGGTACACCCTGGACAGGTTGCCATTCACTCCCACATTCACACCTATGGGAAATTTAGATTTTCCAATAAACCTATCCCCACTAAGTACATGTCTTTGTCCAAGTCAAACAATCAAAGTTAAAAAAATAAGCATATTTCAAATCCCAAAAAGTTGATTCTGTTCATCTGGACGTAGAACCCATATCACGAACTTACAAAATAAATTTACAGACTTGAATGAAATTTGAAGACCATTAGGAAAGCAGAAGTCCCTTTGGTCCATTCTGACAATCTAAAAGTCCTCCACATAAAAGTCTCTCAGTGTCATTTCAAAAAGTTTTGGATTAAGTTCTTTAAATGTTTGTCATGAGGCATGAGGAGGTGACTACAGGACATTCGTGCTATGCTGTCTGAGCTAGCCAGACTGTATTTGGGGAAGGAAAGGGTATCTTAAAAGTATTTAGTGTGTCCTGCAAAAGGAAATTACCCACTACTGTAGCCAGAACTCTAACATGAAAAGTGATTTGAAGCCTCTCCATCATTTTCAAGTCCATCCTTAAGTCCTTATTGTTTGAACACTCTACCATTGTGACAGCCAGATAAAGTGGTAATCTGGATGTTACAATTTAATGTAACAAAGTTTATTACTTGCCTCTTTTAAACATTGACAGGAGTGATTTTTAAGTATGGGACTGCGAAAAAGTGAACCTGTTTGGCTTTAGTAGCCCAGGGATTAGAGTTAAGCCATGAACATGAGATCTAAATTTAAAATTTTGTCTAACAACTTGAATGAAATCTGGAGACAGAACTTTGGCAGGAGTTCAACACACACACACATCCAGAGTCCAGAAGATCCTTCAGTGAGGAAAGAAGAGTATGACATTCTAGACTACTCACCCAGTTGGACAATCTGAAAGTGCTGCTCATAAAAGTCTGTCTGGATCTTATAATTACAGTGAATATGTATTTCAGACAAGGGTGTTTTCCACCTATATCTTGGAGTTAGTTATCATTAAGTAACCCCTTGATGCAAAGATGTCAAGACTTTCATGTGCTGGGTCACTGAGAGCCTACACAGACGGGCCAAGATACTGGACTCAAGAATGGACCACTCTCTTCCAAGTGGCTTTGGTTGGATTTGGCAAACGCATTCAAATCTACACAAAGACACTTTTGTGTTGTAAAATAAAGTGTGGGTTCAAATCCCACTCCTGACCAAAGCTTTTTTATTTAGATTTTTTTCAAGTTCAAATTCAAATTCATGAGATGAAGTGTGATTTGAAATTCTATTCCTGACAAAGGTTTCATCTTGCATGTGCAACTGTCTTATAGCACCGTTGGAAGACATGCTGTGGAGATGTCTCATGATATCCCGTTATCCACAGTACAGAACATGAATGTGATCTAGAAATGTTCCCTTCTTCATGGCACAAAGCTCATTAGAAATAAAATGAGTGGAAAAGTTGATCTCAGCCTTGAAATATTTCTGGACTAAAGATCAGGGACCCTCTGAATTTTAATGAGTGTTCAGAAAAGTCAGTCTCTGATGTTTAGTGGGTTCATCTATGCCTATGGATCTGGCAGTTTGCCCATTGAAAAGTGACCATCAGTGCTGAAAGGTATTAAAGAAACATATTTTGCCATCAACGCATATTCTTTTTTAGGGAAAGCCTTTGAGCAAGGCAATCATACTGACAACTGCGGTACGTGTAATTGGGCAGTCCTTTGAGTTGGTGATGGGCTGTACAGGAATTTGTCAAGGGACTCTGCTGTCTTCATTCCTGTTCACCTCAGACTCTAAGGCATACAACCTACAGAAATACCATGACAGTTCTGCAGTGGCAGTGACAGCTATACTAAGACTTTACATTATTGTTCAAAAGGGTAAGAGCCCAACATGGGGCTTGAAACCATGTCACCAAACAGAAAGTTGTAACGCTTTCAACAAAAACCCTCAATTATTTTACTTCCTTTATTTTAGGCCATGATGGAGCTATAAGACAGTAGCACATGCAAGATGAAACCTTAAAATGTAGGATTTCAAACTGCACTTCATGTTATGAGTTTAAAACTTCCATCAGGACACTTTAATGAAATCTAAAGACAAAAGCTTTGTCAGAAGTGGGATTTGAACCCACACCTTTCTTTAAAACATATAAGTGGCCCTTTGTCAGCTCAGGTGCACGACATTTACCAAAGCTGACTAAAGCCACTTGGAAACCTGGGGTCCATTTTGTAATGAAGTACTGTAGTCCGCCTCTGATTTATGAACAACATAGCCATATACTTCATCTGGTTTACAATGCAGAGGCTCATATCATTGGCAGAATCCCCTCCATAGAACAAATTACTCCAGTGTTTCTGCAGTTTTACTGGCTTCCTCTAAAATACCAGTTGGCCATCTTCTCAGAACCTCTGCTACTCTAAGATGCTGTTATTACCAAATCATGTCACTGATCTAGTACTATTTGTGTTAAGTGTGTAAGAGTCCGTATTGCAATTGAAAGCCAGTTTCTTTTCCACTAAATCAGTGGTTTCCACTCCACTCCTGGAGAGCTAATATCCTGCTGCTTTTAGATGCATCATTGTTCCAACACATCTGAATCTAATGAGTGGCTTGTTACCAGGCCTTTTCCAAACGTGATGGCATGCTGAAGAGGTAATTCGACCATTCAGTGTTGGAGTAGGGATGCACCTAAAAGCTGTAGGACAGTAGCTCTCGAGGACTGGACTTGGAGACACCTGCACTAAATCTTTCTGTTAAATGAAAAACCTTCACTCACCAAGGGGCTTGAACCCATATTCTTGAGATCCATCGTCTTCTAACTGAACAAGCTTTAAATGGTAAATGGACTGGTTCTTACATAATGCTTTTCTACTCTATCTGAGCACTCAAAGTGCTTTATACAACTTGTTCATTCACCCAATCACTTTTCTAGCATTTCAGTGCTATCTAACTAACATTCATACACATTCATATTCCGATGGATGCATTGGAGAGCAACCTGGGGTTAGTATCGTGCCCAAGGATATATGGCATGCAGGCTGGAGCAGACTGGGATAAAACCAACAACCTTCTGGTTAGTAGGTGCCCCACCCTACCACATGAGCTACAGCCACCACTTTACAATGCAAGCTAAAAACCCCAACAATCATACGACCCCCTAAAAGCAAGCAATAGGCAACAATGGGAAGGAAAAACTCTAGTTACTATTTAACAGGAAGAAAGAAGCAGTTGTTTACACAACAGCCAATGTGGACAAAGACCAGTGAGTGAAAACATTTGCTAGCCAACAGCAGCCTAAATTAAATCCACACAAAAATCAGCAAAGTCAGAAACAGATCAAAGTTGAAAATAGCTTTCTATGTGAATGTAAGGTCAAGCTGGATTTGTATGTGAAGTGTGTTGGGAGGATGGCTGAGTGGTCTAAGAAGCTGGAGTCAACGACCTATCCCACGCTTATCTTTAGTCTCCAAAGGGAGCAACAGATTCAAATCCCACTTCTCATCAGGCTTTTGTAATTTATTTAACGCTCATCACATGAACAAATTAAACATTTAAACTGTCAAACCCACAACCCTAAGTTTAAGAGTCTCACGCTCTCCCTACTGAGCTAGATGGGCTGGGAAAAACCTCGTTCCGTATGGTGTGGAAATAGAAACAGAGATCAGTTCAAATCAATTATGTCATTTTTCTTGACCCAGGACACACATAACATCTATCGACTGGCGTGGGAATACCTCGAGGTTTCTCCAGATAAAATGGATGAGGTGATTGGCAAGAGGGAGTTCTAGACTTCCCTGTTTTGGAGTATAACATGCAATGTTCTTAATGCATTGACGGTCCCTTTCCAGATGAGAAAGCTGACAATTCCGTGGACACTGATGAAGTCCCATACCATCAGAGATGCAATCTTTTGAACTGAACTCTTATAACAATTGAGATGGTCTACCTCATCTTTAGTCCAGAGGATACAGGATCCATTCATCCACCCATTTGTCCATCTATTTTCTTCTTATCCTATTAAGATTCGTGGGGGGGCTGGAGCATATTTTAGCTACCATAGGATGAGAGTCGGGGTAGACGCTGGACAGCTTGCCGACCTTTTGCAGGGCTAACATGTTTTCACATCCCTGAGATATATGGGGTTCCACCTGAACTAGCCAGGCTTTGCGCCTCTGTAAACACCCAATCACAAAACAGGAAGATTCCAAGACTTTCAACAAAAGCTTTCAATTATTTTACTTCCCTTACTGCTATAAGACAGCAGCATGTATAAGATGGAACCTTTATCATTAAAGCCACACTTCATGTCATGAATTTCAAACAAATTTTCATTAAGCAACTTGAAATTAAACAAAATATGAAAACGCTGTCAGGATTGGGATTTGAACTCACACCTCTATTTAAAAAGCATAAGTGACGTTAGCAGGCTGATCTAAGTGATTCATCAAACTCTGCCAAAGTCACTTGGGAAATGCAAATCCATTCTTGACTCCAGTATCTTAGACCTCTGACTAGCAGAACACTCATAAAGTCACAATGTCACAAATGCCTGTTCACAGGTTTAGCTGTATTTTTAATTTGGGGACGATATCTAAGTCAATATCAAATTCAAGTCCAAATCAAACAGCCATCCGCTTATCCTATTTCAGGGTTGCGGGGGCGCTGGACCGTATCCCAGCTGTCTTGGGGCGAGAAACAGGGTACACCCTGGACAGGTTGCCATTCACTCCCACATTCAAACCTATGGGAAATTTAGATTTTCCAATAAACCTATCCCCACTAAGTACATGTCTTTGTCCAAGTCAAACAATCAAAGTTAAAAAAATAAGCATATTTCAAATCCCAAAAAGTTGATTCTGTTGATCTGGACGTAGAACCCATATCACGAACTTACAAAATAAATTTACAGACTTGAATGAAATTTGAAGACCATTAGGAAAGCAGAAGTCCCTTTGGTCCATTCTGACAATCTAAAAGTCCTCCACATAAAAGTCTCTCAGTGTCATTTCAAAAAGTTTTGGATTAAGTTCTTTAAATGTTTGTCATGAGGCATGAGGAGGTGACTACAGGACATTCGTGCTATGCTGTCTGAGCTAGCCAGACTGTATTTGGGGAAGGAAAGGGTATCTTAAAAGTATTTAGTGTGTCCTGCAAAAGGAAATTACCCACTACTGTAGCCAGAACTCTAACATGAAAAGTGATTTGAAGCCTCTCCATCATTTTCAAGTCCATCCTTAAGTCCTTATTGTTTGACCACTCTACCATTGTGACAGCCAGATAAAGTGGTAATCTGGATGTTACAATTTAATGTAACAAAGTTTATTACTTGCCTCTTTTAAACATTGACAGGGGTGATTTTTAAGTATGGGACTGCGAAAAAGTGAACCTGTTTGGCTTTAGTAGCCCTGGGATTAGAGTTAAGCCGTGAACATGAGATCTAAATTTAAAATTTTATCTAACAACTTGAATGAAATCTGGAGACAGAACTTTGGCAGGAGTTCAACACACACACACATCCAGAGTCCAGAAGATCCTTCAGTGAGGAAAGACTGAGTATGACATTCTAGACTACTCACCCAGTTGGACAATCTGAAAGTGCTGCTCACAAAAGTCTATCTGGATCTTATAATTACAGTGAATATGTATTTCAGACAAGGGTGTTTTCCACCTATATCTTGGAGTTAGTTATCATTAAGTAACCCCTTGATGCAAAGATGTCAAGACTTTCATGTGCTGGGTCACTGAGAGCCTACACAGACGGGCCAAGATACTGGACTCAAGAATGGACCACACCCTTCCAAGTGGCTTTGGTTGGGTTTGGCAAACGCATTCAACTAAATCTGCACAAAGGCACTTTTGTGTTGTAAAATAAAGTGTGGGTTCAAATCCCACTCCTGACCAAAGCTTTTTTATTTAGATTTTTTTCAAGTTCAAATTCAAATTCATGAGATGAAGTGTGATTTGAAATTCTATTCCTGACAAAGGTTTCATCTTGCATGTGCAACTGTCTTATAGCACCGTTGGAAGACATGCTGTGGAGATATCTCATGATATCCCGTTATCCACAGTACAGAACATGAATGTGATCTAGAAATGTTCCCTTCTTCTTGGCACAAAGCTCATTAGAAATAAAATGAGTGGAAAAGTTGATCTCAGCCTTGAAATATTTCTGGACTAAAGATCAGGGACCCTCTGAATTGTGTGGATGCTGGTTAAGCATCCACACTATTGAGTTCCTCTTGGGACTTCCGTACACGTTTTGGCACTTAACTACTTCCACAATTTTCAGCCGATTTTCACCGTTCAAATTTTAAACTATTCTGCTATTTCTGCTAATGATGGCTATGTCTTTTGGTATTTTTCACTATTATACTTTTTAAAATATTAAGCTTAATTTGTCCCATTGAAATGAATGGGAAACTTCTGCAATTCTGCTCAAATTTGCTTGTTTTTGAAACTTAACTACTTCCTCATATTTTCACGTCGAACAACCATTTAAAGTTTAAAATGTTCACAAATTATTGGGCCATTCAGGAATAAATCAGCTTTTTCAAATCTTTTACCATTTTACTTTTATGCCTCTTAAAGTTTTCAGTTGCAAAATTGTGATTTTTCACAAAATACATGCGTTGTTATGGTTGCTATGCACTTGGCTTCCAGTGTGCCACTGAAGGTTTTGCAGTCTTCTCTTCATGTCCGAACAACTTCTTGCTACTTGCTCAATTTTCACTCCACTTCCACAAATTATACATCAAAAGGTAGGTATTTTTGCTGGCTTTCCGAAAATGTCACTATCATTGTTGTGGGATTTATAGAATTTTGGCAAATCTCCTCAGACCAACACAAAGTCGCAAAACTCTCCATAGAAAGTCAATGGAGAGCTTGTTCAAAATCACCGCTTGATTTCTGTAATGAGAGGCCTATTCGAATCGTCATATCTCCTTAACGAAGCAAAGTTAAGACATAAGGCTTGTCCCAGTATATCTTCAGACACTCCTGACGCTCACAATTCAAGAATTTCTTTCTCACCTATTACCGTTCTGAAATGAGTTAGACTTGTTTGAGGGTAGGAAATTCGTCCTTCGCTCAGATTTCTTCAGATTTCAAACTCTGGAAATGAACCACTTTTTCTCTCGTCACATCTTTTTAATGGATTTCCACAGAGACCTGAAAATTTCCATGATTGTTCACCAAAGCCTGCTGTCTCTTACGGTGAAAGAATGATATTGATACTCCAAATAGATTTAGAGTTAGAAAGCGTTGTTTGAGGGCAAGTCAAGGCAGTTTTTGCTTTGCTCTACTCAGTTATGGTGCATTAGAAGTCAAATATCTTTAATAATTCATATTTTAATGATAAATTGTCAACATTTTAAGATTCCCCCATCTCTTCTGAACAAAACGGTGTAAGAATGACCGTTCTAGCCCCTACGGTTAGGAAATTATGGTCATTTGTTTGAGGGGAGTCGTCATTATGAGAAATAGACTGCAAAAATCCTGTGTCTCTCTGTGCTGCGTGCACCTGTTTTGGCGGGAAAAAGTGCACAGGCTCTCTGATTGGTGGATTCAAATTCAGCAGCTCCCAGGCTGCTTGACTGAGCTAGAAACTTACTTCTCTCTCCCTGTGTGTGTGTGTGTGTGTGTGTGTGTGTGTGACAGAGAGAGAGAGAGAGAGAGAGAGACAGAGAAAGCCTTTTTATGGGCTGATCTCATTGTAAGATTTAAATTCAATATATTTAGAATGGTTGACTGAATTGGATCTTGTGTGTGTGTGTGTGTGTGTGTGTGTGTGTGACAGAGAGAGAGAGAGAGAGAGAGAGAGAGAAAGCCTTTTTATGGGATCATCTCATTATAAGATTCAAATTCAATATATTTAGACTGGTTGACTGAATTTGATCCTGTGTGTCTCTCTGTGCATGTGTGTTTCCATATGTGTCCATATTTGTGATTGTGTGACTGTTATACTTTTTTTTGCTGATTTTTTTTTCATTTAACAATTACATTTGAAGGATCCTTAGCATGTTCAGCATTTTTTCAGCTGTCCATTTTGCTTTTCCAATTTTTCTGTTTAAGTTATTACTATTGTGCTGAATCATACTATTTCTGCTATTTTATAAGATTTGTGCTAAATATAGTATTTCTGCCAAATATAGTATTTCTGATTAATTATAGTTTTTCTACTAAATCATAGTACAGTATTTTTGCTTTTATAGGATTTTTATAGGATATTTATATGCTTAATATACTATTTCTGCTTTTTATAGGATTTGTGCTTAATATAGTATTTTTGCTTTTTATAGGATTTGTGCTTAATACAGTATTTCTGCTAAATGTAGTATTTATGCTTAATCATACTATTTCTATATATTTTTGCCAGGTCCTCTGTGAGGACTGAGACATTCAAATTTACATATCAGGGCCTGCACGGCTTCCCAGCCAGCCAATCATATCTGAGGTCTGCCGTTTCTTCTCTCGTCATATCTCAGCGATGGATGTACAAAGAGCAATGAAAATCGCAGTCAAAGTACACCAAAGTCCGCTGATTCGCCCAGTACAAGAATTATGCTTCTAGTCCACCTAGTTTTTGAGTTACACGACGTTTTGTAACTCCAAAAAATGGCGCTCTTTGCCTCTCACCGCGATCTAATTCTGACTGTTCATCACTCTGTTTTCCAGGCACTCGTTCTCTTTCCCAGTGGCACAGTTTGTAATGACACAGGTCTGCAACCCAAAGGTCGTGGGTTCAATTCCACCTTGGTCAACATGTTTTTTTTACCTACAATTTACTACGCTATCACAGACCACTAATTCATATTGATCATTTATTACAATTCTGCAAAATTTTTTCATTTTAGCAGCTTTTCTAATATGGACCTCAGATTCTTGTTAACACTCCATGGCACAAATACTGTTCCCTTTAGGCTCTGTGTATGTGTGTGTGTATCAATATTTCTCCCATTTTAAAGTATTACTCCTCCATAATTGTATTTCTGTTAAATCAAAGTACTTTTACTACATCTTAGTACTTCTGCTCAATCATAGTATTTTGCCAAATCATGGTTTTTGTGCCAAATCATAATATTTGTGTTATGTTATAGTATTACTAAGTGGAGGAATTTCTGTCATGTTACAGTATATGTGCTGATTACAGTATTTCTGTATAATAGAATTTTGGCAAATCACCTCAGACTAACACAAAGTCTGAAAACTCACCATACAAAGTCAATGGAGAGTTTGTTCAAAATCACCGCTGGATTTCTGTAATGAGAGGCATTTTCGAATCGTCATATCTCCCGAACGAAGCGAAGTTAAGACATGAGACTTGTGCCAATATATCTTCAGACACTCCTGACGCTCACAATTCAAGAATTTTTTTCTCACCTATTACCATTTGGCCATGAATTGGGTTTGTTTGAGGGTAGGAAATTTGTCCCTCGCTCAGATTTCTTCAGATTTCAAACTCTGGAAATGAGGCACTTTTTTCTCTCGTCATATCTTTTTGATGGATTTCCACACAGACCTGAAAATTTCCATGACTGTTCACCAAAGCCTGCTGTCTCTTACGGTGAAAGAATGATATTGATACTCCAAATAGATTTACAGTTAGAAAGCGTTGTTTGAGGGCAAGTCAAGGCAGTTTTCGCTTTGCCTCTACTCAGTTATGGTGCATTAGAAGTCAAATATCTTCAATAATTCATATTTTAATGATAAATTGTCAACATTTTAAGATTCCCCCATCTCTTCTGAACAAAACGGTGTAAGAATGACTGTTCTAGCCCCTACGGTTAGGAAATTATAGCCATTTGTTTGAGGGGAATGCTCACTATGAAAAATAGACTGCACAAATCCTGTCTCTGTGCTGTGTGTGTGTAAAAACAGGTGCACCTGTTTTGGCGGGAAAAAGTACACAGCCTCTCTGATTGGTGGATTCAAATTTAGCAGCTCCCAGGCTGCTTGACTGACCTAGAAACTTGATTTTCTCTCCCTGTGTGTGTGTGTGTGTGTGTGTGTGTGTGTGACAGAGAGGGTGAGAGAGAGTTTTTATGGGAGCATCTTATTGTATGATTTAAATTCAATATATTTAGACTGGTTGACTGAATTTGATCCTGTGTGTCTCTCTCTACATGTGTGTTTCCATATGTGTCCATATTTGTGATTGTGTGACTGTTATACTTTTTTTTGCTGATTTTTTTTCATTTAACAATTAAATTTGAGGGACCCTTAGCATGTTCAGGATTTTTTCAGCTGTCCATTTTGCTTTTCCAATTTTTCTATTTAAGTTATTACTATTGTGCTAAGTCATAGCATTTCTGCTGCTTTTCAGTATTTGTGCTAAATACAGCATTTCTGCTAAATCATACTATTTCTGCTATTTTATGGGATTTGTGCTTAATACAGCATTTCTGCTAAATCATACTATTTCTGCTATTTCACAAGATTTGTGCTAAATATAGTGTTTCTGCTAAAAAATAGTATTTCTGCCAAATATAGTATTTTTGATTACTTATAGTTTTTCTACCAAATCATAGTACAGTTTTACTTCTTTTTATATGGCTTCTAAGACAACCAATCATATCTGAGGGCTGGCACATTCAAATTTGCATATTGGGGCATCAATGGCTTCTAAGACAACCAATCATATCTGAGGCCTGGCACATTCAAATTTGCATATTGTTGCCTTCATGGCTTCCCAGCCAGCCAATCATATCTGAGGGCTGGCACATTCAAATTTGCATACCGGGACCTTCGTGGCTTCTAAGCCAACCAATCATCTATCTCATATATCTCTAATATTTCATATTTTTATTTTAAATGGTCAACATTTCAAGATTCCCCCATGTCTTCTGAACAAAACGGTCTAAGAATGACCGTTTTAGCCCCTACGGTTAGGAATTTATGTCTGTTTGTTTGAGGGGAATCCTGACTATGAGAAATAGACTGCAAAAATCCTGTCTCTCTCTCTGTGTTGCGTGTGTAAAAGCCTGCACTTGGTGCACCAGTTTTGGCGGGAAAAAGCACACAGCCTCTCTGATTGGTGGATTCAAATTAAGAAGCTCACAGCTGTTTGACTGACCTAGAAACATGCTGTTCACAGCCCCTGTTCACTTGCTGATGCTGCTGTGTGTGTGTGTGTGTGTGTGTGTGTGTGTGTGTGTATGTGTGTGTGTGTGTGTGTGTGTAAGAGAGAGAGAGAAAGAAAGACACACACACAAAGACCCTTTTTAGGGCAGCATCTCATTGTTGGATAAAAATATAATATATTCAGACTGGTTGACTGGCATAGACCCTGTCTGTGTGTGTCTCTCTGTACATTTGTGTATCCATATTTGATTTCTTGTGTATTTGTTGATTTGTGTATCCATATTTGATTTTGTGTGTATATGTTGGCTGTTCGTATTTGTTTTTTTTCTAAATGTATTTTTATTTTATTTTTTCACAGGTGAACAAAAAATAGTTTTCAGCGAAGTTAACCATGTTCAGTTTTTATTCAGCTTGTCATTTTACCTTTCCAATATTTTCACTTAAGTTATTACTATTCTGCTCAATCATAGTATCTGTTCTAAATCATTGTTATTAAGCTATATTGTAGGATTTCTGCTAAATCATAGTATTTCTACTATATTATATTTTTCTTTCTAAATATAGCATTTCTGCTATAGAGTAGTATTTCTGCTATGTTATAATATTTGTGCTAAACGGGAGTATTTTTGCTAAAACATAGTATTTATTTAAAATTACAATATTCATAGTATATTACAGTGTCTCTGGTAAATCACAGCATTTCTGCTATGTTGTACTGTTTTTCTAAATCATAGTATTTCTGTAATGTTTAAGAATGTTTGGCTAAATATATTCTTTCTGTTATCTTATACTATTTTTCCTAAATTCTTGTATTTTTGAGAAGTTATCGCGTTTCTGGTGAGTTACAATGTTTCTGCTAAGTTCCGCTATGCTATTGTATTTCTGCCAAGTATTATGTTTCCTCTAAGATATTGTAGTTCTGCTAAATTACTACATTTTAGCAAAGTTCCTTTGCTTCTGCAAAGTTTTTACAATTTCTGCAACTTTTCAGCTTTTTCAGCTATTTTTAGCAGACAGCTTCAGCGTTACAGCATCCAAACTGCATTTTCGCAGGAAATGCAAATTTTTCTAGTTTTAATTAGTGTTCAGAAAAGTCAGTCTCTGATGTTTAGTGGGTTCGTCTATGCCTATGGATCTGGCAGTTTGCCCATTGAAAAGTGACCATCAGTGCTGAAAGGTATTAAAGAAACATATTTTGCCATCAACGCATATTCTTTTTTAGGGAAAGCCTTTGAGCAAGGCAATCATACTGACAACTGCGGTACGTGTAATTGGGCAGTCCTTTGAGTTGGTGATGGGCTGTACAGGAATTTGTCAAGGGACTCTGCTGTCTTCATTCCTGTTCACCTCAGACTCTAAGGCATACAACCTACAGAAATACCATGACAGTTCTGCAGTGGCAGTGACAGCTATACTAAGACTTTACATTATTGTTCAAAAGGGTAAGAGCCCAACATGGGGCTTGAAACCATATCACCAAACAGAAAGTTGTAACGCTTTCAACAAAAACCCTCAATTATTTTACGTCCTTTATTTTAGGCCATGATGGAGCTATAAGACAGTAGCACATGCAAGATGAAACCTTAAAATGTAGGATTTCAAACTGCACTTCATGTTATGAGTTTAAAACTTTCATCAGGACACTTTAATGAAATCTAAAGACAAAAGCTTTGTCAGAAGTGGGATTTGAACCCACACCTTTCTTTAGAACATATAAGAGGCCTTTTGTTGCTCAGGTGCATGACATTTACCAAAGCTGACCAAAGCCACTTGGAAAGCTGGGGTCCATTTTGTAATGAAGTACTGTAGTCCGCCTCTGATTTATGAACAACATAGCCATATACTTCATCTGGTTTACAATGCAGAGGCTCATATCATTGGCAGAATCCCCTCCATAGAACAAATTACTCCAGTGTTTCTGCAGTTTTACTGGCTTCCTCTAAAATACCAGATGGCCATCTTCTCAGAACCTCTGCTACTCTAAGATGCTGTTATTACCAAATCATGTCACTGATCTAGTACTATTTGTGTTAAGTGTGTAAGAGTCCATATTGCAATTGAAAGCCAGTTTCTTTTCCACTAAATCAGGGGTTTCCACTCCACTCCTGGAGAGCTAATATCCTGCTGCTTTTAGATGCATCATTGTTCCCACACATCTGAATGTGACAGACTGCCTAGTCTACTGTCTTGGCAGTCTATAGATTTACATGTAGTGCATGTAAATCTTTATAAGAAGTATGATTTCAGAGCACAGTTCATGTCATGAGTTTAAAACAAACTTTCATCAAGCAATTTGAATGAAATCTAAAGAAAAAAGCTTTGTCCGGAGTAAGATTTGAAACAACTCCTGTATTTGAAAAGCATACCGGTAAGTTCCTTTGGCTAGGCTTGAAGAAGGAAAGGTCAATTTTGCAGTCCAATATCTTTGACTACCTTTGACTAACAGATCAGTAGCCACACACTCACTTTAGATGTTTAGGTGAAAAAGTTTACACCTTTTTTTCATCTTACGACTGCCTTTGAATGAGTGGTTGTAAGCAGATTGCATGGAGGCCAGCTTGTCTGCAAATACTTACTAACCATTTATGTGGAAGGAGTTTAATGTGCACGTGGCAATAAATACTTGAAATGAAATTATTTGGTTGTGTTTCTCTTTTTCTTTTGTGGAAATATAGACATGAAATGTCAATAAAAAATTTTTATCCAGAGGATTTGAACCCACACCCAAACACATAAGTGCCACTAGCTGGAATTGATGGATGACATTTAACAAAGTCAACCAATGCCACTAGGAAAACAGCGGTCCTTTCTTGAGTCCAGTATCTTACGCCTTTATAAGATCTCAGTCATCAACCATGTGGAAGTCTTAAGCTCCTGACATCAAGGACTTAACAATAACTAACTAAATGATATAGGCGGAAAACACCCTTGTCTGAAATATGTAAAAGATAAGGAATAAATACTGCTGACCAGCAGGAGCTTATTTAACTCATCCACATTTAGCAACGTCAGGAAGTCATTGCTTTCTATGTGACTGTAAAGTCTAGATAGATAACATTGTTTTTAGACTGGCAGGATGAGTGGGTATTCTAAGTAGCCCAAACCAAGGCTTTAGTCCTTCCTGTTAAAAGGGTCCTATAGACTTTTAATAAAATTCTGTGTTCAACTCTCATGCCTGGCAAGCTTTTGTCTCCAGATTTAAAGTTGCAATGAACTCTTGAGCCCATGAAATTAAAAGTAATTGAAATTAAAATTATCTGATTATGTTTTGTGTGGAACAGATGGTAAACTTTCATCAAACAGCTTGGATAAAATCGTTGGCAGGGGTTTGGCTTGAACCAGTGCCTTGATTTGGATGTTAGTTGTCACTTTGGTCAGGAAAGAGGAGATTTTTAGTGCCGTAAACTACTTAGCTAGCTGGACAAGTGGATAACAATGCTCATACAACTCCATATGAACCTAAAATTGCTTAGAAAGGTGTTTACAAGTGATATATTTTTGACTCTACTTGTGTTTTGTACTTTAACTTAAAGAGACATCACAGATAAACCTGTGCTAAACAGTCTATTGGACATATGAATGAATGAATGCAAGTGTACAACATGTTAGAAAAGCTATTTGTCAAGTGTGGGATTTCAACCTATACTTATACAATTTAGAACGCAAAAGTGGATGTGGATAACACTTCGTTACAAACAGCACATCAAAGTGAACCAAACCCACTGAGGTAACCAGCCTTCAGTCAAGGTTTTAAGACCACTTCTGACGAACAGAACACAAAAGACAATGTTGCTTTACATGCAACCAAATGTGAAGAATGAGTCCATAACTTTCTCAGTGAGAGATAGTTCATCAACATGAACCAAAGTTACTTGCACTGAAGCAGTCTGGTATCTTTGACCACTTCTGACTTGCAGCATGATGTACAGAGCAAAGAGGAAGTTGAAATTACAGCTAGAGAAACATATTTGGTGGGTGAACATCTTATCTTGTTACTATACTGAAGAAGTCCTCACCATCAGAGCTCAATGAACTGTAACCTCATGTACATGTGATGAAGATGTTGAAGACTAGTCTTTACCCACTTAAGATCACAAGTTTCAAGACTTTCAATTGTATGCTGTTTGCATATATAATGTGGGGTCTTTGGATAATAGGATGGACAAGCTCTAACTGCTAATTAAGACCCTCAGGGCTCTTCACAGGAAGACCGCTGCTGAATGAAGGCTAAAGACTAAAGCTTTGTCAAGAGGGGGATTTGAACCCACACCTTTGTTTAGAATATAAAAGTGTCAGCGGTGTGTTCTGATGGCAGGCATTTACCAAGGACAACCAAAGCCACTTGGGAAGCAGAGGTACGTTTTGTAATCTAGTATCTTAAAGCACATCGGACTACCAGAAAGCTAACCACAACAAAGTCCCATCTAAATAACATCAAAAGGCGTTTTAGATGTTACAAATGCCTGTTGGCAAGTTTAGACCCAATTTTCATCTGTGGATGATACCTGGGTCAAGATTCAATCCAGGTTTGGCAAGTCAAGTTGACATCAACTCAAGTGCTTAAGTCTTTCATAGGTGAGATCTTTCATAAACATTTGTGCCATATGCAATCCTGTATTTTAAAACAGGTTTTAAAAGTTAAAACCACAAAAGTCAAAAGCAAGCAGGTTATAAAAATCATTACCAAGTGGCCCAAAGGTGCCAGATTCAAGGGCAGAATCGTTACTAACTGAAGGACATCTGACTATAAAAAGAGTGTAGCCTCAAATCTGACCCCTCGCAAGAATTTCATGGAATTTGCATGGAAGATGCCAACACGTCTCCAACAACTTTTTCACAAATGACAAAGTGGTAGTGAAACTTGAGAAAATGGTACAAATATGCTCAGACTTGAACTAACCCTGATCAGCTGGTGTGGAACAGAACAAAAAGAGTTGCCGATCACAGAGTTACTCTAACTGGAATTTATTTTTAAGCTCTTAGTTTGTTGAGCATTCTTCCTGGAATAGCGCCTTTCTATCAGAAACACCAAATAAAAACAATGCAATACTTTTAGCAGAAATATCCTGGATGAGCCCCCATTTTAAGATAAATGTCATGGTTCACTCTGATGCATGTTCATGTTCCTTGATCAGCTGAATTAAAATGGAGGATCTGCTTTTTATAATTACTTTGGCTAGTTTTGATGGAAGGCATATATTTACTCATAGCTATGGTGAAACCTGGGATAGAAGCCCCACTGATGATAGCTTTCTTTCTCCACTTATGCAAATGCTTCACTCATGTTGATCATACTGTTGTATGGTGAAAGTTGTTTTAAGTAACTCTGATCAGCTGTTGGGGAACAAAAAACTCAGAGTTGTAGATCTCAGAGTTACTCCAATTTAGAACTTAATTTTAAGATCATAGTTTAAAAACCAATTTAGAGATCCCAAGACTTTCATCGAAAATCTTCCAGATGAGCCCACAACCAAAAACAGGCCTTAAAGAGTTCCTTCTGTGCCACCTGGGTTAGCCAAGCTACAGGCAATGTAAAACTGTAAATACACCATATAAGAGATGGTTAGGTACAATTGTTGATTAAAATTTGATGGGAGGCATATATCAAAAATGTGAAGCTGCTACTATCTAGATGGGAGTAAGCGTTGGATAGAGGTCTTTGTGTAATTCAGTGATAGATTTGATCTGTTCCCTGAGGGTCTTAATCAACAGTTAGAGCTTGTCCATCCTATTATCCAAAGACCCCACATTATATATGCAAACAGGATACAATTGAAAGTCTTGAAACTTGTGATCTTAAGACTAGTCTTCAGCAATTTCATCACATGTATATGAGCTTACTGTTCATTGAGCTCTGATGGTGAGGACTTCTTCAGTATAGTAACCAGTTGAGATGTTCACCCACCAAATATGTTTCTCTAGCTGTAGTTTCACCTTCTTTGCTCTGTACAAAATGCTGCAAGTCAGAAGTGGTCAAAGATACCAAACAGCTTCAGTGCAAGTAACTTTGGTTCATGTTGATGAACTATCTCTCAGTGAAACACTTACGGACTTGTTCTTCAAGTTTGGTTGCATGTAAAGCAACATTGTCTTTTGTGTTCTGTTCGTCAGAAGTGGTCTTAAAACCTTGACTGAAGGCTGGTTACCTCAGTGGGTTTGGTTCACTTTGATGTGCTGTTTGCAACAAAGTGTTATCCCCATCCACTTTTGCATTCTAAATTGTATAAGTATAGGTTCAAATCCCACACCTTACATGTTGTGCACTTTCATTCATTCATATGTCCAATAGACTGTTTAGCACAGGTTTATCTGTGATGTCTCTTTAAGTTAAAGTACAAAACACAAGTAGAGTCAGACGTATATCACTTGTAAACTTTTTTCTAAGCACATTTAAGTTTTCATATGGAGTATTATTAGCATTCCTTTCCGCTTGTCCAGATAGCTAAGTGGTTTACGGCACCAAAAAACTCCTCTTTCCTAACCAAAGTAACATCTAGTATCCAAATGGAGACACTGGTTCAACCCCTGCCAAAGCTTTTGTCTTCAGATTTTATCCAAGCTGTTTGATGACATTTTACAATCTGCTCCACACAATTATTTCCCTTGCAGTTGATATTAGCAACTACCCCAAGGAATCTTCATGGCTTCACTGCAAACTGTAGCCTGTAAACATGGGAAATGGTGGACATAAGCCAGGGATGAGCTGTGTAGGCCACTCCAGCGATGACACAGGATGATTGCTTGGTGACGTGTCATTTGTTTTAAAGTCATCTTTCACTGCTGTTTTTAAGTAAAGCTATGTTAGTAAAAGAAATCTGCTTTAACACTTACATGTGATTTGAACCATTACAGTATAATGCATAATCTATTGGACATAAGAAGTAAGGCAGCTGTAGTACATGTAAGAAAAGTTCTCTTTTAGAAGTGGGATTTGAACCCATACCTGCATTTGAAGGCCATAAGTGACATTAGAGCTCTCTGATGGAAGGAGGCCAACAAAGTGACCCAATGTCACTTGAAACACTGTTGTTTATTCTTGAGTCCAGCATCTTCACAATCAACTGGAATAAGACCATTTCTGCTACTGCTACTATAGCCCAGCAAGCCCAGTTGGCAAAAGACAAGACTTTGCAATACGTTGGGCCTTCCTTTGATTTCCAGCCCAGCTTGTTCAGTTGGCAAGGCATGGCAAGTGGTTAACTGACTGGTTCCTATAACGCAATTTACTCTATTGGAGCACTCAAAGTGCTTTATACAACATGCCTCATACATCCATTTATATGAGCACTTTTTCTACATAAGTAGAAAGAAAAGAAAAGAAAAAGCCAAGTATACCACCAGAGGGCGACTTGGGATCTTGCCCTATGACACTTCAGCATGCAGGCAGGAGCAGCCAGGGCTTGAACCACCAACCTTCTTAGTTAATAGAGTGATAATCCTACCAGAGGATAAGACTCAGAATCTCATGATGCAGTTTCAAGCCCCATATGTAAGAGGTGTACCGACAGTCTGAGGTGAACAGATGGATGATAGAGCTAATTCCAGATGAACTCCAAAGGATTTTTCGAAGTTCAGGGGACCAAGTTCATTTTAGTTTTGAACATAAATTTTCCACTTGAGTGAAAACTAAAGACTAAATCTTTGTTAGAATTTAGGTTTGAAATATCCTTTTGGAGACCAGATATCAGAAAAGGAGCTGTTTTCAGTGTTTTAGCCCACTAAGCCATGCTGGCAAGCGTAGTGAAGAGCTCATAAAAGTCCATTCAAACATTACGGTTGTTTAGAAAGAATTTCATATGCAACTGTTAAGGGAAAATCCCAAATGGCAAACTGCAAATATAAACAGAACACAATGAGACAGCGTAATGAATCACATGTACATGGGTGAGCGTCTCAGAAGAGAGTCACACAGTGTACCTTTTTATTCGTGCATTTATAGTCACTGGTGCCCACAACAGGGCGGCGTATTTTCGCTCTTCTCAGAAAAATGACTATACAACAGTATGTGGCTATCTTGCTGGAACATTCCGTTCCTCTTTTTATCAAGACATGTTACACAGGCGTGCTCTCCCGCCCAGCAGGCCGTCCAAGGACGAGCTTCCGGCAAGCAATATGAATCACAAACAGCAATGCATTTAATAAAAATCTTTTTGCATTTCCCTCCTGTTGTTTGACTTCTCTAATAGTTAAACAATCTGTTTGTTATCTATGCATGATTTCTTGGCTTGGCATTTTTAATCAGCATGTCATTCACAGATCAATTACAACATCATAGATAAGTCATCTTTAGGAGGGTCATCTTCGTCTTCGTCCATGGGCAGGGTCAAGTACGCCTGTACACGGACTGCAACAACTTTATTTATCATTGATTGTATACATGGCAAAATACAAGTGGTAAAACAACAGAGTAAAAGTAAAAGAACTCCAACAAAGACCAGTCCTTTTATTAAAAGAGATTTCCAGGAACCACTTAACAGCCAGGTAAGCCAGTCTTCAGTGTTCGTGACGTAGTCCTGTTGCTGAGCGTCCCTGAGTTGTTTCAGCGTGCGTAAGGCGTCGGTCATGTTGGAAGAGTGAACATTATCTGGAATGTATGTACAGCATGTGTTGTTAAAGAGGACACATAGTCCTCCCTTTTCAGCGAGGATCATGTCTAACGCCACCCTGTGTTGCATTACTGCAATGCGCAGAGCGTCAATTTCTTGATTCTGTTTATCGTTTATGTTACAGGATGCATTCAGGAACAGTCCAAAACGGTAGTCCAGAGTTTCAATTCGTAAAGCATGTTTTCCGACTCCTACCCAGGGAAACAGGGCGTGGGTCTCTTTCTGGCCGGTTGTCCAAAGCTTAAATTCCTGTGGAACATCTGATCCCCAGATAGGGTCATGTGGTTGTACTACAGAGACGTCTCGTCGTCGTCGGGTCCTTGTGGCGTTTCCCGTAGAAAGTGGTGTGGCGTTTTGAAGGTGTGATCTGAGATGAAGATGGGAGCGCAAACTCCGGTCCACCCTGGAGGTAGTATGAAATAAGCACGTTGTCCACATAGCCAGGCCATTCCTTGCACCCAGTAGGTGCCATTAGAGGGGTTGGCTGTGTTCACAGGGGCACCTTCTCCGTTTCCAGCGGTCTGATTACAATTAGTGGTGTTTCCAAGCGGTCTGTTACCGTTGTCTTGCCGGTAGCACATGGAGTGGTTCTTCCCTGGGGTTTGGTCCAAGAACACTGGGAAGTGAATGGATGTGTTCCGGTTCGTCACGTTGAAGTTGATCCAGAAAAGTTGATCACACGTTCCATTGTCTAATCCAGCGTTTTCAGTGGTGATCAACTCATATTGTGGATGTCCCATAAACATACTAAACAGGTTAAGCGAGTGAATGGTAGAGCTTGTCTCATTAATGATGATTTTCTTATGTTGATAGCCAATGCCCGCGAAACTGGCAGCGCACTTGGCTTGTGTTTTATTCATGTAGTCTCCATAAAAGGTGGGATGTGTCGAGGTGCATGGCATGTGGGAGCAGACGTAACATGCAGTGTTGTTAGGCTCTCCCTTAGTTCTGTCATGTACGTAGCGATGCCATGCGTTATTCATCCATGGGTGAATGTGGTCTTGTGTCATGTCACGAAGGTGTGAGTTGTCATGTGTCCACCTTGTCTGTAGGTGGTGTTGTTTGTCTTCTTTATTGTCCTCGAAAAGCGCGAGGAGTCCTGCTAGGAGCAGGAGGACAGCTGCTAGGACGGCGAGTGTCTTCATGACAGCCAAACACACCTAGATCCTCGGGTGAGTAGACTACTGGCGAGAAGTAGAGGGCGGGATATACCCAATCAGCCCTCTCTTCACCAGGTAGATCACCAGAAGGTAGGGGTGCTGGAGTCTATGAGTCTAGGCTGTCACTCACTTTCTTGCAGTGGCTTTGGTGAATCCAAGATGGTCTCTCTGCTATCTTACAGGCAGTTGGTGTGGTGATAAGCACTTGGTATGGGCCTTCCCAGCGCGGCAAGCTCCAATTCTTTCTCTGGAGAACTCGAATCAGGACCCAATCACCTGGCTTCAACCTGCAAGATACTGGAGAAGATTCAGAAGGCAGTTTATTGTTTAAAACAATATCTTTGTTTTCCAGCAGTTTTGACATCCATTCTGCTAGTGTAGTTTCTCTGATTGATTTGTCTAAAGGCTCACTTGTGATTGGCAGCGGAAATGGTCTGCCATGAATGATTTCAAAAGGCGTAAGTTTTTGTGAACCTTGTGTTAATCTCATCCACATTTTTACTAGGCCTATGCACTCTGGCCACGGCCTTCCTGTTTCTTCCATACATTTTCTAAATCTCTGTTTTATTGTGCCGTTTGTCCTTTCTACTAGGCCGGCACTTTGAGGATGATAAGCACAGTGATATTTGATGTTAAACCCTAGTGCTTCAGAGACTTTGCTGATTACCTTGTTGACAAAATGTGTCCCATTATCTGATCTTATTAGAGTGGGGATGCCATATGTTGGAATGAAATGGTTACATAAGCATTTTGCTACTGAAATGGCATCTGCTTTCTTTACTGGATAGATTTCTGGCCATTTTGAGAATACGTCTATGATCACTAGAGCGTATTTTGAGCCTTGACATTCATTTAGTTCAATAAAATCCATGTGGATTCGTGTGGAAAGGATGAGGTGGTGTGGGAAAATGACCTCTTCTTGGTCTGAGATTCCTTTGTGCATTGTGTTTTTTGTTTTTTTTGGCAAATCGTGCATGTTCTGACAAATTCTTTTGCTGAAGTTTCGAAATTTAGAGTGTAAAAAATTTAGAGTGTAAAAGTGTTTTGGAGATTATATCTACTATCCCTCCTGTTGACACATGGAGAGTAACTCCATGTGTCACTAAGGCTGCTGTTGTGTGTAGAGATTTTGGAAGTATTGGTTTTCCTTCACAAATCATCAAGTCATCTCTTAGTTGCGCTCCGCATTTCAGCCATTTCTTTTGCTCAGCTGTGGGAGCTGCTTTTTGTTCATCCTTTGTCAGTAAAATTGTTTCCCTTTGTAATTTCATAGTCATTCTTCTGATGTGCTGCACACTTGCAAATTGCTAAATGTCGCATCACATGAGGAGTTTCCTCCCATGTAAACAGATGTGTGCCATGATAAAACCTTCTCTACACACTAGAAACAAGAAACTAATTTCAACCGTTGTTACATCTTATTCACTTATTTCATAATACAGTTATTTTTTCAAATCTAATATCAATCAACTAATTTGCATATCAGCTTATAATGTGCTAAATTGACAGGTCAACAGAAATGCACGTTCAAAAGATTATCACAAAAGAGAATTTCCTCCATACAGTAAATTACTTGAGTTGCATCAATCAAGGAGAAAGCATCTCACAATTTATTGTATTACCAACTAAATTTTTTGTCTGATCACTGCTTGGTCATACCAGACTCTCTCTGTGTCTTTATTTTTCCTTCTCTGTTTTCACAAACGTTTCACCTATTGTCCTGCAAGCTGGAGAGTTAAATGTCAGTAGTGGGTAAATTCAGCAGTTGATAACAAAACTATTAAGTTTTTCCTGTTTTAACACCAATGTGAGATATAGAGGCGCACATATAGTGTGTGCTCTAGTGTAAGCTGCTCTTCATTGCATGTATGTGTGTTAGTACGCTTGCATGCAGGGCCTCTGGGCCTGTCTCACCCAAAAGGGCATTTTCTTAACAGTTGCCTTTCACTCGCGTGTGTTAAGAAAGGCAAATGTGCTTGTAGCAGTTGTGAGATTATATTACATTATACCTGTAATCAAAATGAGTGAATCATGATACTGCTGTAGGCCACATCATACTTCTTGTGTAATCAGTATATAGTTTTAGTTTGCATCACACTTCTTAGTTAAAAGAATATGAAAATCATTAGATTTATTAGATAGGTTTGTATTATCCTATACTGCTGATTTACTGTGAGTGAGTTACACTGTTTCATGACATTTCATACTGCCGAGTTATGAAGAGAATATTGTATTCAGAGAGTAGGGGCCTCTCTCTTTTTTTTTTCTTTGTGATAGTAAAGAGAACAGAGCACATGCCACGGGAGCGTCACCCCCACCCTTGGTGGAAGCAGAAAAACAGGGAGCCAAGGTCATAACTCAGGCTCACAAAGAGTCAGAAAGAATGTGAATACTTAGTTTTTTGGCTGTGGCGCATTTTGTATGGCTTCTTTTCTTTGTTTAGTAGCTTTCTGCCTTCACCTGAGGGTGTGCCCTAAGCATGTGACTTCAGGTCTCCATAATTGGAGTTTATTTAAAGATAAATAAGATGATTTCATATATTGCTCGCAGATCATGCACTAGACGGTATGTTGCAGTAATAGCCTGCTTCAACACTTAAGCAAAACATCACTCTTTGTTTTATTATTATTATTATTATTATCCTGTCTCAAAACAGAAAATGAAATTGTAGTTGTTCTTGGCTGAGAAACACAAAACCTCTCCTTTTTTTCTTTTTTTTTCAAAACAAGAAACTAAGTTTTAATTTTTCAGCCTTGTCACATAAAACAAAACAGACAACCCAGCTCTCAGCTGGCTCTGGACTTATCATCATCAAGGACGCATGGTGAGAGCCACTTCAGAAGTTACAGTGCTCATTACTCAAGCAACATTTAAAAAAGGAACAAAAAACAAAACTCAGCACACTACACAGAGAACAACAACAAGACACAACTGAAGGTGTTGTTCTTGTTTGTTCTCCTTGAATTTTAGAATAAAGTTATTACATCTCCATTAGTAAATCATATGCCTAATCATTATGTGCCACTGTGATCCACAAGTATGATCACAAATTTATTTTCCAAACTTACTAAGCAAACAAACAAAAATAAAACAAATTGCCTATGGCATCATCAAGGCTTTGCGTTCATATTAATTGAGTGTAAGCTGCTTTCTTCATTGCAAATATTTATTACAATACGGTTTAATTCATGCATCTTATCACAGAGTTCTAAATTCAACCTATCTCCTCACACACACACGGTTTCCTGTCACCGACAGGCACACATTTCCTGTTTCTGCAGACTCTGTCTTTCATTGTATTTATAGTCTAAAAACCCTCTTTAATTCTACTAAAAACAATCTAAATCCCTTGATCTAAAAACGATACACCTTTATTTCACACACACTTTTAAATTGAGCTCTTTCAGACATCAGGAATCATCACACACACTGCCTTTTCTCTCAAACTTCCACTCGTTCACACACTCTACTATGAACCTTTGTAGTGTTATTATTACTTATGTTTTATTATTTTTGTACAAATCACACCCAATCACTCAAAACCTACTACTCACAGCATTCACACAGTTAAAATCACTCAAAATATGCTTTCATACGAGTATTTCAGACATGCTTTTCAAGATATATAGAGGTCACTCACTGTACATCCACAGTAATGAATTCAAACTCTATTTATACAATTGTAGTGAGCAAAACCAGCATCTCCATGCGCGTCACCGCTCCTCATTAGCTTGGTAGTGTCCACATATTTAATTCAGCTTCTCAATCTTGTAGCTTTAGCTGTTGTATACAGGGTTTGGCTCATTAGTTGTTAGTATAGGTTTGCTCTTCATCTTAACAAAGTCTCATCTAAGATGACAGGTTTACAAGCAGGTCAAGTGTCTCTATGCACCTGATTAGTGTAGTTATTTCCTTATTTTCTTCATCTCCTATATCATTGTACTGAGTTTGAGCAAACCTTAAGCTTGAATCAGACTACTTTTAACAATCTTCCACCTCGCATCATAACTGACTGAGGTGCCTCTTCCTATTAATAGTATGTCATTATTAATGTTATCGTTGTATTGTTTTTCCTTTTTTATAACAGCAACAGTATATTACAATACACTACTTTACTACTAATATACAATAGTATATTAGTTTATATTTTATTATGTATCCATCACGGGTCTGTGTGAATCTGCAGCTTCACACCTTCCCAAGCTGGAGACATTTTCCTTGGCTGAACAATGACACAGCCTTAATATGCCTTATGCATCTCTCTTTTTTATTTGATATATTTTGTGTGAATTATCTGGTTTCACACATTCTATTCATTCAGCTTGGTTGTATTCCCAATTTTGTTTCATTGCTTTAATTTAAGTTAACCTTAATTTAACCTTTTGTTTATTCCACTTCATTCCTCTTTCCATGCTTTAAAATATTACAACTCTTGTGTATGCTTTGATTTCTTTTTAGCTTCCTTTTCAGTATTTATTTCTGCTTGGAGGGTTTCTTATAATTTAGTTAATGCATTTTCCCTCCCACGTGGGACATTTAGTTTTCTTTGGATTTCTCCATCTATATGCACTAATTTGTCCGGCACCTGGACATTTCTTTTCTAGCCACTGCTCGTCAGCAGTGAGTTTTGTTGTTTTATTACCCATTATTAGTTTATGCTTCTTTTAGCGCTTAGTAATACACACACACCTGCGGCGCTTTCACTGGCACGAGAACAGAGAGGTAGCTGACACGCCCTTCTACTTTCAAGCTATTCTTGAAAGCGGTGTCACCTTTACGTGATGAAACACGACCTTCCTCTCAGTTCACCAGTACTTCAGCGACCAACAGTAAACAAAGTAGTGGAATAGTTCAGCCTCCTTATTGTGCTGTAAAAAAATCAACTTATTCCACCAACATAAACAAACAGTATAGAACAAACAATTTTTAGACGCGCGTTATCTTTAGCTACCAGTCCTCAAGACGAGCTTAATGCTTCCAGCCCCTCTGGGCGAGCTAGCTACCAGTCCTCAAGACGAGCTTAATGCTTCCAGCCCCTCTGGGCGAGCCTATTTTACCCTCTGCGGGGAGCTACCAATCCCTCTGGATGAGCTCTATTTTATTTTATGGCTTCCAGCCGCTCTTGGGCGAGCCTATTCTCTAAGTTTTGTTTTCGCAAACTTTCACTGTCTCAAAGTTTTCCGTCTTACCTTAGTGGTGGTTTCTTCAGATGCACCCGATCAGCCCCCGACGGTGCGGACCGCTTGTAAAACGTTGGCCAAGACCCGAATTCACGTCCTTGGACTTTATCACACACCTAGTGCGTGAGCTGCCGGCAGACTTCAACGTGGGCTTCTCGCACAGACGGGATCTGGTGAGGTGCCTCTTATGGGAGCTGCTTTAAATAGCCCATCCCATCCGGCTTGAAGGACCAAGAAATGTTAAGGGAAAATCCCAAATGGCAAACTGCAAATATAAACAGAACACAATGAGACAGCGTAATGAATCACATGTACATGGGTGAGCATCTCAGAAGAGAGTCACACAGTGTACCTTTTTATTCGTGCATTTATAGTCACTGGTGCCCACACAACAGGGCGGCGTATTTTCGCTCTTCTCAGAAAAATGACTATACAACAGTATGTGGCTATCTTGCTGGAACATTCCGTTCCTCTTTTTATCAAGACATGTTACACAGGCGTGCTCTCCCGCCCAGCAGGCCGTCCAAGGACGAGCTTCCGGCAAGCAATATGAATCACAAACAGCAATGCATTTAATAAAAATATTTTTGCAGCAACCTATTCCTGACTGTACTTGTGTTTTGTTGTTTTACTTAAAGAATTATTACAGCTACGCCTGTGCTATACAGTCTACTGAACGTATGAATGAATGCAAGTGTACTCCATGTAAGAAAAAGCATTTGTCAGGCGTGGGACTTGAACCTACAGCCAGATGTGGATTGCAAAAGTGACGCTAGAGTACTTTAATGGAAACTGCATATCAAAGTGAACCAACGACACTTGCTTGTCTAGGCTTTAGTCTAGTTTCTTAGACCAGTGGTCCCCAATTTTTTTTGCACCACAGAGCGGTTTATGTCCGACAATATTTTCACGGACCGGCCTTTAAGGTGTTGCGGATAAATACAACAAAATAAAACCAGGACTGGTACCAAAAAAAGATTTATTCATTATAACACAGGAAAAGACCCTGGGAAACCGAGTTAACAATAACAAGGATAACAAAATAAGAATGAAAACCCTAATATTCACACCAGAGCCTCAACTCTTGTGGCCCAGTACTAAACGACTCACGGACCGGTACCAGTCCATGGCGCGGGGGTTGGGGACCTCTGTCTTAGAGTACTTCTGACTCTCTGAAGGCCAAGAACAAAGTCACTTTAGATGTTGCAACCATGTCTGAAGAATGAGCCTGGTGTCTAGTGTTTCGTTGGGTGATAGAGCTCAATATTTCAGTTGTGGATGTAGCACAAGAAAAATGATACCTTTATTAGGAGTGGAAATTCAGTTCTGAACATAAATTTTCACCAAACAACTTGAATGAAATCTGAAGACAAAATCTTTGGCAGGGGTTGGGTTCGAACTAAAACCCAAAATTGAAGGTCTGATTTGTCTTTGGTTCCTGAGCTCGTCAAGTTTTGGGTGAAAACTTAGTGGCACCACCATGTCCATCCAGCTCAGCCATCCAATTTTTTCCACTCATCCTAAGTAGAGAAGCCAAGCCTCTCCCTAGCCAAATTCTCTAGCTTTTCCAGGGAAGATCAAGGCATTCCCAGGTCAGGTGAGAGATATAATCTCTCCAGCATGTCTTGGGTCTGCCCAAGGGTTTCCTCTCGGTGGGACATCCCCGGAACACCTCGCCCAGAAGCTGCTCAAAAGGCATCTTTGTCAGATGCCTGGACCACCTCAACTGGCTCCTGTCGATGTGGAGGATTAGCAGCTCTAATTCAAATACACAATTCAAATACGCTGACAGTAGTTTGATGGAAAGAACTGAAACAAGCTGGTCGAAAGTCACTCCAGTTGTTGACTCCAGTTCCTTTAACAACTTCTGATTAAATATGACCTGGAGTTCACTTGAAACGTGAAAACAAACCAAACTACAGAGAAAAGCTACAAGTAAACTCATCAATTGATTCAAACCAGAGTAGTAAACTACAGGTCTAAAAACGCCCTAAGAGTCTTGTGCTCCAGCTGAGCTCATATATTGAAATACAATGTGGTTTTGAATTTTACATACATAATTTGGTTGATAGGGAATAATGTCACCAGATGTAATTTTTCTTGTTTCTTTGGAAATACTCACTGACTAGTAGCTGAGCGGCAATAAAACTTGTGAAGAAAGTAAATGAAGAAAGTTAAAACTTAAAAAAGAAAAAAAAATTAACTAACCACTAAGTAAGGTCAACTGGAATAGACAGCTCAGTCTCCACCAAATTAGAAATTATTGTAGCAGACACAAGAACTACACTCCTTGGTGGATGAAACCCTGGAAGGTGTGAGGTTTGAAACCGTTGTAGCAGCTGGCTTTTAGTTAATAAAGAGTCCATCCTTGAGCCAGGTATCTTTGTGTACTTGACCATCCTATCACCCTGGAAAAAAAGCTAGAAGGTAAGAGTCTCATGTAATTTAACAACAAACAACCCGAGTGAAATCAGAAGTGATTTCAAAGAATGCAATTGCATATGTCACAAATGTCTGTGTAGGATCTCATCCAGGTCCAAGAAGACTTAAGGAGTTGAGTTGAAGGCAACTTGAATTGCCAAAATTGGATTGGATCTCGATTCAGGTATCACCCACAAATGACAAATGAATCTAAACTTCTTCGCATGCATTTGTAAGATCTAAAATAGCTTTGTGGTTTGCTTTTGCCTGGTCAGAGGTGGTCTACAATACTTGACTCAAGAATGGACCCTTGTTTCCCAAGAGCCTTTGGCTGACATTGAGAAATGCCTTTGATCAAAAACACCAAAGTCTCTTTTGTTTTCTAAATAAAATTGTAGGTTCAAATCCCACAACTACCACAAAGCATTTCTCTTTAGATTTAGATTTTAGATTTGTAGAGATGGATGGATGTAACTGGAGGAGGGTATACGTAATATATGTCTTAATAGGGTTAAATGTTAACCCTAATCTTAACTGTTTCCAACCTGTGATCTAGAGTATGAGCAGTAAATGAATTGGTGCCTTCTGTTAAAATTTAGTGACGTTTTGGCAGAGGAGATAATCATAGATAGCTCAATTCCTAGAGCATGCATCTTAGGGATGCATGTTTGAATCCATGCTTGGTGACCAAGCCTGTGAACAATGATGGAAAAACTTAATGGAAATGAAAGCAGGCTTTCAGGTACAATAATAATAAGAATTCTAAAACATAGTTCTAGCTCAGGATCATGATTGGGTAAACGGATCATAGAGGGGCAGAGGTTCATCAGCAAAATCTGCAATTGTGGTGAAAATTCTAAAAACTATGATACTTCAGCATGCAGGAAGGAGCAGCCAGGGCTTGAACCTCCAACCTTCTAGTTAATAGAGTGATAATCCAACCAGAGGATAAGACTCAGAATCTCATGATGCAGTTTCAAGCCCCATATGTAAGAGGTGTACCGACAGTCTGAGGTGAACAGCTGGATGATAGAGCTAATTCCAGATGAACTCCAAAGGATTTTTCGAAGTTCAGGGGAACAAGTTCATTTTAGTTTTGAACATGAATTTTCCACTTGAGTGAAAACTAAAGACTAAATCTTTGTCAGAATTTAGGTTTGAAATATCCTTTTGGAGACCAGATATCAGAAAAGGAGCTGTTTTCAGTGTTTTAGCCCACTAAGCCATGCTGGCAAGCGTAGTGAAGTGCTCATAAAAGTCCATTCAAACATTACGGTTGTTTAGAAAGAATTTCATATGCAACCTATTCCTGACTGTACTTGTGTTTTGTTGTTTTACTTAAAGAATTATTACAGCTACGCCTGTGCTATACAGTCTACTGAACGTATGAATGAATGCAAGTGTACTCCATGTAAGAAAAAGCATTTGTCAGGCGTGGGACTTGAACCTACAGCCAGATGTGGATTGCAAAAGTGACGCTAGAGTACTTTAATGGAAACTGCATATCAAAGTGAACCAACGACACTTGCTTGTCTAGGCTTCAGTCTAGTTTCTTAGACCAGTGGTCCCCAATTTTTTTTGCACCACAGAGCGGTTTATGTCCGACAATATTTTCATAGACCGGCCTTTAAGGTGTTGCGGATAAATACAACAAAATAAAACCAGGACTGGTACCAAAAAAAGATTTATTCATTATAACACAGGAAAAGACCCTGGGAAACCGAGTTAACAATAACAAGGATAACAAAATAAGAATGAAAACCCTAATATTCACACCAGAGCCTCAACTCTTGTGGCCCAGTACTAAACGACTCACGGACCGGTACCAGTCCATGGCGCGGGGGTTGGGGACCTCTGTCTTAGAGTACTTCTGACTCTCTGAAGGCCAAGAACAAAGTCACTTTAGATGTTGCAACCATGTCTGAAGAATGAGCCTGGTGTCTAGTGTTTCGTTGGGTGATAGAGCTCAATATTTCAGTTGTGGATGTAGCACAAGAAAAATGATACCTTTATTAGGAGTGGAAATTCAGTTCTGAACATAAATTTTCACCAAACAACTTGAATGAAATCTGAAGACAAAATCTTTGGCAGGGGTTGGGTTCGAACTAAAACCCAAAATTGAAGGTCTGATTTGTCTTTGGTTCCTGAGCTCATCAAGTTTTGGGTGAAAACTTAGTGGCACCACCATGTCCATCCAGCTCAGCCATCCAAGTTTTTCCACTCATCCTAAGTAGAGAAGCCAAGCCTCTCCCTAGCCAAATTCTCTAGCTTTTCCAGGGAAGATCAAGGCATTCCCAGGTCAGGTGAGAGATATAATCTCTCCAGCATGTCTTGGGTCTGCCCAAGGGTTTCCTCTCGGTGGGACATCCCCGGAACACCTCGCCCAGAAGCTGCTCAAAAGGCATCCTTGTCAGATGCCTGGACCACCTCAACTGGCTCCTGTCGATGTGGAGGATTAGCAGCTCTAATTCAAATACACAATTCAAATACGCTGACAGTAGTTTGATGGAAAGAACTGAAACAAGCTGGTCGAAAGTCACTCCAGTTGTTGACTCCAGTTCCTTTAACAACTTCTGATTAAATATGACTTGGAGTTCACTTGAAACGTGAAAACAAACCAAACTACAGAGAAAAGCTACAAGTAAACTCATCAATTGATCCAAACCAGAGTAGTAAACTACAGGTCTAAAAACGCCCTAAGAGTCTTGTGCTCCAGCTGAGCTCATATATTGAAATAAAATGTGGTTTTGAATTTTACATACATAATTTGGTTGATAGGGAATAATGTCACCAGATGTAATTTTTCTTGTTTCTTTGGAAATACTCACTGACTAGTAGCTGAGCGGCAATAAAACTTGTGAAGAAAGTAAATGAAGAAAATTAAAACTTAAAAAAGAAAAAAAAATTAACTAACCACTAAGTAAGGTCAACTGGAATTGGACAGCTCAGTCTCCACCAAATTAGAAATTATTGTAGCAGACACAAGAACTACACTCCTTGGTGGATGAAACCCTGGAAGGTGTGAGGTTTGAAACCGTTGTAGCAGCTGGCTTTTAGTTAATAAAGAGTCCATCCTTGAGCCAGGTATCTTTGTGTACTTGACCATCCTATCACCCTGGAAAAAAAGCTAGAAGGTAAGAGTCTCATGTAATTTAACAACAAACAACCCGAGTGAAATCAGAAGTGATTTCAAAGAATGCAATTGCATATGTCACAAATGTCTGTGTAGGATCTCATCCAGCTCCAAGAAGACTTAAGGAGATGAGTTGAAGGCAACTTGAATTGCCAAAATTGGATTGGATCCCGATTCAGGTATCACCCACAAATGACAAATGAATCTAAACTTCTTCGCATGCATTTGTAAGATCTAAAATAGCTTTGTGGTTTGTGTTTGCCTGGTCAGAGGTGGTCTACAATACTTGACTCAAGAATGGACCCTTGTTTCCCAAGAGCCTTTGGCTGACATTGAGAAATGCCTTTGATCAAAAACACCAAAGTCTCTTTTGTTTTCTAAATAAAATTGTAGGTTCAAATCCCACAACTACCACAAAGCATTTCTCTTTAGATTTAGATTTAAATTTTAGATTTGTAGAGATGGATGGATGTAACTGGAGGAGGGTATACGTAATATATGTCTTAATAGGGTTAAATGTTAACCCTAATCTTAACTGTTTCCAACCTGTGATCTAGAGTATGAGCAGTAAATGAATTGGTGCCTTCTGTTAGTGACGTTTTGGCAGAGGAGATAATCGTAGATAGCTCAATTCCTAGAGCATGCATCTTAGGGATGCATGTTTGAATCCATGCTTGGTGACCAAGCCTGTGAACAATGATGGAAAAACTTAATGGAAATGAAAGCTGGCTTTCAGGTACAATAATAATAAGAATTCTAAAACATAGTTCTAGCTCAGGGTCATGATTGGGTAAACGGATCACAGAGGGGCAGAGGTTCGTCAGCAAAATCTGCAATTGTGGTGAAAATTGTAAAAACTTTGAATATCTCATCATCTAGAAAGTACAGCTCTTAAAAGTCCATCTGGAACTTCACAAGAGAGAGACATCTCTTTGCGTGGACAAGTGATTCAAGCTCCTGTTGATCAGCGCCATTCTTGGTCGATACTCCTTATGTTTCAATCAAGGCTGTTTTCTGTCTTTATCGTGTAGTTAGAAGGGAATGCACTGTGTTTTGTTTGCGTTGATGTACTCTCTAAAGAGAAGAAGTGTTTGACATTGTTTGCTTTGATTGTGCTGATAGTACAGGCAACATTTCCTTGTCATATAAACTCTACCGCAATTTAAAATGTTGCCAATTTGTAGACAAACCATCTATAGCCCAGCAAGCCCAGTTGGCAAAAGATAAGACTTTGCAATACGTTGGGCCTTCCTTTGATTTCCAGCACAGTTTGTTCAGTTGGCAAGCCATGGCAAGTGGTTAATTGACTGGTTCCTATAACGCAATTTACTCTACTGGAGCACTCAAAGTGCTTTATACAACATGCCTCATACATCCATTTATATGAGCACTTTTTCTACATAAGTAGAAAGAAAAGAAAAGAAAAAACCAAGTATACCACCAGAGAGCAACTTGGGATCTTGCTCTATGATACTTCAGCATGCAGGCAGGAGCAGCCAGGGCTTAAACCACCAACCTTCTAGTTAATAGAGTGATAGTCCCACCAGACAATAAGTCTCAGAATCTCACGATGCAGTTTCAAGCCCCATATGTAAGAGGTGTACCGACAGTCTGAGGTGAACAGCTGGATGATAGAGCTAATTCCAGATGAACTCCAAAGGATTTTTCGAAGTTCAGGGGACCAAGTTCATTTTAGTTTTGAACATGAATTTTCCACTTGAGTGAAAACTAAAGACTAAATCTTTGTCAGGATTTAGGTTTGAAATATCCTTTTGGAGACCAGATATCAGAAAAGGAGCTGTTTTCAGTGTTTTAGCCCACTAAGCCATGCTGGCAAGCGTAGTGAAGAGCTCATAAAAGTCCATTCAAACATTACGGTTGTTTAGAAAGAATTTCATATGCAACCTATTCCTGACTGCACTTGTGTTTTGTTGTTTTACTTAAACAATTATTACAGCTACGCCTGTGCTATACAGTCTACTGAACGTATGAATGAATGCAAGTGTACTCCATGTAAGAAAAAGCATTTGTCAGGCGTGGGACTTGAACCTACAGTCAGATGTGGATTGCAAAAGTGACGCTGGAGAACTTTAATGGAAACTGCATATCAAAGTGAACCAACGACACTTGCTTGTCTAGGCTTCAGTCTAGTTTCTTAGACCAGTGGTCCCCAATTTTTTTTGCACCACAGAGCGGTTTATGTCCGACAATATTTTCACGGACCGGCCTTCAAGGTGTTGCGGATAAATACAACAAAATAAAACCAGGACTGGTACCAAAAAAAGATTTATTCATTATAACACAGGAAAAGACCCTGGGAAACCGAGTTAACAATAACAAGGATAACAAAATAAGAATGAAAACCCTAATATTCACACCAGAGCCTCAACTCTTGTGGCCCAGTACTAAACGACTCACGGACCGGTACCAGTCCATGGCGCGGGGGTTGGGGACCTCTGTCTTAGAGTACTTCTGACTCTCTGAAGGCCAAGAACAAAGTCACTTTAGATGTTGCAACCATGTCTGAAGAATGAGCCTGGTGTCTAGTGTTTCGTTGGGTGATAGAGCTCAATATTTCAGTTGTGGATGTAGCACAAGAAAAATGATACCTTTATTAGGAGTGGAAATTCAGTTCTGAACATAAATTTTCACCAAACAACTTGAATGAAATCTGAAGACAAAATCTTTGGCAGGGGTTGGGTTCGAACTAAAACCCAAAATTGAAGGTCTGATTTGTCTTTGGTTCCTGAGCTCGTCAAGTTTTGGGTGAAAACTTAGTGGCACCACCATGTCCATCCAGCTCAGCCATCCAATTTTTTCCACTCATCCTAAGTAGAGAAGCCAAGCCTCTCCCTAGCCAAATTCTCTAGCTTTTCCAGGGAAGATCAAGGCATTCCCAGGTCAGGTGAGAGATATAATCTCTCCAGCATGTCTTGGGTCTGCCCAAGGGTTTCCTCTCGGTGGGACATCCCCGGAACACCTCGCCCAGAAGCTGCTCAAAAGGCATCTTTGTCAGATGCCTGGACCACCTCAACTGGCTCCTGTCGATGTGGAGGATTAGCAGCTCTAATTCAAATACACAATTCAAATACGCTGACAGTAGTTTGATGGAAAGAACTGAAACAAGCTGGTCGAAAGTCACTCCAGTTGTTGACTCCAGTTCCTTTAACAACTTCTGATTAAATATGACCTGGAGTTCACTTGAAACGTGAAAACAAACCAAACTACAGAGAAAAGCTACAAGTAAACTCATCAATTGATTCAAACCAGAGTAGTAAACTACAGGTCTAAAAACGCCCTAAGAGTCTTGTGCTCCAGCTGAGCTCATATATTGAAATACAATGTGGTTTTGAATTTTACATACATAATTTGGTTGATAGGGAATAATGTCACCAGATGTAATTTTTCTTGTTTCTTTGGAAATACTCACTGACTAGTAGCTGAGCGGCAATAAAACTTGTGAAGAAAGTAAATGAAGAAAGTTAAAACTTAAAAAAGAAAAAAAAATTAACTAACCACTAAGTAAGGTCAACTGGAATAGACAGCTCAGTCTCCACCAAATTAGAAATTATTGTAGCAGACACAAGAACTACACTCCTTGGTGGATGAAACCCTGGAAGGTGTGAGGTTTGAAACCGTTGTAGCAGCTGGCTTTTAGTTAATAAAGAGTCCATCCTTGAGCCAGGTATCTTTGTGTACTTGACCATCCTATCACCCTGGAAAAAAAGCTAGAAGGTAAGAGTCTCATGTAATTTAACAACAAACAACCCGAGTGAAATCAGAAGTGATTTCAAAGAATGCAATTGCATATGTCACAAATGTCTGTGTAGGATCTCATCCAGCTCCAAGAAGACTTAAGGAGTTGAGTTGAAGGCAACTTGAATTGCCAAAATTGGATTGGATCTCGATTCAGGTATCACCCACAAATGACAAATGAATCTAAACTTCTTCGCATGCATTTGTAAGATCTAAAATAGCTTTGTGGTTTGCTTTTGCCTGGTCAGAGGTGGTCTACAATACTTGACTCAAGAATGGACCCTTGTTTCCCAAGAGCCTTTGGCTGACATTGAGAAATGCCTTTGATCAAAAACACCAAAGTCTCTTTTGTTTTCTAAATAAAATTGTAGGTTCAAATCCCACAACTACCACAAAGCATTTCTCTTTAGATTTAGATTTTAGATTTGTAGAGATGGATGGATGTAACTGGAGGAGGGTATACGTAATATATGTCTTAATAGGGTTAAATGTTAACCCTAATCTAGAGTATGAGCAGTAAATGAATTGGTGCCTTCTGTTAAAATTTAGTGACGTTTTGGCAGAGGAGATAATCGTAGATAGCTCAATTCCTAGGGCATGCATCTTAGGGATGCATGTTTGAATCCATGCTTGGTGACCAAGCCTGTGAACAATGATGGACAAACTTAATGGAAATGAAAGCTGGCTTTCAGGTACAATAATAATAAGAATTCTAAAACATAGTTCTAGCTCAGGGTCATGATTGGGTAAACGGATCACAGAGGGGCAGAGGTTCGTCAGCAAAATCTGCAATTGTGGTGAAAATTGTAAAAACTTTGAATATCTCATCATCTAGAAAGTACAGCTCTTAAAAGTCCATCTGGAACTTCACAAGAGAGACATCTCTTTGCGTGGACAAGTGATTTAAGCTCCTGTTGATCAGCGCCATCCTTGGTCGATACTCCTTATGTTTCAATCAAGGCTGTTTTCTGTCTTTATCGTGTAGTTAGAAGGGAATGCACTGTGTTTTGTTTGCGTTGATGTACTCTCTAAAGAGAAGAAGTGTTTGACAGTGTTTGCTTTGATTGTGCTGATAGTACAGGCAACCTTTCCTTGTCATATAAACTCTACCGCAATTTAAAATGTTGCCAATTTGTAGACAAACCATCAAAGTCTGGCATACATCACCGACAAAGCTGTTCTCATTTCAAAAGATAAAAGACTTCAAGCCTGTTCTAAACTGTGTACCTGTTAGACAAAACAACGGGAATATGGGACACCATAAAAGAGGCTCCAAGCTCCAGTCTGGAGTTAAGAGTTGCTGCTAAGCTAGCCAAGCTTTAGTGGGGGGGAGTGTAACCTATAGTGTATGCAACATATAAAGGGCAATTAAGGATTATCACTGCTAAATGGAATGTCAGGAGTGGGATACACACCCAAAACTACATTTGAAGACCAGAAATCCCTTTATTTAGTTAGGAGTACATCTTTGAGAATGAAGTGCAGCTACTGGAAACTGCAGTTACAGTAGTTGTAGCTCTTTTTTTTTCACAATTCCCTCACCCATTATTGGGCTCAACCCCACATCCCTGAGGTTAAGAGTCTCATACTCTCCCAAATGAGCTAGCCAGGCTTCACAGGGGTGAAAAGTATACTGTCTTATGAACATATAAAGGACATATAATTTGTGTGCTGTATCTCCTTCCCTCCCCGAATAAATGGCCATGGGCCAAACTCTTGTCTGGAACAATCTGTGTTACCTGACACAAGGATGGAAAAGGGGTGTACAATCCTACTCCCAATTTTATGTGTTTTATGAATTATGTTTTGTGTAACACTTGTTAAATAGAGTCCACTCTCTCAGAAACAAATAATAAATAAACAGATTCCTGTTTGTAGGTTCATAGTGTCTTTCATAGAGACCTAAACATACAAATTGTCAGGGTCCTGGGTCATTTGACCCAGCATTTTGTGTTTATCATTATTATGATATTATGTTCTGGTTTATTCTGATTATGTATTTGGGTTTAGACTTTAAGTTCTCAGGGTTTTGGTTCTGTGCTTCCTCTGTCTGCCCGTGTGTTCCCTCCCTGTCTGAGGTCTTGTGTCAGGCTTGTGTCTGTGCAAACCTGTTGTTGTTTTTCCTGTTTTACTTTGATAGTCTCTGTCCTGTGTGTAGTGTCTGGTTTTGCGCCCCCTTGTCTCGTCAGCTTTGATTAGTCCCAGCTGTGCTCTCCTTCTGTGTCTCATGCCCTCGTTATCCCAGTGTGTATTTAAGGCCTGTGTTTCTCTGTGTCAGTGTTGCATTGTTAATATTTGTTCACCCTCTCCTGATGTGTGATCTGTCTGCCTGTGAAAGTTTATTTTTTGTATCTTCAGTTTTGTTGCTTAAGAGTTCAGCATTAAAGCTGTTTTGTCTTCATGTTTGCCTCTTTGGGTCCTGCGTTTGGGTCCTCGTCTCCTGTCTGCACACAGCGATCCATGACACACACAAATCAATTTTAATAAACCTAAATTGCTGCAGGGTTATTAGATGAAAATAATATTTTGATGACTGAGCTTACAAGTTCATTTATATTTGCTATTTCAATTAAATCAATTTGATATTTTTCAAGTGCTTTTTTTCCCTGTCATTCAAAAGTAAATCTGAAATGTCATCCTATTGTCTGTCTGCACTGGGCATTGTTCTCTATTAAAACCAAATGCATTATAGGAAAATGATGATATGGGTTTTTAAATATTTCCCAGTTTGCAAAGGTTCAAACACAGTGAGACTCCAGCGATCTTTTTTCTCTCTTTTGTGTGTGTTCCTTTTTCAATAGGCTTCATCCTTTTCAAACAGATCTCGGTTGGCTGTGAGGTAATATATCGGCAGATGAATAGAAATCAGTGTCAACATTAATCTATTGTCTGTATTCAGACAATATTCCGACATTATTGTTTGTATTCAGGACCTGATGACACGCCTTTCCACATATAAGCAGCTGAGCAGAGTTAAGAACCTCATCTGAAACCATCTCCAGCGCTCATCTGGAAACTTGTTTTTGGTCTTTTTATCTGCAATTTCTCAATAAAACACTCAACTGTGTAAAAGCAAGATGAAAAATCTTCAGTGGATCTGTGCAGCGTTGATGGCCCTGTTTGTTACAGGTAAGATGCACCAAATGCTGGTGCAATTGTACATTTTTAGTCCTTTTAAGAAAATAAAAATGTCTTCACCAAAAACTGTTTTGAGCACAACTTTACTTTCAACTTTGAACGTCTCAGGTGACAAACAATTTTATCACACGTTTAATTAAAATTAGCAACATTTCAGCATAAGTGTTATGAAACAGTAAGACGGTCCTGGTTTCGAATCCACTGTCTGATCTTTCTGTGTGGAGTTTCTCTCTGGGCGATCCACAATCCAGAGACAAGCAGTTTGTGGGGTTAGGTTAGTTACTGATTCTATCTTGGCTGCTGGTGTGAGTATGACAGACTGGCCACCTGTCCGGCATGTACCCTGCATCTGCAGTGTTGAAATATCAAATATTGCTCAATGTAGTTTTAAAGTGCTTTTACTTAAGTATTTAAATTATTCACAGATTTTTTAATTATATTTTTTATGTATTTATTCATTAATTGAATTTGGATATTTCAAAACTAAAAAAAAAAAATCTCATGACTCTCCAGCTTTTTCTTATGACCCACCTATGTCACATATACATAAACTATAGTTTTAACAATAAAATGCTCGCATCTAATGATTTAAAAATAATAATAAAATAACCTGTAAAAAACTTTTGCTTTTAATACTGCAAACTACAGTCACACATGCCCAGACACTGGTCAGTAACCCCTGGCAACCACTGGCTGCTAGGAGAAATTGTGTATTTCACAGGTGGCTGGCAAGTGCTTCCTTGAAGACTACTGGGTGTCAGATAAACAGACTGTATAACAGTGGATTTAAATGTGTGAGTTAAATTTATGCTGTAGTTGCATCACCTCTCTATCTCGTCACGATCAGAGCTGCCCAAGCAGGAGTAGATGCTGGCAACAGGGCCACTTGCAAAACTGTAGGCTTTATAAAGAATTGCAATAAAACATAGCTGAGGTATCAGAGTGACCTGCACACAAAAAAAATTAAAATTAAAATACAAATTTCACAAGGTGCAACTTTTATTTTGAAGGCACTTTGTGATTTTTTTTAAATTTAAATCAGTGTCATTAATTATCTACCATTAATCACGTTTTGTCTTTTAAATGTTTTTATCACATAGTTTTTCTGGGTTTTGTGTAAGTGCATAATCCCACATGCACTTATCTAACATATATAACTATTTGAAAAAATTACTTAACACAATCAGGAAACTGAATGAGTTATCTGATTTATGTTTAATTACTTTTCCAGTAACTCATGGTCATAACTTCCTTAACAGTTTCTTGAAATTTCTCTTCCTCCTTGGTTCACAGGTGAATCTCTGACCTGTAACACATGCACACCGGGTTTTGGACTTAAATGCTGGTTCATCTCCACTGAGACCTGCAACAACACTCAGTTCAGCTGCTACATGGGAACAGTGGGTGAGTAACACAAATCAGCAGGTTGATTTTGTGAATTCTGTACTGGAATTAAAGGACATGAAGAGTTCTGTCTGCACACCAAGCACATTGACACAGGAGTTGAATTTTAAGGTGAAGGCATGCCTCTGATGTCTGGTGTTAACATAGACTGTAAAAGATGGACAGCGCCACCTGGAAATCACGCAATATCCTCTTTGATTCCAAACAGGGATCATAATTTATAAACTGCCTGCTGTATTCACTATGATTTGAAATTACAACAAAATAAGGGAAATGTACAGAGAGAAAAAAAGCAAAGTGGTGATTTTTCAAAGATTTATACACAATTTGTTGAATCAGAGGAGTCGCCATCTGGTGGCCATTAGCAAGAATTTCAGGTCTAAGGTTCCATACTGACTCCACGCTTCAGATACACGGTTGTTTAAAAGTTATCTGGCAGGAATAATCAAATCAGACAGGATCAAATCCTGAAATCTGGTTATTCAAAGGAAAATCATTATAAGATCAGGTAATCCAATCCAGGTTTTTAACTGGATCAACCATGCAGATTGTGTTTTGATAGGTTTTGATTCAAAACATCAGCATTACCCAGTTTGCAGCAGAGGCCTGGATTCAGATCACAAATGAAAACTGAAATAAAAACTCAAAAGTTCAAGAAAACTAGAACTGATAAACAGAGTTAAGAGAATGATAATCTGTGTTTTTGCTCCACTATTTTTAAAGCATAAAAATAGTATTATACTATTTTTAAAGCATAAAAATAGTATATTTATGTAATAATAAGTCTATTAATGACAAATTAGATTTCAAACATATATTATATATTCAGGACTTGGGTTTTTATTCATTCATTCCAAACTTGAGTTGTATCCTTTTTTAAGATTCAACATTCAAGAAGTTTATTGTCATATACACCACAAAACACAAATGGTTACGCTGAGAAATGAAATTCTTACTTTGCGAGTTCCCTTTACACAAATAAATAAACAACTAACTAAAAAATAAATAAATAAATAAACTTAACTCTTATCTTAGAAAAATAATAAATAAAGTAAAGCGAATGACAATAATGACGAGTGACATTTAATGACAATAAATTGAATCTAATCTAATTAAAAGACAGAAAATATTTAAAATAAACTGTGAGCTGCGTGGTAGAAGTCAAAGAATTAATCATAAAGGTGATCGCAGCATTGAAAACCTCATTTTCAGTATATGTTCTTAAGGTTTGCTGCCATCTGCTGGTCAGTTGTTAGTTTCTTGCTCAGTGAAGCAAGTCTTAGTTTCAGCCTAAGTGGAGTAAAAGCATGAAAACAAACAGTGAAGAAAGTGTGTTCCTGCAGAGAAAAAAGAGAAATGTTCATGTTTCACAGCTGGTCAAACCTGCTTTGTTAGCTAACAGGAGCAGCACTAACCATGTTTTTGTGTCTACCTTGTGGCTTTTGTAGAAGTGCATTTGTTTATTTCATGCAGTACAACGCATCTGTATCAAAGTGGGTGAGGAAAACTGGGTGTGTATAAAAAAATGAATTCATTACTAATGAAATATTCCATGAAATAGGTGTTACTATCGAAATTACTATAATTAATTAAGGATATTATATTTTTCTGGATTTTGGCACTACCTGTTAAAATACTGGCAATCCTTAAATCTCTGTATCACAGTCAAAAAGTTCCTCTTCAGCCCTTTTTTGAACAACCAGGACAAAAGTGAGCTGGATTATTGGACCATTTTTATCTGGATTACACCTGTTTGAACAACCGGGTCAAGAGGTTACGTGCAGAGTACGGGTTAAGTTAAGGTTTACCTTAGGAGTGTGGTTGTGAAGCTGCACATTGACACGTCTGCATGATGTAAAACTATGAAGAGAATCCACGGGTAGTGGGAGAAATTCACCTTCAGGGTTTCGTGACAGAAATGCTTTAAGAAGTGAGGTGAAGATGTGTATAAAGCAGAAACAGGAGGTTTTGGTTGAAGAAATGATTAAAAACAGGAGGTTCAATCATGAAATAGACATTTTAGTCCTCTGTTAAACCAACTGTAAGTGCTGCTTTTAAATAAAATTGTTATCTGCCAGTTGGTTAGGTTTAGACAACACAACCCGGTAAGCTTTACCACAAAACGTGGCTTGAATTCAACTCAGTTCAATTCGCCTCAGGGCATTTTATATTGTAAGACAAACACCCTACCACACCACCCTTCTAATAAACCATATCACAACATTAACGGACCAGCGAATAACAAAACAGAGAATCAGTCATAGAGATCTGATTTCAGAAACAAATCTGACTTCCATCTTTAGACTGTTTTTAGGCAAAAACAATAGGGACATGAGTGAGGCCACTGGGTTTTTGTGCATCTGCAGTGACAGTGTTACGTACCTGTAGATTCCTCCTGCTGAGTTGTTAAGTGAGTTTCCTAGACCTGTGTAAGGCTGTGGAGCGTGAAAAACCTGTACTGGAAGCACAGATCAGGGTGTGGCTGGCACAAAGAATAATTACTTCATCCTGTACGTCTGAGAACCCCATCAGAAATTGCTGTTTGCATGTTTGCATGAGTCATTCCAGAAGATGTTCTGACTAGTTGTGAAACAAGCAGTTTGGATTTAATTACACAACGCCTAAATGTGCCACAACAACAACAGAGAGTGTCCCACAGAGATTAAAGTATCTAAAACTGAATGATCTGGATCTGAAAGTAATGAATACAAAGTAGGTAAAATTAACTCCACCTTCAGCTACAGCTTTACAATACTGCAGTGCTCCAAGTTTCATGGAACAGGAATTGGTGGTGCAGAATAACTGGTGCTTTATTTCAAGTCCTATACATCATCCCCAGACTTTGCTTTCAGAGTGGAAGGCATGTCAGTGGGATTCAGAAGATCCTGAAAGTGTTACTTCTACCACCTGAAGTCAGCAGCACACCACCCCCGTTGCACACAGTGTGAAAAGAGTATCGCTTCCTCCTGAGTCACCTGATGGTTTGCCAGAATCAATAGGGCTTTGGAGCGTGATGTCACTGGAGGTGGGCCACGCCCCCTTCCGCCATGACAGTAGGCTAGACACAGGATACAGCTTCAGCTATGGTTCGTACGTGTTGTGTTATCAGTTGCAACGTTTGATCACACGATCGTGAAGGCAAGAAGCTGGATAATGGGCTCTTTTTTCATCGTTTTTCAACCTGGAGGCAACGTGAGGGATCCCATGTATCCGATATTACTAAACAAAGACGTCAGGCTTGCATTGCAGCGGTGAGACGAGCGGATCGAGTTCTGTGCAATCCCCAGCTTTTTGTTGGTTTGGTCTCTGCATCTTCTTTCCGGTGAGTTCTAAATTAATTCATATCACTATTAAAATGCTTTTAGTGTTATTTTCAATGTGCTGAGGTCATAGATAATGAAATAAAACATCCTAATGTGTGATGCTGCAGAACCACGTCATGTCATCATGTCGATTGAGTAGCTTATGATTTAGCATTATTGCAGGCAAACCAGACTCCACAGACAAAGGGCTGTATCGCGACCGATTGCGCCCAGACGCCAAGAGACGGTACTTTCAAAAAATTGCGTGCATCGGTAATGTGGACCCGTATGAATCAGCACATTGAAAATAACACTAAAAGCATTTTAATAGTGATATGAATTAATTTAGAACTCACCGGAAAGAAGATGCGGAGACCTATGGGCTCAAAATGTGGTCATAAATATTTTGTACTTGTAAATCAGGATTTGTATGTGTAAAAAGAATTTGTGTGTGTGTAAAAAGAATTTGTGCGTGCGTAAAAAAGATTTGTATGTGTAAAAAAGATTTGTGTGTGGACTTAGCCAAAACCCCCCCTGCAAGTTACAAGTACGAATTTTGACCCCATTTTTCTTCCTGTCATCTGATTGGTCAATGTCATGTCAATCACAAATGTAACAATCCAATCAGAGAACAGATAGGTTTGGCTGTCGGAGGGGCACTTTTTTGAACTGCAGGTCCTTGAAGGGTAATACAGTTTGAAGCTGGAGGATCTCTATATAAATATCCGATAGCAGCTAGGTCCGCTAAGTTTTAGCAGCTGTTGAAAGGATAAAGTTGTGGTATATCAGTGGTTAGAAATACCATTATTACTTTAGGATTAGTTTAACACAAAGTCAGGGTTGACCCGGGACCATTGCTGTGAGTCACAGTGCGCAGCATAAAGGTCCTTTCACATCGGACGCAGGATGTGCTGCTAATGCTAACTAAAAGCAAAGGATCCATAATTTGTTGCGCTGGCTGCTGAGCTCTGTGGGTTTTTGCGGCAGCTCTACCTGTACTAGATGCACCTGCTCCTTGTCGTTTCTATCTCTGACTTTATGTCCTCTACAAGAGTTTCTGGGTTTTTTTGCTAGTTCTTCAAATGTTCAATAAAAAGATGTATGCTAATTCATAACGAAGAAAGCTTTGTAATGAAGACTGTCATTTCCAAAACACTGCACCCCGCCCCCGCGGTCCGCAGCGCTGTATTAAACATGTAGACCTGTGACACAAACTCGGACGACCACAGACTGTTTTCCTTCGTGGTGATGAAGGAAAACGCTGGGTTGGCATGTAAAACAGCATTTATTCCCTTCAAAGACCTGCAGTTCAAAAAAAGCGCCCCTTCGACAGCCAAACCCATCTGTTCTCTGATTGGATTGTTACATTTGTGATTGACATGACATTGACCAATCAGATGAAAGGAAGAAAAATAGGGTCAAAATTCGTACTTGTGACTTGCAGGGGTGGTTTTGGCTAAGTCCACACACAAATCTTTTTTACACACACACAAATCTTTTTTACACACACACAAATCTTTTTTACGCACGCACAAATTCTTTTTACACATACAAATCCTGATTTACAAGTACAAAACTGATTTACAAGTACAAAATATTTATGACCACATTTTGAGCCCATAAGACCAAACCAACAAAAAGCTGGGGATTGCACAGAACTCGATCCGCTGGTCTCACCGCTGCAATGCAAGCCTGACGTCTTTGTTTAGTAATATCGGATACATGGGATCCCTCACATTGCCTCCAGGTTGAAAAACGATGAAAAGAGAGCCCATTATCCAGCTTCTTGCCTTCACGATTGTGTGATCAAACGTTGCAACTGATAACACAACACGTACGAACCATAGCTGAAGCTGTATCCTGTGTCTAGCCTACTGTCATGGCGGAAAGGGGGCGTGGCCCACCTCCAGTGACGCCAACTCCAAAGCCCTATTTGAGGCCAACTGAAAGTCTTGCTCCATGTCCTAATCAAACTCCTCCCACATCTGAGTTTTTGCTTCTGCCACTGCCAGAGCTGTACTCCACTTCGCCTGCCGGTAACCGCCAGATCCTACAGGTTAACCAAGCCTGACAGCCTGACAACTCCCTGGCTCAGGCACCACCACCATGACCAGCACCAATAACTTTGAAGCTGCAGTACTGTGATGCACAACATTGCCCAGATAAGCCCACCAGAAGCTAAGGTCCCTTCTACAGGTGATGAACCGACAAGAAGGTGAACCCATGTTGTTGTTATGGGGCCCACAGGCTAAAGCTGGACCACCAGACATGTGCCCTCTATCCCCTACCCTCAGACTGACTCTAGCTATATTAGCCCGGATAGATTTGAAAACGGCGTTTTTGTCTGAAAACGCTCCGCGTCCACACTAGCGTTTTCACAGAGTTGCGTGTCCACATTGAAACGGCACAAAACGCTTACGTTCCAGTCCTGCGCATGCGAAAAAGCGAGTGAGAATTAAAGAATTTGAAGGAAAGCTATCTGGAGCATGTACAAACTGATAATAATTTTTTTTAGGGCTGTCAAAATTGAGTGCAATCAAAACAGCTGCTGTACAATGCCCTCCGCTAGCTTTGTTTAATTGGTCACATGACTGCATCACATGACTAAAATGCCTCATCATTTTAGAAAGTCTGCGTTTTCGAGAGTCCACACTGCGCCGGGGAAGCTCCGTTTTGAAATCTATGCGTTTTCGAGAGCGTTTTCAAAACACTGCATTTTTCCTTGAGCAGAACGCCGTCTCAGTGTGGACGGGAGGCCAAAACGGAGAGAAAACTATGTGTTTTCAAACGAAAACACATTAGAGTGGACGTAGCCTCTGGAGTGGGACCCATGGGTGTTTTCTGAATAGTTCATTGTTTGGCCCCTCACCCAGGACCAGTTTGCCTTAGGAGACCCTACCAGGGGTAAATTGCCCCTGACAGCAAACCTCCTAAAATCACTGGAATGCACAAAGCCCTCTAGCACAATAAGGTGGTAATTCACTGAGATTTTGTCTCAAAATCTTTTTCTTACATACAGCTCCAATATCTTACAATTTAGAGGTAATTGTTCATAATTTCTTACTTTTATTTGAGTCTAAATTTAACACAATGAAAACATGACATAAGGTCATCAAGCAGGTTTCCTAAATAGTTTAACGCATGATCAGCTTTCTGAGCCAACCGTAAAGTGATTTAACGTTTCCAGCTGCACTCAAGCCACAGCACTATGGAGCAATATATAAGTTAAAATACAAAAATGGTGAAAGATTAAAACGGTGGTTACTATTCAGCAATCTGCAACCCTTTTTTCTGGTTGTCTTTATTTAAAGGGCAAATCATTCACTATTTCACCCAGAAGTCCCAAAGACTTCTGTTGCAGCACTGTTGTTATTTCTCCAGCGAATAGTATTACAATCTTGTGTTTTCCTTGTGATGGTTAAAACCATTAGTAGGTGAAAATGTCTCTAAAATAGAATCTCAGCACAATCTTAGACTTCAGTGGAATAAAGTACAATCTGTGTATAATCTGTAAAAATCATGCTTGTTTTTCCTCTTTTTAGACTTTAACATCAGTAAGTGGATGACTTTAAACAATCAGGGCTGCGTGTCTTCGGCTCTCTGTAACCAAACAGAAAAAGGATCCCTGCTGGGAATCACCTACACCATCAAAAGGAACTGCTGCACCACAGACCAATGTAATGGAGCCTCATCTGCCCACCTTCCTCTCGCTGCTGCTTTGGGCGCTGCCGTAGCAGCAGTCTGGAGCCCGTGGGCCTTCTGAAGCCAAAAACAAGCAGCAAAAATAAAATCTGTCTTCTTCTTTGTTTTTAAAGCAGGGTTTTTATTTTGGGGGGGGGTGCTTTGTTTATTTACAGAATTTCTGTACTCTGTGTAGAATATCTGTTTTGCTGCACCTGTGATGTAGCGCAGGAAATGAATACACAATAGTAAAGATGTATTTAGTATTAACAGTTAGCATTTTAAAGTGGAATCTGGTGAACAAATATTAAAAGATGTTCAGTTCCAGATTACCTCATGAGAAAAGTACTTTCTTTTTGGCTGTGAATGCTTGTGACACTTTAGATTACTGGCTGGAGACTTCCTGTTGGAACAAGAAAACCTAATAAACTACATTCCCACGTATCACTTTTAAGTCAAACCATTGTTTAAATGTCGGCATTCTTTTCTTGAGATTCACCTGACACACGCACACATACCTCAGACCTAACCTAGTAATTTTAAGACAGCTCCTTTATTCCTGTGAATGATGAATAACTTTTTGTAAGCGGTAATTGTCCAGGGTGCCTTCATCGCAGCAGGTAAGTTATGGAAAGCATCAAAAGTATGAGGTTGGGTTTATTTTTTCAAACATGTCACATCGCAGCATATTTTTTCTGTTTTTATTAAGCACCAGCTACAATGATAGACAGTGGTTACTTTAATTGCTCATCTAGAATAAACAAAGAGTCAAAGTAAGAGGACAAATAATAAGACAAATTAGATAAAACAGTAATTGAGTCTCCGGTGGTTTGACTTCACTGAAGCTTAATTGCATTCAGGCTGAGCATTCGCTGCTCGCCGCAGACTCCTGTTCATTAAAGTCTTTGTTAAATGGATTCCAATTATAAGACTGCAGTGCACAGCAGGGGCAGGGCTGTTTATAGATGTGTGACAGTATACACAAAGAAAAGTTGTAAGTTTATAATGTTTCAAAGTCCAGTCCAGTAGTAGACATGCTTTTATTGAAATACTGGTAATAGTTCAATAAGAAATGAGATGAGACAGCCGTTGATGATCCCAGTGAGTCGATGCTGGAGCAGAGACCACCAGCAGTCCCGGGGAATTCAAAACATCCCACTTTAAAATTAAAGTAATTTATTCATTCATAGAAAAAAGTCAAAATGCAGAGATTACACTTGTTAAGAGACAAACTATATGCATACCCTCTACAAAATGCCACATGAAATACCACAAATTAATCAGCCGTCTTATCGTGTCTTGTGATTCAGCATACATCCTCTTTACTGCACAAGGCTGTAACCACTGAAATCCTCACATCTGTCCACTTGCCAGCTATTTCGTTTTGTACAAATCTGACCAGATCTGGCTTTCTGCATCATCCTTTCAGCATAAATATACTTATCAAAACATTGTTTTTATGTCCTTAAAGAGAAATATGTTAATTGTAACTAGCACTGATTGTGAAGTAGGATTTCACCATCTAATCAACACATTCAGTTTGTCTTGAAACCGCTGTAATTTTTCTGGAAATAAAATTTCAAGTTTAATCTCAAAATTTCAACTTTATTCTCAAAAATATTTTTTCATTGTAGATTGTTGAGATGTACGGGCTGAGATAAGAAAACTGTGAGTGCCCCAACTTAAAAGTTCCTGAAAGTTCCTGAACTTTTAGGTTGCGGGTTTAAGGAAGTGCTTCTTCCTGAATAGCGACGTTTGGGGGAGGAAAAAACCCCCAGAAATCAATTTTGGTCCTGTAGACTTGACAGTTATTTCCTTAACAGGTTCCTGCTTATTTCTTGACAAGAAAACATGTCTTTTAGATATTTAAGATTAATAATACAAAAATAAAAATGTAATAATTAAATAATAAATAAGTAATAATAATTTCTTATATAGCACTTCTTACTACAAAGCTACAAAGCACTTTACAGAAAGAAAAACACAAAATAAAAATGAAAAATATTTATTAGTTAAAGTAGATAAAGTAGTTAAAGTACTGGTTGAGTTCTTAGACTACACAAAGACAACATAGGTTTAAAAACTACTCCATTATGGCGCTCTGAATGAAGCCATTATGGGTACTTTAAATATGGATCTATTTTGCTCTCAATAGTCTGCACTTTTACTTTAGTGTATTTCTTTCATTGTGGAACTTTTACTTATTTTGTGTGATGTATTTTTATTTGTCTTTGGGGAAATGCTTCCTCCACTATTAGCAGAGACAAATACATGGAACTGTTGACTGACTGAAACCTGATCCGTCTTCTGTTTTCTTCCACTGCACAGCACAATGCCTAACCTGTCGTCAGTGTCCCATCGGCATCTTCGGCACATGCTTCCTATCAAATGATGTCACTTGTAATAATTCAACTCAGAGCTGCTACAAAGGAGACGCACGTAAGGAAACTTTTTTCCTCTACTGTGAAGATATTCAGACAGAAAAAGCTCAAAAATGAGGAAACAAAGATAAGAAAAAACAGAAATACTTTCAGTCTTTGTTCAAATGACAAAGGCTGATTGAACAAAATCAAATACTTCAGATGAAATTATAACATTATATAAAGAATTTAGGGTTGCCTGTCAAATACTAAAGCTCAGTATAAAATAGAGATACATCTTTTGGGTGCAGCAGCCCCATATTAAAAAAAAATTTACCCAAAGAAAATTTTAATTAGACCAGATAACTTGCCATCGTATGGAAGCTTGTTTCCACCACTGAATAAAAAATAACTTATTGCCACCAATAGGGCAAAGAAATTGGGGTAATTATCTTAAATCACTTGAAATTTTGAGCTAATGAGCCAAAATTCTGACTTAAGTATGGCATGAAATGTCTTTTGTTTGATACAGATTTCACACCAGCACATTTGGATGGGGTGTTTAGAGAATGGACTTGGAAGGGTGTTACAGCATACTGTAAAATCTCAACCAAAACAGACATGGATAGCGTCCTACAACTCAGTGAAACTTACGGGTTAAATAAAACAGACTTTTAGAGATACTTACAATTGAGACACCATTTTAATAAAAATATTAAAGTTGCAAGGGAGGATTGTGAGGAGGGGGGGCTCATTGATATGTTTGTCGTCACATATAAAGGTAAAGTACATAAAAAACTGATCTCGAAACTGTACTCATGTTTACAATCATACAGGACCCACTCCACCCAGTATGTTAAGAACAGATGGGAGAAAGAAGCAGATATTACACTTACGTATGAAGATTGGTTGAATATTTGTACAATAAACATAACTACCTCTAGCTCCCCTCTTTGGAGGGAATTTTCCTGGAAGAACAGTATGAGATTTTTCATTATACCTAAGTATAAATCACTTCAGAATAGCAAACCTGAATCCGGTAACTGCTGGAAGCAATGTGGTAAGACTATGGCTGACCACTACCATATATTCTGGGGATTGTCCAGCTATTAAATCTTATTGGGCCGAAATACTAATGAGGATTAAAAAAAGTAATGGGTTTTGAGATTGAGTCGTGCTTTGCTACAATATATTTGGGAAATGTACCAGTTGAGATGAATACAAAAGACAAATACCTTTTTAAAATATTCCTGACAGCAAGTAAAAAAGCAATAACTAGAAGATGGCTGGACAAGGACCCACCAACGGTTGGAGAGTGGTCAGCCATAGTAAAAGACATTTGTGAAATGGAAAAGATGACCTTTTCTCTAAGACTCTGTAAAGACAAATTTCAAAGATATTGGTCAAAATGGTTTTCGAGTATGCAAAAGGGTTGTGAATAATGTAGGGAAAGGATTTTAGTCATTCCCTTCCCATTCTGTTTTCATTTAACCTGATTTTCCGGTGCTTGACTGGTCTTAATACCTTATGATGCTGAATGGACACTTGTATAGACATGCACAAAAATATGTCAAAGGGTATACGTGCGTGAGTATGCATGCGTGCACATGTAGATATGTATTATGTATGTATATGTAGATGTGTATGTAGACACTTGAAGGTGTGTGTGAGTATGGACATAGACGTAGGTATGGGGGTGTATACAAACAAGCAAGATGCACGGGGTGTCTCCAAGTGGAAAAACAACTTTTTAGTAACTTCCCATAGCCCTGGGTGAACCCCTCTCCTCCATTTTTTTTTGTTTATTTATCTTATTTATTTATTTTATTATTATTGTTATTTTTTTTTACTTCTATTTAGTTGTTTAGCTTTTTCCCTTGTTGTGTCTGTGTAAATGTTAATGTTCCTGTTCCTAAAAATAAATAAAAATAAAGTAAAAAAAAAAAGAAAAGAAATGTCTTTTGTTTTTAAGTGGCGGAAACAAACTTCCATACCACCCTATCAGGAACTACTGGAAAATATTTTCACAGTTACAAGATGTCACAATCATCTGCCAATTATTATTTAAATGCCTCCAAGCAATTTATGCATTGCTTTTGTTCACACCCACAGTTGAAGGAAGGTTGGTGGTTTCGATCCCCTGGCTCCTTCAATCAGAATGTCAAAATATACTTGGGCTAAACACTGAGATCAAAGTTGTCCCCGATGTATCCATTGCAGTGTGAGGGTGTGAATGTTTAATGTGCTTTAGGTGCGACTTAGGTAAGGCTCAAAACTAAAGGGACCTTGATGGTAACATACACTAGACTAAACCTTAACTGAAAATAACACAACAATTTAACATATATATATATATAACCTAAGACAGGGGTGTCCAAACTTTTTTCGCTGAGGGCCACATACATAAAAATATAGGAGGGGCTGGGCCACTTACTAGAAATTAGGTATATAACCTTAACTTTACTGTATTAAAAATCACTTAAAAGTGGTCAAATGTGTTATATTGTTGAATATAATTATAGACAAAACTGCCTTCATCACAGTTTTCCATAAATGGATCTTTATTGATTTATTCAGAAAAAGCTTTGGTAGCTCATTCTCAGAACAGCAGCCTCAGATTTCTTCTTAGAGGGAAGATTTACAGCACAGAGAAAAAACAATAAAGGGGAAAATGGGACGGGTACATTTCAAGTTTGTTATTTAAGTTATTAAGCTTAGCAACACACCTATTAACGTTCGTTTGAAACGGTTATCAACATTAACAGACTGAACTGGACTTAATAACAGGAGTCCATATAATTTTAGTAAATTATTCTGGTGAGTATCAGCTGCGCTGGGCATGTAAATCGGGCCATCCAGCCGCGGTGCTGATCGCCACTCGTGGAAAAAAAATCCGGACAAATGTCACTTGACCAAGGAGCAGATCTGCATCAGATGAGATCAGCTGACTTTGCGTGTGCGTGCGCTGTACACAGCAGTGTTTACTCTGTGTGTTAACAAGAAAAACGCATATAAGAAAGCGGTGCGCAAAAGCAGGGTAGTGACAGAATTGATGCGCATTATTGATATTTGAAGCATGTGTACCTGCACATTAACACACGGGTACTGTGGAATACATTTTTACTCACCTAAAGCGCTCGTGCTCTCGTCCACTCCCCGCAAAGAAATTAGCAGCTGTGCGGTGTCTGTGGCATCGGTGCTCTCATCGCATGCGATGGAGTAAAAATCAAAAGCACAGCTTTATCAGACAGATGCAGTTTAATGTTGGCTGACGAGTCTTCAGTGCGTGGCACAACTGTATTTCTGGACATGCTGATGTTGTTGAAGTCCTGCACTTTTTCCGGGCACATTATTTCAGTGACTTTAACGAGGCCGTGTTTTATGAGGTCTCCATCTAAAAAAGGCTTGCCATGTCTTGCGATGAGTTGGGCGACCTCATAGCTGCTATTGGAGCCCTTTCCTGGACAATTTGAGCACGAAAAAAATACTGTTGCTGACCCCGCAGGAGAGCTACCCTTTGCTTTAATTTCTGCTCTCGCTCAGCACCAGTGTAGGATGCATAGGCCTGATGTTAATGACGTCCTACATTATACTCTTTCATAACTGCCACAGTTTCAGTGCAAATCAAACAGATACACTTCCCCTTGAATTCTTTGAAGAAATATTCACTCTCCCACCTTGTCTGAAATTTTCTGCATTCACTTTCTACCTTTTGGTTCTGCCATGTTTAGCAACTTGGGAAAAAATTTCTTCTGTGATTGTCCTTTTTGGTGGAGCAACTGCCTTGATCAACAGCAGCTCCCCTGGTGTTAAAACTAAGAAGTGCAATACACTCAAGCAAAAGTTGAAGTGCGGGCCATATTCTATTCAATTTATAAAATTACTTGCGGGCCAATTAAAACTGGACCGCGGGCCAATTGGCCGGACTTTGGACACGCCTGACCTAAGAAATCAAAAATACAAAATTAACTCAAAATGCTGGGTCACAGCCTCCTGATAGAAAGTTACTGTGGGGCAGTCTGAAGCCTGAACCTTTGAAACAGTCTAGTCTACATAAATACAGGAAAACAAAATAGGTTTCCTTTTAAATTTATAAGGTTTGCAGGCTGTGGTAGACAGAAGGTTCAGCTGATAACCAGCCGGTATTAACTGACAGTTCTGCACTTTTATAAAAAAAAGTTTCCCAGAAGGTTTATTAAACAAACCAGCAGGTGCTGTTTTAGGGAGCAGATAAAACTGCTGTCCATATTTACTCATCATCTGCTTTTGGTCCTTGCAGAGTTCAACGCTACAGGTGCGCTGAAGCTGCACACACGCGGCTGTCTGGACTCAGATCTGTGCGGAGTGTCGCTGACCGGCTCCATCCTACAGCAGCACTTTCCAGTGTTGTACCACAGACCTGTGTAACGGAGCCACTTCCATCCAGCTCCCGCTTACTGTAGCTCTCTGTGCTGCTCTTCTGTCCTCCCTGTGGAGCTTCTGGGAGATGTAGTTCTTCATGATTTGCCTCGATACCCAAACTGCTTGCATCCATGGTCAAGCAGTATATCATCTCCTGTGATTTATCCTGTTTGTTTTGAAATAAAGGGGTATTTTTAAATAAAATCAAAAAAATAAAAACATCAGAGTGGCTTCTTTTTCTGTTGTCTTCTGGTTAAAATTTGCATACTTCCAATAAAATTTAAGGAACCTACAGTATTCTTATATTCAGCAGTTACTTTTTTTCTCATTAAATGGCTGCATTTAGGACAACAAAGAAATTCAGAAGAGCTTATAGACCTGTATGTCCTTATCAGATGGATTTTTTGGCGGGGTGGGGGCCTTTTAAAACAATAAAAATTTCAGCTGTTAAATGTGACAATCTAACTCCAGTCTTCTACATTTTCTCTGGGTTTTTTTGTTTGGTTTTGTTTTTCTGTTGCCTGTTAAATTGGTTAATTTATTATACAGAAAAACGGCTTTTGACAAAAAAGAAGAAAAAAAAGAAAAACTGCATCACTAATCCACTCTGAAAAAAATACAGCGCCAAATTTCTTGATTTTTACCTGTGTCATCTATTTAACCTATAAAAATCGTGAACAATGGTGGTTAATACGATACCATCATAGGAAATCACTTCAGGAAATTACTTCACAGGGATTAAAAGACCTTAAACTCTTTAGTCTATCATATGCTATCAAAGGATGAATTAAGGTAGTCACTACTCCCTGAAAACCAAGGCATGACCAACCTAAACTCTGGCCATGTTAGTTTACATGAATTGGTTAGAGTCTGGCTATTGCAGGAAATAATGCATGCATGTGGGGTTACTTAAGAAGTTTATCCATTCATGCATGGGTCATTTATGCAAAAACTACAAAATAGTGGAGTTAGCATCTCAACTGTTGACTAAAAATAAACTATCATGGGGATAATCGTGTATGGGTGAATGTTTTCTTAAGAATCATATAAACAGTGTGAATCAGCTGGTTTGGTTGTTTGTTTTGGGCTTGAAGCATTTCTTTTGTAAGGATGACCTGTGTTGTGACATGCTAAGCTCTCAAAAATAACTAGATACCATTTAGAGCAGTGTGCTGTTTTTAGGGCCCGAGCACCGAGAGTGCGAAGGCCCTATTGTATCTGCTCTGTTTCTTCTTATTATTATTATTAGGGCCCGAGCACCGAGAGTGCGAATGCCCTATTGTATCTGCTCTGTTTCTTCTTATTATTATTATTAGGGCCCGAGCACCGAGAGTGCGAAGGCCCTATTGTATCTGCTCCGTTTCTTATTAGGGCCCGAGCACTGAGAGTGCGAAGGCCCTATTGTATCTGCTCCTTTTATTATTAGGGCCCGAGCACCGAGAGTGCGAAGGCCCTATTGTATCTGCTCCGTTTCTTATTAGGGCCCGAGCACCGAGAGTGCGAAGGCCCTATTGTATCTGCTCCGTTTCTTATTATTAGGGCCCGAGCACAAAAGTGCGAAGGCCCTATTGTATCTGCTCTGTTTATTAGGGCCCGAGCACCGAGAGTGCGAAGGCCCTATTGTATCTGCTCCGTTTATTAGGGCCCGAGCACTGAGAGTGCGAAGGCCCTATTGTATCTGCTCCGTTTCTTATTATTAGGGCCGAGCACCGAGAGTGCGAAGGCCCTATTGTATCTGCTCCGTTTCTTATTATTAGGGCCGAGCACCGAGAGTGCGAAGGCCCTATTGTATCTGCTCCGTTTATTATTATTATTATTATTATTAGGGCCCGAGCACCGAGAGTGCGAAGGCCCTATTGTATCTGCTCCGTTTCTTCTTCTTCTTATTATTATTATTATTCAGGCAAAACAAGGGCCTTTTTGAGGGCTTTAACATGCTCGAAAACTCATGAAATTTTGCACACATGCCAGGTCTGGTGAAAAATTTTGTATTTTAATGGTTTTACACATGAGCACTTGGAAATGGCTCTAGAGCGCCACCTATGCGCTGTTAAATGCATCCCTACGAACACATCGTTGGAGCTACATGTATGAAATTTGGCACACATGTGTATTATGCCAAGATGAACAAAAAAGTCTTGGGCCCATTGACGCAAACCCAACAGGAAGTCCGCCATTTGCAAGTGAAGGTGACATTTTGGCTCTAATTTTGCCATTTCCATGCCTCGAACTTTTTCGAACTCCTCCTTGGGATTTGGTCGTATAAGCTTCATATTTGGTCAGTGTCAACTACACACCTGGGCCATGTTAAATTGCGGAGCTTTTGAGTTTTCGGGATACTGTGAAGCGGTGGCGCCACGGCGAATTTCGATGACTCGCCATGAAAATCTTATTGCCTCTCATTCTGTCATACATGGTCCGATGTGGACCAAAGAGCACACATATGATAAGGCTCCACCCCTGAACATATTTTAACTGCCATATTTGACATCAGGGACAGCGCCACCTAGTGGGAACAGGAAATGTCATGTTTTACACTTTGGTGTACAGTATTGTTATGGGTGACATCTGCAGCCTCAAATTTCTCCAGGAAAGCCTTAAGGAGTTGGTCTTGGGTTACAGTGAAAACTGTGAGTTTTCGCGAAAGGGTGTGACCCCAGCAGCATGGCGAACATTGATGTTTAGCCATGAAGAAACAAATTAGTGTAACTCAATGAAATTCAGTCTGATCAGTACCAGACTTTACAGGCATGATGTCAGACCTGCCCTGAACAGATTGATATGCCCATTGTCAGGAGTACGCAGAGCGCCACCTAGTGGCAACAGGAAATGTCATGTCTTTCACTTTGTTGTACTGATTTTCATAGGTTCATCATGGCCACCTCAAAAGCGGTGAATATTAACATGAGTCCCTCATGATGCTTCAGTGCGAAAATTGTGACTTTAAACTGAACGGCGCACCATGGTGGCAACGCAGTTCACCATGAAAGATGAAGTGGCTTTTGAGGGGCTTGGAAAGTTAAAAAAGTCTTGAACTTTGGCCCACACCTCTAATGTGATGAATGCTTTGCTGTTATGTGATCATTTTCCTTGAATAGCGCAAAATGGCTCCGCAGCGCCCCCTACAAAATTTCAAAACATCAGCCCCTGCTCTGTGTTTTATCTATGAGTCTGAAACCTGGTAAGCTTATAGAAGATATCAAGATGTAGAAAAAAGTCTCTTGGAGCAATATCCCAAATCCAACAGGAAGTCAGCCATTTTAAAATTAATAAAATTTCCCCTCTTTTCAGGCACCGTTCTGTGACGAACTCCTCCAAGGGATTTCATCAGATTGATGCGATCTCCTGTGTGTGGAATCTAAAGACCTTTGTGATGTTAAATTGCGAAGCTTTTTACGTTCAGGGAAACGGGGTGGTCATGGCGGCACGTGGAGTTTCACTCACTCACCAAAAAGCAGTAATCTGCTGTCACTCAAAAACACAATCTCCAATCTCTCCCAAAGGTCGCAGGCATGATGAGACTCGACCTCGGAAATGTTTGTTATGCCATTTGTCAGTAATGGTTAGAGCTCCACCTAGTGGGACGACTATAATCATGATTGAATGAGATGAAATGTTAGCTGGTGGTTAAATGCATGAATTCCATCAATGTGACATCACATCGGACATGCTGGTTTTAGGTGTTGGGCGTGGCTCGACGCGCCAGGGGTGCGAGGGCCCTCATAACGCTGCTTGCAGCTTTAATTATTAGGGCCCGAGCACTGAGAGTGCGAAGGCCCCATTGTATCTGCTCCGTTTCTTCTTCTTCTTATTAGGGCCCGAGCACTGAGAGTGCGAAGGCCCTATTGTATCTGCTCTGTTTCTTATTATTAGGGCCCGAGCACAAAAGTGCGAAGGCCCTATTGTATCTGCTCCGTTTCTTCTTCTTCTTCTTATTATTAGGGCCCGAGCACTGAGAGTGCGAAGGCCCTATTGTATCTGCTCTGTTTATTATTATTATTATTATTATTATTATTATTATTTTTTACCGAAATGAATTGCCTTTTTGAGGGCTTTAACATGCTCAAAAACTCATGAAATTTTGCACACATGCCAGGTCTGGTGAAAAATTTTGTATTTTAATGGTTTTACATATGAGCACTGGGAAATGGCTCTGTAGCGCCACCTATGCCTTGTTAAATGCAGCCCTACGAACACATCGTTTTAGCTACATGTATGAAATTTGGCACATATGTGTATCATGCCAAGACGAACAAAAAAGTCAAGGGACCATTGACGCAAACCCAACAGGAAGTCCGCCATTTGGAAGTGAAGGTGACATTTTGGCTCTAATTTTGCCATTTCCATGCCTCGAACTTTTGCGAACTCCTCATTGGAATTTCATCGTACAAGCTTCATATTTGGTCAGTGTCAACTACACACCTGGGCCATGTTAAATTGCGGAGCTTTTGAGTTTTCGGGTTACTGTGAGGCCGTGGCGCCACGGCGAATTTCGATGACTCGCCATGAAAATCTTATTGCCTCTCGTTCTGTCATACATTGTCCGACCTTGACCAACGTGGACACATATGATAAGGCTCCACCCCTGAACATATTTCAAATGCCATATTTGACACCAGGGACAGCGCCACCTAGTGGGAACAGGAAATGTCATGTTTTACACTTTGGGGTACAGTATTGTAATGGGTGACATCTGCAGCCTCAAATTTCTCCAGGAAAGCCTTAAGGAGTTGGTCTTGGGTTACAGAGAAAACTGTGAGTTTTCGCTGAAGGGTGTGACCCCAGCAGCATGGCGAACATTGAGGTCTCGCCATGAAGAAACAAATTAGTATAACTCAATGAAATCCAGTCTGATCAGTACCAGACTTTAAAGGCATGATGTCAGACCCGCCCTGAACAGATTGATGTGCCCATTGTCATGAAGACGTAGAGCGCCACCTAGTGGCAACAGGAAATGTCATGTCTTACATTTTGTTGTACTGATTTTCACAGGTTCATCATGGCCACCTCAAAAGCGGTGAATATCACCATCAGTCCCTCGTGATGCTTCAGTGATAAAATTGTGACTTTAAACTGAACGGCACACCCTGGTGGCAACGCTGTTCACCATGAAAGATGAAGTGGCTTTTGAGGGGCTTGGAAAGTTTAAAATGTCTTGAAATTTGTTACACACCTCTAATGTGATGAGGGCTTTCTTGTTATGTGATCACTATCCATGAATAGCGCAAAATGGCTCCATGGCGCCCCCTACAAAATTTCAAAACATCAGCCCCTGCTCTGTGTTTCATCTATGAGACTGAAACCTGGTAAGCTTATGGAAGATATCAAGATGTACAAAAAAGTCTCTTGGAGCAATATCCCAAATCCAACAGGAAGTCAGCCATTTTAAAATTAATGTGTAAATTTGGCGACATTTTCCCCTCTTTTCAGGCCTCATACTTTGACGAACTCCTCCAAGGGATTTCATTAGATTTACGCGATCTCCAGTGTGTGGAATCTAAAGACCTTTGTGATGTTAAATTGCGAAGCTTTTTACGTTCAGGGAAACGGGGTGGTCATGGCGGCACGTGGAGTTTCAATCACTCGCCAAAAAGCAGTAACCTGCTGTCGCTCAAAAACACAGTGTCCAATCTCTCCCAAAGTTCGCAGGCGTGATGAGACTCGAGCTCGGAAATGTTTGTTATGCCATTTGTCAGTAATGGTTAGAGCGCCACCTAGTGGGATGACTATAATCATGATTGAATTAGGTGAGGTATTAGCTGGTGGTTAAATGCATGAATTCCATCAATGTGACATCAGATCGGACGTGCTGGTTTTAGGTGTTGGGCGTGGCTCGATGCGATGGGGTGCGAGGGCCCTCATAACGCTGCTTGCAGCTTTAATTATTATTATTAGGGCCCGAGCACAAAAGTGCGAAGGCCCTATTGTATCTGCTCTGTTTCTTATTATTATTATTAGGGCCCGAGCACCGAGAGTGCGAAGGCCCTATTGTATCTGCTCTGTTTCTTATTATTATTATTATTATTATTATTATTATTATTATTATTATTATTATTATTATTATTATTATTATTATTATTATTATTTCGGCAAATGAATCGGCCTTTTGAGGGCCTAAACATGCTCGAAAACTCATGAAATTTTGCACACGCGTCAGGTCTGGTGAAAATTTACGTATTTTAATGTCCGTAGACATGTTCAGGGAAAATTGGCTCAGTAGCGCCACCTAGAAAAATGAGAAACGCGAGCCCCCGAGATGGGTATGACCTACATGTATAAAACTCGGAACACATATCTAACCTTCGGAGACGCACATAAAAGTCTATTATGGCCATGTCCTAAACCCAACAGGAAGTCCGCCATTTGGAAGTGAACGTGACATTTTGGCTCTAATTTTGCCATTTCCATGCCTCGAACTTTTGCGAACTCCTCATTGGAATTTCATCGTACAAGCTTCATATTTGGTCAGTGTCAACTACACACCTGGGCCATGTTAAATTGCGGAGCTTTTGAGTTTTCGGGTTACTGTGAGGCCGTGGCGCCACGGCGAATTTCGATGACTCGCCATGAAAATCTTATTGCCTCTCGTTCTGTCATACATTGTCCGACCTTGACCAAAGTGGACACATATGATAAGGCTCCACCCCTGAACATATTTCAACTGCCATATTTGACACCAGGGACAGCGCCACCTAGTGGGAACAGGAAATGTCATGTTTTACACTTTGGGGTACAGTATTGTAATGGGTGACATCTGCAGCCTCAAATTTCTCCAGGAAAGCCTTAAGGAGTTGGTCTTGGGTTACAGAGAAAACTGTGAGTTTTCGCTGAAGGGTGTGACCCCAGCAGCATGGCGAACATTGAGGTCTCGCCATGAAGAAACAAATTAGTGTAACTCAATGAAATCCAATGTGATCAGTACCAGATTTTACAGGGATGATGTCAGACCCGCCCTGAACAGATTGATATGCCCATTGTCAGGAATACGTAGAGCGCCACCTAGTGGCACCAGGAAATGTCATGTCTTTCATTTTGTTGTACTGATTTTCACAGGTTCATCGTGGCCACCTCAAAAGCGGTGAATATCACCATCAGTCCCTCTTGATGCTTCAGTGAGAAAATTGTGACTATAAACTGAACGGCGCACCCTGGTGGCAACGCAGTTCACCATGAAAGATGAAGTGGCTTTTGAGGGGCTTGAAAAGTTTAAAAAGTCTTGAAATTTGGCGCACACCTCTAATGTGATGAGGGATTTCTTTTTATATGTTCATTTTCCTTGAATAGCGCAAAATGGCTCCACAGCGCCCCCTACAAAATTTCAAAACAACAGCCCCTGCTCTGTGTTTTATATATGAGTCTGAAACCTGGCAAGCTTATTGGAGATATCAAGATGTACAAAAAAGTCTCTTGGAGCAATATCCCAAATCCAACAGGAAGTCAGCCATTTTAAAATTAATGTGTAATTTTGGCGACATTTTCCCCTCTTTTCAGGCCTCATACTTTGACGAACTCCTCCAAGGGATTTCATTAGATTTACGCGATCTCCTGTGTGTGGAATCTAAAGACCTTTGTGATGTTAAATTGCGAAGCTTTTTACGTTCAGGGAAACGGGGTGGTCATGGCGGCACGTGGAGTTTCAATCACTCGCCAAAAAGCAGTAACCTGCTGTCGCTCAAAAACACAATGTCCAATCTCTCCCAAAGGTCGCAGGCGTGATGAGACTCGAGCTCGGAAATGTTTGTTATGCCATTTGTCAGTAATGGTTAGAGCGCCACCTAGTGGGACGACTATAATAATGGTTGAATGAGATGAAATTTTAGCTGGTGGTTAAATGCATGAATTCCATCAATGTGACATCAGATCGGAAGCGCTGGTTTTAGGTGTTGGGCTTGGCTCGACGCGCCGGGGGTGCGAGGGCCCTCATATCGCTGCTTGCAGCTTTAATTATTATTATTATTATTATTATTATTATTATTTCGGCAAATGAATCGGCCTTTTGAGGGCCTAAACATGCTCGAAAACTCATGAAATTTTGCAGACGCGTCAGGTCTGGTGAAAATTTACGTATTTTAATGTCCGTAGACATGTCCAGGGAAAATTGGCTCAGTAGCGCCACCTAGAAAAATGAGAAACGCGAGCCCCCGAGATGGGTATGACCTACATGTATAAAACTCGGAACACATATCTAACGTTCGGAGACGCACAAAAAAGTCTATTATGGCCGTGTCCTAAACCCAACAGGAAGTCCGCCATTTGGAAGTGAAGGTGACATTTTGGCTCTAATTTTGCCATTTCCATGCCTCGAACTTTTGCGAACTCCTCATTGGAATTTCATCGTACAAGCTTCATATTTGGTCAGTGTCAACTACACACCTGGGCCATGTTAAATTGCGGAGCTTTTGAGTTTTCGGGTTACTGTGAGGCCGTGGCGCCACGGCGAATTTCGATGACTCGCCATGAAAATCTTATTGCCTCTCGTTCTGTCATACATTGTCCGACCTTGACCAAAGTGGACACATATGATAAGGCTCCACCCCTGAACATATTTCAACTGCCATATTTGACATCAGGGACAGCGCCACCTAGTGGGAACAGGAAATGTCATGTTTTACACTTTGGGGTACAGTATTGTAATGGGTGACATCTGCAGCCTCAAATTTCTCCAGGAAAGCCTTAAGGAGTTGGTCTTGGGTTACAGAGAAAACTGTGAGTTTTCGCTGAAGGGTGTGACCCCAGCAGCATGGCGAACATTGAGGTCTCGCCATGAAGAAACAAATTAGTGTAACTCAATGAAATCCAATCTGATCAGTACCAGATTTTACAGGGATGATGTCAGACCCGCCCTGAACAGATTGATATGCCCATTGTCAGGAATACGTAGAGCGCCACCTAGTGGCACCAGGAAATGTCATGTCTTTCATTTTGTTGTACTGATTTTCACAGGTTCATCGTGGCCACCTCAAAAGCGGTGAATATCACCATCAGTCCCTCTTGATGCTTCAGCGAGAAAATTGTGACTATAAACTGAACGGCGCACCCTGGTGGCAACGCAGTTCACCATGAAAGATGAAGTGGCTTTTGAGGGGCTTGAAAAGTTTAAAAAGTCTTGAAATTTGGCGCACAGCTCTAATGTTATGAGGGATTTCTTTTTATATGTTCATTTTCCTTGAACAGCGCAAAATGGCTCCACAGCGCCCCCTACAAAATTTCAAAACAACAGCCCCTGCTCTGTGTTTTATGTATGAGTTTGAAACCTGGCAAGCTTATTGGAGATATCAAGATGTACAAAAAAGTCTCTTGGAGCAATATCCCAAATCCAACAGGAAGTCAGCCATTTTAAAATTAATGTGTAAATTTGGCGACATTTTCCCCTCTTTTCAGGCCTCATACTTTGACGAACTCCTCCAAGGGATTTCATTAGATTTACGCGATCTCCTGTGTGTGGAATCTAAAGACCTTTGTGATGTTAAATTGCGAAGCTTTTTACGTTCAGGGAAACGGGGTGGTCATGGCGGCACGTGGAGTTTCAATCACTCGCCAAAAAGCAGTAACCTGCTGTCGCTCAAAAACACAATGTCCAATCTCTCCCAAAGGTCGCAGGCGTGATGAGACTCGAGCTCGGAAATGTTTGTTATGCCATTTGTCAGTAATGGTTAGAGCGCCACCTAGTGGGACGACTATAATAATGGTTGAATGAGATGAAATGTTAGCTGGTGGTTAAATGCATGAATTCCATCAATGTGACATCAGATCGGAAGCGCTGGTTTTAGGTGTTGGGCTTGGCTCGACGCGCCGGGGTTGCGAGGGCCCTCATATCGCTGCTTGCAGCTTTAATTATTATTATTATTCAGGCAAAACAAGGGCCTTTTTGAGGGCCTAAACATACTCAAAAACTCATGTAATTTTGCACACATGCCAGGTCTGGTGAAAAATTTTGTATTTTAATGGTTTTACATATGAGCATTGGGAAATGGCTCTGTAGCGCCACCTATGCGTTGTTAAATGCAGCCCTACGAACACATGGTTTGAGCTACATGTATGAAATTTGGCACACATGTGTATCATGCCAAGACGAACAAAAAAGTCAGTGGGACCATTGACGCAAACCCAACAGGAAGTCCGCCATTTGGAAGTGAACGTGACATTTTGGCTCTAATTTTGCCATTTCCATGCCTCGAACTTTTTCGAACTCCTCCTTGGGATTTGATTGCATAAGCTTCATATTTGGTCAGTGTCAACTACACACCTGGGCCATGTTAAATTGCGGAGCTTTTGAGTTTTCGGGATACGGTGAGGCCGTGGCGCCATGGCGAATTTCGATGACTCGCCATGAAAATATTATTGCCTCTCATTCTGTCATACATGTTCTGACCTGGACCAAAGAGAACACATACGATAAGGCTCCGCCCCTGAACATATTTCAACTGCCATATTTGACATCAGGTACAGTGCCACCTAGTGGGAACAGGAAATGTCATGTTTTACACTTTGGTGTACAGTATTGTTATGGGTGACATCTGCACCCTCAAATTTCTCCAGGAAAGCCTTAAGGAGTTGGTCTTGGGTTACAGTGAAAACTGTGAGTTTTCGCGAAAGGGTGTGACCCCAGCAGCATGGCGATTATTGATGTCTCGCCATTAAGAAACAAATTAGTATAACTCAATGAAATCTAGTCTGATCAGTACCAGACTTTACAGGGATGATGTCAGACCCGCCCTGAAAAGAATGATGTGCCCATTGTCAGGAATAGGCAGAGCGCCACCTAGTGGCAACAGGAAATGCCATGGCTTTCATTTTCTTCTACTGATTTTCACAGGTTCATCGTGGCCACCTCAAATATCACCATCAGTCCCTCATGATGCTTCAGTGAGAAAATTGTGACTATAAACTGAACGGTGCACCCTGGTGGCAACGCGGTTCACCATGAAAGATGAAGTGGCTTTTGAGGGGCTTGGAAAGTTTAAAAAGTCTTGAAATTTGGCGTACACCTCCAATGTGATGAGTGCTATCTTGTTATCTCATCATTTTCTTTGAATAGCGCAAAATGGCTCCACAGCGCCCCCTACAAAATTTCAAAACAACAGCCCCTGCTCTGTGTTTTATGTATGAGTCTGAAACGTGGTAACCTTATGGAAGATATCAAGATGTACAAAAAAGTCTCTTGGAGCAATATCCCAAATCCAACAGGAAGTCAGCCATATTCAAATTAATGTGTAATTTTGGCGACATTTCCCCTTCTTTTGAGGTAACTTTCTTTGACGAACTCCTCCAAGGCATTTCATCAGATTTACACGATCTCCAGTGCGTGGAATCCAAAGACCTTTGTGATGTTAAATTGCGAAGCTTTTTACGTTCATGGAAACGGGGTGGTCGTGTCGGCACGTGGAGTTTCAATCACTCGCCAAAAAGCAGTAATCTGCTGTCACTCAAAAATACAATGTCCAATCTCTCCCAAAGGTCGCAGGCGTGATGAGACTCGAGCTCGGAAATGTTTGTTATACCATTTGTCAGTAATGGTTAGAGCGCCACCTAGTGGGATGACTATAATCATGATTGAATGAGATGAAATGTTAGCTGGTGGTTAAATGCAAGAATTCCATCAATGTGACATCAGATTGGAAGCGCTGGTTTTAGGTGTTGGGCTTGGCTCGACGTGCTGGGGTGCGAGGGCCCTCATATCGCTGCTTGCAGCTTTAATTGTTTTTGTTTTCCCAGATGGTTTTACATCACCACCTGACTTTCCATGACTCTTGAATGCCCCCTAGTGAATTGCAAGAACAACTACAGCACAGGGACACTTTGCTAGTAATCGCTCCGACTAGGGCTGGGCGATATATCAAAAATTTATCGTTACCGAAATTTATGACTCTCATCGACGTCATTTTGCCCATGTCGGTAAATTCGGTATTTAAAAAAAAAAAAAAAGGCATGTGCAGGTTGGCGATGTTCATGTCCCTTTAAGACGCTGTGCTACGTTACAGACTTGACGGGGTGGAGTCACATGACTCTACTACCTGTCAGTGTTGCCAACTTAGCGACTTTGTCGCTATATTTAGCGAGTTTTCAGACCCCCTTAGCGACTTTTTTTCTAAAAAGCGACTAGCGACAAATCTGGCGACTTTTTCTGGTGTTATTGGAGACTTATTTATGACGACTTTTTGACGTGAAAGTGGGTATCGCTTTTACTCTCAACAAGCAGCGGGTGCTGCCGTGGGCACCTCGCCCGTACCAAAGCGCTCACAGGCGAAGGATAGTCCTCCCCCAGCTGCTATCAGGGCAGACGATGTTCACACCTATGCGTCCGAACTGCAAATGAATCGCGCATGAGCGAAGCCGCTGCTCCCGCACTGACTGTAACGCAGTCAGTTCTTCTTTTACTGTTATGCTGTTTTGTGGATCACGAGGTTTAAAACTACTTATAAACACACACACACACACACACACACACAAAGTAACTCCACCAGAGTGCCTATTTCAGGTCTTTTTTGCCAGTCCAAGCCCGGATAAAGGAGCAGGGTTGGAATTCTGACTTTAAAAAAAACAATAATTGCTAAAATAAATTTAATTTGTAGTTCTAAATAAATTCTAAATGCATTTAGGACGTTTTTTACTCACTTTATGTCTCTTCCACAATGTTATTTCTCTCTCCAACAACGTAGGTTACAATTATATTAGCATGACCAATTATGCAAATTAGGCGATGATGTCATTTTGCGACTTCTGGCGACTTTTAGGACAGCCAATAGCGATTTTCCTTACTGAGGAGTTGGCAACACTGCTACCTGTAACAAGACGAGACACGGGTGAACAAATGGAGGACGATTTAAATGTTGAAGCAGCAGCGACGGAGGTAGAGCTGGTGGAGGAGGAAGAGGAGACGCTTGTTAACAAAAAAAATGCATCATCAATCGTTTGGCAACATTTTGGATTCAACAAGGATGATATTGATCAAAAAATTGTTAAATGTAAACTCTGCAAAAAGACTGTTGCGTCAAGTCAAGGTAACACAACCAACCTCTTCCACCACCTGCAGCACAACCATGTGATTCGTTTGTTTCAACGTTTGTTTTTTTGGCACTTGGGGTGGTTATCGTCCATTTATCGTTATCGAGGTTAACTGCTCAATTTATCGTGATATTGATTTTAGGCCATATCGCCCAGCCCTAGCTCCGACCCTATTTTACCTTCAGATCTGCCTTCATTCTTCATGGCACAGATTCAGCAAGGTGCTGGAAACATTCCTCTGAGATCTTGGTTCATACTGAAATGATAGCACCACACAGCTGCTGCAGATTTGTCTGCTGCACATCCATAATGTGAATATCCTGTTCCACCACATCCCAAAGGTGCTCCATTGGATGTAGAGCTAATGGCTTTGGAGACCATCTGAGTACAATGAACCCACTGTCGTGTTCAAGAAACCAGTTTGAGCTGACATTACATTTATTAGTGAAATCACTGAGATCAGTGTGAAACAACCCCAGCTACAAGATTAATCACATAAAAGTTGAGGAATAAAAGAAGCCAGTGTCCCACTTGCAAAGGGATAAGAAACCACATTCCAAAGCTGGGGCCAACTATCAACAGGGGATAGTTGTCCTCACAGACCCAGCACTCTCTACAGAGTAGGACCACAGTCACCCTAGCTTCAGGAGGCCAACTCTGCAGCATATAGTAGGCTCTGACCTGCAAAGACAGAAAATATAACAAGATATTCAACTGAATCTTTATTATACAACTCACCAAACAGCAGCAAATTGTCTTCTTTATACATTTTAATCTAAACCATTTTAAGACTGGACTACATAACATACCAGAGTGACAGAAAATATAAAGTATACTAGAGCATGACTGTAATCAAAACACCTGCCTATAATAAACCCAGCCCACAGCAACTGTGAAACACACACACACACACACACACACATACAAACACACACACACACACAGACACTCCTAAATTAGCTCCCATTTCCCACAGCAAATTTGAGGGTGAGTTAATATGCAGGTGACACCAGTCTACCACGTCACATGACTGTGTGGCAAAATCCCTGCAGATCAGCAGTTTCTTAAATACTCAGACCAGCCTGTCTGACACCAACAACCATGTCACGTTCAAAGTCACTTAAAATGAGATGTTTCAGGGAAACATTGAGTTTGTAAGTCTTTCATGTTGTTGCTTTCCTTTTCTGTATTTATCCTTTTAATGACTATGTTATGAAAACAAAAGAAGTTCTAAAAGGCATCTTTAGCCTCAGAGTATTTCTTATTTGAGCGATTGTGGATACAGTTTACAAAATTAAAACAAAAACAAAGGGAAACACAAAAACTGGTTACATTGAATACAAAACAGAACTTCTCACATTGCAACTTAGGTAAAAAAAATTTTTTTAACAAAACACAACAACCCGGGAGGAGCGATTGATACTAACAAAACCTTTCCTTGCAAACCACAAAGAAGTTAGCTGCAACACAGCTGAGCTTCACATTCCCATTAACACAGTAAAACTACAGTGGTAGGTCATCGAACATCTGTGGAATAAGCAAATCTGTTATTTAGCAGGAACATCCCTAAATTTAAAGTTAGACAAGTTTGTCAGAAAAAGACTCCAGATTTTATCAAATGTGCCTTTTTTATTTTGGATGGAGCAGTGGATCTTTTCAAGAATGAGACACAACATGACATCAGGAAGCCACTGAACAAGGGTGGGCGGGGCAGCAGCCTTCCACCTTCTCAAAATGGCACGTCTAGCCAGGAGGGAACCAAAGGACAGCACCCGACGTTTTGCCCCGGTAATATACTTATCATCCTCACCTACTGTATCAAAGAGAGCAAGTACGGGGTTGAGAGACAGTTTCAGGCTGGCAGCCTTGTTCAGAGTGCAGAAAACCTCTTCCCAAAAAGGCAAGGCAGGTCTAAAACATGTGGGTAAGACTGGCATCATCAAACCAGCACCTGTTACAGTGAGGGTGTAAGCTAGGATAAATCTTAGCCAATTTGGATTTAGACAAGTGGGCCCTATGGACTATGTGGTGGATTTTTGTTTGATATGTATAACTATGTAACTATAAACACTATATATCTAGCTGCACTGAACATATATATTTTAACTTTCATGTGTAGTCTTAAGCACAAGACACTGAGGTTTATTAAGTTGGTACAGTAACAGGGCAGTTAGGTAAGGGGAGAGTTCTCTTGAATAATTTACTTAATAATTAATTAATTTAACGTCTTTAATGCAGCACAACCAAAACAGTAACATTGTAACAGAGATCCTGAACACATCACGATAAAATATCACACACACACACACACACACACACACACAATTTGAACCCACACTGAAGTGTTTTTAAGCATGTAACCTGTGTATTATATGTTTTAAGATTGTGCCACTTGCTGTATAAGATTTAATAATTAGGATTAATGTGTGACCTTTGACCGTGTCATGACCTATTGTGATAAGCCAGAGCAAGGGTTACTCAGATTCCTGACTGGCCTTTGGCCAAGACCTTGGCCGCTACCTGACCCCAGCAGCTGTGCTGGGCGTGTGGGAAACTTACCCAGCAGCAGGGGGCGGCGATACTGGTCCCTATATTAGGGGACCAGAGGATGCCCCCAGAGCTCTTTTTCCTCCTGCTGCTGCTACCTGTCCGTCTCTGTGTTGCTCTGCTGTCTGTGCTTAAGGCTGTACACCCCGGGGTTTTGCTTTGCTTGCTTTCTGCTTTGTAATTCTCTTGCTAAATGTCTGTATGTATTTTTCCTGCTGTTCATATGATTCAGTGTATTAAACTCTGTTCCAAGAATTCTACTCTTTTACAGAGCATCTTTTTGAGTGTCTTGGTTTTAATTGGATTTGGATCTCCACATCGTTGGTGGAAGAAGGTTATCAGAATGGCTTCAAAATTTGCGACCACAATTGGCGACCACGAAGGGACAAGGAATTAAGGTGATTGCTGGGAGCCTTGGGGAATGCCAAAGCCTTGCACATCAGAGAACACCAAGCGGCCGCTACAATAAGGTAAGCAGAGTTTTTTTTTCTGCTCAATGTTGGTGTTGTCTGGGTGCAGAAGGGGGGTTCCACCTTGGCTCCAAGTATTTCACCTAACCTTGAAAAGGACTTTAATCAAATGGTCGCTGTTATTCTAAGTGATAAAGTGTTACACTGTAAAAATAATGCTAGTTGCGGATGCTGAAGGAGTGGAGTTTAATACTGCATCATATGTGTGTGTGTTATTCCTGTAACTTGTGTGACCCGCGGGGGGAGTGTGAGTGAGCGCTGTGTGTGTGTGTGTGCGTATTTGGGGTTTGTGTGTGTGAGAGGCTGCTCTGCCCTGTGCTGGAGTATGACTCCAGGGCTGTGTTGGGGGAGTTTGGGTTTATTTTTCCCGCTATTCTTTAGTGCATCTGAAGAATAGGTGTAAGTTGCACAGAAGTAAAAAGTTGAAGTGATGAAAAGTGATAAAAGTGATGAAAAGTGATAAAAGTGATGAAAAGTGAAATATATGTCGGCACCCCCAAGGTGGTTACCGCTGGAAACCTAGTTATCCACTTAGGTAGATAAGGTGACACAGGCTAACTAGGTTAACCATTTAATTGGTTAACCTAGTTAACCCAAGTGAATTGCTAGGTAGTCAGGACTGCTCGGGCTTTGGGGGAATTTTGGAGATAAGAACTCAGCACGTAACGCGGGGACTTGGGGCTCGCAGTGGGATTCTGAGGGCTTTCGAGTCCACCGGTCTGGACACGCTGGGTAACTGCGCGCGTCGCTGTATGAAAGGCGACACCTTCGGCCAAAGTGTAAATATGTAAATAGCTGTTACTAACCCTTAAGTATAATCACTGCTGTAAATATTGCTAAGTAGTAGTCTAGAGTATAACCATGTATTGCTGTAAATATTGCTTAAAATAACTCTTGCTGTAAATAAGAGGAATACGCGTAAGGGGTGGGTTTTGATAAATAAGTACGGAAAAGGAAAGTTAGTAGGTAGATAAGTAAAAAGTTGTAGAGGGACTGATTTGAGAGACTAAAAAACTGAGCTCTCTGTGCTGCAGAGCGCTGTGTCTGCAGGCAGTTTGTGAATCATCCCTACGGTATGTGGAGGAGTGAGAGGAGCATCAGAGCAGTGAAAAGAGATAAGTCGGCAAAAATTAAGAGTTGTTGAATATAAAGAGGAAAATAGACACTGCTGCTGAAAAATAATGCTGTTGTTTAAGGAATTTAAACAGAAAGATCTGCAGAAATAATATTTGTTAAGCAGCAATATGAAGTAAGGTGGAAAATTTGTGGGTAAAATTGAGTAAAAGAAGATATTAATTGCCAAAATAGGGATAATGAGTAAATAGGGATTGCAGGCACTTTTTTTTTGGATTATTGGCTTAATAAAAGTATGACCAAAAGTTAAATAAATTGGAAATAGAGCTGCTTGACTAAAGTAAAAAAAAAAAAAAAAGGGGATAATCTAACCTAGAGCTAAATTGTAACATATCCAACCTAATAACAGTAAGAATGAGAACTATAAACTAATTCTAATAATAAAACATAGCTGGGATAAAACCCAGGCCTAAAATAATTAGAGGGAAAGTAAATAAATCACACAAACAAATAATAAATGAAATAGGGAGGCTTGTGCTGTGTGTGGAGAAATATAGAAGGCAGTGGTGATGATCCAAGAACATCTGAACATCTTAGTAAGGAGGGAGAGACAGAGACCAAATAAATAAGAACATGTTTGCGCTACAACGGAGATAAGAGAGTCAAAACAGCATCCATAAATCGATCTCAGTAAAATGTAGGAGTTGTAGAAGAATCTAATAATGTCTCAGAGTTTGCATGTGAAATGTATATTGAGGGTTTGTTATCACTCACCAAAAGTTCTGCCGAGGGGTCATAAACTCACCCAAAAGCATACAGAGAGTGCAAGAGGCACCTGAGTAATATGATGCGAAATGAATGATTGTTGGAAATACATTGTGTGAAGCTTAGAGCAGTTCAGAATAAACAGGCTGACATGTGGGGTGAAGTGGTAATGAGGACGAATAATGAACAAATTAACAAAAAGAGACACCTGCTAGAGATCTGTTTAAAATGCTGCCATCACAAATAAGTAGTTGGGAAGAGAAAAAAAGGTAGACAGGGTTTAAATGCAACTAACTGATGTATTAAACCCAGAGCATAATAGCTAAAATCACTGGATGCAAAATAGTGAAGTGAAATAGAAAAGTTTTGTTGGAAATGGTGGTTTAATATGTCAGAGATTGTGACTTAACAATTTAAAATAAAGTTTAGCACCTGTTGAGTGTGGCAGAGGGAGACAGTAAAAAAAAAGGAAAAGTGTTGTACTGAGAGAGCTCACATCAGCTCAGCCGCTGCTGCAGGAGGCGGCCCGTAAACAGCGTCACAGGGTGTAGCTGGCTCAAGTTGCTCTGACTGTGGAGTGTGTGGGGTGGGCCCCAACATCCTGCCAAGAGTGTCCTTGAGCAGTGCACAGGCTTTCAAGTGATCTAACCCAAATACAAGTGTGTGACAAGAAGAGTAAAAGACTGACCTGCATGTCTCAAAGAGGTTATTGTTATGGTGATCTTGTGCAAAGCTCAGAGGAGTCACCTGAGACAGGAAGCAAAATAATTTGCTTTAAAAAAAAAAAAGAAAAAGAAGAAAAGAAGAAAAAGATGTAACTTGTTTGTAAAGTTTAAGGCCCACATCAGTGAAGATGCTTAAACAAGTGATCAAATGCTGAGTACTATGAACAAAAAAACAAAAATGTAAAAAGAATAGTGCCCATCAGAGTGAGGAACAGGAAGAAAGAAGCTCTAAATTTGAGAATAAAATATTAGAAGAAACACCTGGGAGGAAAATAATAAGGCCAGTAAACTGGTTCTCAGGTAAATTAAAATAAATATAACAAACTATTAAAATAAGAACAGGGAAGTAAGACAGAACTGAATGAGAGAGGGGCAAAAGACATAACAGTAGAGAAGCAGTGGAAAGAATTGAGAATAATATAATTCAGTGAGTAAACAAAAAGCCTAAATACAATGACAGCTGATTAGAGTGTAATGGTAACTATAACAAGACAGTAATTAGAAAGATGTAATAAATAATGCCATTAAGTGTAATAGTAAAGTAAGAGAAAGAGTAGGTATGAATGAGAAGTGATTACACTCGAGCACTGTAGAGGAAAAAATTAAAAAAGTGTAAATTTAAAGGAAAAGAATATTTGGCTGGGAAAAGAAACAACAGAAATAAATTTGTGGGATGCATGGCTGGTTAACCTGCAGCTGTGGATCATTAGAAATGCTGATCAATAAAATAAAAGCATGATTAGATATTGTATGGGGGAAGGGATTATTAAAGGGATCTTTGGTATCTAAAACACTCGCCTTGATGCTGGTCAGACTGTGTGTAATTCTTCTTCTATAGCTATAAGATAAATAATATTTAGAAGAGCTTCAGAGGTGCGTGACATAAGAGGGCTTTAACCCTTTAAGGCCTCGAGTGTCAGGCTTGAATCAGGAAGTATTTAAGTTTTAAGAGTCCCAAAACATCAGAGTGATTTTTACCATCCAAGAAAGTAAATAAATAAATAAATTGCACTTTATACATTTAAGGAATAACTTGCAAAATGCTGTCTTTAGCAAATGCTATATGGTAATTCTTACATATGCAAAATTAATATTGTTTTTAATTTGTCAAGTTTAATAGGTATTGTGACAAATTTGGGGGTAATTGTTTCAGGAATCAGGGTTTTAAATAGTGACAGCGTTAATCCCACAGCTGCATCTTGTCACTTACAGGAAAGTTGGGCAGAAAAACATAAAACTGTTGTATATGATAATAAAGCCCCTATGATCTTGTTTTAGTTTTACAAGAAAAATAAAATAAAAGCAAATATAGATAAATCTCTGCTGCCAATAGGAAACAGAAAGCTCCCTGAATAAGCAGCGTGCATCATGCAGGTGGAAATACACAGGAGCAGGGTTTGGAGGGGATGACATAGCCTTTGTTCCAGCAAAAGCTGGTGATTAGAAAGAAAACACATTGACCTAAAATGCAATGAGAAAAATCAAAAGTTGAGTCTTTGTACTAAAAAACAAAAAAAACACAACAAAAGTGATTATGGCTTAGAAGAGGAGAAGTAAACATGAGAAAGTCTGAGATGTAGGAAGTCAGATAAAGGAGCTGAAGAGTGAAGAGTGATTAGATAGGTGGGACAAAGAAAGTTGTGAGTCAGAGGAAAGGAAGCTAAATAGGAGAATTCAAAGAACAACAGTAAGATAACGAAGAGTAACATGAGGTCGAGCTCACAGGCAAAAGAAAAAAGTGGAGCAAAGGAAAATAGTTACTAACTAACTGATGTATGCACATACTCGAAACAACAACTCTCCTGCTATGAAAAAAAAACAAAAGAAAAAAAGAAAAGAAAAGAAGAAATACCTCCTTACAGATGAAGGAGCTCACCAACTGAGGGGGAGAAACAGAGATCACCAGTGAAAGACACCAGGCCATGAGTCTGTGGAGAAGAGCAACACTGGCACTGTGAAGGCCTACGTCACTGATGAGGCCTGCACAAAGGTGGAGAGGAGGAGTCAGCTGGATGACGACATCCAATGGCTGGCACGTGTGAAAGCCCAGGAACTCCAGAGAGGATCTTCCAAGAGAAGATCCACAACTCATGAAACAGAGTCTCCTCGAGTCCAATGAAAGACTGTATCTGCAGAGGGCTGGAAAAGTGTATTAAAACACACTTTTAGTCAGCTGACATTCTCATCAATCTGCTGAGGACTGACAATCGATGGCCTCTAAGAGCCAACATCGTCGGCATCTGGGATGTTCGCTGTGTGCATGTTCCTGGAGAACTCCAAGAGAAATGTGGGCAGCACCATAACAACAAGGAATTTACTGCCAAGAGAAATCTTCAGTACATGGACTGTGACTGATACCAGAGTACTAACTATCCATGATATCTGCAGTGAACAACATGAAGTAGCTGCATCAGTAATGCTCCCAGCAAACTAATAAGTTTAAAGCCCTGGGCTCCACTCCTTGTGTTACTCTCCCAGTAGAAAAAGAACACAAATAATAAGAACTAGGCCACATGAAAGCATTGGATAGGAGATTATTAGAAATATATTCATTACTAACACTCTTACATTAGAATATTATTTAAGATTAGGAAATTTGAATACATAAAGGGTGCAGACATGACTCCCATTGACACTAGAACAGATACACACAGAGCATTAGAACCCCAGTAGGGCATGGGACAGATAAGTAAACTTAGAGCAAGGGCGTAGATTTGGTTTTGGCATTGGTGGGGACGGATGATTCAACCACCGAACCCTGCGCTATTTCTTTTTTTTTTTTTTTCCTTTTTGTCTTTGCTTCTTGATAAAAAAGGAGAAATATACTTGCCTACATATGCTATTCTACATGCTTTTAAACCATTTAAAATTACAATTCATAGTTTTATATGTGAATTATATAATGTTAAATTACTATTAAACAAATGACTGATTTTAGACTTTAGTTTACTTCAGCCATATTCCATATAAATCAGGTATCATACAAAAATAAAAAAGCTTCAAACACAGTCATGACAATAAAAGAATATGACTTTAAGGACTTAACAACATTACTTCAGTTATAGTACACCAACATCTCTGATACATTAGCACTAAGGGAACACTGAATGACCTGCTGGTTTTTGTCCATAAAACTACTCATCTAAGATTACCACAAAGTAAAAGATCTCTCAGTAAAATTATGCAACATTATAGGCACTATTGCCCTGATCAAGTCAGTGAGCTGGGATTTTTTATTCTAAACATGAACTACTGTTACAGCAACAGACATGGACTAGTGGTGCCCCACACAACAACTCAATGTCCACTATGTGAAGAAGTCTATACTATACTGTCTATACTATACTGTCCTGGTGGACACGGCAACACTTTTTTCATGGTTACATACAATTTTAGACTGATGTGGGCCAAAGCCTAGCACATACCTGCCAACCTTGAGACCTGAGAATTAGGGAGACATTCAAAGGGTTTTTACAGTGTTTACTTATCGGAAAAAAAATAAGTTAAATTTCACTGGCCGGGGTGTCCAAATTCAGAGGGTGCGTCCACCTGAGGACCCGGCCTTCGCGGTCTAAGTGGGCCGGTGTTCTGGGAATTTCTCCTACCCCGCAAACCGTCCTACCCGTTGTTCCTGAGCATGTGCGCGCATGCGCACAACACATAAAGTGAAGCAAAGCGCATCCGGCTGTGATTTAATGCTACCCCGTTGTCATATTTGCAGGAAAATAGGTAAGTAGTAAGTATTAGTACTTTTTATTGACGTTGATACTTGAGTTTTTTTAAGCCTTTGTGATTGTTTGTCAATATTAAAGTAAAGTCGCTATCTGCTTTCTGCACAAAACTGTCGAATTTGCAGCTTCGGTGAAGTCTGCTGTCAAGTTACTGGACACGTTGTATTTGCACAACACTTCTGAATCCGCAGCTTCGGTAATGTCGTTATTTAATAAGTTAAATTATTTGCATTGTTAACTGCACATATTGAAGCTCAGAAGAAAATGTTTACTTACATTCGTAGATATGGAGAAGAAGTGGGAAGAGATTTACGCGTTTATTTCTGCGGGCTCCAACCCTTCAGGATATGACAAGGCTCAGAGGCAAAACCTCAGAAGATATGCCTCAAAATTCCAACAAAAGGGTCAGTAATTTATTGTTAATACTAACAACTCATATATGTGGTTAAATTAATTTATAAATATATATTGTTCTACTGCAGATGGAGAACTCTTTGTTGGAACCAGAAGAGTAGTAAAAACCATGGATGATGCCAGGAAGATATTTCATGAGTTTCATTCATCTCCAATTGGAGGACACACTGGCACACACAAAACGCTAAATGCAGTGTGTTCCAGATTTTACTGGTTTGGTATGATAGTTGACATTAAAACATGGGTATGTATTAACTGTTTGCATTGTTGTTAAATGCCGTTTAAAATAAGAATTTTTTTTTTATATCAGTTAAAAGAGAAACTGTACACTTGCAAAATATAAATAAATATGATTAATTAGTGATATTACAGTAATAACTAGGGATGCACCGATACCGATACTGGTATCGGGTATCGGGGCCGATACTGTAAAATGTGTGCGTACTCGTACTCGTAAAAGTTAACCGATACCATGAACCGATACTAATGTAGCCCGAATTTGGGAGTAGATACTCATAATTCCCATGGACTTGAACGCCACGGTAACATAAGGTGTTCACAGTTATGTGATGTAACTGTACCCTGAATTTAATTTGCCCTGTAATATGTCACAAGGTAAATACAGGTAATTAGAGCAATCAAACTGTTATGTTAATCATAAAAGTATTATTTTATGGTATGTAACTCTGAAGGGAGTTAAAATATTGTTCAGAGTTCTAATTTTCTGGAGGCCCGTGAAGGTAGCATAAAACGGGACCTGTGTATCTGTTGCAATGGAGGAGGAGAAGAGAACGGCATGGAGAGATGCACGAGGTTAGCTGAACCAAAGTGAGAGACCCGGCTAGTTTTACTGAGGTTAACTAGCACAAAAGAGTGTGTGACTAGAAAGCTGACCGTGTGGGAGCTTCGCAACAGAGTGTGGGTGAAGTGACTTTTTGTTTCAACGGTCGCACCACCGTGGAAAACTGTGTTTCCAGCTACGATCGCCGAGGCTAAAGGCTAGCCCGGACTGCTTGGCTGCACCACGGAGGCAGCCGTTATGGACTGTCGGAGAGCTGGACAGTGACTGGCTAACGCGCTGTAGCTGAGACAGCATCGGGTCCGCAGGGAGTGGATTTAGTGTGGGACTGGTACACGGCGACCTACCGAGCAACGGAACTGTAAGTCAGACTTTTGTGCTCTTACTGGGGAGAAGAGGATTTTTCTCCATCGTCCGGCGCGAGCAGCAAACAGGCCTGCAACAAGTGTGAATGTGAGTGTGTGTGGGGCCCATGTGTGAATATTGTATGTTTAGTGGAGTTATATAACGTGTTTTGGAGTGTATATTAGTGAGTCACTTACCAAAAGGTGATAACATAAGTTGGGTTGTTTAATATAATTTGAAAGGGAATTATTTCATTTATACAGTGTATTTCATTTGGTTAAGGAATTGGAATATCATTTGAGTTTAAAAAAGGGATGTGTTGTACAGTATTTGTCTCTGCCCTTACGTTCAGTAAACGTTTCGTTTGTGTTAAAGAGTTGTCTGGGGTCGTTTCTTTACTGCTGGTTAAGTTTAACTTGTGTGTGGTAGAAGTATCGGATTTTGTACTCGGTATCGGCAAGTACTCAGATCCAAGTATCGGTATCGGATCGGTTTGAAAAAATTGGTATCGTTGCATCCCTAGTAATAACCTGTAGGCCTGGCAGAGAGTTGAAGACACACACAAAGTTTTGCTGCTAAATTGTTTGTTCGTTAGAGAATATATCATTAATGATGTTTTTTTTTTATAAATGAGAATGTTGAACATTTACGTGAACTCCATAAATATTTTTACCTTAAAGATTCTGGAATGTGACCAGTGTCAAAAAGTTGGGAAACCACTGACTGCTGTGCAACCGTTGCAGTGTATTCAGGTAAATATTATGCCCCTTTTACCCATCAAACTATGCTTCTAGCTCATATTCATGAAGGCAGGAGTGTTTGCCAACTAATTTTAACCATCGATGTTAATGTGTACATTATACAAATTGTTATCTATCAGTTTTTGATAACATTACTTATGTTATTCAAACTTAATTGTTACTTAATAATTTATTAATTTCTTTACTTCTAATTAAACTTTCATTACTGTCTTTACATATTTCGATGCCTGCATTTAGAGCCCTCCGAAAACTGGTGAATGACCAGCAGAATAACTGGGATCTGTATCTAGATCCCACCTTGTTTTCACTGCGGTCAAAAGTACACACCACAACAAAATACTCACCTTTTTTTCTGATGTATGGAAGAGAGGCAGTATTTCCATCAGAAGTGCCTGCTCAAGTGCCGGTGAGTGTTTGTCAAATTCTTTCTATGTTAGAACTAAGAATTGAAACCATTTAAGTAAAAAACCCAGTAATGTCTTTATGAATATGATATCATCTTGTTTTAATTGCTAATATCTACAAAATTTTAGATTTCCAACATCATTCTGCCAGACGACAAAAGGTACAGTGACTATGTACAGTCTGAAAGTGAAGCACAACATGCAGTTAAAGAAACTGCGCAAGAAAACATTGCGAAGTCACAAGACAAGCAAAAGGTTGCATACGCCAAGCGGGTCCTGAAAAAGTACAAAAATGTTGTGTACAATGTAGAGGATCAAATTCTGCTTCTAAATATGAGGAAACGTGGGCGAAAAGGAGGAAGACTTGAACCGGATTTTTCAGGTCCCTACACAATTGATGACATCAGTGGAAAATGTGTTGGACCGAAAAACGCTGAGGGAAATACTTTAAAAAGTCTATACAGTATTGACCACATTAAACCTTATAGAACAAGCCACCCTGTCCAAGTCTCAACTCCAACTGAACCTGTTGAGAGTAGCCCATCTTCTGAGATGCAGCCTTGCAGTCCTCAGCATCATCCTGAAGCGCTGCAAAATAACAGACCCTCTGTCATACAGTTTGCACCAAAAATAGCTCAGGTAAAATCAGTCCAAGCACCAGAAGAGCTTGTACCAGTGACCCCCCAGAAACCCAGCACGCAAGAAAAAGGTGGCATAGCTAAAAATCTCATTCTGACCGGTTGGTCAATTGTTGCCAGTTTGGCTAGTCGAATGGATAGAATTTTTTTTTTTTCTCCCCTCTTGCTAATTTTGACCTGTTGGTCCAATTTTGGCTAATTTCTCCCCTCTGGCATGGTTATTTTGTTGGCCCGTTGGCCCTTGTCTGTTTGTGGCCCGTTGGCCATTGACCGTGATTTTCAAATGGCAACTGTTATTACTAAAGAAACTTATCATATTTTGTTTTTTAGTGAAGTGGCTTTGGGCTGCAAAAGACACCGGGCGTGTGGAGGCAGTCGTTGGGCCATACAAATTGTATGACTCTTCTTTTCGCACACTGGAGGACAGTGGGTGGCTTTCTGATGAGGTAAGTGAAGTAATCATTTTTGGTCCTAGTGGTGGTCTGTAAAAATAATCTTCTTTTAATCCAAACAGGTCATTGATGGATACCTGCACTGCCTCATTAGGAAACAAAAGGCAAGTAAGAACGTATGCCAGTTATTTCACAAAAGCATTTTATACAATTATGTAATCTTTTAAAAAAACCTCTTGCATTTTTCAGGAACCCGTGTATCAGTTGTCTTGCGTTGTTGCAACCTCTCTGTTTTCTGGGAAGTTTAAATGTGTCACCAAGGTAATGTAGATGTTATATAGGTCATATAGTGCATGTTATGTAAATGAATCTAAACCTTTATAAACTTAAAAATATTCCACAGATGTTGTTTCCGGCTGAGGACATTTGGTTGTGCCCACTGAACTTCGGTGCACACTGGATCCTTGTGGTACATTGTTCTTTTTAGCAGCATATTCTTATTTTGAAAATGCTTACAACTGATTATGTTTACTTAAGTTAGTGTACTACACATATTCTACTAAATACCATTTTTATTTTAGGTTGTCAAACCTAAAATAGGTTTGACAACCTAGTGTGGAAAATGGAGACTCTGCCACACAACAAGCAGATGGACTCCAGCAGTTGTGAAGTTTTAGTGTTGAAGGTATTTAATAAGCCATTGTATTTAATTGTACTTATTGTATTTAACTAGAATTAAGTTAATCAATTGCAATTACTGTAACATATTTTACAGTTTGCCGAACACTACCTTATGAGTGGAGAGGTTACTAGGGTGCTGTCCACTCCAGAAGCCATTGGGCTGCAACGCACAGAAATTGCTTGCGAACTGCTAGAACATCAAAGTAAGTTGAGTCATGTGCTTTTGTATTGGAATAGCACTTTCAATTTTGTTTAAAAACTGTTATGTTGAATGCCGGTGTGTTTCTAGGTAATGCTGATGACTACTGTGTGGTTTGTTCCATGCTGGAAGCCGATCCTGAGTCCAGTATGATTGAAATGGTAAAACAAATAAACCACAAATGCAATATACAGTTGCTTGCAACATTATTCGGCCCCCTTGAACTTTTCCACATTTTGTCACATTACAGCCACAAACACGAATCAATTTTAATTGTAATTCCACGTGAAAGACCAATACAAAGTGGTGTATACGTGAGGAGTGGAACGACAGTCGTACATGATTCCAAACAATTTTTACAAATGAATAACTGAAAAGTGGGGTGTGCGTAATTATTCAGCCCCCTGAGCCAATACTTTGTAGAACCACCTTTATCTGCAATTACAGCTGCCAGACCTTTAGGGTATGTCTCTACCAGGTAGAGACGTTGTTCTTTCACGTGGAATTCCAATAAAATTGATTCATGTTTGTGAATGCAATCTGACAAAATGTGGAAAAGTTCAAGGGGGCCAAATACTTTTGCAAGCCACTGTAGTAATTATTTTCTCATGAAATTCGTAATGTTGGTTAACACACTTACACCCCCCCCCTTCTCCCTCTTCAGGTGCAGTGTGAGTTTTGTCTCAGATGGGCACATTTTGGATGTGCTCAATATGAGAGCAGCCTGGTCAAGTACTTGTGCGACAAATGTGCATAATTGTTATGAATACTGTTTATTTTCCACTTCTTTCTCCCTGTGTTCTGTTGGATCTGTAAATATCAAATATATATATATCTGTAAATATATTCAGTAAATATATACTGTAACTATAATGGAGTGAGTTCATTGTCAAAGTTTATATAGTCAAGTGTTCCAATCACTTCAATGGTGACAGCTGTATAACTTAAGCACCTTGGCATGCAGACTGCTTCTACAAACAAGTGCCAAAACATGCTACCTTTGTTATTATAAACTAGAAGCATACTCTGACGGGAAGAATTACGTGCCAAAACATGCTACCGTTGTTATTATAAAGTAGAAGCATACTCTATAATAACAACGGTAGCATGTTTTGGCACGTAATTCTTCCCGTCAAAGTAGAAGCATACTCTGACGGGAAGAATTACGTGCCAAAACATGCTACCTTTGTTATTATAAAGTAGAAGCATACTCTGACGGGAAGAATTACGTGCCAAAACATGCTACCGTTGTTATTATAAACTAGAAGCATACTCTGACGGGAAGAATTACGTGCCAAAACATGCTACCTTTGTTATTATAAAGTAGAAGCATACTCTGACGGGAAGAATTACGTGCCAAAACATGCTACCTTTGTTAATAAGAGCAAGAAGCATAATTCTGACGGGAAGAATTACGTACCAAACCATGCTACCTTTGTTATTATAAAGTAGAAGCATACTCTGACGGGAAGAATTACGTGCCAAACCATGCTACCTTTGTGAATGTGACCTACAAGCACACTTTAATGGGTAAAAAGAAGTGTCAAACCGTACTGGCTTTATGAATATCAGCTACAAACATACTCTGATGGGCAAAGTTAAGTGGCAAACCGTCATACCTACTTAAATTTGTACTGGAATTATTGTGTGGCAGCAGAAATGTGCATAAATTACGTACAGTAGGACATTTTGCCAAAGTAGGGCAGTTTGTCATAAGGCAGCGTAAAATTATCCTACTGGTAGGACGGTTTGCCAAAGTAGGACGTTTTGTCAGAGGACACCGTAAAATTTTCCTACAGGTAGGACGTTTTGCCAAAGTAGGACGTTTTGTCAGAACACCGGGTCCTCCGAAAGCCGGGTAGACCGGAAATGAGCGACTGTGAAATTGGGGGATCTAGCCTTCATAATTACGTCACCTCTGCCGTCTGCTCCTTGCTGTCTAAATAAAATAAAATATAACCGGGCGCTTGCGTAGATTCTCGACCATCTCACACTTCTGTTTAATCAGTTTTCTGTTCGACATTTATTCAGCTGTGTGAAAATCCCGGAGGAACCCTCCCGAGGGATTAATAAAGTTTTATTTAATCTAATCTAATCTAATAACTTTAATCTCAGCCAAACCGATTTACTCACGAACAAATAAAACACTGAAAAAGGCCAAACAATAACATGTTTAAGTTATTTGAAGTTTACACAACTACATTCTCGCCTGAAAATATGTTAAAAGTTTATTTCGCGACCCAGAAAGAGTAATAAGAGTAATATTAATACTAAGTAGCTGCAGTAGTAGCAGCTATTGTTGGAAACTGGAATTGGCTGGGCCAAGCTAGGATATGATTTTTCAATTTTGTTGTCCGGGTGGAAAATCGGGAGAAATTGGGGAGAATGGTGGCTCCGGGAGATTTTCGGGAGGGGCACTGAAATTCGGGATTCTCCCGGGAAAATCGGGAGGGTTGGCATGTATGGCCTGGTATTGCCTGTAACGTTATTATGACGGACACATTTTATGAGTGAACTTGACTTTAAGTGACTTACAGGTTTCTTTGAAAAATACTTTCTTATATCCAGGTTCTTCCTTTTTGCTGACATCCTCCTCTCAGCGCAGGCTTGCCGCTGCTAAAACTAAACAGAGCTCCCTGAAAGGCACAGCCAATCACATTGGCCATATTTGTCACATGACGTAGGAAAGAACGTAATTTAAATCTTTCTGCACCGCTGGGTGAATGAGACGTTGACAGATCGTTTTTTCTTTCTATCGGGTTTGTTTTTCTTTACTCGCAGAGATCAAATTATTGGTGGGGACAATTCAGTAATCGCTGGATATTGGTGGGGACATGTCCCTTCCGTCCATGCCAAATCGACGCCCTTGACTTAGAGAAGTTATTAATCAATCAATCAATCAATCAATCAATCTTTATTTATAAAGCACTTTTCATACAAACTGTAGCACAAAGTGCTTTACATGGTTAAAAGCAGCCCACCCCACCCTCCCACTCATTCCCCGCACTGTCATTAACAGAAGCGGTCATGATACACACATCCCCCCCCCCCCTCACCTTATGAGCATTGCATTATTGAAGGGATGAAACGTACACATGGGGATTTACTAAAAGCTGGGGTAATGATGAAACTCAGAATCCCTGGTAACATGAAATGAGAAATTTAAACATCTGCTGTTTCTGACCCTGGTACACTGCTCTTGGGTATCCTCCTGACATGTATGTAACTGTGTGGGTGCAAATATGTGTGAATCTGTATGCAGATATGACAAATAATCTGTCTTTTATCTTTTTCAGTGCGGCTACATATAGACCAGTGGCAGCTACTTCTGTTCATGTGTTGAAGCTAATAGTAAGATGCTAGCTCTAAACGTGCAGCACTAAACCATCCATAGTGCTATAATTCTGTGTGTGTGCAATTTGTAGTTCCTTTCAAACGGAAGAAAAATAAAAATGAATGCAGTGTGGAGGAGAAAGCAGCGAAGGATTCTGTCATAATCTTAACTGCATTGGGAAAAGGGGGGAACATATAGCTTAGTAGAGCTAAGTTGTTAACTCTCCCAAAGAATGAACCAAACAAAAAAAAAGAGAAAATCTAAATTATCAGATATTTTGGAGGGAAAGAGGCTAAAGCCTCATCCCCTATAAAAATGAGCAAACCTCAAATTAGAAAAATGGGGCATAAATTATCTTTCCTGTGTGTGGCAGGGTCCAGTTGTCTGTGGATTGACATATTTAAATTACTCAAATGCTTACTCTAGCAAAAACTGCAGAACTAAATGATTCTATTCTAGTTCTATTTTAGTTACAGTGTACAGAGGTAGAGTTTGAAGCACTGAGGAGGGACATGCAGTCTGACCGGGCACTTAGCAACTAAAAGGAAAGAGAAGAACATTTCATTGGTATGGGACAAACTGGGAAGATTAGGGTAAGGCAGAGTTGAGTCAGCATGATTAAACCTCTATAGGTAAGCAACTATTGACCAGGTACAATCCAAATTTACAAAAGTTGAAGTAGACCTTTAACCCTGCAATTAAAACTGTTTGTTTTTCAGGAGGTCTCAGTGTTCATCATGGCCATCCAGGTGTATTGTAAATATAATGCCAATTACATGTATTATTTACGGTCCAAAATTTACTATCACTCAAGTTAAGGAAAATGGGGTGTGAAGTAATTGTCTGCCTCAGAGTCCACCACCAAATTGTGTAACAAGGTCCAATTAGGGAATTTCTTATGATTACTGTCTATGAACAACCCATGCATGAAAATTTGTATGAATAGTCTAATACAGCTGTTTTAGCTTTTCAGTGTCTATTTTTCTATAAGAACAAAGGCTGTATAGCATTCAACTCAAGGTTGAACAGGTATGAAATTGCGATGCCAGTCATCTAAGGGCACTTCAGTATCTAAGGATAAACTGCAAACATAAAACATTACAAAACTATTATTTATCTGACCCCCTTTTAGCAAGAAATTTGGAGAGGAGGAACTCTCTTTTTAACAGGAATAAACACCCAGTAGAACTGGGCACAGGGGGGAGTGGTCATCTGCTGTGACCAGCTGGGGTGAGGAGAAGGAGACAGGACTAAAAACATGCTGTGTAGGAGAGGCAGAGATTGATAATAACTAATAATAACTTCAAAGAGAGACCTTAAAAAAACTGGAGGCCCAGCTTCCCATTCTACTTTTAAATATTCTAGTAAGCTTAAAGTTTGAGAGTGAAGTGGGGAGATACAGTACTATAGGAGCAGGATGGTAATAAAAAAAAACAGATTTAACAAGGAGCCTATGAAGAAAAGTCAATAGGAGAAATATACTCTGTCATTCTAGTCCCTTTCAGTATTCATGTGCAAGATTTTGATGTAGTTGAATGCTTTTTAAGGAGTTTTTACCACAACCAGATAATAATAATAATAGCTCAGCCTAGAAGTAATAAATGCATGAATTTGTCTTTCAGCATCACTCTGGGACAAGACTTTAGAGATATTGCAGAAATTGAAGAAAGCAGTCCTTAATATTCGCATATTAGCACATATTGGGATAAAAATAACTCATGGAAACCTCACAGTGTTAATGGAGACCAAGGTAATGCCATTCAGAGCATTCCTTTAGGTTGACTGACAGGTGTGTGGTGTTTGGCTTCATGGATGAATGAGAGAGAGGGTGTCATCAGCACGGCAGAGGTATGTTGTGTCTTTTGTGGTGTTACCTGAAGGAGGCATGTGTTATGTAAATAGAAATAGATCCTGGTGTGAAACCTTATGAAGCTCAATGGTTAGTCTTGTGTATGTGGGAGGATTATGTTATGGTCAACAGTATCGAACATAGAGATCAATCCACTGTCAGAGGCCTTAAGAAGATCATTTTTTAACTTTCATCGAAGCTGTTTCTGTGCTGTGATGTGCTCTGAAACCTGACTGAAACTCTTTAAATAAGGCATTCCTCTGTGACTATTTTACAGCATCTCTTGTGGGGATTTTTGACATAAAGGAAAGTTGGAGATTGGCCTATAATTGGCTAGGACAGTTGGGTCAAGTGATGGTTTTTGAGTGATGGTTTAACTACTGCCAACATGAAGAACTGTGTGGTCAATGTGGCATTGTCTAACTTAGTTTTGAAAATTCCAATTCTGCGGCTATAGAGGTGTGGGAAGTTTGATCAGCCATATAGCCAGCAACGGCAAGTCTAGGGCTAAAAGCGCTAATGATGAATTGTGAATTGGCAGCCGGTAAAAGAGTTCATGTTTATTCAAATTCAGCATATAAATGTGACATGTGCTCAATAGTGTTTAAGAACAAAGAAGATCTTAGAGAAGCCAACAGAGCCCCAATACTGTATGAAGAGGCAGTTACTCAGCTACTAGTCGTCCTAAAGTTCCCTGGTATCAGTAGAAAACAGACATATTAATACCTAAATGAAACAACCTTGTAGAGCTTTACTATGCACTTCTTAAATTGATAGCTAGGTAAAGCTAAATAAAGCTTTCTCTTTATAACAGCATTTGAGACAAATATTTCAAAATAAAGCAATGAATTGGAATTTGTTAAGGAAGAGGTTAACTGGGTACAAATATTAACTTTAGTACTAAGGTGCATGCAGTTGTGAACTAACAAGACTAAAACAACTAACATTGCATGGCATACTCACAAATGTCCATAGATAAGTCCTCATAAAGGGCCTGTATTGGTAACTGTGAACACAACTAATGCAGTCTGCAAAGCTATCTTTCTGCAGGTGGAGATGGCATCTGGATAACAGACGGAGATGCAGAGGTCCTGGAGCAGGTGCTGGCGATCTGATCACGATTGCAAGGGGAAAACGGAGTGAAACAAGCTGCTCCAGACAGCTGAACCATGACCCATCCAGTAGCCGTTGAATCTGCTGCAGAGCCTACAGCCCAAGCGGAGCCGTACAGTGCCCAAACCAGCTTCGGAATGATGGATGTGCAAAATCAACTACTACCCATCGCCGACCCTGACTTTAATCAAGAGTAGGACCAAGTCGTCTCAAGTATTCTTAGAAGCTATGCGAGATCCAGCAGTCAAGAAGTACCAAGAGAGACTTTTCTCGGACTCATAAATTGGTTGAAATATGGGACTGAAAAAGGGACACAAGTTGAGTAAAGGTTGAAGCTGACTGCAGAGAAATGTCAACCTTGAAGCTATCAAAGGACATTTCAAAGCCCACACTGAGAAGTCTGTTCAGAAAAAGAAGCTGACCCTGACCAAGATGAAATCCAAAGTTGGGAAATAATTGTTTAATTGTATTATTTTTAATGCCATTTATGGTGTTGGGTAAGCCATGTATGTATTATGTGTCTCTGCTGATGTGTTTTATGCCTTACTTTCATTTTCCTGTAATTAGGCTGATTTTTCAGTTTCTTGAGGATTCTGTTAAGGATACTGTGTAGTATGATTTGCAAATGAAGAGGAATCAATTTGTCTTAAATTGATTAACTAAGAGAAATGGAATCTTGGGAGAATGTTATGTTGATAACTGTGAGGTTTTTGGTGGAAGGAAGGGCTTATTCATTTGAGCAACAACTGTGTGGGATCTTTATACAAATTCTTATGTTCTATGTAGAGCTTGCTTTAAAATATGTTAGCAAAAAACAGCGCAGGCATTAGTTTTCACAATTTTTGTTCTTCTTTAGTTATGGGGTCTTTTAGGTGGTACCTCTAGGTACCACAGGGGGGAATGTGGTGGATTTTTGTTTGATATGTATAACTATGATATGTATAACTATGTAACTATAAACACTATATATCTAGCTGCACTGAACATATATATTTTAACTTTCATGTGTAGTCTTAAGCACAAGACTCTGAGGTTTATTAAGTTGGTACAGTAACAGGGCAGTTAGGTAAGGGGAGAGTTCTCTTGAATAATTTACTTAATAATTAATTAATTTAACGTCTTTAATGCAGCACAACCAAAACAGTAACATTGTAATAGAGATCCTGAGCACATCACGATAAAATATCACACACACACACACACACACACACACAATTTGAACCCACACTGAAGTGTTTTTAAGCATGTAACCTGTGTATTATATGTTTTAAGATTTTGCCATTTGCTGTATAAGATTTAATAATTAGGATTAATGTGTGACCTTTGACTGTGTCATGACCTATTGTGATAAGCCAGAGCAAGGGGTACTCAGAGTCCTGACTGGCCTTTGGCCAAGACCTTGGCCGCTACCTGACCCCAGCAGCTGTGCTGGGCGTGTGGGAAACTTACCGAGCAGCAGGGGGCGGCGATACTGGTCCCTATATTAGGGGACCAGAGGATGCCCCCAGAGCTCTTTTTCCTCCTGCTGCTGCTACCTGTCCGTCTCTGTGTTGCTCTACTGTCTGTGCTTAAGGCTGTACACCCCGGGGTTTTGCTTTGCTTGCTTTCTGCTTTGTAATTCTCTTGCTAAATGTCTGTATGTATTTTTCCTGCTGTTCATATGATTCAGTGTATTAAACTCTGTTCCAAGAATTCTACTCTTTTACAGAGCATCTTTTTGAGTGTCTTGGTTTTAATTGGATTTGGATCTCCACATCGTTGGTGGAAGAAGGTTATCAGAATGGCTTCAAAATTTGCGACCACAACTACCTTGAATTGGAATAGGGAGTGGCGTGCGCAGGGTGACATGGAACTTACCAGAGTGAGGACTGAATTCCATACGTCATCTGACATAGTTATACCTAACTCCTTCCCCCATGTGGATTTGAGGCCTTCAAAGGGAGCTCAAGTTACACTGCACAGTTTGTTATAGATGCGATAGATTATACCTTGCCTGATAGTTGCGAACTAAGGAGCTCGCACAGTATGTTAGCAGCTCGAGTTTCTGGAAAATTGGGGAGGTGGGATTGCAAAAATTGTCTGAGCTGTAAATAGCTAAATAAAGTGAGTTTTGGGAAGAATGTATGTTGCTGACAGCTGATCAAATGATGGTAGTTTATTGTGTATAAAGAGATCTTTAAAGTAGATAATACCTGCTCTAAACCAGACCTGGAACAAATTGTCCAAAGCTGGAGGGAGGAATAGGTGATTTGATAGGATGGGGCTTTGAAGTGAGAAATTCTTAAGATTGAAATGTTTCCTGAACTGAGCCCACACCCTGAGGGAGTGCTGAATTATCGCATTAGATGCAGGGCTGGACTGGGACAAAAAATCGGCCCGGGCATTTTGACTAGCGACCGGCCCACCAGGTATTATAGGAAAAACCATAAAGCCTTTGAATGAAAACAAACGCTGTTTATCACAGTGATGTACACGGTCTTGTTGGTATATATGTATCAGTCTAATAAACTTAAAACTACACCATCCTCCCTATTCTGGTATTCTAAACAGTACCCGAAAGTAGACTGCTTGGTCGAGTTAACCTCCTGAACTATCTACAACACGTGGTGAAAACCTGAATGTAAGACAGAGAAGACTAGAGGTGAGACATGATCATAACTGATTACTGATGACAGATTTAGATATATTTTCATAAACCATTCATTTGCCACATCAATAAACAGCATGGCAGGGCAAAATATTTTTTCTAACATGGCAACCTTTAAAAAGTGAAAGGAGATAGAAAGACAGGTGAGAAAGAAAAACTTAATTGACTTTTTGATGGCATTTCACACACAGTACTGGTACAGTATCTAGAAAATGTGGGAAAATACTGGCATCATATACAGTACTTAGCTACTTCTGAAGAAATTATGATGAAGCCCTAAAAAAATTAATATGTACAACAATGGATTTCTATACATTTTACATCAGATGAAAACGTTTGTTGTAAGATTCAGATAATTATTTGTTAAAAGCGAGACATTTTAAATGAAAATAAGAAAGAAAAGTATTTCTTTGTGCCCCCCTTTCCCTGTTAATACTCTACCTGGCCCCCTGGCAAAAACTTTGCTAGACCCGCCCCTGCACAGTTACCAGCTGTCAGCTATTTAGAAAAGGATCCTGGTGTTATTTGTCTCTCGGAAACAGTTCATAACTTCCCTTCAACTCATTCATGTCACCTAAAAGGTAAACCTGTTTCTCCATCACCTGTTCAGTTCTGATGATTCAGTAAGGACATCTCCTGGTTTCATCTTCATGTTTCCCTCTCACCAGATAACCAAACCGACATCATGACCAGCAGCTTTATAGCTGTGACTCCAGCAAACATCAGCTGATGCTAGATATTAATATTAAATGAATTCTAACAGCAGCTGATCAAGCTTAAACGTGCTGCTGTTGTTTAACGCGACCTCCGCTGGTTTCCTCTTTCTGGCGCAAAGTGGGCGATAAACAAACAAGAGAGAAAAGCCGATCAGCTGATCATTGATCAGTTTCATGATTGAAGTAGAAACAGGAGAGGGAGGGGAGAGAATGAGAGAAGAAGAGGCAGCTGAGCAGCAAAGACACAGAATAACTCCAGCTTTATGTCTTTTTCATTGTAGCTGAAGTACGGGACAAACTGTGTTTCTTTTCACCTCAATACGAAACTGAATACGAGACCATTCCGTTTTTTACAGGACGGTTGGAAACTCTAATAACTAACCTTATAAATAAAATATCATAAAACAAGTTCAACATCAATAACATCATAGCACCTGCCCAGCAGTATATAAACTCCGTCATGCTAGCTAGTACGCAGTACGAGTTATTGTAACTGACTGTAAAAAGTCAGCATAATGAAAATAAACTCCACCTAAACTTGGTTTATATCTGACCCAGATAGACTGCAGGTCATACCTTCTTACCTTAAGTTCAGTTCACCGCCTCGGGTCTCTGCTCCTCCTGCCTTTCCGTCATCCACCTGCCAGCGTGTTGCATCTGCTGGCCTCCACCACTTGCTAATGTTACTGAATCTGTGGAAGCTCCGCAATAACCACCACCAAACAATTGAGTTATTTTTACACATCTCCCAGCATCTGGCCAATCGACCACCATACAGTGTTTATACCGTTACTGGAAAAAAACGGAAAAAAACACAGCGGCCCATAAAAACGAAAAATCACCATCGGCCCACCGGGCAAATGCCCGGTATGCCCGATGGCCAGTCCAGCTATGATTAGATGTGAAGTTGTCAATGGATAAAGGGAGAGAAGAACCCAGAAAGGAGGCAAGAGAAATATACTGAGCTGAGTCTAACTCCATTGCCAGCCAAGTGATGGGGCCCACACCCTCCCCAGACTTTAACCAGTAGGTCAGGGAGCAAATATTGGCAGCCCAATAGTAAAAGCGAAAGTTGGGGAATGCCAGACCCTCTTCAGTCTTAGGTGTCTGTAAATACACCTTAGCTACTCGAGGTCGTTGACCCTACAAAATGTAGGAGGGAATTATAGAATCGAGGGTTGTAAAGAAGGAGTTAGGGATAAAAACGAGTAAAGATTGAAATAAGTATAATAATTTAGGAAGAATATTCATTTTAATTAAATAAATTCAACCAACCAGAGTTGTGTTCAGGGGTGACAACTGTAGTAGGCTTTGTTTGACATTCTTCAATAGTGTAAAAAAGTTGGCTTTGAGAAGTTGTTTATACTTTCTTGTAATTGTAATACCCAAGCAGTTAAACTGCTCTTTGACCACTTTAAAAGGGAAACCAGACAATCTATTTGAAACGCTTCTTCATTTAATAGACAAAGTTCACTGTTGGACAGATTTAACTTATAACCAGAGACGTGACTGAATTGCGTGAGTAGCGACAGTGCAGACGGTAGCGAAGTTTGTGGATTTGAAATAAAAAGCAATAAATCGTCAGCATAAAGAGACACTATGTTCAGTTTGACCTCTTTGTATACCCTGAACAAGTTTACTGCTTCGAAAAAGCATTGCTAAGGGTTCAATAGCTAGATCGAATAACAACTCAACCTTGTCGTGTGCCTCGTTTAAGGTGGAATGCTTTTGATTTCTGGCTATTAGTACAAACTGAAGCAACAGGAGACAAATATAAGTACTTGATTTGACCCGAACCCAAACTTTCCAGCACAGCAAATAAATTGTTCCATTCTAGACAGTCAAAAGCTTTCTCTGCATCAAGGGAAAGAACACATTCTGCAGTGTCGTTGGACGGCGTGTACAGGGTATTGAGAAGGCATCGAATGTTGAAGAAGGGATGGCGTCCTTTTACATCGTCCTTTTAAATTCCAGACATCGATACCCTAATGGAGGACAAACACTGAAAGGCCTCTTTTTCTCAGCCTCAATTTCAAGCGACCGTGAACAATGCAAACTGAACTTGGCTCACTTTCCAGACTTTTGCTGACATGTTAAAACTCTAAAGAAGTTGCGAGCACCCTGAGTGGTTGACGCTGTTTGTGTTGTTCCACAGTTGGATTTCTGGACATCAAGATCAGTGTTGGGTGTAATGCGCTACTGTAATTAAATTACTTTTCCACTGAAAAAGTAGAGTAACTAATTACTGTTCATTTTTAGGTATTTTAATTACAGTTACTTACAATGTACTTGCGTTACATTGTAAAATAATTAAACTCGCTGAATATCATTATTTAATTTCAATAATTTATCTCCTAAACATAGAAGTAAACTCTGCTGATTTAACATCGCTGTATTGTCATTTTGTGCCAGTTTGCTGCATAGTCGTATTCTAAAGCGGAAGACGTCGGACTCGGCTGAAGCGTGTGGCTGTTTTATGAAGTGGACATATTCCCGTCTCTTCACTTTTCTGAAACAAGCAGACAAGAATATTACAGTAATATGTAAGCTATGTCCTGGGGAGAAAAAACTATCGGCTGCTGTTAATAGCACGAGTACTCCAAACTGGTTTCATTAAAGGTAGGCACTCATCAACTAATACACGTAGATTACTTAATTTGATAGACTACTCATACAGTAAAAATCTTGAAACTACAATATTTTCTTTAGATGCAGAAAAAGCGTTTGACAGAGTTAACTGGAAATTTCTATTTGCAACTTTACATAAATTTGGTTTTGGATCTTCTTTCATCAACTGGTTAAAAATATTATATAATTCCCCAACAGCTTGTGTCAGAACAAAATGACCAGACATCCTCCAGCTTCTGTCTCCCGAGGGGCACCAGGCAGGGATGCCCACTCTCCCCTTCACTGTTTGCAATTTTTATCGAACCACTAGCAGCATCAATAGGGATGGGTATTGATAAGATTTTAACGATTCAGATTCCATTTTCGATTCTGTTTAACGATTCGATTCTTTATCGATTCTCTTATCAATTCTTATTTTTAAAAAGGAGAACACTAAGGTCAATTAGCTTAGAATTTTGTTTTATATCTTCTCTTTGAACAAGATAGAAATTTAGGAGTAACATGGCCTTATAAACCCAACAGTGAGATCTTAAGAGATCCAGCCTATGGCTCTTCAATGGGGTGTCACAGGGTCCCCGGGGAAAATTGTAAATGTAAAATAATAAAATAAATATTCTTCTGTAGCAATAACAAAGTATAACATAAATTATTCTGTAGCAATTACACAAGAATATCCAGTAATGTCCCTGCCTACAATTAAACAGATTCACTTACCATCTGCTGTGGCAAATGGCTGCAAGGCTTTTACCACAAACTTAGTCACTGCTCGGTGACATTCGGGCCTGAAAAGAGACGCTACCGGTGGACTGCAGCGACAACTGCCAGCGAGCGCCAGCCAGACTCTGTCTGTCTGTCTCATCATGGTCACCTAAATGCACAGTAATGGCAGGTTTTGTAATAAAGCAGATCGCGCTAACATAATATGCACTGTTAGTTGATTATTTACCTGCCGCATTAACGGGAGAGGACGTGCAAACGTTACCGCTGCTGCTGGGTTGAGATTCACGAGTCCGGAGTGGAATTAAAAACACGACATTCATTTAAGGTTATCGCGTGTTTTGTGAGCAAATGCTTTTGCATATTCGTAGTGTTTCCTCCTTTAAATGAAATATCTACTTTGCAAGTATTGCAAGTTGCCCTGTTGTCATCCGTTCTGGTAAAGTATAACCAAACTTTTGAGCGTTTGAGCCGCTTAGACGCCGTGTTTCCTGCCAGATACGCTCCGACGCTCCGCAACGTGGTGACGTCATTCGGGGCGACTGGAATTGATAAGGGAATCGTTTGCAAAAATGGCAAACGATTCCAAGGAATTGAAACAGTGGGAACCGGTTCTCAACAAGAACCGGTTTTCGATACCCATCCCTAAGCATCAATTAGACAGAATTCAGTAATTAAGGGCATAAAATGCAAGAACGTGGAACATAAAATCAGCCTTTATGCGGATGATGTGTTACTCTTTCTCCAAAATTCACAAACCAATATCTCTGGGGTGATTGAACTGATAAACTCTTTTGCAAGAATATCAGATTACTCAATTAACTGGTCAAAATCTACAGTCCTTCCGATTAATTGCTCCTTCCATAATTCCTCTTCTACTCCACTGCAATCGGGAAATATAAAATATTTAGGTATTAATGTTTCTCCCAAGCTTGCAGATCTAACTAAATTAAACCATATCCCACTTTTAAAGAAAGTAGAAGGTGATCTGGCTAGGTGGAAATGTCTACCCATATCACTCATGGGAAGGGTTGCCGCTATAAAAATGATGGTATTACCAAAAATAAATTATTTATTCTCAATGATCCCAACTAAACCGCCGCAAGATTGGTTCAGATCTCTAGATTCATATATGTCCAAATTCCTTTGGAAAAATAAGCCCCCACGTATAAGCTTAAAAACACTACAAAAGACCAAGGATAAAGGAGGATTAGAACTACCTAACTTTCAGCACTACTTCTTAGCCAACAGGCTTCAGTTTATCTCAGGATGGCAAAAACATACCCTCTTAGATGAACCTTGGCTAGATGTAGAACAAGCACTTTGCAATAATCTAGAGATTTCAGATCTACCATTTATCAGCTCAAACATCCAACGACATGAATGCTTCAAAAGCATCAACATCAGCTCCTCTCTGACAGCATGGTGGGAGTTTCTGAAGTTGACTGAGTCTTCATTAATCCCATGCAAACGTACACCTATCTGGAACAACCCTGACATATTACAAAACAATAATATGATAAACTTTTCAGATTGGAGTAGTAAAGGAATCAAATATTTAGAACATATACTAGAAGGAACAGAATTTATTTCATTTGACAGACTAGTTACACAATATGGGATCAACAAGAAAAGATTTTTAGAATATCAACAAATTAAATCCATAATAAAAAAGAGATTTAAACCGGGTCAAGCTGAACTACAAACACCACCAAGTGTGGTTCAATTTCTTACTCTTAAAACCCCCAAATTACTATCCAAAATATACAGAATGCTTTCTAAAACAGATGAATCAATATCACTTCCTATTGCAAAATGGGAAGCGGATTTATCAGTTAACTTTGACCAAAACTTCTGGTCTCAGATTTGCTTAAAAACCTTTCATCTAATTAGAAATCCCAGTCTTCAATTAATTCAATACAAAATACTACATAGAGTACACTATACAGGTCATCGGATGTTCAAGATGGGCTTTACGTCTACCAACAACTGCTCACACTGCCAAACCAATTCACCGGACAATTATATCCACGCACTTTGGTTCTGTCCACCAGTTCAGAAGTTTTGGCGCGAGATATGTGAAGACTTATCAAAGTGTCTGAAATGTAACATTCCAACTTCCCCTTTAGTATGTTTGTTGGGCAGCTTAGATAATGTCACTCCGGAAAAGAATATAGCCCATATGGTTTTCACTGCCCTATGCATAGCCAAGAAAACAGTCCTCATGAACTGGAAAAATAAAAATAATCTTAATTCTAACCAATATAGAAATTATCTATTAGATTACATTAGTCTTGATACAGCCTCTGCCACCACATCAGATCAATTGCTCTGGGCTCCTTTGATCAGCTCCATCACCTAGTGGGGGTGGGGGGTCTTAGTTTGGTCCCACCTTCACTGTTGTGATTGGTGTGGGGGTAGGGACAGGCTTAGGGCATCAGGGGGTTCTCCGGGAGCATCTTCCTTGGGGGGCTCAACCCGGGGTAGCGGTCAAGGCCAATTAGGGGCTCTGTTGGCTCTTAGGTGACGGTTTCCTCGTGGCTGCGTGCAGCAGGGCTAGGGGAGGGTCTGTGCTGACGGACGTGGGTTACTGACCTGGTAGCCTGGCTGCCCCTGGGTGGGTCCGGGATGGGCGTGAGGTTCTGGGGGCACTCCGTCTCTGGGCTTGGGTCCTGGTTGGTGTGTTGCCGGGGTTGTGGGCGGGTGGGTGTATGGGGGCCCAGTCCTGGCGCAGGGTGCCGCCTGTGCATCGAACCACCTGGGGGGCTCTTCAACTGGTGGGGGAGGTTGTCACATCCTGCAGGAGCTTTCCTCTCTTCAGGAACTCTCTCTGCAGGAGGGGGAGATACAGGAGAGGTGGAGGAAGATCTCAGCCTGGGCGTCTATTGTCTTGTGTAGTCTGGAAGATGAGTGGATGATGGGGTGGGTGCAGTTTTCTCTGTGGTGGGGTCAGGTGGACTGTCCCGGGCTCTGTGGGGCCGGGCGGCGCTGCTGCACTGGGCCCCGGTCCGGATGGGCCTGGGCCCCACTTTCCCTGGCGGGTTGCAGAGTATGGGGGTGCCTACTGGGGTCAGCGGGGGAGCTGGCCCCAGGGAGGGGTCACTGCCCCTCCCTTCCTTCCCTCCCCATCTCCAGCTGCCTCCCTCTTCCCGCTCCACCACAATCACCCACACATGCAGGGCCTTGGGGTAGGGGTGTGTCATCAGGGTGCAGAGGAGACATCCCCCCCCCTCTGTCCCCTTCTGGCTGCCTCTGCCTCAATTTTATCCCACAACTTAGACATTCACATTACTCACACTCTCATTACACATACATATAGGATCTTGGGGGTGGGCACGCTACACGGATTCCAAATTACCATCAGGGTGTACACCTCACCCCTGGCGTCGTTGCCCACCTCTCAATTTTAAATACACGTAGACATTGAGGGCTAGCAGGAGGGGCTATACGCTTACCTGCTGCTCTGGCAGGTAGCTCCATGCCCTCCTGGGTTTTAAATGCACCTTAGAACACACATACATCAACACTACATATGAGCGGGTGGAGGGAGGTTTGGAGTCTTCCTACACCCCCGTTCTCTGCGCCCTGCTGGAGCGGGGGGGCTAGGAGGAGGAGTTGGCCGTCCGACTGGGGTCTGGAATGTGGGGCCTCCCTGCTGCTGCGGAGTCGGGGCGGTCTGCTTCTCCCCACCGCAGGGAAAAGGGAAAAGGGTAACACCACCTGGGTCTGGGCGCAGTTTCCCACTCCAGGGGCAAGGGTACCTAGACCCGGGGCTTAGAGTACGCTTGGGGAGTGTGATTGTGTGTACAGTGTCTCTCTATGTCTGTCTCCACGTTGGGTGAGTGTTGAGTAATTGTATATGAGAGCATGAGGGTGGGAATAGATGTTTGTATCTGTGTGTGTCTGTTTCTCTGTGTCTATATGTCAGGTTGGGTATCAGACGCCACCTCTCTGGGGACATCTCAGGCCCTCCAAGGTTTGGAGGCCTATCTCCCCCCACCACTTCCCCTGCCGGTGGCAGACGCCCTCAGACATCGGTGCGTTGGTGGTTCTTTGTGTCTGGGGATGGGCGCCCAGGTACCCACCGGCTCACTCCTTGGCGGCTGCTTATCGGGGCATGGAGCCTGGGGCTCGCTCGGGCCACTTCGGGGATGGGGTGCCCTCGGCCTCTCGGCCCGGGGCTCGGTCACTCAGGCACAGCTGGCTGCCGGCGGAGCTCACGGGCACGTCACTGCAACCCCCCCCGGCTTCTGCTCCGCGGCTGCTGAGTGACCCTTCATCTGGGACTCTCCTCAGCTCTTTCTGGGATAGTGGCGCGGCTGCCCCTCTGTTGGTCTTCCTTGGTCTCTTGTGTTCTGGGGGCCTCTGGATGTCTAAAGTTTTGATCTCCTCCATACCTGCTTCATGCCCTGTAGGACGGGGCAGTGGCCCCCCACACCCTCTAGCAGATCATTACATGAAGGAACCTTTTAAAAACAAGCGCGTTCATGCTCACAGGTGTACACACGGGTGCTCACACACACAAACTACACCCTTTTTGGCTCCTACCTCAAAGCACACTGTGCGCTGTCGATCTCACGTGCTGCACAATAATGTTTAATATTTAGTATTTACTGTCATATTCCCATATATCATTGTGATCTTGTTTATTACTCTCGTTGTCTTCTGCTTGCTTTCTTTTTTCTTTCTCAACAGGTGATCCAGGTGATCGATATATGTATTTTTTGTCTGCTTATTCTGTTGGTTTTTGTTTTTTGCCCTTTTTCCCCGTCCCTCTTCTCAGGTTTTTTTTTCTTTCCCTCTTTCTTTCTCCCCTTTCTTTCCACCAGTCAAGTCTTTCCCGTATTCAGCAAGTGAAAATAAAATAAACAATAAAAGGTGAATCAAATGGACCATTACGGCAAGGCTGGGATGGTCCATTTGGTAAAGTAAATCCGTTGGGCATCTTTCTTCGCCTTTAGACATTAATTCTGATGGCAAAAGAACCAAACGGGACAGGTAAAAAATAAATAAATGAATAAAAAAATAAAAAAATAGCACGAGTAATCTACTGACGCGCCTGACACGAGAGCATAGACGAACACTTCTGAGTGATTCTTGTTCATCATCCATGGATAACATCGCGGCAACTCCTGCTAAGCAGGCAAAACTTGATTTTACTTCAGCAGCACAGAAAGCGTCTGAAGGTGAGCTTAAAAAAATGATTGCAGGCTACATTGTGGAAGAGATGCTACCGCTGTGTACTGTCTTTTAAAGAGTCTCTGTCTTTAAAAAAATTATTTATTATTTAAAGAGTTTAATTTCTATTGTTTGCCCACTCAAGGTTTATAGGGATTTTAAGAAGTATTTAGTTAAATTACTTATTTAGTAATTAAGTTACTTTTCTGACACAGTAATTAGATAAGTATTTTAAATACAATATTGACTAAGTAATTAGTAATTAGTAATTAATTACTTTTTTAAAGTAACTTACCCAACACTGATCAAGATGAAGGGTTGCCTAGCAGTAGCGAACTGCAACATGACTAATGATGTGACCTTCGGCACAAACAGCACAGTCTACAAGATGACCAAGACGTGCTGCAACACAGACCTGTGCAACGCAGCACCCGGCGTGCCCGGCATCCCCACGCTGACCCTGGCCCTCGCCACCATCTCTGCTGTGTTTGTGGGAAACCTCCTGGTTTGACAGAAGATGCCACCAGTTTAAAATGCAAACATGGATGCAACACACACCAGAGATTCGATAAAATGTCCTTAAACATGAGGTTTTTGTAATCATGGAGGGTTTTTTCTGTTTTCTTTTTTTTCATTATGGGTCTTTTGTTTACTGTCCTTGAGGTATGTTGCAGTTTTGGTTTCAGATGTTTTTAAAATAATTCAATCTTTTAAACATTTTTCTTTATTTGTGTCAGCCTGCATTTCACTGTAACAGATGCTTAATAAAGTCTGTTTATATTAATCGGGTGTAATACTGATATCAAAGTGCATTTTGGTGTAATTAGTTGAATCACCTGTGAGGAATTTCGTAATTGTTTTCTAGCTCTGTTGCTGTCGGTACGCCTCGAACGAAGAGTTTGATACTCTGAGCATCGCTGCCAGCGTTGCATTTGAAGATGGTGGGGTGGGGGGGGGCTTATTTTTAAGGCTAAACCCAATGTGTTTCTTATCTTACTGAGTGGAAACTAAGAGGGGCAGTAAGTGGAGCCTAGCTGTATAACATTCATTACTACCTGTGAAACCTAAAGCATAAAGGGTGTTTATGAACGCATTATGGAGCTTAAGGCTGGCACCAGTTCATCATTCTTGTTTCTTTTTTTTCTTTTTTCCCTCTAAATATAGTCTAAATATAACTTTACAGTTTCCACACTGTCCGTTTACTCTGATTTTTACCCAATGTACTGTCATTTTAGAGTCATAATATTCATATGCTAACAGAAACACACATGATCTCATATTTTTCTAACTATATTGTTTGTTTTTTAAATTGTCCAGTCCCCTTTAAAGAATCTTCATCGGTTCAATTTTTTCCATTTGTCACATTTGCACTGCTTACAAGCTGTGAGGTAAAAGCTTTTTTTCTTTCTCCAGTGTGTATATATTGGCTATGTTGGAGTAATGGGGATGTATAGACTGCTTTCTCATACTGAAATATAACCAGTCTTGATCAGCTAATTTGGCAATACTGTTAAAAGAGATCCTTTTTTGGGGGTTAAAAATGGATATTTTGATGCTTCAAAGTCTTTAAATAAAACTATCGAAACTGTAAAGATGTGTGCATCGGGTTTGATTTGTTTACTGCTGAAGAAACAATCTTTATGTGAAACAGCAAGATTTACTGGTTAACCAGGTTTCAGTGCCCCTTTGCACAGAGAGACTTTCTCGATGTATCTTTTAGGCTTCGGAGTAGTTCTTAAGTGTTTCCTTAATCAGATAGTGTTTTTTTTAATGTACATTTATTATTTTTAAAAGCAACTTTTCTATCTTTCAGCAAAGGAACTAAAAAGAGTTTTATGAACGATTAATTTCAGTTATCTTGGTTTTAGCTTTTGAAGTTGGTCGGGGGGATCTTTTCTGTATCATACGTGAGATTAAACGGATTATTCTGGGGTTCTGAGGTCATTTCTAGAGAAAAAAGGGGGTAAACCTAGAAATAACTCTTATTAAATTATTCTGTAATAAAAGCAAATTTTACTTGAAAGAAGACCCACTTAGTCGGTAGTTGTGTTTTTTTGGGGGGGTTGTTTTGTGTTTTTACATTTTCCAGCCTCAGCGCTGTCATCATTCATGGCATTCCTTCCCTTATTAGCATTCCCTCTCCTCCACCTGAGGTGACAAAGAAGACAAAAGGCTTAGAAAAAAACTGTTGTTCACTCCCTTCAGCTGTCAAACATATAAATCTGTCCCCACCAAACAAGCTCATCAGTTTATCGAGAAGAGCCAGCAGCCTCTCTGTGGAAGGACTTTCTGAGGACTCTTACCCAAAGCCAACGACCAAGTCAACACAACAAGATGGCAAAGATCATGCTTGCAGTCATCACAGCTGTTGCATCCTTCATGCTGGGTAAGGTTATCCAATCAGTTCTCTGCATCAGTTAATGATAAAATGAGGTTACAAAAATAACATAAATATTATGATATATAATACAAGGAAATCAGAGGAGCTAAAAAAAAAAGGTGCAAAATTATCTTTTTTTCCTGAAATACTTTAGATGATTATCACCGCTAAGTTCCTTTTTGGTGATAAAAATCATTGTCTTTAGTAAATTATTTTGGTGGCAGGGTAAAAATAAATTCAGGACTCTGGCAAACTATAATTTACTTCTTGCGGTGGCTTTTATTTATTTTTCCATAATTTCAGAGATAAAACATCTGCCATCATTCCAACATTTAGAAAATGATTTTTTTTCTTTGTGCTGAGGGTAATCATTCACTTCACCAGGCACTAGAAGACAGCTGGTTAAGGGGCTATCGAGAGTGATGGGATGTTGTTGATTTTTGGACAAAACTGGTCAAATTCTCCTCATGGTAACATCTAAGTAAGAGTCCTGTAACTGTCTCAGAGGCAAACAGTGTGCCTGCTTTGTGTTGTTTGGGCCAACTGCACATGAGCACCACACGATGTCAGGAGAATCCGCTCCAGCTTTGCCCAAACTGACTGAGCTGCTGCTCAGGGTGAGGCTATAAAAGTTCAGGCCTCTGGTGTATTTATGATAAATGACAAGTCCATTAAAATAACAGCAGACTGACTCTTTTTCAATCCTCCAAATTAAACAATACCTACTTTGAGGGCCCATTTAGTAAAAGTGTTTTTGTTAGCATCGTGTTTCTATACCGAATTGAGATGATAGCCTTCTAACATATAGACCTGATTGACTGACAGCTGTTGCTCACACCTCTGTACGGGGTGTGGCAGACCAGACTTTTTCCATTGCAGTGTGTCTGAGCCTTGAGCTGTAATAACCTGGTGCACGGCAAAACTGACCGGACAGGGGAACAACAAAAACTTGACTGCTTAATCAACCTGATTTTTTTTTCCACTGATAAAAATACTTTTGGCTACTCCCTTTGTCACCCTGGGTAGTGCCACATGTTTGATTTTTGCCGGATGACCAACACGGGATGTGTGTCTCTGGCTGAAAAGTAACCGGTGACCGTTTCCTTGCCAAGCGAATATGTTAATCACTTCTGATCAGCTGTCAAAATGATGTTCACTTTTCTGCTTTCCTTTGTGTGTTTCAGTGGATTCCCTGACATGCAACAAGTGCGCCTTTGCCCTTTTGGGGACGTGCAAGTCCGGCACTACAGAGAACTGCACGACCAGCACCAGCACTTGCTATACTGGAACCCTGGGTAGGTCACCTCCTGATTGTTTTAAACATCACAGCAAGTGAGCACAGGAATGAATCAAATAAATCATACCTGTCTACTTTCACAAATGTATCTGAAGACATACCCGATGTCCTCAGCTGCCAAAACAAAGTAGGGTGCCAAAGTAGGATGTGGTTGTAGCTTGGTGACAGTGGAAAATTACTAGTTAACAGGTGCTGTGCTTCAAAGAAAAGTCAGTTCAACTGGTTTAAGGTTATAAAAACAAAAGTGCAGTATTAAAATAGGACTGAAAAAAAGAGATTAAATACAATAAACTTTATACTGTATATATGTTCTTCACCTCTGTAAGTCTGAATAGCCTAACATAACTTTTCTCTCTCCAGCTTTCCCATCACTAACCAACTTCCAAGGCTTCACCAGCCAGGGCTGCCAAGATAACACTCTACCTTGCAACACGACAACTAACAGCACCCTGCTGGGAGTAGTCAGCTACAACGCCACAGTCACATGCTGCTCCACGGATAAATGCAACCTCGCAGCAAGCGCCCCATCTGCCAAGATCACCCTTTCTGCCGCCATTGCTGCAGCCGTCCTGGCCTCCGCTTGGGGAAGCATGTTGTGATCAAACTTCACACGATGCTAGCTAAATCCATTCGTACCAAAAAACTAAGAAATAACATGTTCTTTACACTCTATCTAAAATGAAGTCTTTGGATCTCAGCAGTTATTAAGTAAACTTATATGCATAGTCATGCAGCGAAGTTTTGTTTTTCACATAAAACACAAACCTCCAGTGCCAACATCATGAAAGTTAATCTATGAGATGTTTCAGGGAAACATTGAGTTTGTAAGTCTTCCATGTTGTTGCTTTCCTTTTCTGTATTTATCCTTTTAATGACTATGTTATGAAAATAAAAGAAGTTCTAAAAGGCATCTTTAGCCTCAGAGTATTTCTTATTTGAGGGATTGTGGATACAGTTTACAAAAATGAAAACAAAAACAAAGGGAAACACAAAAACTGGTTACATTGAATACAAAACAGAACTTCTCATGTTGCAACTTAGGTAAAAAAAATTTTTTTTAACAAAACACAACAACCCGGGAGGAGCGATTGATACTAACAAAACCTTTCCTTGCAAACCACAAAGAAGTTAGCTGCAACACAGCTGAGCTTCACATTCCCATTAACACAGTAAAACCTACAGTGGTAGGTCATCGAACATCTGTGGAATAAGCAAATCTGTTATTTAGCAGGAACATCCCTAAATTTAAAGTTAGACAAGTTTGTCAGAAAAAGACTCCAGATTTTATCAAATGTGCCTTTTTTATTTTGGATGGAGCAGTGGATCTTTTCAAGAATGAGACACAACATGACATCAGGAAGCCGCTGAACAAGGGTGGGCGGGGCAGCAGCCTTCCACCTTCTCAAAATGGCACGTCTAGCCAGGAGGGAACCAAAGGACAGCACCCAATGTTTTGCCCCGGTAATATACTTATCATCCTCACCTACTGTATCAAAGAGAGCAAGTACGGGGTTGAGAGACAGTTTCAGGCTGGCAGCCTTGTTCAGAGTGCAGAAAACCTCTTCCCAAAAAGGCAAGGCAGGTCTAAAACATGTGGGTAAGACTGGCATCATCATACCAGCACCTGTTACAGTGAGGGTGTAAGCTAGGATAAATCTTAGCTAATTTGGATTTAGACAAGAGGGCCCTATGGACTACCTTGAATTGGAATAGGGAGTGGCGTGCGCAGAGTGACGTGGAACTTACCAGAGTGAGGACTGAATTCCATACGTCATCTGACATAGTTATACCCAACTCCTTCCCCGATGTGGATTTGAGGCCTTCAAAGGGAGCTGAAGTTACACTGCACAGTTTGCTATAGATGCGATAGATTATACCTTGCCTGATAGTTGCGAACTAGGGAGCTCGCACAGTATGTTAGCAGCTCGAGTTTCTGGAAAATTGGGGAGGTGGGATTGCAAAAATTGTCTGAGCTGTAAATAGCTAAATAAAGTGAGTTTTAAGTGTAAAGTGTGTTGTGTTAGTCCCCGAAGGGGAATTACTCCTCTGCATTTAACCCATTCACCCAGTGAAGCAGTGGGCAGCCACCAGTGCAGCGCCCGGGGAGCAGTGTGTAGGGACGGTACCTTGCTCAGGGGTACCTCAGGATAGCCGTTCAGTGGGGTCGAACCCCCGACCTTCCGATCATGGGGCAGACACTCTACCTACTGAGCTATCCCTTGGGAAGAATGTATGTTGCTGACAGCTGATCAAATGATGGTAGTTTATTGTGTATAAAGAGATCTTTAAAGTAGATAACACCTGCTCTAAACCAGACCTGGAACAAATTGTCCAAAGCTGGAGGGAGGAATAGGTGATTTGATAGGATGGGGCTTTGAAGTGAGAAATTCTTAAGATTGAAATGTTTCCTGAACTGAGCCCACACCCTGAGGGAGTGCTGAATTATCGCATTAGATGTGAAGTTGTCAATGGATAAAGGGAGAGAAGAACCCAGAAAGGAGGCAAGAGAAATATACTGAGCTGAGTCTAACTCCATTGCCAGCCAAGTGGTGGGGCCCACACCCTCCCCAGACTTTAACCAGTAGGTCAGGGAGCAAATATTGGCAGCCCAATAGTAAAAGCAAAAGTCGGGGAATGCCAGACCCTCTTCAGTCTTAGGTGTCTGTAAATACACCTTAGCTACTCGAGGTCGTTGACCCTACAAAATGTAGGAGGGAATTATAGAATCGAGGGTTGTAAAGAAGGAGTTAGGGATAAAAACAAGTAAAGATTGAAATAAGTATAATAATTTAGGAAGAATATTCATTTTAATTAAATCAATTCAACCAACCAGAGTTGTGTTCAGGGGTGACAACTGTAGTAGGCTTTGTTTGACATTCTTCAATAGTGTAAAAAAGTTGGCTTTGAGAAGTTGTTTATACTTTCTTGTAATTGTAATACCCAAGCAGTTAAACTGCTCTTTGACCACTTTAAAAGGGAAACCAGACAATCTATTTGAAACGCTTCTTCATTTAATAGACAAAGTTCACTCTTGGACAGATTTAACTTATAACCAGAGACGTGACTGAATTGCGTGAGTAGCGACAGTGCAGACGGTAGCGAAGTTTGTGGATTTGAAATAAAAAGCAATAAATCGTCAGCATAAAGAGACACTATGTTCAGTTTGACCTCTTTGTATACCCTGAACAAGTTTACTGCTTCGAAAAAGCATTGCTAAGGGTTCAATAGCTAGATCGAATAACAACTCAACCTTGTCGTGTGCCTCGTTTAAGGTGGAATGCTTTTGATTTCTGGCTATTAGTACAAACTGAAGCAACAGGAGACAAATATAAGTACTTGATTTGACCCGAACCCAAACTTTCCAGCACAGCAAATAAATTGTTCCATTCTAGACAGTCAAAAGCTTTCTCTGCATCAAGGGAAAGAACACATTCTGCAGTGTCGTTGGACGGCGTGTACAGGGTATTGAGAAGGCATCGAATGTTGAAGAAGGGATGGCGTCCTTTTACATCGTCCTTTTAAATTCCAGACATCGATACCCTAATGGAGGACAAACACTGAAAGGCCTCTTTTTCTCAGCCTCAATTTCAAGCGACCGTGAACAATGCAAACTGAACTTGGCTCACTTTCCAGACTTTTGCTGACATGTTAAAACTCTAAAGAAGTTGCGAGCACCCTGAGTGGTTGACGCTGTTTGTGTTGTTCCACAGTTGGATTTCTGGACATCAAGATCAGTGTTGGGTGTAATGCGTTACTGTAATTAAATTACTTTTCCACTGAAAAAGTAGAGTAACTAATTACTGTTCATTTTTAGGTATTTTAATTACAGTTACTTACAATGTACTTGCGTTACATTGTAAAATAATTAAACTCGCTGAATATCATTATTTAATTTCAATAATTTATCTTCTAAACATAGAAGTAAACTCTGCCGATTTAACATCGCTGTATTGTCATTTCGCGCCAGTTTGCTGCATAGTCGTATTCTAAAGCGGAAGATGTCGGACTCGGCTGAAGCGTGTGGCTGTTTTATGAAGTGGACATATTCCCGTCTCTTCACTTTTCTGAAACAAGCAGACAAGAATATTACAGTAATATGTAAGCTATGTCCTGGGGAGAAAAAACTATCGGCAGATGTTAATAGTACGAGTAATCTACTGACGCGCCTGACACGAGAGCATAGACGAACACTTCTGAGTGATTCTTGTTCATCATCCATGGATAACACCGCGGCAACTCCTGCTAAGCAGGCAAAACTTGATTTTACTTCAGCAGCACAGAAAGCGTCTGAAGGTGAGCTTAAAAAAATGATTGCAGGCTACATTGTGGAAGAGATGCTACCGCTGTGTTCTGTCTTTTAAAGAGTCTCTGTCTTTAAAAAAATTATTTATTATTTAAAGAGTTTAATTTCTATTGTTTGCCCACTCAAGGTTTATAGGGATTTTAAGAAGTATTTAGTTAAATTACTTATTTAGTAATTAAGTTGCTTTTCTGACACAGTAATTAGATAAGTATTTTAAATACAATATTGACTAAGTAATTAGTAATTAGTAATTAATTACTTTTTTAAAGTAACTTACCCAACACTGATCAAGATGAAGGGTTGCCTAGCAGTAGCGAACTGCAACATGACTAATGATGTGACCTTCGGCACAAACAGCACAGTCTACAAGATGACCAAGACGTGCTGCAACACAGACCTGTGCAACGCAGCACCCGGCGTGCCCGGCATCCCCACGCTGACCCTGGCCCTCGCCACCATCTCTGCTGTGTTTGTGGGAAACCTCCTGGTTTGACAGAAGATGCCACCAGTTTAAAATGCAAACATGGATGCAACACACACCAGAGATTCGATAAAATGTCCTTAAACATGAGGTTTTTGTAATCATGGAGGGTTTTTTCTGTTTTCTTTTTTTTCATTATGGGTCTTTTGTTTACTGTCCTTGAGGTATGTTGCAGTTTTGGTTTCAGATGTTTTTAAAATAATTCAATCTTTTAAACATTTTTCTTTATTTGTGTCAGCCTGCATTTCACTGTAACAGATGCTTAATAAAGTCTGTTTATATTAATCGGGTGTAATACTGATATCAAAGTGCATTTTGGTGTAATTAGTTGAATCACCTGTGAGGAATTTCGTAATTGTTTTCTAGCTCTGTTGCTGTCGGTACGCCTCGAACGAAGAGTTTGATACTCTGAGCATCGCTGCCAGCGTTGCATTTGAAGATGGTGGGGTGGGGGGGGGCTTATTTTAAGGCTAAACCCAATGTGTTTCTTATCTTACTGAGTGGAAACTAAGAGGGGCAGTAAGTGGAGCCTAGCTGTATAACATTCATTACTACCTGTGAAACCTAAAGCATAAAGGGTGTTTATGAACGCATTATGGAGCTTAAGGCTGGCACCAGTTCATCATTCTTGTTTCTTTTTTTTCTTTTTTCCCTCTAAATATAGTCTAAATATAACTTTACAGTTTCCACACTGTCCGTTTACTCTGATTTTTACCCAATGTACTGTCATTTTAGAGTCATAATATTCATATGCTAACAGAAACACACATGATCTCATATTTTTCTAACTATATTGTTTGTTTTTTAAATTGTCCAGTCCCCTTTAAAGAATCTTCATCGGTTCAATTTTTTCCATTTGTCACATTTGCACTGCTTACAAGCTGTGAGGTAAAAGCTTTTTTTCTTTCTCCAGTGTGTATATATTGGCTATGTTGGAGTAATGGGGATGTATAGACTGCTTTCTCATACTGAAATATAACCAGTCTTGATCAGCTAATTTGGCAATACTGTTAAAAGAGATCCTTTTTTGGGGGTTAAAAATGTATATTTTGATGCTTCAAAGTCTTTAAATAAAACTATCGAAACTGTAAAGATGTGTGCATCGGGTTTGATTTGTTTACTGCTGAAGAAACAATCTTTATGTGAAACAGCAAGATTTACTGGTTAACCAGGTTTCAGTGCCCCTTTGCACAGAGAGACTTTCTCGATGTATCTTTTAGGCTTCGGAGTAGTTCTTAAGTGTTTCCTTAATCAGATAGTGTTTTTTTTAATGTACATTTATTATTTTTAAAAGCAACTTTTCTATCTTTCAGCAAAGGAACTAAAAAGAGTTTTATGAACGATTAATTTCAGTTATCTTGGTTTTAGCTTTTGAAGTTGGTCGGGGGGATCTTTTCTGTATCATACGTGAGATTAAACGGATTATTCTGGGGTTCTGAGGTCATTTCTAGAGAAAAAAGGGGGTAAACCTAGAAATAACTCTTATTAAATTATTCTGTAATAAAAGCAAATTTTACTTGAAAGAAGACCCACTTAGTCGGTAGTTGTGTTTTTTTGGGGGGGTTGTTTTGTGTTTTTACATTTTCCAGCCTCAGCGCTGTCATCATTCATGGCATTCCTTCCCTTATTAGCATTCCCTCTCCTCCACCTGAGGTGACAAAGAAGACAAAAGGCTTAGAAAAAAACTGTTGTTCACTCCCTTCAGCTGTCAAACATATAAATCTGTCCCCACCAAACAAGCTCATCAGTTTATCGAGAAGAGCCAGCAGCCTCTCTGTGGAAGGACTTTCTGAGGACTCTTACCCAAAGCCAACGACCAAGTCAACACAACAAGATGGCAAAGATCATGCTTGCAGTCATCGCAGCTGTTGCATCCTTCATGCTGGGTAAGGTTATCCAATCAGTTCTGTGCATCAGTTAATGATAAAATGAGGTTACAAAAATAACATAAATATTATGATATATAATACAAGGAAATCAGAGGAGCTAAAAAAAAGGTGCAAAATTATCTTTTTTTCCTGAAATACTTTAGATGATTATCACCGCTAAGTTCCTTTTTGGTGATAAAAATCATTGTCTTTAGTAAATTATTTTGGTGGCAGGGTAAAAATAAATTCAGGACTCTGGCAAACTATAATTTACTTCTTGCGGTGGCTTTTATTTATTTTTCCATAATTTCAGAGATAAAACATCTGCCATCATTCCAACATTTAGAAAATGATTTTTTTTCTTTGTGCTGAGGGTAATCATTCACTTCACCAGGCACTAGAAGACAGCTGGTTAAGGGGCTATCGAGAGTGATGGGATGTTGTTGATTTTTGGACAAAACTGGTCAAATTCTCCTCATGGTAACATCTAAGTAAGAGTCCTGTAACTGTCTCAGAGGCAAACAGTGTGCCTGCTTTGTGTTGTTTGGGCCAACTGCACATGAGCACCACACGATGTCAGGAGAATCCGCTCCAGCTTTGCCCAAACTGACTGAGCTGCTGCTCAGGGTGAGGCTATAAAAGTTCAGGCCTCTGGTGTATTTATGATAAATGACAAGTCCACTAAATTAACAGCAGACTGACTCTTTTTCAATCCTCCAAATTAAACAATACCTACTTTGAGGGCCCATTTAGTAAAAGTGTTTTTGTTAGCATCGTGTTTCTATACCGAATTGAGATGATAGCCTTCTAACATATAGACCTGATTGACTGACAGCTGTTGCTCACACCTCTGTACGGGGTGTGGCAGACCAGACTTTTTCCATTGCAGTGTGTCTGAGCCTTGAGCTGTAATAACCTGGTGCACGGCAAAACTGACCGGACAGGGGAACAACAAAAACTTGACTGCTTAATCAACCTCATTTTTTTTCCACTGATAAAAATACTTTTGGCTACTCCCTTTGTCACTCTGGGTAGTGCCACATGTTTGATTTTTGCCGGATGACCAACACGGGATGTGTGTCTCTGGCTGAAAAGTAACCGGTGACCGTTTCCTTGCCAAGCGAATATGTTAATCACTTCTGATCAGCTGTCAAAATGATGTTCACTTTTCTGCTTTCCTTTGTGTGTTTCAGTGGATTCCCTGACATGCAACAAGTGCGCCTTTGCCCTTTTGGGGACGTGCAAGTCCGGCACTACAGAGAACTGCACGACCAGCACCAGCACTTGCTATACTGGAACCCTGGGTAGGTCACCTCCTGATTGTTTTAAACATCACAGCAAGTGAGCACAGGAATGAATCAAATAAATCATACCTGTCTACTTTCACAAATGTATCTGAAGACATACCCGATGTCCTCAGCTGCCAAAACAAAGTAGGGTGCCAAAGTAGGATGTGGTTGTAGCTTGGTGACAGTGGAAAATTACTAGTTAACAGGTGCTGTGCTTCAAAGAAAAGTCAGTTCAACTGGTTTAAGGTTATAAAAACAAAAGTGCAGTATTAAAATAGGACTGAAAAAAAGAGATTAAATACAATAAACTTTATACTGTATATATGTTCTTCACCTCTGTAAGTCTGAATAGCCTAACATAACTTTTCTCTCTCCAGCTTTCCCATCACTAACCAACTTCCAAGGCTTCACCAGCCAGGGCTGCCAAGATAACACTCTACCTTGCAACACGACAACTAACAGCACCCTGCTGGGAGTAGTCAGCTACAACGCCACAGTCACATGCTGCTCCACGGATAAATGCAACCTCGCAGCAAGCGCCCCATCTGCCAAGATCACCCTTTCTGCCGCCATTGCTGCAGCCGTCCTGGCCTCCGCTTGGGGAAGCATGTTGTGATCAAACTTCACACGATGCTAGCTAAATCCATTCGTACCAAAAAACTAAGAAATAACATGTTCTTTACACTCTATCTAAAATGAAGTCTTTGGATCTCAGCAGTTATTAAGTAAACTTATATGCATAGTCATGCAGCGAAGTTTTGTTTTTCACATAAAACACAAACCTCCAGTGCCAACGTCATGAAAGTTAATCTATGAGATGTTTCAGGGAAACATTGAGTTTGTAAGTCTTCCATGTTGTTGCTTTCCTCTTTTGTATTTATCCTTTTAATGACTATGTTATGAAAATAAAAGAAGTTCTAAAAGGCATCTTTAGCCTCAGAGTATTTCTTATTTGAGCGATTGTGGATACAGTTTACAAAAATGAAAACAAAAACAAAGGGAAACACAAAAACTGGTTACATTGAATACAAAACAGAACTTCTCACATTGCAACTTAGGTAAAAAAAATAATTAACACAACACAACAACCCGGGAGGGGCAATTGATACTAACAAAACCTTTCCTTGCAAACCACAAAGAAGTTAGCTGCAACACAGCTGAGCTTCGCATTCCCATTAACACAGTAAAACCTACAGTGGTAGGTCATCGAACATCTGTGGAATAAGCAAATCTGTTATTTAGCAGGAACATCCCTAAATTTGAAGTTAGACAAGTTTGTCAGAAAAAGACTCCAGATTTTATCAAATGTGCCTTTTTTATTTTGGATGGAGCAGTGGATCTTTTCAAGAATGAGGCACGACATGACATCAGGAAGCCGCTGAACAAGGCTGGGCGGGGCAGCAGCCTTCCACCTTCTCAAAATGGCACGTCTAGCCAGGAGGGAACCAAAGGACAGCACCCGACGGCAGGTCTAAAACATGTGGGTAAGACTGGCATCATCATACCAGCACCTGTTACAGTGAGGGTGTAAGCTAGGATAAATCTTAGCTAATTTGGATTTAGACAAGTGGGCCCTATGGACTACCTTGAATTGGAATAGGGAGTGGCGTGCGCAGAGTGACGTGGAACTTACCAGAGTGAGGACTGAATTCCATACGTCATCTGACATAGTTATACCCAACTCCTTCCCCGATGTGGATTTGAGGCCTTCAAAGGGAGCTCAAGTTACACTGCACAGTTTGTTATAGATGCGATAGATTATACCTTGCCTGATAGTTGCGAACTAGGGAGCTCGCACAGTAAGTTAGCAGCTCGAGCTTCTGGAAAATTGGGGAGGTGGGATTGCAAAAATTGTCTGAGCTGTAAATAGCTAAATAAAGTGAGTTTTGGGAAGAATGTATGTTGCTGACAGCTGATCAAATGATGCTAGTTTATTGTGTATAAAGAGATCTTTAAAGTAGATAATACCTGCTCTAAACCAGACCTGGAACAAATTGTCCAAAGCTGGAGGGAGGAATAGGTGATTTGATAGGATGGAGCTTTGAAGTGAGAAATTCTTAAGATTGAAATGTTTCCTGAACTGAGCCCACACCCTGAGGGAGTGCTGAATTATCGGATTAGATGTGAAGTTGTCAATGGATAAAGGGAGAGAAGAACCCAGAAAGGAGGCAAGAGAAATATACTGAGCTGAGTCTAACTCCATTGCCAGCCAAGTGGTGGGGCCCACACCCTCCCCAGACTTTAACCAGTAGGTCAGGGAGCAAATATTGGCAGCCCAATAGTAAAAGCGAAAGTCGGGGAATGCCAGACCCTCTTCAGTCTTAGGTGTCTGTAAATACACCTTAGCTACTCGAGGTCGTTGACCCTACAAAATGTAGGAGGGAATTATAGAATCGAGGGTTGTAAAGAAGGAGTTAGGGATAAAAACAAGTAAAGATTGAAATAAGTATAATAATTTAGGAAGAATATTCATTTTAATTAAATCAATTCAACCAACCAGAGTTGTGCTCAGGGGTGACAACTGTAGTAGGCTTTGTTTGACATTCTTCAATAGTGTAAAAAAGTTGGCTTTGAGAAGTTGTTTATACTTTCTTGTAATTGTAATACCCAAGCAGTTAAACTGCTCTTTGACCACTTTAAAAGGGAAACCAGACAATCTATTTGAAACGCTTCTTCATTTAATAGACAAAGTTCACTCTTGGACAGATTTAACTTATAACCAGAGACGTGACTGAATTGCGTGAGTAGCGACAGTGCAGACGGTAGCGAAGTTTGTGGATTTGAAATAAAAAGCAATAAATCGTCAGCATAAAGAGACACTATGTTCAGTTTGACCTCTTTGTATACCCTGAACAAGTTTACTGCTTCGAAAAAGCATTGCTAAGGGTTCAATAGCTAGATCGAATAACAACGCAACCCCATCGTGTGCCTCGTTTAAGGTGGAATGCTTTTGATTTCTGGCTATTAGTACAAACTGAAGCAACAGGAGACAAATATAAGTACTTGATTTGACCCGAACCCAAACTTTCCAGCACAGCAAATAAATTGTTCCATTCTACATGGTCAAAAGCTTTCTCCGCATCAAGGGAAAGAACACATTCTGGAGTGTCGTTGGACGGCGTGTACAGGGTATTGAGAAGGCGTTGAATGTTGAAGAAGGGATGGCATCCTTTAACAAAGCCATACTGATTCTCGGATATGACTGATGGCAAGACCCTTTCCAGCCTATGGGCCAGCACTTTACCTAGAATCTTAAAGGCAATGTTCAAGAGCCAAATTGGTCTGTATGACGCACACTCTTTTGGATCTCTCCCCTTTTTCACTGTTAAAGTTATAGATGCATCATACCACGAAGCTGGCAATTTGCCCTGTGTGAATGACTCAGATACAAAGATGAGATTGCAGCACTTCTTTGGAAATCGGCACATCCATATGGTTAGCTAAAGGTTTGCTCTGTTAGTGTAAACAGCACAATGGAAATGAATATAAAATGTACAGAAAAACCCCGAAAACAAAAAAACAAACAAAAAGATGTGGCACCCCTGTGAGGGAATGGCCACATTGATATTATTTTGTGTAAAGCACTCATGTAACGGGACATTTTTTCATTACTATATGTATTTATTTTCAGTTTCTTTAAAAGGATAGAAAATCCATGAAAAAGGGATTCATTTTATGTTAGAAAGCAGTGAGGGCGGAACTTTGGTGGTTGCTCCAGGGTTTTGGGGTGCAGGAAGTGGAGCCCACCTTCCACTGCTTCCTCAGACACGTTCTGGAAGGAAAGCAGAGATGCATCGTGTCTTCCTTACTCCGCTCTATACCTGCTTTTACAGGTAACATATTTGTCATCGTGGTCTTCATCCTTGGGACCTGTAACAAAGAGAAAAACAAAGAAACAAACACAAAAAAGAAAAAGAGGGGGACATAGTTACAATGAAAGTAGTAATGAAGGATAAGCAAGTGAATAAATTTTTTTTTTAAAAAGTATTTAAATACTTTTACGCCTGAGTTGCGAAAAGACAGAAGGGTATGAAATTAAAATGGTGCATCACCTGACCATATCTCAGGTGCAGAGTGAGTCCAGGCCCTTTGAAAGGATGTAAATTAAATAGGGTGCTTGACGGAAAAAAAAGAAAAAAGCGAGGGGTGGAGGGGGGGTATCATCTGAGTAAAGGTGCTGTGTTGCTCAGAAAGGCAGCCTGTCTCAGTTACTGTGTGGGCGGCACAGTAGGGTGGTTGTCAATGTATCACCAGGGGATACAGCGGATTCAGCGGAGCTTAGCCACCTCCACTCTCCTCCCACCAAGGTGATGCAGAGATGAGCAGGATATGCCAATGGAGGCTTCAGGCCTCAGTAGTAAAGCTCTGCCATCACGTCTCTATACTCGGCCCTCTGGTTTAAGATTTTGGGGCAGTAATCCTCCACGATACGAATCCGCTGGTCCCAGTAGTTGAGAACTCCCCTCTGACGTGATGAGCTCTTTGGTCTGAAACATGTGAAAGTGGAGAATCACTGGTCGTGGTTGGTCACCTGGTTTCGGCTTCGGCACTAAGGTACGGTGAGCTCTGTCAGTTCCTGGAGGTGATGTGAGTATATCCCCACCAAAGATTTCACAGAGGGCAGCGACGAAAAAGTCAGTTGGGCGACCACTTTGAGTGGATTCTGCTAAGTCAAATATTTGTAGGTTTTTCCAAAGGCTGAGGCCTTCTAGGTCGATAACTTTGACGCCTAGCTTGGAGTTAGCCTCTCGGAGGTCACCATATGCTTCTTTGAGCTCTTTGATCCACTGACCCGCATCTTCCACTGCCAGCCCGAGCGAAGACAAACGCTGGCCATGTTCATCCACTGCTAGCCGAACCTGGTCGAACTTTGCCTAAAGCTGAGTGAAGGAAGACTTGAATTCAGCCTTGAGTTCTGCTGCCAGCTCCTCTTTATGTTGGGTTAACAGTGCAACAATGGCGTCCACCATTGGGTCGGTAGGTGAGTTGTCTTTTTTGCCTGCCTTATTCTTCAAAGTCGAATGTGAAGCCATAAGAGTGAGCCGTAGGGAGGTATTGACAGGTATGTGCTTAGGCGATGGTTTAAGAAAGGTTAGGAGAGTGGAGTTTGAAAAAGGAATTGAGCGAAACCGAGCGATGACGTGACTACTCCATGTGACGGCTTACCGGAACAGCTTCAGAGTATTTCTTTGCTGACTACAAACACAAAAAACAAAACAAAATATTTGAAAAAATGCATGTGCATGAATTAGATCCAGAACATGAATGATATAAGCACGTTGTTTATATGAAAGTAATATTAAACTGCAAACTGCTTTCTCCTAATTTCTGTCATGCTTTCTGTCATATTTTTTTGGTAGATTTTCATATTAAATGTTGCTGAAGCTTCAAACATATGTGCAAATAATTCCTTAACGCTTGTCAAAATACTGAATTTCAGACTGTTCATTCATGGTTCTGTGAACATGAATAGATCAACAAAGTAGCTGCACCAAACCACAGTTTTGTGTAAATTGTGAATTGTGCACAGCTACTCTAGGAAAGTCAAAGATGAAAAATTTGGAGCTGGAAACGGTCTTTTGCTCATGTACCTGGTTGTGCAGAAGCAGTGGGTGAGAAATTAAGTACACCCTCAATGCTTCTATATGAATTAAACGGATAAAGGGATGTAGACATTTTGGCAGGTTGCTGGTCTGGAGCTTTCAGATCTGTGCTAACACAATGCAAGCTTGGTGAATTAGCACAATAAGCTCATGCCAACTGTAAAGCACGGCGGTGGAGGGGTGATGATTTGGGCTTGTTTTGCAGCCACAGTACTGAACACCTCATGCTCGTGCACTGTTCCTGAAATTTGGCTTTGTTAATGTTCTATAAATAATGAGATGGTGTAATATGTCATTCACATTCTAAAATCATTTAATATATTTAAATCAAGACCTGATAAGGATCGGATAACTTTTTTATTATGGGCTGATACATAAACCCTACAGTTAATGGTAGGTTTACTTTCTTCTTACTTTCTCTTACACATATTTATCTAGCAACACTCATGTCACTCCTTGCAGACTTTATCAGTCCAGTTGACGTGTATTTCTGATACAACTCCCCCAGTGAATAAAGATATGACTGCATTGTTCCAAACACACTGGAAGATAGGGGATAGTTCTAGAAATGTTCTGAGAATAATGGCGTCAGTGACATCACAGAGCCATTGTGCTTTGTACAGTCAACCTTAGAAAGGCCGCTCCATTATTTATTGTTTTTAACAAACATAAGTAACCGTAAGGTCTTTTTTAAGTGTTCAGCATGTGATATGCTTTCCCAAACCTACCTAAGGTTATAGAAATGCAGAAAAGAGTGTGACTGCACTCTGTTGCCCTCCAGCATCACGACACTGTCTTTAAGTAATTTGAAAAAATATAAAATGGCTAACTACTGGGGCTAATTGTGAATAAGTTTATGCTAATTGATGCCACTGGCATCCTCTGCAGATTGTTGCTAATACATAACAAACAATAGACAACGATTCTATAAAACCATTGGGTTTTGTTTTTTAAAAAATCGTGAACATAAATCTTAATCCTTCCCATCATTTTGATCATTTAGGACAATCATAATGATCCGCTGCAACACAGGGTCACAGGTTCAAACCACACTTTGAGCACAGCTGCTTTTCAGCCATGCATAGTTTAACACTTCAGCATACAGAGTGCAGTACAGTACACTACAGATATATACTGTGTCTTATCTTATCAACAAAAACTTGCATGAAAAAGGCTCTGCAGGTAGATAAAAGCACCTTGACCGCTATCTTAGGTAGATCTGGTGCACCTGTGATATCTCTGTTAAGTGTATTTTATGAGAGCAAGCATGCATGCAACTTCTTCTCAGGGTCGTTGTTTCAAACCCCACATTGAACGAGTGGGCCTCTCTGCAGTTGCCCCCAAGAGGAAATGTGTGTGTTCATATAGAACAGCTGTGAAATGGCTTATCTCACAAATGAAGATTATACTATAGTAACAGGAAAAACATGAAAACAAAGTAAGATCTCCAGCATGTTGTCACGAGTCCACGGTGGGCTCATGTGAGTTTTCATAATTTTGGACAAAATTTCAAGTGGCTGACGACTTCCCCTTTGGTACCCTCAGGATCTCATCTCTGCTTTTTGAGGATGATGTGGTCTATTGGGATGAAGAGACAGCTGAATAAAAAAAGCAATGCTCTAGATTTACCTACATCCCAACCCTCACCTAGGGTCACAGACTGTAGGTAGTGACAGAAAGAATGAGCTCACAGATATAAGCAGCGATAATGAGTTTTCTCCGTAGGGTGGCAGTGCCCAGCCTCGGAGATAGGATGACAAGGTAAGTATTCAAGGAGGAACTGCCACTCCTGCCATGACTTTGAAGAGGTTGTTAGGCAACTCGTTGGCAACTTGTTGGGCGACTCATAAGGATGGACGAGTGGTCCAAGGTCCTAGGCTCAAGAATAGGCTCCTGACAGACAAATGAGATTTCTGATCTCCAAATGGAGGTGTGGTTTCAAATCTCACTCCTGACATCTTCTTCCTATTTTTACCTTGTGTTTTCAAGAGCTTCATGAACCTTTGTGTGTTAAACTCAACAAACTGCGGGTTGTTGAGGTAGCTGTAGGGTTGGTGTGAAATCGGCTTTGCAGGTTACAGGAATGTTAGTAGTGAAGGTTTCATTAACATCACAGAGTTCTGCTTTCCAAGTGGAAGCCTGAATTGAAATTCCAGTTGTGAGAAAGTCTTCATCTTATACCTCGCACTGTGCAAAATAGAAGTATAAAGTAAAACTTCTGGTATGAGGTCCAGAGAATAGTGTTATCCTGTTCAAAAAGGTTCATCCAAGCTGTTACTTGATGATATGGGCTTTTGCAAGGGTTGACCTTTCTCTGTTTGAATGACGTGTCTGTCAGTCGATTTTTCCCCTACTTTCCCACATACACAGTGTGAGTCTGGCATCCTCCCCACTGGCTTCTTCTTTAAATATGTTTCGACTTCCTCCAGAAGACACATTCTTTATCTCCAAGACGTATGCAGTTTGACATAGCTTGCTAAAGAAATTTGAATCAATCAATCTCATAACAAAGGGTTTATCTAAAATTTAACAAGCTTGGTTATTTCAGTTGGATGGATACGATCTCTTAATCTAAAGTTTGTGGGTTTGAGCTCTACGCCATGCATGCATGGTGACGTGCTGTATATAGAGAGAGAAGCACTAATAAACACACGGTAGAGTTTAACTGTCAGTAAAGTGGCTTATACAAGATAAATCTAATATAACAGGCAAAATGTGAAGCTGTTCAACACTATACTATTAAAAATGCTGAATAAGTGTTCTTCAAGTTCCTCCCTTTAAGGTATGATTCCTTAACTGGATGATTGCGAATGCATCAAGACATATACCCATGAATTTTCTCAATGGACAGCCCTCATTGATAACCTTCGTTCATATGTTTTATGGACAGACCTTCGATGCAGAGCCTACTCTGGATCACTGAAGAGTTGCTACCCCAATTGGAATAACTTAAGTATCTTGTTTACAAGTAAGAGGTGAGCGGGAGATTGAGTAATGTATCATTGTGGTGAAGAGAGAGCTCAGCGTAAAAGCAAAGCTGTAGATTTGCTGATCAATCTACATGCCTACCCTTACTTATGGTCATGAGCTCTGGCTAATGTTGGAATGGGATTGTAGATACACAATTAGGAAATGAGTTTTCCCCAAACAGTACCTTCAGAAACAGACTTCTTTGCTTGAGAAATATGGACTATGTGAATCAAGTGTCATTCTCAAATTCTTAAAAGAGAACATAATGCATTTCAGTATTTAGTATTTCCTGTTTCATTTGTTCATAAACAGCCTAAGACTACAGGTAAGTGAAAGAGAACACTCAACGAGATCATAAAAACGTGCTTATATCTTCATTTTCAAAAGTACCTTCAGATATATTAACAAACAGCATTTCATTGGTGATGCTTAAAAATAAAATCATTGCATCCTGTAGTCAGATTGTTTTTCAAGCTGAAGTGAATTTTAGAGACACACACACTTAGGTTGTCCAGCAAATGATGTTTTCTCACAAATACTTTTTTTGTAGTGCTTTGCAGGAATTATCAAGTCAGCACATTATGTCAGGAGCATACATTTCACCATCCTCACACGGTCCTGTCCATTAGGATTTTCCTCTGTCCAATTTTCTGGCTCCCCACCAGTCCAAAATGTCAAACTAATTGAGGAAGAACAAAAAGTTCTTCCTCCTTCAGGTCTTTGATTGAACAGTTCTCTGCAAGAATCTCTGAACAGTAAAAGTTGCTGAAAAAAAATTGACAAAAGATGTGAGAACCTGTATTTTTTTTAAAAAAATACCTGCTCCTCCCTGCTGTCTATTTTTAGCCATATCTCCCCTATCTTAGCTACAGTAGTATGTTCAGTGGTTTTACCTGCTTTCTGCCACCTCCGTCACACTCCGACAATGACTCAAACTACATGATGAAATTTAAGACTGCCTTCACAAAGGACCGGAAGCAAAGATTAAGGCAGAAGCACTAGGAAATAACATAATACTAAAAGGGAAAACCATAGAACTTGAACATGCTACTAGTACAATTGTGTTGCTAACACCATCCTTGTCATGTGAACATGCAGGGGAAACACTGGTTAACTGTGCCAGTTTCTGTGTTTCATATAATTGCTTACCCTGATCATCAATGTTGGGCAAATGTAAATGGATTGATTCTTATATAGCACTTTTTACTCTACCTGAACACTAACAGTGCTTCATACACCTCTCTCATTCATACAAGCACTTTTCTTTCCTGCAGAAGTGCTTTCTATCTAACCTTCACGCTACAATGCATCAAACAGGAACCTGGAGTTAGTATCTTGCCCAGGATGTTTGGCATGCAGACTGAAGGAGCCAGGGCTTGAACCAGCAACCTTTCAATTAGTAGATGACCTCCTGAGCTACAGCCACTCCATGTGTTCACTCTTGTTTTCTCGATTGCTTATTTTTATTTTTTAAATCTCGTTAAGTCTGTGTTCTACACATTATTGACCACAATAAAGTTGTGTTTTATGTTAACTTCTAGTCTGTCTATGCAGTTTGCATTTGAGTCTATTTTTCCTGCATTATCATAACAACCAAACAAAACCATCTTAAAATATCACACATCATCATAGTTTGTTCATCACTGGTGTCTGACTGCTGATATGACGCGTTCTCTTCTGATTTTAACATCAGTAATACCATCAATAATAGCTAGGCTACAAAACAATACAAGTACGTAAATATGATAAGTATCAGCCATGAAAAGTTTAAACTATATGTAATTTTCAGTTCAATTTCAATTTTATAACACCAAATCACAACAACATTCACCTGAACAAGCTTTAAATGGTAAATGGACTGGTTCTTACATAATGCTTTTCTACTCTATCTGAGCACTCAAAGTGCTTTATACAACTTGTTCATTCACCCAATCACTTTTCTAGCATTTCAGTGCTATCTAACTAACATTCATACACATTCATATTCCGATGGATGCATTGGAGAGCAACCTGGGGTTAGTATCGTGCCCAAGGATATTTGGCATGCAGGCTGGAGCAGATTGGGATAAAACCAACAACCTTCTGGTTAGCAGGTGCCCCACCCTACCACATGAGCTACAGCCACCACTTTACAATGCAAGCTAAAAACCCCAACAATCATACGACCCCCTAAAAGCAAGCAATAGGCAACAATGGGAAGTAAAAACTCTAGTTACTATTTAACAGGAAGAAAGAAGCAGTTGTTTACACAACAGCCAATGTGGACAAAGACCAGTGAATGAAAACATTTGCTAGCCAACAGCAGCCTAAATTAAATCCACACAAAAATCAGCAAAGTCAGAAACAGGTCAAAGTTGAAAATAGCTTTCTATGTGAATGTAAGGTCAAGCTGGATTTTTATGTGAAGTGTGTTGGGAGGATGGCTGAGTGGTCTAAGAAGGTGGCGCCACCGACCTATCCCACGCTTATCTTTAGTCTCCAAAGGGAGCAACAGATTCAAATCCCACTTCTCATCTGGCTTTTGTAATTTATTTAACGCTCATCACATGAATAGATTAAACCCACAACCCTAAGTTTAAGAGTCTCACGCTGTCCCTGCTGAGCTAGATGGGCTGGAAAAAACCTCATTCCGTATGGTGTGGAAATAGAAACAGAGATCAGTTCAAATCAATTATGTCATTTTTCTTGACCCAGGACACACATAACATCTATCGACTGGCGTGGGAATACCTCGAGGTTTCTCCAGATAAGATTGATGAGGTGATTGGCAAGAGGGAGTTCTAGACTTCCCTGTTTTGGAGTATAACATGCAATGTTCTTAATGCATTGACGGTCCCTTTCCAGATGTGCAAGCTGACAATTCCGTGGACACTGATGAAGTCCCATACCATCAGAGATGCAGCCTTTTGAACTGAACTCTTATAACAATTGAGATGTTCTATCTCATCTTTAGTCCAGAGGATACAGGATCCATTCATGCACCCATTTGTCCATCTATTTTCTTCTTATCCTATTAAGATGCATGGGGGGGCTGGAGCATATTTTAGCTACCATAGGATGAGAGTCGGGGTAGACGCTGGACAGCATGCCGACCTTTTGCAGGGCTAACATGTTTTCACATCCCTGAGATATATGGGGTTCCACCTGAACTAGCCAGGCTTTGCGCCTCTGCAAACACCCAATCACAAATCAGGAAGATTCCAAGACTTTCAACAAAAGCTTTCAATTATTTTACTTCCCTTACTGCTATAAGACAGCAGCATGTATAAGATGGAACCTTTATCATTAAACCCACACTTCATGTCATGAATTTCAAACAAATTTTCATTAAGCAACTTGAAATTAAACAAAATATGAAAACGCTGTCAGGATTGGGATTTGAACTCACACCTCTATTTAAAAACCATAAGCGACGTTAGCAGGGCTGATCTAAGTGATTCATCAAGCTCAGCCAAAGTCACTTGGGAAATGCAAATCCATTCTTGACTCCAGTATCTTAGACCTCTGACTAGCAGAACACTCATAAAGTCACAATGTCACAAATGCCTGTTCACAGGTTTAGCTGTATTTTTAATTTGGGGACGATATCTAAGTCAAGATCAAATTCAAGTCCAAATCAAACATCCATCCGCTTATCCTTTTTCAGGGTCGCGGGGGGCGCTGGAGCGTATCCCAGCTGTCTTGGGGCGAGAAACAGGGTACACCCTGGACAGGTTGCCATTCACTCCCACATTCACACCTATGGGAAATTTAGATTTTCCAATAAACCTATCCCCACTAAGTACATGTCTTTGTCCAAGTCAAACAATCAAAGTTAAAAAAAAAAATAAGCATATTTCAAATCCCAAAAAGTTCATTCTCTTCATCTGGACGTAGAACCCATATCATGAACTTACAAAATAAATTTACAGACTTGAATGAAATTTGAAGACCATTAGGAAAGCAGAAGTCCCTTTGGTCCATTCTGACAATCTAAAAGTCCTCCACATAAAAGTCTCTCACTGTCATTTCAAAAAGTTTTTGATTAAGTTCTTTAAATGTTTGTCATGAGGCATGAGGAGGTGACTACAGGACATTCCTGTTATGCTGTCTGAGCTAGCCAGACTGTATTTGGGGAAGGAAAGGGTATCTTAAAAGTATTTAGTGTGTCCTGCAAAAGGAAATTACCCACTACTGTAGCCAGAACTCTAACATGAAGAGTGATTTGAAGCCTCTCCATCATTTTCAAGTCCATCCTTAAGTCCTTATTGTTTGAACACTCTACCATTGTGACAGCCAGATAAAGTGCTAATCTGGATGTTACAATTTAATGTAACAAAGTTTATTACTTGCCTCTTTTAAACATTGACAGGAGTGATTTTTAAGTATGGGACTGCGAAAAAGTGAACCTGTTTGGCTTTAGTAGCCCTGGGATTACAGTTAAGCCATGAACATGAGATCTAAATTTAAAATTTTATCTAACAACTTGAATGAAATCTGGAGACAGAACTTTGGCAGGAGTTCAACACACACACACATCCAGAGTCCAGAAGATCCTTCAGTGAGGAAAGACTGAGTATGACATTCTAGACTACTCACCCAGTTGGACAATCTGAAAGTGCTGCTCATAAAAGTCTATCTGGATCTTATAATTACAGTGAATATGTATTTCAGACAAGGGTGTTTTCCACCTATATCTTGGAGTTAGTTATCATTAAGTAACCCCTTGATGCAAAGATGTCAAGACTTTCATGTGCTGGGTCACTGAGAGCCTACACAGACGGGCCAAGATACTGGACTCAAGAACGGACCACTCTCTTCCAAGTGGCTTTGGTTGGATTTGACAAATGCATTCAACTAAATCTACACAAAGACACTTTTGTGTTGTAAAATAAAGTGTGGGTTCAAATCCCACTCCTGACCAAAGCTTTTTTATTTAGATTTTTTTCAAGTTCAAATTCAAATTCATGAGATGAAGTGTGATTTGAAATTCTATTCCTGACAAAGGTTTCATCTTGCATGTGCAACTGTCTTATAGCACCGTTGGAAGACATGCTGTGGAGATATCTCATGATATCCCGTTATCCACAGTACAGAACATGAATGTGATCTAGAAATGTTCCCTTCTTCTTGGCACAAAGCTCATTAGAAATAAAATGAGTGGAAAAGTTGATCTCAGCCTTGAAATATTTCTGGACTAAAGATCAGGGACCCTCTGAATTTTAATGAGTGTTCAGAAAAGTCAGTCTCTGATGTTTAGTGGGTTCATCTATGCCTATGGATCTGGCAGTTTGCCCATTGAAAAGTGACCATGAGTGCTGAAAGGTATTAAAGAAACATATTTTGCCATCAACGCATATTCTTTTTTAGGGAAAGCCTTTGAGCAAGGCAATCATACTGACAACTGCGGTACGTGTAATTGGGCAGTCCTTTGAGTTGGTGATGGGCTGTACAGGAATTTGTCAAGGGACTCTGCTGTCTTCATTCCTGTTCACCTCAGACTCTAAGGCATACAACCTACAGAAATACCATGACAGCTCTGCAGTGGCAGTGACAGCTATACTAAGACTTTACATTATTGTTCAAAAGGGTAAGAGCCCAACATGGGGCTTGAAACCATATCACCAAACAGAAAGTTGTAACGCTTTCAACAAAAACCCTCAGTTATTTTACGTCCTTTATTTTAGGCCATGATGGAGCTATAAGACAGTAGCACATGCAAGATGAAACCTTAAAATGTAGGATTTCAAACTGCACTTCATGTTATGAGTTTAAAACTTTCATCAGGACACTTTAATGAAATCTAAAGACAAAAGCTTTGTCAGAAGTGGGATTTGAACCCACACCTTTCTTTAAAACATATAAGAGGCCTTTTGTCAGCGCAGGTGTATGACATTTACCAAAGCTGACCAAAGCCACTTGGAAAGCTGGGGTCCATTTTGTAATGAAGTACTGTAGTCCGCCTCTGATTTATGAACAACATAGCCATATACTTCATCTGGTTTACAATGCAGAGGCTCATATCATTGGCAGAATCCCCTCCATAGAACAAATTACTCCAGTGTTTCTGCAGTTTTACTGGCTTCCTCTAAAATACCAGATGGCCATCTTCTCAGAACCTCTGCTACTCTAAGATGCTGTTATTACCAAATCATGTCACTGATCTAGTACTACTTTTTTTGTAGTGCTTTGCAGGAATTATCAAGTCAGCACATTATGTCAGGAGCATACATTTCACCATCCTCACACGGTCCTGTCCATTAGGATTTTCCTCTGTCCAATTTTCTGGCTCCCCACCAGTCCAAAATGTCAAACTAATTGAGGAAGAACAAAAAGTTCTTCCTCCTTCAGGTCTTTGATTGAACAGTTCTCTGCAAGAATCTCTGAACAGTAAAAGTTGCTGAAAAAAAATTGACAAAAGATGTGAGAACCTGTATTTTTTTTTTTTTAAATAGCTGCTCCTCCCTGCTGTCTATTTTTAACCATATCTCCCCTATCTTAGCTACAGTAGTATGTTCAGTGGTTTTACCTGCTTTCTGCCACCTGCGTCACACTCCAACAATGACTCAAACTACATGGTGAAATTTAAGACTGCCTTCACAAAGGACCGGAAGCAAAGATAAAGGCAGAAGCACTAGGAAATAACATAATACTAAAAGGGAAAACTCACTCTTGTTTTCTCGATTGCTTATTTTTATTTTTATTTTAAAATCTCGTTAATTTTATAGCACCAAATCACAACAACATTCACCTGAACAAGCTTTAAATGGTAAATGGACTGGTTCTTACATAATGCTTTTCTACTCTATCTGAGCACTCAAAGTGCTTTATACAACTTGTTCATTCACCCAATCACTTTTCTAGCATTTCAGTGCTATCTAACTAATATTCATACACATTCATATTCTGATGGATGCATTGGAGAGCAACCTGGGGTTAGTATCGTGCCCAAGGATATTTGGCATGCAGGCTGGAGCAGACTGGGATAAAACCAACAACCTTCTGGTTAGCAGGTGCCCCACCCTACCACATGAGCTACAGCCACCACTTTACAATGCAAGCTAAAAACCCCAACAATCATACGACCCCCTAAAAGCAACAATGGGAAGTAAAAACTCTAGTTACTATTTAACAGGAAGAAAGAAGCAGTTGTTTACACAACAGCCAATGTGGACAAAGACCAGTGAGTGAAAACATTTGCTAGCCAACAGCAGCCTAAATTAAATCCACACAAAAATCAGCAAAGTCAGAAACAGCTCAAAGTTGAAAATAGCTTTCTATGTGAATGTAAGGTCAAACTGCATTTTTATGTGAAGTGTGTTGGGAGGATGGCTGAGTGGCCTAAGAAGGAGGAGTCAACGACCTATCCCACGCTTATCTTTATTCTCCAAAGGGAGCAACAGATTCAAATCCCACTTCTCATCAGGCTTTTGTAATTTATTTAACGCTCATCACATGAACAGATTAAACATTTAAACCGTCAAACCCACAACCCTAAGTTTAAGAGTCTCACGCTCTCCCTGCTGAGCTAGATGGGCTGGGAAAAACCTCATTCCGTATGGTGTGGAAATAGAAACAGAGATCAGTTCAAATCAATTATGTCATTTTTCTTGACCCAGGACACACATAACATCTATCGACTGGCGTGGGAATACCTCGAGGTTTCTCCAGATAAGATGGATGAGGTGATTGGCAAGAGGGAGCTCTAGACTTCCCTGTTTTGGAGTATTACATGCAATGTTCTTAATGCAATGATGGTCCCTTTCCAGATGTGCAAGCTGACAATTCTGTGGACACTGATGAAGTCCCATACCATCAGAGATGCAATCTTTTGAACTGAACTCTTATAACAATTGAGATGGTCTACCTCATCTTTAGTCCAGAGGATACAGGATCCATTCATCCACCCATTTGTCCATCTATTTTCTTCTTATCCTATTAAGATGCGTGGGGGGGCTGGAGCATATTTTAGCTACCATAGGATGAGAGTCGGGGTAGACGCTGGACAGCTTGCCGACCTTTTGCAGGGCTAACATGTTTTCACATCCCTGAGATATATGGGGTTCCACCTGAACTAGCCAGGCTTTGCGCCTCTGCAAACACCCAATCACAAATCAGGGAGATTCCAAGACTTTCAACAAAAGCTTTCAATTATTTTACTTCCCTTACTGCTATAAGACAGCAGCATGTATAAGATGGAACCTTTATCATTAAACCCACACTTCATGTCATGAATTTCAAACAAATTTTCATTAAGCAACTTGAAATTAAACAAAATATGAAAACACTGTCAGGAATGGGATTTGAACTCACACCTCTATTTAAAAAGCATAAGTGACGTTAGCAGGATGATCTAAGTGATTCATCAAGCTCAGCCAAAGTCACTTGGGAAATGCAAATCCATTCTTGACTCCAGTATCTTAGACCTCTGACTAGCAGAACACTCATAAAGTCACAATGTCACAAATGCCTGTTCACAGGTTTAGCTGTATTTTTAATTTGGGGACGATATCTAAGTCAAGATCAAATTCAAGTCCAAATCAAACATCCATCCGCTTATCCTTTTTCAGGGGCGCGGGGGGCGCTGGAGCGTATCCCAGCTGTCTTGGGGCGAGAAACAGGGTACACCCTGGACAGGTTGCCATTCACTCCCACATTCACACCTATGGGAAATTTAGATTTTCCAATAAACCTATCCCCACTAAGTACATGTCTTTGTCCAAGTCAAACAATCAAAGTTAAAAAAAAAAATAAGCATATTTCAAATCCCAAAAAGTTGATTCTCTTCATCTGGACATAGAACCCATCATGAACTTACAAAATGAATTTACAGACTTGAATGAAATTTGAAGACCATTAGGAAAGCAGAAGTCCCTTTGGTCCATTCTGATAATCTAAAAGTCCTCCACATAAAAGTCTCTCACTGTCATTTCAAAAAGTTTTTGATTAAGTTCTTTAAATGTTTGTCATGAGGCATGAGGAGGTGACTACAGGACATTCGTGCTATGCTGTCTGAGCTAGCCAGACTGTATTTGGGGAAGGAAAGGGTATCTTAAAAGTATTTAGTGTGTCCTGCAAAAGGAAATTACCCACTACTGTAGCCAGAACTCTAACATGAAGAGTGATTTGAAGCCTCTCCATCATTTTCAAGTCCATCCTTAAGTCCTTATTGTTTGAACACTCTACCATTGTGACAGCCAGATAAAGTGGTAATCTGGATGTTACAATTTAATGTAACAAAGTTTATTACTTGCCTCTTTTAAACATTGACAGGAGTGATTTTTAAGTATGGGACTGCGAAAAAGTGAACCTGTTTGGCTTTAGTAGCCCTGGGATTACAGTTAAGCCATGAACATGAGATCTAAATTTAAAATTTTATCTAACAACTTGAATGAAATCTGGAGACAGAACTTTGGCAGGAGTTCAACACACACACACATCCAGAGTCCAGAAGATCCTTCAGTGAGGATAGACTGAGTATGACATTCTAGACTACTCACCCAGTTGGACAATCTGAAAGTGCTGCTCATAAAAGTCTGTCTGGATCTTATAATTACAGTGAATATGTATTTCAGACAAGGGTGTTTTCCACCTATATCTTGGAGTTAGTTATCATTAAGTAACCCCTTGATGCAAAGATGTCAAGACTTTCATGTGCTGGGTCACTGAGAGCCTACACAGACGGGCCAAGATACTGGACTCAAGAACGGACCACTCTCCTCCAAGTGGCTTTGGTTGGATTTGACAAACGCATTCAACTAAATCTACACAAAGACACTTTTGTGTTGTAAAATAAAGTGTGGGTTCAAATCCCACTCCTGACCAAAGCTTTTTTATTTAGATTTTTTTCAAGTTCAAATTCAAATTCATGAGATGAAGTGTGATTTGAAATTCTATTCCTGACAAAGGTTTCATCTTGCATGTGCAACTGTCTTATAGCACCGTTGGAAGACATGCTGTGGAGATGTCTCATGATATCCCGTTATCCACAGTACAGAACATGAATGTGATCTAGAAATGTTCCCTTCTTCTTGGCACAAAGCTCATTAGAAATAAAATGAGTGGAAAAGTTGATCTCAGCCTTGAAATATTTCTGGACTAAAGATCAGGGACCCTCTGAATTTTAATGAGTGTTCAGAAAAGTCAGTCTCTGATGTTTAGTGGGTTCATCTATGCCTATGGATCTGGCAGTTTGCCCACTGAAAAGAAATGGAAATAAAAAAAATTGACAACGATATCTTTAGAAAGCTTGAGCCATCTGATGCCATGTAATGGATCTGGACTTAAGTGGACTTCATTCCTGTTCACCTCAGACTCTAAGGCATACAACCTACAGAAATACCATGACAGCTCTGCAGTGGCAGTGACAGCTATACTAAAACTTTACATTATTGTTCAAAAGGGTAAGAGCCCAACATGGGGCTTGAAACCATATCACCAAACAGAAAGTTGTAACGCTTTCAACAAAAACCCTCAGTTATTTTACTTCCTTTATTTTAGGCCATGATGGAGCTATAAGACAGTAGCACATGCAAGATGAAACCTTAAAATGTAGGATTTCAAACTGCACTTCATGTTATGAGTTTAAAACTTTCATCAGGACACTTTAATGAAATCTAAAGACAAAAGCTTTGTCAGAAGTGGGATTTGAACCCACACCTTTCTTTAAAACATATAAGTGCCCTTTTGTCAGCTCAGGTGCACGACACTTACCAAAGCTGACCAAAGCCACTTGGAAAGCTGGGGTCCATTTTGTAATGAAGTACTGTAGTCCGCCGCTGATTTATGAACAACATAGCCATATACTTCATCTGGTTTACAATGCAGAGGCTCATATCATTGGCAGAATCCCCTCCATAGAACAAATTACTCCAGTGTTTCTGCAGTTTTACTGGCTTCCTCTAAAATACCAGATGGCCATCTTCTCAGAACCTCTGCTACTCTAAGATGCTGTTATTACCAAATCATGTCACTGATCTAGTACTACTTTTTTTGTAGTGCTTTGCAGGAATTATCAAGTCAGCACATTATGTCAGGAGCATACATTTCACCATCCTCACACGGTCCTGTCCATTAGGATTTTCCTCTGTCCAATTTTCTGGCTCCCCACCAGTCCAAAATGTCAAACTAATTGAGGAAGAACAAAACGTTCTTCCTCCTTCAGGTCTTTGATTGAACAGTTCTCTGCAAGAATCTCTGAACAGTAAAAGTTGCTGAAAAAAAATTGACAAAAGATGTGAGAACCTGTATTTTTTTTTTTTAAATACCTGCTCCTCCCTGCTGTCTATTTTTAACCATATCTCCCCTATCTTAGCTACAGTAGTATGTTCAGTGGTTTTACCTGCTTTCTGCCACCTGCGTCACACTCCGACAATGACTCAAACTACATGGTGAAATTTAAGACTGCCTTCACAAAGGACTGGAAGCAAAGATAAAGGCAGAATCACTAGGAAATAACATAATACTAAAAGGGAAAACTCACTCTTGTTTTCTCGATTGCTTATTTTTATTTTTATTTTAAAATCTCGTTAAGTCTGTGTTCTACACATTATTGACCACAATAAAGTTGTGTTTTATGTTGACTTCTAGTCTGTCTATGCAGTTTGCATTTGAGTCTATTTTTCCTGCATTATCATAACAACCAAACAAAACCATCTTAAAATATCACACATCATCATAGTTTGTTCATCACTGGTGTCTGACTGCTGATATGACGCGTTCTCTTCTGATTTTAACATCAGTAATACCATCAATAATAGCTAGGTTACAAAACAATACAAGTACGTAAATATGATAAGTATCAGCCATGAAAAGTTTAAACTATATGTAATTTTCAGTTCAATTTCAATTTTATAACACCAAATCACAACAACATTAACCTGAACAAGCTTTAAATGGTAAATGGACTGGTTCTTACATAATGCTTTTCTACTCTATCTGAGCACTCAAAGTGCTTTATACAACTTGTTCATTCACCCAATCACTTTTCTAGCATTTCAGTGCTATCTAACTAACATTCATACACATTCATATTCCGATGGATGCATTGGAGAGCAACCTGGGGTTAGTATCGTGCCCAAGGATATTTGGCATGCAGGCTGGAGCAGACTGGGATAAAACCAACAACCTTCTGGTTAGCAGGTGCCCCACCCTACCACATGAGCTACAGCCACCACTTTACAATGCAAGCTAAAAACCCCAGCAATCATACGACCCCCTAAAAGCAAGCAATAGGCAACAATGGGAAGTAAAAACTATAGCTACTATTTAACAGGAAGAAAGAAGCAGTTGTTTACACAACAGCCAATGTGGACAAAGACCAGTGAATGAAAACATTTGCTAGCCAACAGCAGCCTAAATTAAATCCACACAAAAATCAGCAAAGTCAGAAACAGGTCAAAGTTGAAAATAGCTTTCTATGTGAATGTAAGGTCAAGCTGGATTTTTATGTGAAGTGTGTTGGGAGGATGGCTGAGTGGTCTAAGAAGGAGGAGTCAACAACCTATCCCACGCTTATCTTTAGTTTCCAAAGGGAGCGACAGATTCAAATCCCACTTCTCATCTGGCTTTTGTAATTTATTTAACGCTCATCACATGAACAGATTAAACATTTAAACCGTCAAACCCACAACCCTAAGTTTAAGAGTCTCACGCTCTCCCTGCTGAGCTAGATGGGCTGGGAAAAACCTCATTCCGTATGGTGTGGAAATAGAAACAGAGATCAGTTCAAATCAATTATGTCATTTTTCTTGACCCAGGACACACATAACATCTATCGACTGGCGTGGGAATACCTCGAGGTTTCTCCAGATAAGATTGATGAGGTGATTGGCAAGAGGGAGTTCTAGACTTCCCTGTTTTGGAGTATAACATGCAATGTTCTTAATGCATTGACGGTCCCTTTCCAGATGTGCAAGCTGACAATTCCGTGGACACTGATGAAGTCCCATACCATCAGAGATGCAACCTTTTGAACTGAACTCTTATAACAATTGAGATGGTCTACCTCATCTTTAGTCCAGAGGATACAGGATCCATTCATCCACCCATTTGTCCATCTATTTTCTTCTTATCCTATTAAGATGCGTGGGGGGCTGGAGCATATTTTAGCTACCATAGGATGAGAGTCGGGGTAGACGCTGGACAGCTTGCCAACCTTTTGCAGGGCTAACATGTTTTCACATCCCTGAGATATATGGGGTTCCACCTGAACTAGCCAGGCTTTGCGCCTCTGCAAACACCCAATCACAAATCAGGAAGATTCCAAGACTTTCAACAAAAGCTTTCAATTATTTTACTTCCCTTACTGCTATAAGACAGCAGCATGTATAAGATGGAACCTTTATCATTAAACCCACACTTCATGTCATGAATTTCAAACAAATTTTCATTAAGCAACTTGAAATTAAACAAAATATGAAAACGCTGTCAGGATTGGGATTTGAACTCACACCTCTATTTAAAAACCATAAGCGACGTTAGCAGGGCTGATCTAAGTGATTCATCAAGCTCAGCCAAAGTCACTTGGGAAATGCAAATCCATTCTTGACTCCAGTATCTTAGACCTCTGACTAGCAGAACACTCATAAAGTCACAATGTCACAAATGCCTGTTCACAGGTTTAGCTGTATTTTTAATTTGGGGACGATATCTAAGTCAAGATCAAATTCAAGTCCAAATCAAACATCCATCCGCTTATCCTTTTTCAGGGTCGCGGGGGGCGCTGGAGCGTATCCCAGCTGTCTTGGGGCGAGAAACAGGGTACACACTGGACAGGTTGCCATTCACACCTATGGGAAATTTAGATTCTCCAATAAACCTATCCCCACTAAGTACATGTCTTTGTCCAAGTCAAACAATCAAAGTTAAAAAAAAATAAGCATATTTCAAATCCCAAAAAGTTGATTCTGTTCATCTGGACGTAGAACCCATATCATGAACTTACAAAATAAATTTACAGACTTGAATGAAATTTGAAGACCATTAGGAAAGCAGAAGTCCCTTTGGTCCATTCTGATAATCTAAAAGTCCTCCACATAAAAGTCTCTCACTGTCATTTCAAAAAGTTTTTGATTAAGTTCTTTAAATGTTTGTCATGAGGCATGAGGAGGTGACTACAGGACATTCCTGTTATGCTGTCTGAGCTAGCCAGACTGTATTTGGGGAAGGAAAGGGTATCTTAAAAGTATTTAGTGTGTCCTGCAAAAGGAAATTACCCACTACTGTAGCCAGAACTCTAACATGAAGAGTGATTTGAAGCCTCTCCATCATTTTCAAGTCCATCCTTAAGTCCTTATTGTTTGAACACTCTACCATTGTGACAGCCAGATAAAGTGGTAATCTGGATGTTACAATTTAATGTAACAAAGTTTATTACTTGCCTCTTTTAAACATTGACAGGAGTGATTTTTAAGTATGGGACTGCGAAAAAGTGAACCTGTTTGGCTTTAGTAGCCCTGGGATTACAGTTAAGCCGGGAACATGAGATCTAAATTTAAAATTTTATCTAACAACTTGAATGAAATCTGGAGACAGAACTTTGGCAGGAGTTCAACACACACACACATCCAGAGTCCAGAAGATCCTTCAGTGAGGAAAGACTGAGTATGACATTCTAGACTACTGCACCCAGTTGGACAATCTGAAAGTGCTGCTCATAAAAGTCTATCTGGATCTTATAATTACAGTGAATATGTATTTCAGACAAGGGTGTTTTCCACCTATATCTTGGAGTTAGTTATCATTAAGTAACCCCTTGATGCAAAGATGTCAAGACTTTCATGTGCTGGGTCACTGAGAGCCTACACAGACGGGCCAAGATACTGGACTCAAGAACGGACCACTCTCTTCCAAGTGGCTTTGGTTGGATTTGGCAAACGCATTCAACTAAATCTACACAAAGACACTTTTGTGTTGTAAAATAAAGTGTGGGTTCAAATCCCACTCCTGACCAAAGCTTTTTTATTTAGATTTTTTTCAAGTTCAAATTCAAATTCATGAGATGAAGTGTGATTTGAAATTCTATTCCTGACAAAGGTTTCATCTTGCATGTGCAACTGTCTTATAGCACCGTTGGAAGACATGCTGTGGAGATGTCTCATGATATCCCGTTATCCACAGTACAGAACATGAATGTGATCTAGAAATGTTCCCTTCTTCTTGGCACAAAGCTCATTAGAAATAAAATGAGTGGAAAAGTTGATCTCAGCCTTGAAATATTTCTGGACTAAAGATCAGGGACCCTCTGAATTTTAATGAGTGTTCAGAAAAGTCAGTCTCTGATGTTTAGTGGGTTCATCTATGCCTATGGATCTGGCAGTTTGCCCATTGAAAAGTGACCATCAGTGCTGAAAGGTATTAAAGAAACATATTTTGCCATCAACGCATATTCTTTTTTAGGGAAAGCCTTTGAGCAAGGCAATCATACTGACAACTGCGGTACATGTAATTGGGCAGTCCTTTGAGTTGGTGATGGGCTGTACAGGAATTTGTCAAGGGACTCTGCTGTCTTCATTCCTGTTCACCTCAGACTCTAAGGCATACAACCTACAGAAATACCATGACAGCTCTGCAGTGGCAGTGACAGCTATACTAAGACTTTACATTATTGTTCAAAAGGGTAAGAGCCCAACATGGGGCTTGAAACCATATCACCAAACAGAAAGTTGTAACGCTTTCAACAAAAACCCTCAGTTATTTTACGTCCTTTATTTTAGGCCATGATGGAGCTATAAGACAGTAGCACATGCAAGATGAAACCTTAAAATGTAGGATTTCAAACTGCACTTCATGTTATGAGTTTAAAACTTTCATCAGGACACTTTAATGAAATCTAAAGACAAAAGCTTTGTCAGAAGTGGGATTTGAACCCACACCTTTCTTTAAAACATATAAGTGCCCTTTTGTCAGCGCAGGTGTATGACATTTACCAAAGCTGACCAAAGCCACTTGGAAAACGGGGGTCCATTTTGTAATGAAGTACTGTAGTCCGCCTCTGATTTATGAACAACATAGCCATATACTTCATCTGGTTTACAGTGCAGAGGCTCATATCATTGGCAGAATCCCCTCCATAGAACAAATTACTCCAGTGTTTCTGCAGTTTTACTGGCTTCCTCTAAAATACCAGATGGCCATCTTCTCAGAACCTCTGCTACTCTAAGATGCTGTTATTACCAAATCATGTCACTGATCTAGTACTACTTTTTTTGTAGTGCTTTGCAGGAATTATCAAGTCAGCACATTATGTCAGGAGCATACATTTCACCATCCTCACACGGTCCTGTCCATTAGGATTTTCCTCTGTCCAATTTTCTGGCTCCCCACCAGTCCAAAATGTCAAACTAATTGAGGAAGAACAAAAAGTTCTTCCTCCTTCAGGTCTTTGATTGAACAGTTCTCTGCAAGAATCTCTGAACAGTAAAAGTTGCTGAAAAAAATTGACAAAAGATGTGAGAACCTGTATTTTTTTTTTTTAAATACCTGCTCCTCCCTGCTGTCTATTTTTAACCATATCTCCCCTATCTTTGCTACAGTAGTATGTTCAGTGGTTTTACCTGCTTTCTGCCACCTGCGTCACACTCTGACAATGACTCAAACTACATGGTGAAATTTAAGACTGCCTTCACAAAGGACTGGAAGCAAAGATAAAGGCAGAAGCACTAGGAAATAACAAAATACTAAAAGGGAAAACTCACTCTTGTTTTCTCGATTGCTTATTTTTATTTTTATTTTAAAATCTCGTTAATTTTATAACACCAAATCACAACAACATTAACCTGAACAAGCTTTAAATGGTAAATGGACTGGTTCTTACATAATGCTTTTCTACTCTATCTGAGCACTCAAAGTGCTTTATACAACTTGTTCATTCACCCAATCACTTTTCTAGCATTTCAGTGCTATCTAACTAACATTCATACACATTCATATTCCGATGGATGCATTGGAGAGCAACCTGGGGTTAGTATCGTGCCCAAGGATATTTGGCATGCAGGCTGGAGCAGACTGGGATAAAACCAACAACCTTCTGGTTAGCAGGTGCCCCACCCTACCACATGAGCTACAGCCACCACTTTACAATGCAAGCTAAAAACCCCAACAATCATACGACCCCCTAAAAGCAAGCAATAGGCAACAATGGGAAGTAAAAACTCTAGTTACTATTTAACAGGAAGAAAGAAGCAGTTGTTTACACAACAGCCAATGTGGACAAAGACCAGTGAGTGAAAACATTTGCTAGCCAACAGCAGCCTAAATTAAATCCACACAAAAATCAGCAAAGTCAGAAACAGGTCAAAGTTGAAAATAGCTTTCTATGTGAATGTAAGGTCAAGCTGGATTTTTATGTGAAGTGTGTTGGGAGGATGGCTGAGTGGTCTAAGAAGGAGGAGTCAACAACCTATCCCACGCTTATCTTTAGTCTCCAAAGGGAGCAACAGATTCAAATCCCACTTCTCATCAGGCTTTTGTAATTTATTTAACGCTCATCACATGAACAGATTAAACATTTAAACCGTCAAACCCACAACCCTAAGTTTAAGAGTCTCATGCTCTCCCTGCTGAGCTAGATGGGCTGGGAAAAACCTCATTCCGTATGGTGTGGAAATAGAAACAGAGATCAGTTCAAATCAATTATGTCATTTTTCTTGACCCAGGACACACATAACATCTATCGACTGGCGTGGGAATACCTCTAAGTTTCTCCAGATAAGATGGATGAGGTGATTGGCAAGAGGGAGTTCTAGACTTCCCTGTTTTGGTGTATAACATGCAATGTTCTTAATGCATTGACGGTCCCTTTCCAGATGTGCAAGCTGACAATTCCGTGGACACTGATGAAGTCCCATACCATCAGAGATGCAACCTTTTGAACTGAACTCTTATAACAATTGAGATGGTCTACCTCATCTTTAGTCCAGAGGATACAGGATCCATTCATCCACCCATTTGTCCATCTATTTTCTTCTTATCCTATTAAGATTCGTGGGGGGGCTGGAGCATATTTTAGCTACCATAGGATGAGAGTCGGGGTAGACGCTGGACAGCTTGCCGACCTTTTGCAGGGCTAACATGTTTTCACATCCCTGAGATATATGGGGTTCCACCTGAACTAAGATAAGATAAGATAAGATAAGATAAGATAAGATAACTCTTTATTGTCATTGCACAGTCATACATAGTACAGTAGTACAATGAAATTGGAAAACTGTCTTACGTCGGCACTACATATAACACAACACGACACGATACGACACATCACAACGCAACACAAACAACACAACACAGTATATTAACTTAGTAAATAAAAAAAGAAGAATAAGTGTATGTGTATTGCACACTGTTATTATTGCACATTAATTATTATTGCACCTTGTTATAAATATAAATATTATTATTGTTATTGTTTTAAAGATTGTTACCTCCCCCCTAAAAAAGTCCAGGGAGGTAGCCAATCAGGTCAGCTATTTGCATTGTTCAGGGCTATTGCCCTATTGTAAAAGCTGTCCTTGAGTCTGTTTGTTCGGGACCTCAGCAGCCTGAACCTCCTGCCAGACGGCAGCAGCTTAAACACCCGGTGTCCTGAGTGTGTACAGTCCCGTAGGATGCTGCGTGCCCTCTTGAGACAGCGAGTGCTGTACAGGTCCTTCAGGGAGGGAAGAGGATGTCCATTGATTTTTTGGGCCATATTGATGACCCTCTGGAGTGCCTTTCTGTGTGCTGCGGTGCAGCTGGAGAACCACACACCGATGCAATATGTCAGCACACTTTCAATGGAGCAGCGGTAGAAGACGGTCAGCAGCTCCTTCTTCAGGTCCATTTTTCTGAGGATTCTCAGAAAGTGGAGACGCTGTTGGGCCTTCTTTAAGACCACAGAGGTGTTAGAGCTCCATTGGAGGTCTGTGTCTATGTGCACACCCAGAAACTTGAAACTGGAGACCCTTTCCACGCACTCCCCGTTGATGCTGACAGGCTGCAGCTCAGACTTCCTCCTTCTGAAGTCAACTACCAGTTCTTTTGTCTTGGTGGTATTGAGGTCCAGGTTGTTATCTACACAGGAATCTGACAGCCTCTGAACTTCAGCTCTGTACGCCATCTCATCTCCCCCTGAGATGAGCCCCACCACGGTGGTATCATCTGCAAACTTGATGACTAGCCAGGCTTTGCGCCTCTGCAAACACCCAATCACAAAACAGGAAGATTCCAAGACTTTCAACAAAAGCTTTCAATTATTTTACTTCCCTTACTGCTATAAGACAGCAGCATGTATAAGATGGAACCTTTATCATTAAACCCACACTTCATGTCATGAATTTCAAACAAATTTTCATTAAGCAACTTGAAATTAAACAAAATATGAAAACGCTGTCAGGAATGGGATTTGAACTCACACCTCTATTTAAAAAGCATAAGTGACGTTAGCAGGCTAATCTAAGTGATTCATCAAGCTCAGCCAAAGTCACTTGAGAAATGCAAATCCATTCTTGACTCCAGTATCTTAGACCTCTGACTAGCAGAACACTCATAAAGTCACAATGTCACAAATGCCTGTTCACAGGTTTAGCTGTATTTTTAATTTGGGGACGATATCTAAGTCAAGATCAAATTCAAGTCCAAATCAAACATCCATCCGCTTATCCTTTTTCAGGGGCGCGGGGGGCGCTGGAGCGTATCCCAGCTGTCTTGGGGAGAGAAACAGGGTACACCCTGGACAGGTTGCCATTCACTCCCACATTCACACCTATGGGAAATTTAGATTTTCCAATAAACCTATCCCTACTAAGTACATGTCTTTGTCCAAGTCAAACAATCAAAGTTAAAAAAAAATAAGCATATTTCAAATCCCAAAAAGTTGATTCTCTTCATCTGGACATAGAACCCATATCATGAACTTACAAAATGAATTTACAGACTTGAATGAAATTTGAAGACCATTAGGAAAGCAGAAGTCCCTTTGGTCCATTCTGATAATCTAAAAGTCCTCCACATAAAAGTCTCTCACTGTCATTTCAAAAAGTTTTTGATTAAGTTCTTTAAATGTTTGTCATGAGGCATGAGGAGGTGTGTCAGGAGTTTATTTTTAATAAGACATTCTTCAGGTTGAATAAAGACACTCAGACAGTTTAAGATATAAGGCAAGCGACGTGCACGGGTGAGAGCTCTTACTGAGACTCACACACCGAGTGCAGGCGATAGCTCTTTATTTATAGGTTACATCGCGTATGCGAATACATCACACTTCCTGTGATACAAGTTCCTCTGAACGAACGGTTGTATGTGGGTGTGTGTGTGTGTGTCGTATGTTTGCTTCTTCTAAGAAATGTTGTGCAGGTTGTTACCTCTTGTGGTTTAGGTGTTGCATCTGTTTCCTGCTTAGATAGTTTGTGTTGCAGGGTTCACTGTCAGTTTGCATGACAGTGGAAAAGTACAACAAGTCTTGTGAAATATATAAACACTTCATGATATGCTTGTTACTAAAAGATAATAAAACAACGAATAAAAACACATAAAACATAAAATCTTACAACATTCCCTCCTGTTGTTAATATATTTCACACATACTCTATAGACTTCAGTAGACAATCACTTGCTCGCGCATTTTCAATTGCTACATCATGTTAAGTACAGGAAATTTTTAAACACAGTCTTCTTCTTCCTCAGTTGCTATCGGGCTATAAGCTTGTGCCAGGAAGACTCCGGTTGCAGTGTCTTTAGCAACTTTCTTAATCAAAGCTTTGAAACATGGTACAATACAACAAACAATAATGGCCAACATCACTAGAATACTGCATAAAATGGTTGCCAATACTTTTATTGTGTCTGCCCACCCGCCAAACATATTATTAAAAACCTCGTCTAGTCCTGACCATGTTCCCGCATTTTCCTTTAATTCCGTTTGAAGTTCTTGTAACATTTGCATAGTTTGTTCAAAGGAGCCTCCTGGGGCTGTATTGTTGGGGATGAATGTACAACACATATCTCCAAACATAGCACAGACACCCCCACGTTCAGCTAAAAGCATGTCCAGTGCCATTCTATTTTGGACAGTCATGAGTGAGGTGGCAGACAGTTGTTCTCCTAGAAGTTTCAATGCTTGGTTGGTCAGGTTGACGTGGCGTTGTTGGTTGTAATAAACATAATTTATCCAAGCTACGTTTTTGTTTACTTGGACAATTGGAAGTAGAGAGGCAAAACCTGCGGCCACTTCACTTTGGGCCTTGTATTCTCTTGGTATTCCTCTGGGCACTCCTATTGCGTCGATCCATGCCTTATTGCCTGAGCCTTCCACTAGGCTTCTGCGTGAGCGCGTAAGAGCGTGGGTATGTGTTTTTGGGATTTGGATTAATATTTCCTGGGCTAAGGTTACTATGCCACAGATTCCTGTCCAGTTAGCAGGCAGTCTTTGCTTAAGGGTGCCATTGCACAGCCACAATAGGCCAGGAATTGGTCTCGTCAGTTTTGGCACTAGTATACTTTTTATAGCTCTGCCCCAACGGCTGTCGTTGCGCGTGTTGTTCGGCGCGCGCAGGTAAATAGAAGACCCGTTGTATATCTTTGGACCTAATATTGAACATACGGTTTCGTTTTTACAGTTACGCCACTTTGAGTACTCGTTACCATACCCAACCACGGACCATATTTCACTACAATGTGTTGTGTCAGTATCGAAATGACGTGTCTTATTTGGATAAACAAAAGATACACCCTGCTTTTCTGGGACTCTAAATCTCCATAGGCAGACCATGGTCATGTTATGGGCTAGTTCGGGCGGTGTGACCGGAAGTGTTATTAAGTTCTTTATTGGTTCTTTTGGAGCACATGCACGCAGACTTGTATTTATTACTGTTTCTAGAGTTTGTAGTAGGTTTACAAAGAATGCCATTTCAGTTTTGTTATGGGGTACATAATTATGCATTAGTAGACAATCAAGCGGATGTACCTGTGTCATATTAGCTCCGCTATTACCTATAGTTGCTGACCAGGCTCCCCACCCCACCCCGTTTCCGTCTGTTAATGAACCATTTGGGATAGGGTAGCCGACTATCTTTAATTTTGGGCGAGCTTCTGCACACACCACACAATTTATTCTATTGGCATCAGTAGCTGATGCATTAAGTTGATCATACCATGAGTTACCTTTTGGGGGTTGTAGGTGTGATTTCGTGGAGCATTTTTCACGACTTACTGTCTGTTTTTGTGTCCATTCATTACATGGGTCTGAGTCATTTGTTGTGGGCGAGTAACCTTTTGGACAATATGGATTACAGGTGTTATTTGTGCAGGCAATATTCATGCATACTATGGCTATTGCAAGAAACGTCGAAATTACAAAAAGGAGGCATAATGTTATGATTATCATTAGTTGGCATTCCTCTGACCAGCATCGTCGTCGAGTCCTGTTGGGGACTGGGTCCTCTCCATCTGAAATGTCTGAATGTTCATTTTGCACGTCTATGTCAGGCATTGTTTATGAGTGTCTGAGTAGTTACTTGAGTGATGGGTTGCTCTTCTGGTTTTGCAGGTTGGACTGATCTTCCGTTACTCTACCGGGCAGGTGGGGCTAGGTCGGTGCTCGGGCTACAATGGGGTTTCTTCAGGTCGACCAAGTTCACCAGATCACCTAGTGTGTCGACTGAAAGCAAGAAGTCAAGAGGGCGGGATGTACCCGATCTGCCCTCTCCTTCACTTACAGATCACTAGATGACAGGTGGACTGGCGTCTGGGCTTGTGTCCCCTTGTACTTTTTTGGCGTGGCTCTGGTGGATCCACGAAGGTCTTTCAGCGATTTTGCACGCTGTCGGTGTTGTGAGCAGGACCTGATAAGGGCCCTCCCACCTCAGAGAGCTCCAGTTTTTCCTCTGGAGTACCTTGATCAGGATCCAGTCGCCTGGTTTCAACCTGGAAGAGACTGGAGAAGAATCATTTGGCAGTTGGTTGCTCAGAACTATTTCTTTGTTCTCTAGTAGTTTTGTCATCCATTCTGCTAGGGTTGTTTCTCTAACTGATTTGTCTATTGGTTCACTGGTGATGGGCAGAGGAAAAGGTCTACCATGTACAATTTCAAATGGTGTCAGTTTCTGCGAGCATTGGGTTAATCTCATCCACATTTTTACTAGGCCTATACACTCAGGCCATGGTCTTCCTGTTTCTTCCATGCATTTTCTTAGTCTTTGTTTTATTGTGCCATTTGTTCGTTCTACTAGTCCTGCACTTTGTGGGTGATATGAGCAGTGATGTTTTATGCTGAATCCTAAGGCTTCTGAGACCTTTGATATGACCTCATTTACAAAATGTGTGCCATTGTCGGACCTTATCAAGCTCGGGATTCCGTATGTTGGGATAAAATGATTGCATAAACATTTTGCTACTGATATTGCATCTGCTTTCTTCACTGGGTAGATTTCTGGCCATTTTGAGAACACGTCTATTATTACTAGTGCGTATTCTACTTGTTGGTGTTTGTCAAGTTGAATGAAGTCCATGTGGATCGTGTGAAATGGATGTGGTGGTGTGGGGAAATGACCTCTCTTGGGTCTTATGTTTCCCTGTGAGTTGTGTTTCTGACATATCATGCATGTTCTTATGAACTCTTTTGCTGAGTTTTCAAAATTTTTTGTGTAGAATTGTTTAGAGAGTATCTCTACCATCCCTCCTGTTGACACGTGGGTTTTCCCATGTGTCACTAATGCTGCTGTTTTGTGTAGGGACTTTGGTAGGATTGGTTTTCCGTTACATGTCATGATATCATTTGTCAGTATTGCGCCTGCTTTTAGCCATGATGTTTTTTCGTTTTGTGATGCTGCTTTTTGTTCATCCTTTAGCGCTTCTAGAGGGATCAAAGTACATGATTCTAGGGTTAATATGTCATTTGTGTTTTGCGCTGCAGCCTTGGCTGCTTTGTCTGCGAAGTTGTTACCGTTTGTAATTTCAGAATTGTCTTTTTGGTGTGCTACACATTTACACAGGGCTAATTTTCTGGGCAGTGTTATGACTTCTAGTAGTCGTTTTAATAGGCTGCCGTGTTGAACCGGTGCCCCTGTGGACGTTATCATGCCTCTGTTTTGCCATATTTTTGCAAAATGGTGTACTGCAGCGAAAACATATTGACTGTCAGTGTGGATGTTAATATCTTTGTCTTTGTACAGTTCACAGGTTAACTGCGGTTAACTCTGCACTTTGTGCTGAGTGTGAGGAGGTTAGGGGCCTTGCCTCTATAAGGGGCCTTGCCTCTATAACTGTGTCCACTGTGGTTACTGCATAACCGACACAGTTTCTTCCTGTTTTGTCCTTTGTTGCGGAACCGTCTACAAAGAGGTTTGTGAAACCTGGCTGTGGTAAGCTATATATATCTGCTCTAGGTTTCGTTTCCTCATCTAGCTTATGCATGCAGCTATGTGTGTCACCATCTGCTTCTGTCGGAAGCAGGGTGCTTGGGTTTAACTGACCACATTTCTCGATGGTGATGTGTGATTGCGAGAGCAAAATACCTACATAGGACAGTTGTCTTGCATGAGTCAGATAAGATAAATTAGCCTGTAGCAGTATTGAAGTTACAGCGTGTGGGACTTTCACAATTAGTGTGTGTCCTAAAACAATGTCTGCTGATTTCTTTACTGCTTCTGCTGCTGCCGCACATGCCTGTACGCACGTTGGTAGACCTGACGCTACAGAGTCTAGTTTACATGAGTAGAATGCTAATGGTCGTTGTTTGTCTCCGAAAGCTTGTGTTAGTACTGCTTTCATGTATCCTGAGCCACCATCTACGTGTAGATGGAATGGTTTTTCATAGTCTGGCAGAGCTAGGATGGTGCCTGTCTGTAGGGCTAATTTCAGGTTTTTAAAAGCTTTTTCTGCTTCATCCGTCCACTCTATTTTATCTTTTAGCGCTAAATTCTTTCCATAGATTAGGTTCTGCAGGGGTTGAACCATGGTAGCGTATTCTGGTATCCAACTTCTGCAGAAGTTGCACAGCCCTAGAAAACTCATCATTTGTTGCTTTGTGAGTGGCTTTGGGGCACTTTGTACTGCTAGCTTCCTACTGTCTAACAGTTTGCGTCCTTGCCCTGTCAGTTTATGACCTAGATAGGTCACTTCTGGTCGCCAGAGCTGTAGCTTGTGTTGTGACACTTTGTGTCCTTGTTCTGCTAGGTGTCTCAACACCTGTAGGGTGTTGTTTTTGCAGTCTGCCTGCGTATTTCCGGTTACCAGAATGTCATCTACATAAAGTAGGAACTGTCCTGGAGCAGACAGAGTGCAAAAGGACATTGACTTCTTCAGGGCCTCTGCGTACAGTGTCGGGCTATTTTGGAAGCCTTGTGGCAGCCTTGTGTACGTGTATTTTTGGCCATCAAATGTAAAGCCAAACAATTCTTGTGACTCTGGGTGTAGTGGCACGGAAAAGAACGCGTTTGACAGATCTATTACTGAAAACCACTGTTCTTTAGGCGTAACCTGGTTTAGGATGGTGTGCGGATTAGCCACTACTGGTGGTATTTGTTCTGTGATGTCATTGATTGCTCTTAGATCATGCACTAGTCGGTATTTGTCGGTGTTTGCCTTTTTTACTGGGAAGATGGGTGTGTTACAGGTCGTTTTATTTGTCTTTACTAGAATTCCTGCTGCTTGGATTGTTTTTTACTTCTATTCTCTTCACGTCTTTTACTCTCCTCCTGCCATGGTACGAAAAAAGCTATTTACTCGGACGTACATTGGTTTTTCTTTTTACCCTTACATTTTCCTATTTCTTCCTGTAAACATTTACCTAATTGTTGTACTGATGTGGGACTACATTTCCCTTCCCAAGTTGGACATTTTAGTTTATCAGGATTCCTCCAGCGGTTTGAACTTATTTGTCCAGCGCCGGGACATTTCTTTTCTAACCATTGTTCATCTGCTGTCAATTCTGGTTTTGTTGATTTATTTCCCATTTTGATTTTGTGTTATTAACACTACAAACAGAACTGTGTGACCTTCTCTGGTATTAGAGTTAGGGGAGGTTATTAAGGCAGCCTTCTACCCTTGTCCTAATGTCAAGGGCGGCCTTAATTTTATGGGATGAAGCGCAACCTTTTCCCTTTCTCACCAGTATTTCAATCGACACAGGAAAACAATAGAAGTGGTGTAGGGTCCTACTGTCCCTCTTCAAATGACACTCACTTCCCCTTTTTAAATACAAACAATTCACATACGCGGCAGTATAATCCTATTTTAATTGACACTTTCCTTTTCCCATTTACTCCCGGAGTAAATTTTGTCGACTACCAGCTTTTATTATTGCGAAACGAGTCTCTTCTGGACTGCCAGTTTCGTCTTACAAGCGAGTCTTTTAGAATTTTATTGACTACCAGCTTTTAGTATTGCGAAACGAGTCTCTTCTGGACTACCAGTTTCGTCTTATAAGCGAGTCCTCTTTAAACTACCAGTCTCTACAAGACGAGTTTGTTCTCAGAACAGTGTCAATCTAAAACACGATTATTCGCGATGTGTCTTTGAGTGTTAATATTCACCTGTTTACGATGATATAAGTGCCGGTCAGAGATTCCTCATCTTTCCCCAGGATCGTGGACCTCTTACTAAGAACGCTGGCCAACCCCGAATTCACGCAGTTGGTCTTTTCTCCTTCATAGGAAAGAGGCTGTCGACAGACTTCACGGCGGGCTTTCCACGATGTCAGGAAACGACGAGGTCACTCTGTTGGAGCATAAAATTAGTTATAATTTGATGTCCAATCCGGCTCGAAGGACCAATTAAATGTCAGGAGTTTATTTTTAATAAGACATTCTTCAGGTTGAATAAAGACACTCAGACAGTTTAAGATATAAGGCAAGCGACGTGCACGGGTGAGAGCTCTTACTGAGACTCACACACCGAGTGCAGGCGATAGCTCTTTATTTATAGGTTACATCGCGTATGCGAATACATCACACTTCCTGTGATACAAGTTCCTCTGAACCAGCGGTTGTATGTGGGTGTGTGTGTGTGTGTCGTATGTTTGCTTCTTCTAAGAAATGTTGTGCAGGTTGTTACCTCTTGTGGTTTAGGTGTTGCATCTGTTTCCTGCTTAGATAGTTTGTGTTGCAGGGTTCACTGTCAATTCGCATGACAGTGGAAAAGTACAACAAGTCTTGTGAAATATATAAACACTTCATGATATGCTTGTTACTAAAAGATAATAAAACAATGAATAAAAACACATAAAACATAAAATCTTACAACAAGGTGACTACAGGACATTCCTGCTATGCTGTCTGAGCTAGCCAGACTGTATTTGGGGAAGGAAAGGGTATCTTAAAAGTATTTAGTGTGTCCTGCAAAAGGAAATTACCCACTACTGTAGCCAGAACTCTAACATGAAGAGTGATTTGAAGCCTCTCCATCATTTTCAAGTCCATCCTTAAGTCCTTATTGTTTGAACACTCTACCATTGTGACAGCCAGATAAAGTGGTAATCTGGATGTTACAATTTAATGTAACAAAGTTTATTACTTGCCTCTTTTAAACATTGACAGGAGTGATTTTTAAGTATGGGACTGCGAAAAAGTGAACCTGTTTGGCTTTAGTAGCCCTGGGATTACAGTTAAGCCATGAACATGAGATCTAAATTTAAAATTTTATCTAACAACTTGAATGAAATCTGGAGACAGAACTTTGGCAGGAGTTCAACACACACACACATCCAGAGTCCAGAAGATCCTTCAGTGAGGAAAGACTGAGTATGACATTCTAGACTACTCACCCAGTTGGACAATCTGAAAGTGCTGCTCATAAAAGTCTATCTGGATCTTATAATTACAGTGAATATGTATTTCAGACAAGGGTGTTTTCCACCTATATCTTGGAGTTAGTTATCATTAAGTAACCCCTTGATGCAAAGATGTCAAGACTTTCATGTGCTGGGTCACTGAGAGCCTACACAGACGGGCCAAGATACTGGACTCAAGAATGGACCACTCTCTTCCAAGTGGCTTTGGTTGGATTTGACAAACGCATTCAACTAAATCTACAGAAAGACACTTTTGTGTTGTAAAATAAAGTGTGGGTTCAAATCCCACTCCTGACCAAAGCTTTTTTATTTAGATTTTTTTCAAGTTCAAATTCAAATTCATGAGATGAAGTGTGATTTGAAATTCTATTCCTGACAAAGGTTTCATCTTCCATGTGCAACTGTCTTATAGCACCGTTGGAAGACATGCTGTGGAGATGTCTCATGATATCCCGTTATCCACAGTACAGAACATGAATGTGATCTAGAAATGTTCCCTTCTTCTTGGCACAAAGCTCATTAGAAATAAAATGAGTGGAAAAGTTGATCTCAGCCTTGAAATATTTCTGGACTAAAGATCAGGGACCCTCTGAATTTTAATGAGTGTTCAGAAAAGTCAGTCTCTGATGTTTAGTGGGTTCATCTATGCCTATGGATCTGGCAGTTTGCCCATTGAAAAGTGACCATCAGTGCTGAAAGGTATTAAAGAAACATATTTTGCCATCAACGCATATTCTTTTTTAGGGAAAGCCTTTGAGCAAGGCAATCATACTGACAACTGCGGTACATGTAATTGGGCAGTCCTTTGAGTTGGTGATGGGCTGTACAGGAATTTGTCAAGGGACTCTGCTGTCTTCATTCCTGTTCACCTCAGACTCTAAGGCATACAACCTACAGAAATACCATGACAGTTCTGCAGTGGCAGTGACAGCTATACTAAGACTTTACATTATTGTTCAAAAGGGTAAGAGCCCAACATGGGGCTTGAAACCATATCACCAAACAGAAAGTTGTAACGCTTTCAACAAAAACCCTCAATTATTTTACGTCCTTTATTTTAGGCCATGATGGAGCTATAAGACAGTAGCACATGCAAGATGAAACCTTAAAATGTAGGATTTCAAACTGCACTTCATGTTATGAGTTTAAAACTTTCATCAGGACACTTTAATGAAATCTAAAGACAAAAGCTTTGTCAGAAGTGGGATTTGAACCCACACCTTTCTTTAAAAGATATAAGAGGCATTTTGTTGCTCAGGTGCATGACACTTACCAAAGCTGACCAAAGCCACTTGGAAAGCTGGGGTCCATTTTGTAATGAAGTACTGTAGTCCGCCTCTGATTTATGAACAACATAGCCATATACTTCATCTGGTTTACAATGCAGAGGCTCATATCATTGGCAGAATCCCCTCCATAGAACAAATTACTCCAGTGTTTCTGCAGTTTTACTGGCTTCCTCTAAAATACCAGATGGCCATCTTCTCAGAACCTCTGCTACTCTAAGATGCTGTTATTACCAAATCATGTCACTGATCTAGTACTATTTGTGTTAAGTGTGTAAGAGTCCGTATTGCAATTGAAAGCCAGTTTCAGGGGTTTCCACTCCACTCCTGGAGAGCTAATATCCTGCTGCTTTTAGATGCATCATTGTTCCAACACATCTGAATCTAATGAGTGGCTTGTTACCAGGCCTTTTCCAAACGTGATGGCATGCTGAAGAGGTAATTCGACCATTCAGTGTTGGAGTAGGGATGCACCTAAAAGCTGTAGGACAGTAGCTCTCGAGGACTGGACTTGGAGACACCTGCACTAAATCTTTCCTTTAAATGAAAAACCTTCACTCACCAAGGGGCTTGAACCCATATTCTTGAGATCCATCGTCTTCTAACTGAATAAGCCAGGTACCATTCTTCTGACAACACACAACCATTCCTACAATTTAAAGCCCTGAATTAGTTTACTGCCCTGATTCTAGACAGACTGCCTAGTCTACTGTCTTGGCAGTCTATAGATTTACATGTAGTGCATGTAAATCTTTATAAGAAGTATGATTTCAGAGCACAGTTCATGTCATGAGTTTAAAACAATCTTTCATCAAGCAATTTGAATGAAATCTGTGAAAAGATTTTGTTTATTCTTCAAATATGCTTTGCTTGTAATCATGTAAACTTTGAATGACGATTCACCCTGATAAACATTAAAAACAGGAAACCTTGTCTATGCTTTATCAAATGCCTGTGAAGACAATTTCCTGTGTAAAGAAGAACGGAAAGTTCCTCATAAGCAGACGTTTAGTATAGTATGAACAGAATGTTTTAGCAAGATATGCATTTGTCTGTTAAGCAATCTACATTCTGAGAATAGGCGGAGACTGCCTCCGTCTTGTTGTGTTAACCGCATGCCTATATAACCTACAATAAAGAAGCATACGGTGTGACTCTCTCTCGAGACGTTCACCCATGTACATGTGATTGATTATATTGTCTCACTGTGTCTCTGTTTTACTTGGCAGCCTTCTATTTGGGAATTTCCCCCAACATTTCTTGGTCCCTATTTAAAGCAGCTCCCATAAGAGGCGCCTCACCAGGTCCCGTCGGTGCGAGAAGCCCACGTTGAAGTCTGCCGGCAGCTCACGCACTAGGTGTGTGATAAAGTCCAAGGACGTGAATTCGGGTCTTGGCCAACGTTTTACAAGCGGTCCGCACCGTCGGGGGCTGATCGGGTGCATCTGAAGAAACCAGCGCTAAGGTAAGACGAACAGCACCACCTACGGACGAGATGGACGCATGACAATTCACACCTCCGTGACATGACACAAGACCACATTCACCCATGGATGAATAACGCATGGTATCGCTACGTACATGACAGAACTAAGGGAGAGCCTAATAACACTGCATGTTACGTCTGCTCCCACATGCCATGCACCTCAACACATCCCACCTTTTATGGAAACTACATGAATAAAACACAAGCCAAGTGCGCTGCCAGCTTCGCGGGCATTGGCTATCAACATAAGAAAATCATCATTAATGAGACAAGCTCTATCATCTATTCGCTTAACCTTTTTAGTATCTTCCAGGGACCACCCCAATACGAGGTAATCACCGTCGAAAACGCTGGACTTGACAACGGAACGTGTGACCAACTCTTCTGGATCAACTTCAACGTGACGAATCGGAACACGTCCATACACTTCCCAGTGTTCTTAGACCAAACCCCAGGGAAGAACCACTCCATGTGTTACCGACAAGACAACGGTAACAGACCCCTAGGCAACACCACCAACTGTAACCAAACCGCTGCCAACGGAGAGGGCGCACCTGTAAACACGTCCACGCCCAGCAACGGCACCTATTGGGTGCAGGGAATGGCCTGGCTGTGTGGACAACGTGCCTACTTCATACTGCCACCCGGATGGACGGGCACCTGTGCCCCAATCTTCATTTCAGATCACACCTTCAGGATGTCAGCTGTAAATAGCTCTCAGACTACAAGACGACGACGAGACGTCTCCACAGTGCAACCACATGACCCCATCTATGGCAGTGATGTGCCAGAGGAATTTAAGCTTTGGACCACCGGACAAAAGGTCCTCCACTCACTGTTTCCATGGGTGGGCACCGGAAAGAACATGTTAAGAATTGAAACTTTGGACTACCGCTTTGGACTGTTCCTGAATGCCTCGTGCAAAATCAACAATCAACAAAATGAAGAGATTGATGCCCTGCGCATAACTGTGATGCAACACCGAGTCGCACTGGACATAATTCTGGCTGAGAAAGGAGGACTCTGTATACTCTTTAACAACACATGCTGTACATACATTCCAGATAATTTTCACTCTTCCAACATGACCGACGCCTTACGCACGCTAAAACAACTCAGGGACGCTCAGCAACAGGACTACGTCACGAACACTGAAGATTGGCTTACCTGGCTGTTGAGTGGTTCCTGGAAATCTCTTTTAATAAAAGGACTGGTTTTTGTAGGAGTTCTTCTACTCCTACTCTGCTGTTTTACTTCTTGTATCTTGCCATGTGTACAATCAATGATTAATAAAGTTGTTGCAGTTCATGTGCAGGCATACCTGACACTGCCCATGGACGAAGATGATGATGATCCCCCTGACACTGAAATGCTGTGATACACCAATGTATGACGTGCTGATTAAAAATGCGCTGCAAGAAATCATGCACAGATAATAAACCAATGGTGTTTTAACTAGTGTAAAAGTCAAACAACAGGAGGGAAATGTGAAAAGATTTTGTTTATTCTTCAAATATGCTTTGCTTGTAATCGTGTAAACTTTGAATGACGATTCACCCTGATAAACATAAAAAACAGGAAACCTTGTCTATGCTTTATCAAATGCCTGTGAAGACAATTTCCTGTGTAAAGAAGAACGGAAAGTTCCTCATAAGCAGACGTTTAGTATAGTATGAACAGAATGTTTTAGCAAGATATGCATTTGTCTGTTAAGCAATCTACATTCTGAGAATAGGCGGAGACTGCCTCCGTCTTGTTGTGTTAACCGCATGCCTATATAACCTACAATAAAGAAGCATACGGTGTGACTCTCTCTCGAGACGTTCACCCATGTACATGTGATTGATTATATTGTCTCACTGTGTCTCTGTTTTACTTGGCAGCCTTCTATTTGGGAATTTCCCCCAACAAAATCTAAAGAAAAAAGCTTTGTCCGGAGTAAGATTTGAAACAACTCCTGTATTTGAAAAGCACAAGTTCCTTTGGCTAGGTTACTATACTGAAGAAGTCCTCACCATCAGAGCTCAATGAACTGTAACCTCATGTACATGTGATGAAGATGTTGAAGACTAGTCTTTACCCACTTAAGATCACAAGTGTCAAGACTTTCAATTGTATGCTGTTTGCATATATAATGTGGGGTCTTTGGATAATAGGATGGACAAGCTCTAACTGCTGATTAAGACCCTCAGGGGTCTTCACAGGAAGACCGCTGCTGAATGAAGGCTAAAGACTAAAGCTTTGTCAAGAGGGGGATTTGAACCCACACCTTTGTTTAGAATATAAAAGTGACAGCGGTGTGTTCTGGTGGCGGGGATTTACCAAGGACAACCAGAGCCACTTGGGAAGCAGAGGTACGTTTTGTAATCTAGTATCTTAAAGCACATCGGACTACCAGAAAGCTAACCACAATAAAGTCCCATCTAAATAACATCAAAAGGCATTTTAGATGTTACAAATGCCTGTTGGCAAGTTTAGACCCAATTTTCATCTGTGGATGATACCTGGGTCAAGATTCAATCCAGGTTTGGCAAGTCAAGTTGACATCAACTCAAGTGCTTAAGTCTTTCATAGGTGAGATCTTTCATAAACCACCATAAAGCCATATGCAATCCTGTATTTTAAAACAGGTTTTAAAAGTTAAAACCACAAAAGTCAAAAGCAAGCAGGTTATAAAAATCATTACCAAGTGGCCCAAAGGTGCCAGATTCAAGGGCAGAATCGTTACTAACTGAAGGACATCTGACTATAAAAAGAGTGTAGCCTCAAATCTGACCCCTCGCAAGAATTTCATGGAATTTGCATGGAAGATGCCAACACGTCTCCAACAACATTTTCACAAATGACAAAGTGGTAGTGAAACTTGAGAAAATGGTACAAATATGCTCAGACTTGAACTAACCCTGATCAGCTGGTGTGGAACAGAACAAAAAGAGTTGCCGATCACAGAGTTACTCTAACTGGAATTTATTTTTAAGCTCTTAGTTTGTTGAGCATTCTTCCTGGAATAGCGCCTTTCTATCAGAAACACCAAATAAAAACAATGCAATACTTTTAGCAGAAATATCCTGGATGAGCCCCCATTTTAAGATAAATGTCATGGTTCACTCTGATGCATGTTCATGTTCCTCGATCAGCTGAATTAAAATGGAGGATCTGCTTTTTATAATTACTTTGGCTAGTTTTGATGGAAGGCATATATTTACTCATAGCTATGGTAAAACCTGGGATAGAAGCCCCACTGATGATAGCTTTCTTTCTCCACTTATGCAAATGCTTCACTCATGTTGATCATACTGTTGTATGGTGAAAGTTGTTTTAAGTAACTCTGATCAGCTGTTGGGGAACAAAAAACTCAGAGTTGTAGATCTCAGAGTTACTCCAATTTAGAACTTAATTTTAAGATCATAGTTTAAAAACCAATTTAGAGATCCCAAGACTTTCATCGAAAATCTTCCAGATGAGCCCACAACCAAAAACAGGCCTTAAAGAGTTCCTTCTGTGCCACCTGGGTTAGCCAAGCTACAGGCAATGTAAAATTGTAAATACACCATATAAGAGATGGTTAGGTACAATTGTTGATTAAAATTTGATGGGAGGCATATATCAAAAATGTGAAGCTGCTACTATCTAGATGGGAGTAAGCGTTGGATAGAGGTCTTTGTGTAATTTGGTGATAGATTTGATCTGTTCCCTGAGGGTCTTAATCAACAGTTAGAGCTTGTCCATCCTATTATCCAAAGACCCCACATTATATATGCAAACAGGATACAATTGAAAGTCTTGAAACTTGTGATCTTAAGACTAGTCTTCAGCAATTTCATCACATGTATATGAGCTTACTGTTCATTGAGCTCTGATGGTGAGGACTTCTTCAGTATAGTAACCAGTTGAGATGTTCACCCACCAAATATGTTTCTCTAGCTGTAGTTTCACCTTCTTCTTTGCTCTGTACAAAATGCTGCAAGTCAGAAGTGGTCAAAGATACCAAACAGCTTCAGTGCAAGTAACTTTGGTTCATGTTGATGAACTATCTCTCAGTGAAACACTTATGGACTTGTTCTTCAAGTTTGGTTGCATGTAAAGCAACATTGTCTTTTGTGTTCTGTTCGTCAGAAGTGGTCTTAAAACCTTGACTGAAGGCTGGTTACCTCAGTGGGTTTGGTTCACTTTGATGTGCTGTTTGCAACAAAGTGTTATCCCCATCCACTTTTGCATTCTAAATTGTATAAGTATAGGTTCAAATCCCACACCTTACATGTTGTGCACTTTCATTCATTCATATGTCCAATAGACTGTTTAGCACAGGTTTATCTGTGATGTCTCTTTAAGTTAAAGTACAAAACACAAGTAGAGTCAGACGTATATCACTTGTAAACTTTTTTCTAAGCACATTTAAGTTTTCATATGGAGTATTAGCATTCCTTTCTGCTTGTCCAGATAGCTAAGTGGTTTACGGCACCAAAAAACTCCTCTTTCAAAACCAAAGTAACATCTAGTATCCAAATGGAGACACTGGTTCAACCCCTGCCAAAGCTTTTGTCGTCAGATTTTATCCAAGCTGTTTGATGACATTTTACAATCTGCTCCACACAATTATTTCCCTTGCAGTTGATATTAGCAACTACCCCAAGGAATCTTCATGGCTTCACTGCAAACTGTAGCCTGTAAACATGGGAAATGGTGGACATAAGCCAGGGATGAGCTGTGTAGGCCACTCCAGCGATGACACAGGATGATTGCTTGGTGACGTGTCATTTGTTTTAAAGACATCTTTCACTGCTGTTTTTAAGTAAAGCTATGTTAGTAAAAGAAATCTGCTTTAACACTTACATGTGATTTGAACCATTACAGTATAATGCATAATCTATTGGACATAAGAAGTAAGGCAGCTGTAGTACATGTAAGAAAAGTTCTCTTTTAGAAGTGGGATTTGAACCCATACCTGCATTTGAAGGCCATAAGTGACATTAGAGCTCTCTGATGGAAGGAGGCCATCAAAGTGACCCAATGTCACTTGAAACACTGTTGTTTATTCTTGAGTCCAGCATCTTCACAATCAAATGGAATAAGACCATTTCTGATACTGCTACTATAGCCCAGCAAGCCCAGTTGGCAAAAGACAAGACTTTGCAATACGTTGGGCCTTCCTTTGATTTCCAGCCCAGCTTCTTCAGTTGGCAAGGCATGCCAAGTGGTTAATTGACTGGTTCCTATAACGCAATTTACTCTACTGGAGCACTCAAAGTGCTTTATACAACATGCCTCATTCATCCATTTATATGAGCACTTTATCTACATAAGTAGAAAGAAAAGAAAAGAAAAAACCAAGTATACCACCAGAGAGCAACTTGGGATCTTGCCCTATGATACTTCAGCATGCAGGCAGGAGCAGCCAGGGCTTGAACCACCAACCTTCTAGTTAATAGAGTGATAATCCCACCAGAGGATAAGACTCAGAATCTCATGATGCAGTTTCAAGCCCCATATGTAAGAGGTGTACCGACAGTCTGAGGTGAACAGCTGGATGATAGAGCTAATTCCAGATGAACTCCAAAGGATTTTTCGAAGTTCAGGGGAACAAGTTCATTTTAGTTTTGAACATGAATTTTCCACTTGAGTGAAAACTAAAGACTAAATCTTTGTCTCAGGATTTAGGTTTGAAATATCCTTTTGGAGACCAGATATCAGAAAAGGAGCGGTTTTCAGTGTTTTAGCCCACTAAGCCATGCTGGCAAGCGTAGTGAAGAGCTCATAAAAGTCCATTCAAACATTACGGTTGTTTAGAAAGAATTTCATATGCAACCTATTCCTGACTGTACTTGTGTTTTGTTGTTTTACTTAAAGAATTATTACAGCTACGCCTGTGCTATACAGTCTACTGAACGTATGAATGGATGCAAGTGTACTCCATGTAAGAAAAAGCATTTGTCAGGCTTTGAACCTACAGCCAGATGTGGATTGCAAAAGTGACGCTAGAGTACTTTAATGGAAACTGCATATCAAAGTGAACCAACGACACTTGCTTGTCTAGGCTTCAGTCTAGTTTCTTAGACCAGTGGTCCCCAATTTTTTTTGCACCACAGAGCGGTTTATGTCCGACAATATTTTCACGGACCGGCCTTTAAAGTGTTGCGGATAAATACAACAAAATAAAACCAGGACTGGTACCAAAAAAAGATTTATTCATTATAACACAGGAAAAGACCCTGGGAAACCGAGTTAACAATAACAAGGATAACAAAATAAGAATGAAAACCCTAATATTCACACCAGAGCCTCAACTCTTGTGGCCCAGTACTAAACGACTCACGGACCGGTACCAGTCCATGGCGCGGGGGTTGGGGACCTCTGTCTTAGAGTACTTCTGACTCTCTGAAGGCCAAGAACAAAGTCACTTTAGATGTTGCAACCATGTCTGCAGAATGAGCCTGGTGTCTAGTGTTTCGTTGGGTGATAGAGCTCAATATTTCAGTTGTGGATGTAGCACAAGAAAAATGATACCTTTATTAGGAGTGGAAATTCAGTTCTGAACATAAATTTTCACCAAACAACTTGAATGAAATCTGAAGACAAAATCTTTGGCAGGGGTTGGGTTCGAACTAAAACCCATAATTGAAGGTCTGATTTGTCTTTGGTTCCTGAGCTCATCAAGTTTTGGGTGAAAACTTAGTGGCACCACCATGTCCATCCAGCTCAGCCATCCAATTTTTTCCACTCATCCTAAGTAGAGAAGCCAAGCCTCTCCCTAGCCAAATTCTCTAGCTTTTCCAGGGAAGATCAAGGCATTCCCAGGTCAGGTGAGAGATATAATCTCTCCAGCATGTCTTGGGTCTGCCCAAGGGTTTCCTCTCGGTGGGACATCCCCGGAACACCTCGCCCAGAAGCTGCTCAAAAGACATCCTTGTCAGATGCCTGGACCACCTCAACTGGCTCCTGTCGATGTGGAGGATTAGCAGCTCTAATTCAAATACACAATTCAAATAAGCTGACAGTAGTTTGATGGAAAGAACTGAAACAAGCTGGTCGAAAGTCACTCCAGTTGTTGACTCCAGTTCCTTTAACAACTTCTGATTAAATATGACTTGGAGTTCACTTGAAACGTGAAAACAAACCAAACTACAGAGAAAAGCTACAAGTAAACTCATCAATTGATTCAAACCAGAGTAGTAAACTACAGGTCTAAAAATGCCCTAAGAGTCTTGTGCTCCAGCTGAGCTCATATATTGAAATACAATGTGGTTTTGAATTTTACATACATAATTTGGTTGATAGGGAATAATGTCACCAGATGTAATTTTTCTTGTTTCTTTGGAAATACTCACTGACTAGTAGCTGAGCAGCAATAAAACTTGTGAAGAAAGTAAATGAAGAAAGTTAAAACTTAAAAAAAAAAAAAAAATTAACTAACCACTAAGTAAGGTCAACTGGAATAGACAGCTCAGTCTCCACCAAATTAGAAATTATTGTAGCAGACACAAGAACTACACTCCTTGGTGGATGAAACCCTGGAAGGTGTGAGGTTTGAAACCGTTGTAGCAGCTGGCTTTTAGTTAATAAAGAGTCCATCCTTGAGCCAGGTATCTTTGTGTACTTGACCATCCTATCACCCTGGAAAAAAAGCTAGAAGGTAAGAGTCTCATGTAATTTAACAACAAACAACCCGAGTGAAATCAGAAGTGATTTCAAAGAATGCAATTGCATATGTCACAAATGTCTGTGTAGGATCTCATCCAGCTCCAAGAAGACTTAAGGGGATGAGTTGAAGGCAACTTGAATTGCCAAAATTGGATTGGATCTCGATTCAGGTATCACCCACAAATGACAAATGAATCTAAACTTCTTCGCATGCATTTGTAAGATCTAAAATAGCTTTGTGGTTTGCGTTTGGCTGGTCAGAGGTGGTCTACAATACTTGACTCAAGAATGGACCCTTGTTTCCCAAGAGCCTTTAGCTGACATTGAGAAATGCCTTTGATCAAAAACACCAAAGTCTCTTTTGTTTTCTAAATAAAATTGTAGGTTCAAATCCCACAACTACCACAAAGCATTTCTCTTTAGATTTAGATTTTAGATTTATAGAGATGGATGGCTGTAACTGGAGGAGGGTATACGTAATATATGTCTTAATAGGGTTAAATGTTAACCCTAATCTTAACTGTTTCCAACCTGTGATCTAGAGTATGAGCAGTAAATGAATTGGTGCCTTCTGTTAAAATTTAGTGACGTTTTGGCAGAGGAGATAATCGTAGATAGCTCAATTCCTAGAGCATGCATCTTAGGGATGCATGTTTGAATCCATGCTTGGTGACCAAGCCTGTGAACAATGATGGAAAAACTTAATGGAAATGAAAGCTGGCTTTCAGGTACAATAATAAGAAGAATTCTAAAACATAGTTCTAGCTCAGGGTCATGATTGGGTAAACGGATCATAGAGGGGAAGAGGTTCGTCAGCAAAATCTGCAATTGTGGTGAAAATTCTAAAAACTTTGAATATCTCATCATCTAGAAAGTACAGCTCTTAAAAGTCCATCTGGAACTTCACAAGAGAGACATCTCTTTGCGTGGACAAGTGATTTAAGCTCCTGTTGATCAGCGCCATTCTTGGTCGATACTCCTTATGTTTCAATCAAGGCTGTTTTCTGTCTTTATCGTGTAGTTAGAAGGGAATGCACTGTGTTTTGTTTGCGTTGATGTACTCTCTAAAGAGAAGAAGTGTTTGACAGTGTTTGCTTTGATTGTGCTGATAGTACAGGCAACCTTTCCTTGTCATATAAACTCTACCGCAATTTAAAATGTTGCCAATTTGTAGACAAACCATCAAAGTCTGGCATACATCACCGACAAAGCTGTTCTCATTTCAAAAGATAAAAGACTTCAAGCCTGTTCTAAACTGTGTACCTGTTAGACAAAACAACGGGAATATGGGACACCATAAAAGAGGCTCCAAGCTCCAGTCTGGAGTTAAGAGTTGCTGCTAATCTAGCCAAGCTTTAGTGGGGGGGAGTGTAACCTATAGTGTATGCAACATATAAAGGGCAATTAAGGATTATCACTGCTAAATGGAATGTCAGGAGTGGGATACACACCCAAAACTACATTTGAAGACCAGAAATCCCTTTATTTAGTTAGGAGTGCATCTTTGAGAATGAAGTGCAGCTACTGGAAACTGCAGTTACGGTAGTTGTAGCTCTTTTTTTTTTTCACAATTCTCTCACCCATTATTGGGCTCAACCCCACATCCCTGAGGTTAAGAGTCTCATACTCTCCCAAATGAGCTAGCCAGGCTTCACAGGGGTGAAAAGTATACTGTCTTATGAACATATAAAGGACATATAATTTGTGTGCTGTATCTCCTTCCCTCCCCGAATAAATGGCCATGGGCCAAACTCTTGTCTGGAACAATCTGTGTTACCTGACACAAGGATGGAAAAGGGGTGTACAATCCTACTCCCAATTTTATGTGTTTTATGAATTATGTTTTGTGTAACACTTGTTAAATAGAGTCCACTCTCTCAGAAACAAATAATAAATAAACAGATTCCTGTTTGTAGGTTCATAGTGTCTTTCATAGAGACCTAAACATACAAATTGTCAGGGTCCTGGGTCATTTGACCCAGCATTTTGTGTTTATCATTATTATGATATTATGTTCTGGTTTATTCTGATTATGTATTTGGGTTTAGACTTTAAGTTCTCAGGGTTTTGGTTCTGTGCTTCTTCTGTCTGCCCGTGTGTTCCCTCCCTGTCTGAGGTCTTGTGTCAGGCTTGTGTCTGTGCAAACCTGTTGTTGTTTTTCCTGTTTTACTTTGATAGTCTCTGTCCTGTGTGTAGTGTCTGGTTTTGCGCCCCCTTGTCTCGTCAGCTTTGATTAGTCCCAGCTGTGCTCTCCTTCTGTGTCTCATGCCCTCGTTATCCCAGTGTGTATTTAAGGCCTGTGTTTCTCTGTGTCAGTGTTGCATTGTTAATATTTGTTCACCCTCTCCCGCTGTGTGATCTGCCTGTCTGTGAAAGTTTATTTTTTGTATCTTCAGTTTTGTTGCTTAAGAGTTCAGCATTAAAGCTGTTTTGTCTTCATGTTTGCCTCTTTGGGTCCTGCGTTTGGGTCCTCGTCTCCTGTCTGCACACAGCGATCCATGACACAAACCAGTTTTAATAAACCTAAATTGCTGCAGGGTTATTAGATGAAAATAATATTTTGATGACTTTTTAACTGAGCTTACAGGTTCATTTATATTTGCTATTTCAATTAAATCAATTTGATATTTTTCAAGTGCTTTTTTTCCCTGTCATTCAAAAGTAAATCTGAAATGTCATCCTATTGTCTGTCTGCACTGGGCATTGTTCTCTATTAAAACCAAATGCATTATAGGAAAATGATGATATGGGTTTTAAATATTTCCCAGTTTGCAAAGGTTCAAACACAGTGAGACTCCAGCGATCTTTTTTCTCTCTTTTGTGTATGTTCCTTTTTCAATAGGCTTCATCCTTTTCAAACAGATCTCGGTTGGCTGTGAGGTAATATATCGGCAGATGAATAGAAATCAGTGTCAACATTAATCTATTGTCTGTATTCAGACAATATTCCGACATTATTGTTTGAATTCAGGACCTGATGACACGCCTTTCCACATATAAGCAGCTGAGCAGAGTTAAGAACCTCATCTGAAACCATCTCCAGCGCTTATCTGGAAACTTGTTTTTGGTCTTTTTATCTGCAATTTCTCAATAAAACACTCAACTGTGTAAAAGCAAGATGAAAAATCTTCAGTGGATCTGTGCAGCGTTGATGGCCCTGTTTGTTACAGGTAAGATGCACCAAATGCTGGTGCAATTGTACATTTTTAGTCCTTTTAAGAAAATAAAAACGTCTTCACCAAAAACTGTTTTGAGCACAACTTTACTTTCAACTTTGAACGTCTCAGGTGACAAAGAATTTTATCACACGTTTAATTAAAATTAGCAACATTTCAGCATAAGTGTTATGAAACAGTAAGACGGTCCTGGTTTCGAATCCACTGTCTGATCTTTCTGTGTGGAGTTTCTCTCTGGGCGATCCACAATCCAGAGACAAGCAGTTTGTGGGGTTAGGTTAGTTACTGATTCTATCTTGGCTGCTGGTGTGAGTATGAGTATGAATGGTGTCTGTCTACCTGTGTTTACCCTGTGACAGACTGGCCACCTGTCCAGCATGTACCCTGCATCTGCAGTGTTGAAATATCAAATGTTGCTCAATGTAGTTTTAAAGTGCTTTTACTTAAGTATTTAAATTATTCACAGATTTTTTAATTATATTTTTTATGTATTTATTCATTAATTGAATTTGGATATTTCAAAACTAAAAAAAAAAATCTCATGACTCTCCAGCTTTTTCTTATGACCCACCTATGTCACATATACATAAACTATAGTTTTAACAATAAAATGCTCGCATCTAATGATTTAAAAATAATAATAAAATAACCTGTAAAAAACTTTTGCTTTTAATACTACAAACTACAGTCACACATGCCCAGACACTGGTCAGTAACCCCTGGCAACCACTGGCTGCTAGGAGAAATTGTGTATTTTACAGGTGGCTGGCAAGTGCTTCCTTGAAGACTACTGGGTGTCAGATAAACAGACTGTATAACAGTGGATTTAAACGTGTGAGTTAAATTTATGCTGTAGTTGCATCACCTCTCTATCTCGTCACGATCAGAGCTGCCCAAGCAGGAGTAGATGCTGGCAACAGGGCCACTTGCAAAACTGTAGGCTTTATAAAGAATTGCAACAAAACATAGCTGAGGTATCAGAGTGACCTGCACACAAAAAAAAATTTAAATTAAAATACAAATTTCACAAGGTGCAACTTTTATTTTGAAGGCACTTTGTGATATTTTTTTAATTTAAATCAGTGTCATTAATTATCTACCATTAAACACATTTTGTCTTTTAAATGTTTTTATCACATAGTTTTTCTGGGTTTTGTGTAAGTGCATAATCCCACATGCACTTATCTAACATATATAACTATTTGAAAAAATTACTTAACACAACAAGGAAACTGAATGAGTTATCTGATTTATGTTTAATTACTTTTCCAGTAACTCGTGGTCATAACTTCCTCAACAGTTTCTTGAAATTTCTCTTCCTCCTTGGTTCACAGGTGAATCTCTGACCTGTAACACATGCACACCGGGTTTTGGACTTAAATGCTGGTTCATCTCCACTGAGACCTGCAACAACACTCAGTTCAGCTGCTACATGGGAACAGTGGGTGAGTAACACAAATCAGCAGGTTGATTTTGTGAATTCTGTACTGGAATTAAAGGACATGAAGAGTTCTGTCTGCACACCAAGCACATTGCCACAGGAGTTGAATTTTAAGGTGAAGGCATGCCTCTGATGTCTGGTGTTAACATAGACTGTATATAAAAGATGGAAAGCGCCACCTGGAAATCACACAATATCCTCTTTGATTCCAAACAGGGATCATAATTTATAAACTGCTGTATTCACTATGATTTGAAATTACAACAAAATAAGGGAAATGTACAGAGAAAAAAAAGCAAAGTGGTGATTTTTCAAAGATTTATACACAATTTGTTGAATCAGAGGAGTCGCCATCTGGTTCCATACTGACTCCACGCTTCAGATACACGGTTATTTAAAAGTTATCTGGCAGGAATAATCAAATCAGACAGGATCAAATCCTGAAATCTGGTTATTCAAAGGAAAATCATTATAAGATCAGGTAATCCAATCCAGGTTTTTAACTGGATCAACCATGCAGATTGTGTTTTGATAGGTTTTGATTCAAAACATCAGCATTACCCAGATTGCAGCAGAGGCCTGGAGTCAGATCACAAATGAAAACTGAAATAAAAACTCAAAAGTTCAAGAAAACTAGAACTGATAAACAGAGTTAAGAGAATGATAATCTGTGTTTTTGCTCCACTATTTTTAAAGCATAAAAATAGTATATTTATGTAATAATAAGTCTATTAATGACAAATTAGATTTCAAACATATATTATATATTCAGGACTTGGGTTTTTATTCATTAAAATTATAAGTGGTTTGTGTGTATGTGTGTGTGTGTGTGTGTGTGTGTGTGTGTATTTTGTAAATACATCAGATGCCATTAGATGCCAAACTTGAGTTGTATCCTTTTTTAAGATTCAGCATTCAAGAAGTTTATTGTCATATACACCACAAAACACAAATGGTTACGCTGAGAAATGAAATTCTTACTTTGCGAGTTCCCTTTACACAAATAAATAAACAACTAAAAATTAAATAAATAAATAAACTTAACTCTTATCTTAGAAAAATAATAAATAAAGTAAAGCGAATGACAATAATGACGAGTGACATTTAATGACAATAAATTGAATCTAATCTAATTAAAAGACAGAAAATATTTAAAATAAACTGTGAGCTGCGTGGTAGAAGTCAAAGAATTAATCATAAAGGTGATCGCAGCATTGAAAACCTCATTTTCAGTATATGTTCTTAAGGTTTGCTGCCATCTGCTGGTCAGTTGTTAGTTTCTTGCTGAGTGAAGCAAGTCTTAGTTTCAGCCTAAGTGGAATAAAAGCATGAAGACAAACAGTGAAGAAAGTGTGTTCCTGCAGAGAAAAAAGAGAAATGTTCATGTTTCACAGCTGGTCAAACCTGCTTTGTTAGCTAACAGGAGCAGCACTAACCATGTTTTTGTGTCTACCTTGTGGCTTTTGTAGAAGTGCATTTGTTTATTTCATGCAGTACAACGCATCTGTATCAAAGTGGGTGAGGAAAACTGGGTGTGTATAAAAAAATGAATTCATTACTAATGAAATATTCCATGAAATAGGTGTTACTATCGAAATTACTATAATTAATTAAGGATATTATATTTTTCTGGATTTTGGCACTACCTGTTAAAGTGCTGGCAATCCTTAAATCTCTGTATCACAGTCAAAAAGTTCCTCTTCAGCCCTTTTTTGAACAACCAGGACAAAAGTGAGCTGGATTATTGGACCATTTTTATCTGGATTACACCTGTTTGAACAACCGGGTCAAGAGGTTACGTGCAGAGTACGGGTTAAGTTAAGGTTTACCTTAGGAGTGTGGTTGTGAAGCTGCACATTGACACGTCTGCATGATGTAAAACTATGAAGAGAATCCACGGGTAGTGGGAGAAATTCACCTTCAGGGTTTCGTGACAGAAATGCTTTAAGAAGTGAGGTGAAGATGTGTATAAAGCAGAAACAGGAGGTTTTGGTTGAAGAAATGATTAAAAACATGAGGTTCAATAATGAAATAGACATTTTAGTCCTCTGTTAAACCAACTGTAAGTGCTGCTTTTAAATAAAATTGTTATCTGCCAGTTGGTTAGGTTTAGACAACACAACCCGGTAAGCTTTACCACAAAACGTGGCTTGAATTCAACTCAGTTCAATTCAGTTTTATTTATATGGCTGAAAATCACAACAGTCGCCTCAGGGCATTTTATATTGTAAGACAAACACCCTACCACACCACCCTTCTAATAAACCATATCACAACATTAACGGACCAGCGAATAACAAAACAGAGAATCAGTCATAGAGATCTGATTTCAGAAACAAATCTGACTTCCATCTTTAGACTTTTTTAGGCAAAAACAATAGGGACATGAGTGAGGCCACTGGGTTTTTGTGCATCTGCAGTGACAGTGTTACGTACCTGTAGCTTCCTCCTGCTGAGTTGTTAAGTGAGTTTCCTAGACCTGTGTAAGGCTGTGGAGCGTGAAAAACCTGTACTGGAAGCACAGATCAGGGTGTGGCTGGCACAAAGAATAATTACTTCATCCTGTACGTCTGAGAACCCCATCAGAAATTGCTGTTTGCATGTTTGCATGAGTCATTCCAGAAGATGTTCTGACTAGTTGTGAAACAAGCAGTTTGGATTTAATTACACAACGCCTAAATGTGCCACAACAACAACAGAGAGTGTCCCACAGAGATTAAAGTATCTAAAACTGAATGATCTGGATCTGAAAGTAATGAATACAAAGTAGGTAAAATTAACTCCACCTTCAGCTACAGCTTTACAATACTGCAGTGCTCCAAGTTTCATGGAACAGGAATTGGTGGTGCAGAATAACTGGTGCTTTATTTCAAGTCCTATACATCATCCCCAGACTTTGCTTTCAGAGTGGAAGGCATGTCAGTGGGATTCAGAAGATCCTGAAAGTGTTACTTCTACCACCTGAAGTCAGCAGCACACCACCCCCGTTGCACACAGTGTGAAAAGAGTATCGCTTCCTCCTGAGTCACCTGATGGTTTGCCAGAATCAATTTGAGGCCAACTGAAAGTCTTGCTCCATGTCCTAATCAAACTACTCCCACATCTGAGTTTTTGCTTCTGCCACTGCCAGAGCTGTACTCCACTTCGCCTGCCGGTAACCGCCAGATCCTACAGGTTAACCAAGCCTGACAGCTTGACAACTCCCTGGCTCAGGCACCACCACCATGACCAGCACCAATAACTTTGAAGCTGCAGTACTGTGATGCACAACATTGCCCAGATAAGCCCAGCAGAAGCTAAGGTCCCTTCTACAGGTGATGAACCGACAAGAAGGTGAACCCATGTTGTTGTTATGGGGCCCACAGGCTAAAGCTGGACCACCAGACATGTGCCCTCTATCCCCTACCCTGAGATTGACTCTAGCTATATTAGCCTGGATAGATTTGAAAACGGCGTTTATGTCTGAAAACGCTCCGCGTCCACACTAGCGTTTTCACAGAGTTGCGCGTCCACATTGAAAACAAAACGCTTACGCTCCAGTCCTGCGCATGCGAAAAAGCGAGTGAGAATTAAAGAATTTGAAGGAAAGCTATCTGGAGCATGTACAAACTGATAATAATCTTTTTTAGGGCTGTCAAAATTGAGTGCAATCAAAACAGCTGCTGTACAATGCCCTCCGCTAGCTTTGTTTAATTGGTCACATGACTGCATCACATGACTAAAATGCCTCATCATTTTAGAAAGTCTGCGTTTTCGAGAGTCCACACTGCGCCGGGGAAGCTCCGTTTTGAAATCTATGCGTTTTCGAGAGCGTTTTCAAAACACTGCATTTTTCCTTGAGCAGAACGCCGTCTCAGTGTGGACGGGAGGCCAAAACGGAGAGAAAACTATGTGTTTTCAAACGAAAACACATTAGAGTGGACGTAGCCTCTGGAGTGGGACCCATGGGTGTTTTCTGAATAGTTCATTGTTTGGCCCCTCACCCAGGACCAGTTTGCCTTAGGAGACCCTACCAGGGGTAAATTGCCCCTGACAGCAAACCTCCTAAAATCACTGGAATGCACAAAGCCCTCTAGCACAATAAGGTGGTAATTCACTGAGATTTTGTCTCAAAATCTTTTTCTTACATACAGCTCCAATATCTTACAATTTAGAGGTAATTGTTCATAATTTCTTACTTTTATTTGAGTCTAAATTTAACACAATGAAAACATGACATAAGCTCATCAAGCAGGTTTCCAAAATACTTTAACGCATGATCAGCTTTCTGAGCCAACCGTAAAGCGATTTAACGTTTCCAGCTGCACTCAAGCCACAGCACTATGGAGCAATATATAAGTTAAAATACAAAAATGGTGAAAGATTAAAACAGTGGTTACTATTCAGCAATCTGCAACCCTTTTTTCTGGTTGTCTTTATTTAAAGGGCAAATCATTCACTATTTTACCCAGAAGTCCCAAAGACTTCTGTTGCAGCACTGTTGTTATTTCTCCAGCGAATAGTATTACAATCTTGTGTTTTCCTTGTGATGGTTAAAACCATTAGTAGGTGAAAATGTCTCTAAAATAGAATCTCAGCACAATCTTAGACTTCAGTGGAATAAAGTACAATCTGTGTATAATCTGTAAAAATCATGCTTGTTTTTCCTCTTTTTAGACTTTAACATCAGTAAGTGGATGACTTTACAGTTTTTTCTGAATGCTTAAACCCTAACTGTGATTTTCATAGCACAATTTCTAAAACTATTAATAGTTATAGCAAAACCACTCACTGAGTTTGCAAAACTAAAAGCACAAACACTGCTTTGCACTCAGTTTGCCATTTTGTAACACACACTTTGCAAAACTGTAGGCACAATTCACTGCTTACACTCAATTACCAAATTTCCAACACACTCCTCGCAAAATTATACACATGTATGGCTATCATTAACACTATTTTGCCAACTGTCTGGCACACTTTCACATGTGAAAACTGTTTTAGAAAATTAGTCCACTTTGCAGTCAGCCTAAGCACTATAAACAGGCCACAGGTAAACTGTCTATGTGGAGTACAATGGAAGGAGCAGCAAGAGTGAGAAGAGTGAGAATCAGAGGAGGCCGAGGGAGAGGACGTGGAGGAGCAAGAAGAGGACGAGGAGGGGAAAGAGGAAGGGTAAGAAGAGTAAGAAACAGAATAACTGATGACATCAGAGCTACAATAGTGGACCATGTCATCAACCATGGGATGACCCTGAGGGAAGCTGGCCAATGGGTTCAGCCTAAACTGAGCCGCTACACTGTGGCAGGCATCATTAGGACATTTCGAAATGAGAATCGGTAAGTACTTTGTAGCACTGCCATACTCTAATGAGAAACACAACAGTACCATACATGCAAAAATACTGAAATTGTTACTTTACAGAATTGCTAGATGTCCAGATGTTGGGGGCAGAGGCAGAATGTTCACTCCAGAGCAAGAGACCCATATAGTGAACATGGTGATTGCCAATAATGCAATAAGACTGCGCGAAATACAGCAGCGCATAATTGATAATGACACCATCTTTCAAAATATACACAGTGCAAGCATTTCTACACTAAGTCGTGTACTTGCATGTGGAGATATTGACCAGGCATCATGTCAGGCCTGGATACGGCATTCAAGGAGATATTTTCCCCGGTGCCTTGGACTGGAGGATATCGCATGCGATGTGGACGAAATTTTGTGGCCGGACCCAGAAAGACGACATGATGTAGGCTGATTGTCTTTTTTTTTTCCTTTTTTTTGTGAGATTCCTATTTTGTGTTCTGACTTTGTCTTGGTTTTGATGAGTGTGAATAAACACCAATACTTGAAGCTTGGATCCTTGTATGTTTACATGACACTATGACAAAAGTGTGACCTCAAATTGACAAAAAGCCAGATGTGTTTTGTATTCATACCATCAGTGTGCAGTTGGCGCATTGTGTGCTTAGTAGATGATGGCTTGTGTGTACTGTTTGATATGAAAACACCATTTTTACAAAGGTGTGAAGAGTTAATCTAGCTGTGTTCGCTTTTGCAAGAGAACTACAATGTTTTGATAATTGGGTGACAGGTTTTCTTATTTGTGTGTAGAGTTTTGCAAAAATAGCCAATAGTTACAAAAAATGTGCTTAAGCAATCAGAAAAAACTGTAAACAATCAGGGCTGCGTGTCTTCGGCTCTCTGTAACCAAACAGAAAAAGGATCCCTGCTGGGAATCACCTACACCAGGGGTGGGCAATTCCAGCCCCCGAGGGCCGGTGTCCTGCAGGTTTTAGATCTCACCTTGGATCAACACACCTGAATCACATGATTAGTTCATCACCAGGCCTCTGGAGAACATCAGGACATGTTGAGGAGCTAATTTAGCCATTTAAATCAGCTGTGTTGGTTCAAGGACACATCTAAAACCTGCAGGGACACCGGCCCTCGGGGCCTGGAATTGCCCACCCTTGACCTACACCATCAAAAGGAACTGCTGCACCACAGACCAATGTAATGGAGCCTCATCTGCCCACCTTCCTCTCGCTGCTGCTTTGGGCGCTGCCGTAGCAGCAGTCTGGAGTCCGTGGGCCTTCTGAAGCCAAAAACAAGCAGCAAAAATAAAATCTGTCTTCTTCTTTGTTTTTAAAGCAGGGTTTTTTGGGGGGGGGGTTGCTTTGTTTATTTACAGAATTTCTGTACTCTGTGTAGAATATCTGTTTTGCTGCACCTGTGATGTAGCGCAGGAAATGAATACACAATAGAAAAGATGTATTTAGTATTAACAGTTAGCATTTTAAAGTGGATTCTGGTGAACAAATATTAAAAGATGTTCAGTTCCAAATTACCTCATGAGAAAAGTACTTTCTTTTTGGCTGTGAATGCTTGTGACACTTTAGATTACTGGCTGGAGACTTCCTGTTGGAACAAGAAAACCTAATAAACTACATTCCCACGTATCACTTTTAAGTCAAACCATTGTTTAAATGTCGGCATTCTTTTCTTGAGATTCACCTGACACACGCACACATACCTCAGACCTAACCTAGTAATTTTAAGACAGCTCCTTTATTCCTGTGAATGATGAATAACTTTTTGAAAGCGGTAATTGTCCAGGGTGCCTTCATCGCAGCAGGTAAGTTATGGAAAGCATCAAAAGTATGAGGTTGGGTTTATTTTTTCAAACATGTCACATCGCAGCATATTTTTTCTGTTTTTTTTATGCACCAGCTACAATGATAGACAGTGGTTACTTTAATTGCTCATCTAGAATAAACAAAGAGTCAAAGTAAGAGGACAAATAATAAGACAAATTAGATAAAACAGTAACTGAGTCTCCGGTGGTTTGACTTCACTGAAGCTTAATTGCATTCAGCCTGAGCATTCGCTGCTCGCCGCAGACTCCTGTTCATTAAAGTCTTTGTTAAATGGATTCCAATTATAAGACTGCAGTGCACAGCAGGGGCAGGGCTGTTTACAGATGTGTGACAGTATACACAAAGAAAAGTTGTAAGTTTATAATGCTTCAAAGTCCAGTCCAGTAGTAGACATGCTTTTATTGAAATACTGATAATAGTTCAATAAGAAATGAGATGAGACAGCCGTTGATGACCCCAGTGAGTCGATGCTGGAGCAGAGACCACCAGCAGTCCCGGGGAATTCAAAACATCCCACTTTAAAATTAAAGTAATTTATTCATTCATAGAAAAAAGTCAAAATGCAGAGATTACACTTGTTAAGAGACAAACTATACGCATACCCTCTACAAAATGCCGCATGTGGATGAGTAGGTGAAACAAATTAATCAGCCGTCTTATCGTGTCTTGTGATTCAGCATACATCCTCTTTACTGCTGTAACCACTGAAATCCTCACCTGTCCACTTGCCAGCTATTTCGTTTTGTACAAATCTGACGAGCCCTTCTAAGTTTGTGTGGTTTTTCTTTCCTTCTGACCAGATCTGGCTTTCTGCATCATCCTTTCAGCATAAATATACTTATCAAAACATTGTTTTTATGTCCTAAAAGAGAAATATGTTAATTGTAACTAGCACTGATTGTGAAGTAGGATTTCACCATCTAATCAACACATTCAGTTTGTCTTGAAACCGCTGTAATTTTTCTGGAAATAAAATTTCAAGTTTAATCTCAAAATTTCAACTTTATTCTCAAAAATATTTTTTCATTGTAGATTGTTGAGATGTACGGGCTGAGCTAAGAAAACTGTGAGTGCCCCAACTTAAAAGTTCCTGAAAGTTCCTGAACTTTTAGGTTGCGGGTTTAAGGAAGTGCTTCTTCCTGAATAGCGACGTTTGGGGGAGGAAAAAACCCCCAGAAATCAGTTTTGGTCGTGTAGACTTGACAGTTATTTCCTTAACAGGTTCCTGCTGACAAGAAGAAACATGTCTTTTAGACATTTAAGATTAATAATACAAAAATAAAAATTTAATAATTAAATAATAAACAAGTAATAATAATTTCTTATATAGCACTTCTTACTACAAAGCTACAAAGCACTTTACAGAAAGAAAAACACAAAATAAAAATGAAAAATATTTATTAAAAAGTAGTTAAAGTAGATAAAGTAGTTAAAGTACTGGCTGAATTCTTAGACTGCACAAAGACGACATAGGTTTAAAAACTACTCCATTATGGCGCTCTGAATGAAGCCATCATGAGTACTTTAAATATGGAGCTATTTTTCTCTCAATAGTCTGCACTTTTACTAGTGTATTTTGTTCATTGTGGAACTTTTACTTATTTTGTGTGATGTGTTTTTATTTGTCTTTGGGGAAATGCTTCCTCCACTATTAGCAGAGACAAATACATGGAACTGTTGACTGACTGAAACCTGATCCGTCTTCTGTTTTTTTCCACTGCACAGCACAATGCCTAGCCTGTCATCAGTGTCCCATCGGCATCTTCGGTACATGCTTCCTATCAAATGACATCACTTGTAATAATTCAACTCAGAGCTGCTACAAAGGAGACGCACGTAAGGAAACTTTTTTCCTCTACTGTGAAGATATTCAGACAGAAAAGGCTCAAAAATGAGGAAACAAAGATAAGAAAAAACAGAAATACTTTCAGTCTTTGTTCAAATGACAAAGGCTGATTGAACAAAATCAAATAATTCAGATGAAATTATAACATTATATAAAGAATTTAGGGTTGCCTGTCAAATACTAAAGCTCAGTATAAAATAGAGATACATCTTTTGGGTGCAGCAGCCCCATATTAAAAAAAACTTTACCCAAAGAAAATTTTAGTTACATCAGATAACTTCCCATTGTATGGAAGCTTGTTTCCACCACTGAATAAAAAATAACTTATTGCCACCAATAAGGCAAAAAAAATTGGGGTAATTATCTTAAGATTTTAACAAAATCACTTGAAATTTTGAGCTAATGAGCCAAAATTCTGACTTAAGTACGGCATGAAATGTCTTTTGTTTTTAAGTGGCGGAAACAAACTTCCATACCACCCTATCAGGAACTACTGGAAAATATTTTCACAGTTACAAGATGTCACAATCACCTGCCAATTATTTAAATGCCTCCAAGCAATTTATGCATTGCTTTTGTTCACACCCACAGTTGAAGGAAGGTTGGTGGTTTCGATCCCCTGGCTCCTTTAATCAGAATGTCAAAGTATACTTGGGCTAAACACTGAGATCAAAGTTGTCCCCGATGTATCCATTGGAGTGTGAGGGTGTGAATGTTTAATGTGCTTTAGGTACGACTTAGGTAATTGTGATGGGATTTCCGGCTCTTTTTAGTGAGCCGAACCGAAAGCCGCTTTTTCGGCTCCCAACCGGCTCTTCAGGTTGTTTTGTTGCTTTAATTAATTTATTATTAACAACAATATAAAATTATGCACAAAAGGAATTACTAATGTAAAACAAAACCTGGTTTTATTTATATATGTTTATATATAAATATATACGGTGGCCCCTAGAGACAAAGCACGTACAAACTCCAAAAAGCACGTACAAACTCCAAAGCACATACAAACTGCAAAGAATGTACAAACTCCAAAACACATTTCTAGCGTTAACTGAACTTCCCAAACAGAGCTACCTAGATCACTTAAATTACACAATTGAAAGGATATGTGTATTGTTGGTGTATTTATACACAAGCACTCATATATATTAAAATAATTAAAAAAAAACATGTTCATTTACCTGTTACTACCACACACCAAATCCGGTAGTTGGTACTTCCTGGCTTGTGTAGCCACTAGGTAACAAAAGCTCAACACTGCCCCTAACATCCTGGAGCACTTCCGTTGTGTTTTGTACGTGTTTTGGAGTTTGTACGTGCTTCTGGGTTTGTACGTGCTTCGGGGTTTGTAAGTGCTTCTATGGAGTTTTTACGTGTTTTGGAGTTTGTACCTGCTTCGGGGTTTGTACGTGCTTCGGGGTTTGTAGGTGCTTCGGAGTTTGTACGTGTTTTGAAGTTTGTACGTGCTTTGTCTCTAGGGGCCACCATAAATATACTTTTATTTATTCACTCCACATAAAATGTAATAAATAAATCATATAATAGAAAAAACAACTACAGTGGAACCCCGACTTACGAAATTAATTCGTTCCCGAGGGTCTTTCGTAAGTCGAAAATTTTCGTAAGTCGATGCACCCATCGCGCGTTTTGACTGAGGCGATGCTGAACGATAGGGCTGCAGGCTAATTGCTAACTAGAACAACAATAGTCATTCAAGTGGAACAGCGAAGTGCAAGTACGGAAGCCAAGGGGTTGTCACATGATTCGAAAGGCATTGTAGGCATTGTAGGCTCAGCTAATCAGAGCCAGCGGATTTCATTACTCAGGCATTTTGCCCTAACACGGGCAGAAATATTGCCGTTAAGTGCCTTCGTAACTTGAATTTTTCGTGAAACGGGGTATTCGTAAGTCGGGGTTCCACTGTATTTACATTTCAACTTTTAACTATTTAAATTTTCAGCTTTGTCCTTTTAAACAAATTTAAAGTGAAACAACACAAAACACTGCAAACCATAACACAATTAAATATAAATTAAAATATGAAAACAAAAAGAAGATGCACATTCTCTGTCATATGGGCCTGCATGAATAAACCACCTGAATCCTTTATCATTCGCAACTGAAAATAGTTGCGGATGATTACTATACCTTTCTAATGTGACATTGTTGCCCCTGGCTCTCTTTCTCTCTCTTTCCCTCCGACTCTGTTCCTGTGCTACTGCCAGTGTAACTACCGCCCCTCCCCCCTCTGCCCAGCGCAAGCACAAGGTTCGCGTGCGAAGTGAAGCGGAAAAAAAGTGTGAGAGAGAGGGTGAAAGAAAGAAAAAAAAAACCACGGCTCCCAATAAGGAGTCTGCTCGCGTCGTTCACTTCAAAGAGGCGGCTCTAAGAGCCGTTTCGTTCGCGACCGACACATCACTGTTAGGTAAGGCTCAAAACTAAAGGGACCTTGATGATAACGTAGACTAGACTAAACCTTAACTGAAAATAACACAACAATTTAACATATATATATATATATATATATATATATATATATATACATATATGACCTAAAAAATCAAAAATACAAAATTAACTCAAAATGCTGGGTCACAGCCCCCTGACAGAAAGTTACTGTGGGGCAGTCTGAAGCCTGAACCTTTGAAACAGGCTACATAAATACAGGAAAAAAAAATAGGTTCCCTTTAAAGTTATAAGGTTTGCAGGCTGTGGTAGACAGAAGGTTCAGCTGATAACCAGCCGGTATTAACTGACAGTTCTGCACTTTTATAAAAAAAAGTTTCACAGAAGGTTTGTGAAACAAACCAGCAGGTGCTGTTTTAGGGAGCAGATAAAACTGCTGTCCATATTTACTCATCATCTGCTTCTGGTCCTTGCAGAGTTCAACGCTACAGGGGCGCTGAAGCTGCACACGCGCGGCTGCCTGGACTCAGATCTGTGCGGGGCATCACTGATCGGCTCCATCCTCGGTGCGGCCTACAGCAGCACTTTCCAGTGTTGTACCACAGACATAGCTGGACTGGCCATTAGGCATACCGGGCATTTGCCCGGTGGGCCGATTCTTCGTTTTTATGGGCCGATGGGTTTTGTTTTGTTTGTTTTGTTTTGTAACGGTATAAACAATGAAAGGTGGTGGATTGGCCAGATGCTGGCCAGTGTGTAAAAATAACTCAGTTGTTTGGTGGTGGCTATGGCGGAGCTTCCACAAAGGCCAGCGGGTGGATGAGGGAAAGGAGAGGCAGTAGGAGGAGAGACCCGAGGCGGCTTCCCCGGTCCGAGTGTCAGGTGAACTGAACTTCAGGTAAGAAGTTATGACCTGCAGTCTATCTGGGTCAGATATAAACCAAGTTTAGTTGTAGCTATTTTCGTTGTGCTAACTTTTTACAGTCAGTTACAATAACTCGTACTGCGTACTAGCTAGCATGACTGGGCGGGTGCTATGTTACTGATAGTGAACTTTATTTTATTCATAAGGTTAGTTAGTAGAGTTGCCAACCGTCCTGTAAAAAACAGAATCGTCTCGCATTCAGAGAAAATCTTACGCGTTTCGTATTGAACTGAAAAGGAACACAGTTTGTCCCGGACTTCAGCTAGAATGGAAAAGACACAAAGCTGGAGTTATTCTGTCGTTACGCTGTCAGCTGCTTCTTCTTCGCTCATTCTTTCCCCCTCCGTCTCCTGTTGCTACTTCAATCATGAAACTGATCAATGATCAGCTGATCGGCTTTTCTCTCTTGTTTGTTTATCTCCCACTTTGCGCCAGAAAGAGGAACCCAGCAGATGTCGTGATAGATAAAACAACAGCAGCGCATTTAAGCTTGATCAGCTGTTGTTAGAATTTATTTAATATTAATTTGTAGTATCAGCTGATGTTAGCTTGAGCCACAGCTGTAAAAGCTGCTGGTCATGATATCAGTTTGGATATGTGAGAGGGAAACATGAAGATGAAACCAGGAGATTTCCTTACTGAATCATCAGAGCTGAACAGGTGATGGAGAAACAGGTTGACCTTATAGGCGACATGAATGACTTGAAGGGAAGTTATGAACTGTTTCTGAGAGACAAATAACACCAGGATCCTTTTCTAAGTAGCTGACAGCTGGTAACTGTGCAGGGGCGGGTCTGTAAAGTTTTGCCAGGGAGCCAGGTAGGGCATTAACAGGGAAAGGGGGGCACAAAGAAATACTTTTCTTTCTTATTCTCATTTAAAATGTCTAGCTTTGAATAAATAATTATCTGAATCTTACAACCAAAGTTTTATCTGATGTAAAATGTATAGAAATCATACATATACCAACAAGACAGTGTACATCACTGTCACAACAGCATTTGTTTTCATTCAAAGGCTTTATGGCTTTTCCTGAACAGGCTGATCCGCAGGGCCAGCTCTGTTCTAGGATGCCCTCTGGACCCAGTGGAGGTGGTGAGTGACAGGAGAATGACGGCTAAGCTGTCATCCCTGTTGGACAACATCTCCCACCCCATGCATGAGACTGTGACAGCACTGAGCAGCTCCTTCAGTGGGAGACTGCGGCACCCACGGTGTGGGACGGAGAGATTTCGCAGGTCTTTCCTCCCCACTGCTGTCAGACTCCACAACAAAGACTTCAACTGATCAAACACACACATCCACAAATGTGCAATAACACTAATGTGCAATAATCTTTTCTGGCATCGTTGTATTTTTACTCAGTTGTATATAGCATTTGTATTCTATTTTTATCTTATTGTATATTTTATTCTATTTTATTCTACTGTATATAGTATTTTATTCTATTCTGTACAGTTGTGTACTGTATTTATTCTTATTTTATTTTATTCTAATTTTTGCTTCATAACTTTTGCACTGTCTACTTCCTGCTGTGACAAAACAAATTTCCCACGTGTGGGACTAATAAAGGTTATCTTATCTTATCTTATCTTATCTTATAATACCTGGTGGGCCGGTCTCTAGTGAAAATGCCCGGGCCAATTTTTTGTCCCAGTCCAGCCCTGACCACAGACCTGTGTAACAGAGACAATTCCATCCTGCTCCCGCTTACTGTAGCTCTCTGTGCTGCTCTTCTGTCCTCCCTGTGGAGCTTCTGGGAGATGTAGTTCTTCATGATTTGACACCCAAACTGCTTGCATCCATGGTCAAGCAGTATATCATCTCCTGTGATTTATCCTGTTTGTTTTGAAATAAAGGGGTATTTTTAAATAAAATTTAAAAAATAAAAACATCAGAGTGGCTTCTTTTTCTGTTGTATTCTGGTTAAAATTTGCATACTTCCAATCAAATTTAGGGAACCTACAGTATTCTTATATTCAGCAGTTACTTTTTTTCTCATTAAATGGCTGCATTTAGGACAACAAAGAAATTCAGAAGAGCTTATCGACCTGTATGTCCTTATCAGATGGATTTTTACAGGTAAAACCTGTAATAAATAAATCCTGCATCCTGTATGACTTTAGTGACAAACTTCATTCACATAAATGGCCTTTTAAAACAATAAAAAATTCAGCTGTCAAATATGACAATCTAACTCCAGTCTTCTACATTTTCTCTGGGTATTTTTGTTTTGTTTTTGTTTTTACCTGTGTCATCTATTTAACCTATAAAAATCGTGAACAATGGTGGTTAGTACGATACCATCATAGGAAATCACTTCAGGAAATTACTTCACAGCTTCACAACTCTTTAGTCTATCATATGCTATCAAATGATGAATTAAGGTAGTCACTACACCCTGAAAACCAAGGCATGACCAACCTAAACTCTGCCCATGTTAGTTTACATGAATTGGTTAGAATCTGGCTATTGCAGGAAATAATGCGTGCATGTGGGGTTACTTGAGAAGTTTATCCATTCATGCATGGGTCATTTATGCAAAAATTACAAAATAGTGGAGTTAGCATCTCAACTGTTGACTAAAAATAAACTATCATGGTGATAGTCGTGTATGGGTGAATGTTTTCTTAAGAATCATATAAACAGTGTGAATCAGCTGGTTTGTTTGTTTTGGGCTTGAAGCATTTCTTTTGTAAGGATGACCTGTGTTGTGACATGCTAAGCTCTCAAAAGTAACTAGATACCATTTAGAGCAGTGTGCTGTTTTTGTTTTTGTTTTCCCCCAGATGGTTTTACATCACCACCTGACTTTCCATGACTCTTGAATGCCACCTAGTGAATTGCAAGAACAACTACAGCACAGGGACACTTTGCTAGTAATCGCTCCGACCCTATTTTACCTTCAGATCTGCCTTCATTCTTCATGGCACAGATTCAGCAAGGTACTGGAAACATTCCTCTGAGATCTTGGTTCATACTGAAATGATAGCACCACACAGCTGCTGCAGATTTGTCTGCTGCACATCCATAATGTGAATATCCTGTTCCACCACATCCCAAAGGTGCTCCATTGGATGTAGAGCTAATGGCTTTGGAGACCATCTGAGTACAATGAACCCACTGCCGTGTTCAAGAAACCAGTTTGAGCTGACATTACATTTATTAGTGAAATCACTGAGATCAGTGTGAAACAACCCCAGCTACAAGATTAATCACATAAAAGTTGAGGAATAAAAGAAGCCAGTGTCCCACTTGCAAAGGGATAAAAAACCACATTCCAAAGCTGGGGCCAACTATCAACAGGGGACAGTTGTCCTCACAGACCCAGCACTCTCTACAGAGTAGGACCACAGTCACCCTAGCTTCAGGAGGCCAACTCTGCAGCATATAGTAGGCTCTGACCTGCAAAGACAGAAAATATAACAAGATATTCAACTGAATCTTTATTATACAACTCACTGAACAGCAGCAAATTGTCTTCTTTATACATTTTAATCTAAACCATTTTAAGTCTGGACTACATAACATACCAGAGTGACAGAAAATATAAAGTGTACTAGAGCATGACTGTAATCAAAACACCTGCCTTTAATAAACCCAGCCCACAGCAACTGTGAAACACACACACACAAGCACTCCTAAATTAGCTCCCATTTCCCACAGCAAATTTGAGGGTGAGTTAATATGCAGGTGACACCAAGTCTACCACGTCACATGACTGTGTGGCATAATCCCTGCAGATCAGCAGTTTCTTAAATACTCAGACCAGCCTGTCTGACACCAACAACCATGCCACGTTCAAAGTCACTTAAATCACCTTCTTCTCCTAATTGCACTGAGTTGTTTCCACGTGATTGGCTGATTAAATATTTGCTCTAAGTAAGCAGCTGAACAGTGGGAAAGTGGCTGGTGAGCTCAGTGTACTTCAAACAGATTAATGTTCATTTCTTCTCCTGTAAGTTATGGTCAACAAACATAACAACCAAGAATAATCCGGTGTTACAGGATATGTTTTGTTAGTAATTGTACACCTGTAGGCTTAAGCCCTTTGTGTAGTGTTTTTAAGTGAAGACGGATCATATAATCTCTTAATGTACCCTGGTGGTGCTGGTCCTATTTGGCCTCCATGGACAAACACGGAATCTGAATTAAAGCTTTGGCTGTTAGTGTCAAATGATCCGTGGATGGAGAACCCAGCAGGACACTCCTCATTACATTTACTCTTTAATACTTTAAACTAGACTCAGTTTTCATGTCCTGTTTATTATTTAACAAAAGAAAGCTCAATAACCCCCCTAAATTAAGTAACAGAAAAGACACCAAAGATGCAAAAACACAACAATGTGCAAAGACACTCCAAATGTTAAAGAACTGGAAAAAGACACACTGAACCATTAACATCTGCAGAACAACATCAGCCAGCCACATCTAGAGCACAAGCAGTAAGAAATCCATAGCATAAACTGGCAGTAAAGAGATACAGCAGAAACTGTGAAATGAAAACAACACCAAAGAGAGAAGAAAATAGCAGAAAGAGATGCAACCTGAACACAAATAAATGCAAAACACCTGTCAAAGTACACAAAAGCACAGCTATGAGTCGCAGCTCAGTCACAAAGAGATGCAAAAATAAAAGCAAATGCAGAGAAAACCACAAACAAACTATATTATATATTATAAAGAGACACAAAATGACCAATAAGACTGCTAGCAATGATAGAGGTGAAAAAATGAGAAAAATAACAAAAATAGACCAAAACTTTAAAAAGCACATTATTATCAGTTCTGTCTCACTAAAGCTGTACTGTTTTTGCTGAAAAGTAAAGCAAAAAACCCATCATGTGGTCTTATTAGATAATGTAATAAATCACATTAAAAAAGAACTGCTCAGCTGGATAAAGATGAATAACCATTGATAACACTGATAAAAAAAATTTTAAAAAAAACTTCTGGAAAAGAATTTAACTGGGATGTAAGAAGCTTTTAATAACCCACATTAGTGCTTCCCAGAGTTACACATCTCAACATCATCAGAAGAGAACCTGTGAATCGAGTCTCTGTGGTCAAACTGCTGAAAAGAAACCACACTGAGCAAGTCCAGTAACAAAAAGAATGTTTCCAGGAACAAGAAACTAAATTAATGGGAATTAAACCAATTCAAATCTGGACTTTGGTCTGATTAGCCCAAATTTTTGCTTCCACGAGACTCACAGAAGGTGAATTGATGGTATGTGGAGGTGTGAGGCCTGAAAAGGGACTTGTGATATAGTAGTGGTGGTGTGATGGCTTCCACATCATCCACCAGCTACACACCAACATGCTGTATGTGGTCCGTTCATTTTTAAGCACCTCCAGGCTCTGTTTGATTAAGGAGTGGTGATGGAGTGCTAAAAATCAGAGGACCAGACCTCCACAGTCACTTGATCTGAACCCAGCTGAGGCGATTCAGGAGGAGGGAAAAACAGCAAATCAGAGCTCGGCATGTGCAGGAGCGCTGAGATAAGCTGTTATCAAGAAAAAGAGTGAGCTTTCTAATCTAAAGTAGTCTTAGGAAACAAAGTGCTAAAAGTGCTAACATAAAATGAGATTTATTCATGGTCTCACACAATGTCTGCATCAAAAAGCACACCCTAACCTCGTCACAATGAAACCCTAAACAGACACACTTTAGTAAGTATGTAACATAGTTTTGATTTCTTCAGCATATAGATCTGGTTATAATGAAGAAGAAAGTGCCTCAAGTTGTGTGCCAAGAGAAAAGCCTTACAAAGGTGTAGATTTCAATGGTTTAATGGTTTGGTATTTGTTAGCAATATTACTGCTTAGAGCTGACTCTAAGCAGTAATATTGTACATCTGACAAGTCTTCTTTTTTAGTTATGAGCTCATATCATTGCTCAAAGCTTTTATGTAAACTTAATTATCTCCTCCACATACAAACACACATTTTATTCTCAGGCTGCTGCAGTACATCATCTCCACTCTCCCCTCAGCCAGGTTTATATTTGCTATTTTTCTACCTAATATTAAGGAAACAATGCCCTGCTGGTGTCAGGGTCCCTGGGTCTTGGAACCAAGACTTTATGTTCTTCTTGGATTTTGGTAATTCTTCATAGTTTTTAGGATCACCTGTATATTAACAAGGCCATAGGTTTTCTTTCTGTTTATTATGTTCTATTTAGTTTGTTTATGTTAAGGTTAACCTTTTGGGTTTTGCAATAGTTAGTTAATTCTTCGTCTGTTTCCTCTGTCATGTCTCTGTTTCTACATTCTTTGTACTCTGTCTCTGTGGTTGTGACAAGTAAGTCCTGCCTCCCCATTTAGTCATGTCTCTGCATTCATTTGCCTTTTCCCTGTGTCAAGCTTCTATGTCTTCTGTCTGGGTCTCTGTTAGTGTTAGTCTTCCTGTATTATTTTGATAGTCAGTTTTGCTTCCCTTGACTCATTAGCTGGATTCTGTTGCCCAGGTGTCTCCACTTGCCCTTGCCTCATGTGTGTATTTAAGTCCTCAGTTTCCCTCATTTCTTTTATCACATCATAATCAGTCGTCCCCTCATGCTACGTCCTGTCTCGGCCCATGTGTCCTCTGTTTCTTTGTAGTCAGTTTCCTAGTTTACTTAGTTTTGTATTTTGTATTGTTTGAGTTTGTGAGAGTACAGCAATAAAGCTGTCTCGTTGAGTTTATGTTCAATCTCCAGAGTCCTACATTTGTGTTCACTCCCAGGCTCCCACACAGCCAGCCTGTGATACTTGGTTTCAGCCAGCCTCAGTAACATAGCAGAGACGAAGCTGAAAACACGTTAAAACCATCACAGATGGCGTCCATGTGGCATGTTTTGAATATGCAATAAGCTTTGAATATGGATAGAAATCAATTAAAATTAGTGCATAAAAGAAGTAAAGACCAAATAAAAGAAGAAATAGTAAATTATGTCAGCATGTGCACATCGAAAAATTTAAAGGATTAAAGTTGAGAATAGTTGCTTTTAAGCAACACAAAGACTTTGAGGCAGCACGGTGCTGCAGTGGTCAGTTACATCGCAGTAAAAGGGATGTTGTCTCCATGCCTGCATCGGCTCTCTGTGGGACATTTATCCTTTAGAAAACTTACAAATCAGTCCAAAAACAAAAATCATCAGAATGCAGGAAATGTAACATCTTATACTCAAAATTTCAGGAGACAGGACCTCCAGATTTTCGGCGGATTGTGAGTAAACACTTTAACCTGCAGGGGGCAGCATTTTACCAATGGCTGGTAAAACTTGTCAGAACTAAATGAAGCAAATAATTTTTTTTTAATTGTGACAAGAAACCTTTTTTAAAAACCAAGACAACAAAAATCTGTGAAATGTGAAATGTTTGGACTGTGATCCTGAATGTGTTAATTTGAAAGGAGATTTAATATTTACAGCAAATCGAGTGTTTTCTGTAAGTTATCTTTTCAGTTTGGCCCCCAAGGTCCTAATTTTACATACATATTTACATGTTATTGTTGTTTTCAGAAATAGCAGGAAAATCCAAAAACTTCTGTAAACTAAGATAAAACAAACAGGATGACCAGATCTCCAAAACTAATAGGTTTGTAGACCTTACTAATGCCTTTTGTGTTTAATGTTAGAAAGAAGCTCACGTTTTTTCCAGAAAACACCCAAAAGAGCCTGCAAGGTTCTGAAAAAATAATTTTTGAGACAGATGAAACCAAAACGAAGTGTACGATGGGAAGAGAAAAGCATGGAGACGGAGAGAAACGGCTCATGATCTGAAGCATATCGGGTAATCTGTCAAACGTGGTGGAGGTATTATTATGTCATGGGCAATGTTCCCTCAAATATTTCATGTGTCTGAGCGAACACACAAACTCCCTGAGCGGTCCCTTGGACCACTGTGAGCGACATCAGACGTGAGCACTGTGGTCATGCCAGCATCTAATCCATCCAAGTTACATGGTTTATTAAAATAATCAAATTACAGCATTTACATTTCTGTTAGACTACTTTTAATTAACTGCTTTAGCCCACTTACAATGAAAATTTAAAAAATCCTGTTCATGACCTGTGTAGTATGTTAACACTATTGGAAGTAAAAATAACTTGAACTCCAATTTCGAAAACACAACTTTCTTTCTTTTTTTCTTTTTTTTTCATAAAGCTCTGACTTGTATTATGAGTCTGTGGTCTGGGAGAGAGTCCTATAACTCTCTGTCTGCCAAATACAGTATATAATGACCAATGTTGGGCAATTAATTATATAGTTACTACTTCAAAAAAGTAACTCAGTTTGGCAAACAACAAAGTTTTTTGCAGCTATTTTTTTTTTTTAATGCAGCCAAGGCGTTTTTAAATAAACATTTCAAACTATTTACAGAACAATCAGCTGTTCTGCATCAAATCTGATGCCACACAAATTATTTGTGCCACTCCAAAAATAATTTCTGTCCACTATGAGATAAAGGAGAACAACAGCCTGATACCTGCAGGCCTGACAGCAGGAGATGTATCACTCCTGTAACACCTGTAACATTCAGCAGCCGCCTCATTGTTCTGACACACACAACAAAACTACTGACTACACACTAACTACACAAGATTTGCGCTAAATGTCTCAAATCTCTCACATCTCAGAACACCGCCGTCACTCCTAAAACTTCCCCCCGTTTCTTAACAACTAGATGCCACGTTGCCATATCATTTTTTGATTGGTCGACACGGTACTTTTTTCGACCAATAGGAAAGGGTGGGTTTTTTTGGTTTTGTCTTTGCTCACAGGCGGAGAGTGCTTTCGAGCGTTTTCCTTATAACACGCCGTTTTTACCGTTTCTTCCCGCAGTAAATATAAACAACGATAGTATTCAGGAAGAAAACCAAACATTGCAGATATTTTTATCATAACTCTGGTTTTACGTGGCCTATCAACACAATTTAAAAACTGGTATAAAGTCCACACTTTTCCCGTCAATTGTTCCGTCTGTCCTGCTCACATCTCCAATGGTTGTACACGTTGTCATTAATGTGGCTTCACTCCACATCAGCCACGCCGCTTTGCCAGCTAAAACACCGGTGTCGGCACATAAGGACGCTGTCATAGCCTGTCAACAACGTTGATTGGCTGCGTATATACGAATGTGAATCGCATTATTGGCTGGACTATAGGATAAGGTGGCATCGTTCTAATCCCATACAGGAGCAGCCAGTCACTTACTGACTAACACTGCAAAACAGAATTGTTAAAGTTTTAATTTTAATTTCAATTCAGGTTAGATTTTTTTTGTGCGCAACGCAGATTTTCTGTGTGCAGAGACCGTGCCAGCAGTGCGCAACTGCGCACGTGCGCAGTTTAGAGGGAACATTGGTCATGGGCACGCATGGCTGCCAGTAGAACCGGATCACTCGCGTTTATTGGTGATGTGACTACTGATAGAAGGAACGGGATGGGCTATATTCTCTGCTCAGATTGAGCCAAGTGCTGAAAAACAGGTCAGACAGCGCTTCACAGTGAAAATTGTTGATGAGCCAAAGCAAACTACTAAAGAAACCAAGGACATTTTCAAGGCAGAGAACTGGGATATTTTTGCAATGGCCAACTCAGTCACGTGATATCAGCTACACGAAGCATGCTTTCCAGTTTTTGAAGACAGAAACAACATGCAGCAACTGGAGGTGGGTGCAGTAAAGGCCTGAAGAAACAGGCGTCACTAACTGTAAAGGGTTTTCATTCACATTTTACAAACAGTTCATATTAGATCGTTCAATAATGTATGAGCCTCTTAAAATCAGGGACTGAGCATCAACTAACCACTTTTGTTTACACCAGGGGTGTCGAAACATAAGGCCGCGGGTCTATGTCAAACATTTGTCAAATGTATCCTTCGTGAATGATATCAAGTCATCTTGAACCACAAACAACATTCCTGTAACAAAGTAGAAGCCGCAATCAGTTTTTGGCAGGGACCCTTATATATCCTTTATTTAAAGTGTAATCTGGCCGAGAGGACAGCAGAAATTGCAACAAATGTTGACCGGATTGGTTATAATGTAAGTACAATAACACAGAGTTATAAAGATACTTGAAAACAGGCCATTTTTAAATTTGACGTATAACCCCCTTGTAAACCCTTTTCACCGAAGTCTATTTACCAACATACATAAAGATGTTACACATAAAAACACACGCAAACATTGGAAATCCGTTTTTGGCAGGTGATCGCGAGGAAGGCTGGAAAATGTGAAAGAGGGGATAAACTTTTGGACTTTTAACTGTATTTTCGTAAGTTTAACAGCTTTTCTTAATGATAAAGTCTGCATTTTAATCAGATGTTTAATGTTTGATGTAAAAATCCACTGTGGTTGTGCACAGAGGCAAAACTACAAAAACTACAACCCTAACTGTATATGGGACAGTCAGACACATCAGCCACCGCCCCATAACCAGTGAATAAGTGCCTTTAACGCGTCTCCCCAAAGCTGCCAAGTGCTCTTCTCATGGTGGCTGTTACGTAACATCCCGCCTGCTCCCAGCTCTCCTCTCCGCGGTGACTTTTCTGTGTTTTTATTTGCTGCTTTGAAATAAACGATCTTTAACGTGAGTAAACAGACCGCTCCTTCATACTGCGGCCGCTTTTATTCGCTGAGAGCTCAGCCCGTCATGCACCACCAGGAAATGGAGGAGGATGATGATGATGATGATTGTGTCGCTGCAGCCAGCAGACGCGGGCACACACACGCATTCAGCAGCAGAACTGGGAGGAGAAACCAGCAACAGGCAACGAGAACTTCGAGCACTGTGAGGTTAGAAGCTCTACTGACTCTAAATTATGTGAATTTTGAGCTTTAGGGGTGCACGACATGTAGGGCTTTGCTTTGTGACGCCCGTGGAGCGGCTACATTGTCGCGTTTGTCACTTTAGTCACCGGTATTGTGTAGCGGAAGATGGGCTGGGCTCCCCGCGTTTGCGGTTGTTTCTGGCTCAGAAAAGGCGACTTTGCGCTCGATCGGGCTTCGTGTTAGAAACTTTTTAACGCCCGTCTCTCTCTCTTTATAGGTTTCGTGCAGCTACGGGTGAAGATGAGCGACGCCGGTCAGCCCAAACTTGAACTTTTCGTGAAGGTAAGAGAGTGAATGGGCGCAGAGAAGGAAAGCATCACACCCAAAGAGTGACGCGCACACGGGCGACATTATGTGCCCTGAGTTTATTCAGCGGGCTGAGCCGGTCTGCTCGGGCTTCTTTTATCTTATTGTTTCATCAGCACGCTCGGCGTGTTTTCTATTACATGCTGATAAACTGTCTCTGACACCTGCACGGTCCTTACAGCTGACTTTAAGCCACCTTTGTTTTATCTTTTATTTTCACGCAGTATTTGTTGTAATAGTGACGTCAATCAGACCCCCCTCTGCTGACTCACCGGGCTTATAAACTACTGTAAGGCTAATCTAATTAAACGCACATTAAGATAACAGCCAGCCGACTTTAATCTATATTTAGTATGTTGGCCAGGCAGGCTAATCCCATTTTCTTTGAGCCAAAAACAGGCAGTAACATACTAACCAGTGTGGCTCACTTCACACATAAAGATTTCTCTGTGTGAACATGTGCTTCCCACCCCCACCTTCTTCAGGGTGAAAGATGCTGTTGTAACTTCTCTAAATTGACCTCTTAAATGTAGTTTCTCATGAGCTGTGGTTAACAACACTAGGCGGTTGCCTGATGAGGCCACGTTTCAGATCCTAAAGATCAAAACTAGCATGCCCTAAGGCACTGTGTAGGGCTGGGTGCTGCAAGCCCTACAGCAGTAAAGAAGTTAGGGGTGGGTGGGTCAGTCCACGTTTACATTCCAGACACCCCCCCCCCCAAAAAAAAGAGTTTCAAAATACATGAAAACCGAAAGGTGTGTGTTGTTGCTCTAAAAAATTTATTTTGTTCAGAATGCCTTGCTTTCCCCTAGTATCAGTACTAGTATTGGCAATATTTGCCCAATATTTACTTAAGTATCGATACCACAGTTTGCTGTATGGCTCTGAAGTAAGAGAAGTAACATATGCTGCATCTCAGGCTTCAGGTAGTTTCATTTTGGGGATTGTTTTTGGAGCTGATTCATGATCGGGTCTGCAAACTGTGTTAAAGTGTTTAAAACAGCCTTGTGCAGATTAAATAATCATAGTTGATTTAATTCATGCAATAATTATATTCCAATTTATCTGATAGTGGGAAAATTACTGCTGTAAAGACAGATCAGACAAGCAGATAAACTGTGTAAATTTGCGATTTAAATGGCACAAATTAGGACTTTATTTCCATCATACCAAAAAAACCTCTAATTTCTTCTTTTTTTTAACAGCAGCTATTCCATGCTGCTCAAACGTCTTCACTTTCAGTTGTCGATTTGAGCTCTTCGAGGATTTGTGATGTGTGGTGATGTATATTTCTCTTTGTTTTGACTCAGACATCCTGCGTGCTGACTTTGCAGGTTGGTTTAAGGGTGAAAAACTAAGGTGCACGTTTCTGCATCAGCAGTATGCATACTGTAACCAAATGTGCAACAAATATTTTAAGGCTTTTCTTTGCATTTTTGGATCGCTGACCTGAAGAAACACGGCAGATTTTCCAGTATTTTATGGAGGAAAGTCTTAGAAAAATAGATGGAAACATTACTGTAATATTAACCGGCGGCTTTATTATGTGTTTTTGTTTCCCAGGCAGGAAGCGATGGTCAGAGCATCGGCAACTGTCCTTTCTCTCAGCGTCTCTTCATGGTGCTGTGGCTGAAGGGAGTCACCTTTGACGTTACCACGGTGGATATGAAGAGGTGAAAGCACTCGTCCTTCACGCTCTGTATGGCCACTTTTGTTTGTTCTGTCTCTCTCACTAATGCTGGCGCAACAAGAGAACATTCGCCTACACTTTTAATGTTTTAATGCCCCCAAGTGAAGCTGGCACTGAAAAAGCCTGGGGTATTGCATTCATTCATTAAAAGATAAAAAGCTCCCACGCTTTGATTTTCGGTGAAAGTTGGACACATTGTAGCTGCTCACATGGGTAATTTCCTGCGGTTGGAAATCTTTCCACTCCTGTTTTCCTTTTTTTTTCTCTTTCTCTGTTTCTGACTCGCTCCATCTGTCTTCTGGACTTTTTCCGTCCCGCTTTCAGGAAGCCAGACATCTTGAAGGACCTGGCACCGGGTGCTCAGCCTCCCTTCCTGTTGTACGGCAGCGAGGTGAAAACCGACACCAACAAGATTGAGGAGTTCCTGGAAGAGCATCTCTGCCCTCCAAAGTAATATTTTCCTTCATCTCTGAAGTGCTGATACAGATAACACAAACTGTCTTGTTTGATCTGATAATGATCTGAATATCGCAACTTTGTTGGGCACAAAGAGATACAGTACTTAAAGGATGTCTCTGGAGGCTTTGAGCACAGATTGTTTAGAATTTTGCAGGAATAAGGCAACATTTTGTAGACAAGACAAAAAAAGTAGGCCCTGCACGCCAACTCCAAAACACAAGATTTAAATCTGAATCTTCGTGAGATTAAACTATCTAATTCTACATTTTTGCAGGTGTTTCCGTTGTAGACCCAGCGATGAATAGATTAATCATAACAAAATAAACAGTTGGCTGCAAATGCATTTGTTGACTTCTTGCACATCAACACGAATAGCTTGAAGATTTATATCTGATGTGATTGGACATCTAGGTATCCTCGTCTGGCTGCTCGTAACCCAGAGTCCAACACGGCGGGCCTAGACGTCTTCTCCAAGTTCTCTGCTTACGTCAAGAACTCAAACCCTCAGACCAATGAAAGTAAGTCAGCTCCACTCAAGCTTATGGTGCAATAAACTAAATGTTAGAGTAGTGCCTGGTTTAATTTCCAGCATCAAATCGTGCTGAGCTGCTTCTGTCAGTCCCCCGATGGGCTGAAAATCAGCAGGGAGCCTCTGTTAATAACATTATGCTCTTAGTGTAAACACGTCACCTGCTGATGTTTTTGTGCAGCTTTTTTCTACCTCATCTCTGCTCAATATCTCAGTATATTTATATCAGGACCCCTCTCTTTATGCTTCATGCTTGAGTGTTTTCTGTGTGTGCCTTCGTGCTCAGATCTAGAGAAAGGCCTCCTGAAGGCTCTGAAGAAGCTAGACGACTACCTTGGCTCCCCACTTCCTGACGAGATCGACGAGAATAGCGCCGATGAGGTCACTTCCTCGTCACGCCCTTTCCTGGATGGCCAGGCGCTCACTCTGGCTGATTGCAACCTGCTGCCTAAGATCCACATCGTGAAGGTGACCTTGTGATTTTTAAAGCGGTGCAGCATGAGGATGATGGGTTATAAGAATGAGTCAATGCTTTACTTTACTTTTTTTTGTAATTATCCCTCTTTTTCCGCTCTCTCTATCTCTGCAGGTGGTGTGCTTGAAATACAGAAACTTCACCATCCCTCAGAGTCTGACAAACCTCTGGAGGTACCTGAACGCCGCCTATGCGAGGGAGGAGTTCTCTTCCACCTGCCCGGTCGACGAGGAAATCTACTTCGCCTACTCCTCTGTAGCTAAAGCTCTCAAGTAGGGATAGATCAGGGGGTTACATATTCTGAATATACCAGCAGAGCAACATAGGAAAGCAAAAAATACACACACACACACACACACACTCATGAATATTCACTCTGCAAGCAGCATGGTCGATGCTTTTCTCTGTAAACTGGAGCGCTGCAGGAATCTTTTGTTACGCCTGCAGGTTAATTTCTTGCACCCTTATACGCCAGTATCACCTTTTGCAGTGTTGGCGCAAGTTTACATTGTTTTACCTCACCTGAAACTGGGTCAGTTTACATCAGCGAAGGAAACGAGGAAGTTCGGGAAAGCTCAATTGAAAACAATCACATGCAAGAAAACTTTTAACCCCGTTAAACTTCCTCCTCCGATGGGTTCTTTCACGTGTCACGTTCTCCGGTTGCCGACCATGTTGCTCGCAGGAGCGCACATCCACATCGTCATCGCACTCTTCTAACTACAGCCCTGCTTATGTACAGTTTCACCATGAGCAGATACACACTGACGCTTTTTGTTCCTTTCTTTTTCAAGACAGTTGCTACAGTATGTTTTGGGTTCTTTGTTATTTTTCCTGGTAGTAATTTCAACAGACACAAAGCTGCCTGACAGATCAAACTTTTCACATGTAACCTTGCAGGCTTCCCTCAGGCAGATTCAGCCCTCGTTTCTCTGTTTAAGGAAGTGGAATTTGCATATCAGCTCCAGATCACCTGCCAAAGAGTCTTTTGTACTGAGCCTTTCACATGGACTTTATTTTATTACTGAGGGAACAAGGCCTTTTTACAGTACAAAATCTTATTTATCCTTTAATTAAAAGCCAAGTTTTGTCTAAGTGTTAGATCACTTATTCTTTGTTTTGCATCTCAGAGAGGAAAGGGGTGCTGAAGAGCTGAAACAGTTACAGAGACAGGAAACTGTTTCAATAGAGGCGGGCTTCCCCTTTCTGTGCTCCCACACAGCAGGCGTGAAGGATTATTTAAGATTACCAAGCGTCTCTGTGATCCGCTGTGAGGGCCCATTGCCAGTAATTTATTCAGTGCTGCCCAGTGGGTATTGAAGGAGGCTGTGGATGAAGCGTATTTGTGTTTCTCACTGTCAGTTACTCCCATGAAAACATACAAATTAAATCAGCTGCACAAAATATAACATTTAGTCTTCCTGCTAACACGATGAATTACTTCTACTGCTTATCCGGTGATAAGCACTATGTAAGCATTGCCATTGTGCTAAAAGGTTAAATGTTACCAAAAAAACCCCAAACTACCGACTGTATAAAAGGTGTTTGTAGCCACCATGACATCATTTCCTTTTTTTGAAACAATGTTTTGAAACCGGATGTGACAAACAAGAGCCGATGCAGACTGTGAAACTTTGCATTCATTGGCTTATGACTTGTGAATAATTTGTCATTGCCGTTAGCCAATGTGCATCCTAGATACACATTGGACTGACCAAAATATATAAAATGGACCTGATGTTTTGTTTATTCATTTATGGTACTTTCACCTCCTTCAAACCTGCCACATATAGGGACTACATTAGCTTATAGTCCCTTGAGGCTGGGTTTTATTGGCTCCCTGTCTCAAACGGTGGGTCTTTCACATGTTAGGCGATTGTGTTAACCACTACGCCATTGAACCACTCTGTTTTATTCAGTATGATCCAAAATGAGTAACTCAGCCCATTTAAGCTCATCCAGAAACTGTTTACACAAGTCAACTCCAAGGGCCGTTACCCCATAGACTTATATAGGACTGGAAGTCTTTTCAACCAGAGAAGTCCAACCCTGATGGCCAGTAAAAAGGGTGGCTGTTTAAGGCACTTCCCTATTGGTTTCACTCTTCAGACCATGAAGCTACATCCATTTTTTAATAGTCTGCAGTTACCATGAGCCTGTTAAAGTGCTATAAAACGTGCTAAACATAGACATTTTTTTTAAAAAGGGGAAGGATAAGCATCAACATAGCTACAGTTGTAAAGCAACCAGCTTGTTATAAATAGAGTCTAAACATTTATAATATGTGGATTTACTTTTCGAGATTAGTGCACCACATCAACTGCTAGTACCTCCTTCCATACGTCGTCTACAGCTTCATAGAAAACAAGAATTTTGGCTTTGTAACCGGTTGTAGGTTAAATGCATTGTTAGTGTTTTCATGGGACTTGCTGACAGTAAAAATATACCTGAACCAGCCTGATCCTTTAAAAGCCTTGTGTCCTCAGAGATGCCCTGTGGATTAATCCACTCCTGGGAGGAAGTCCTCTGGTCTGAAATTCCTGTTTAAGTGACTTGAAATGAACTCACTGGGAGGAACTGGAACTACTGGACAGCACGCCTTATCTGACTGTAGGAGCAGCTTGTGAAGGAAATAATGAACTAACATTTATAGAGAGCTCTCAGGGATGGGGCCTGTCTACATGTGTAGTAGTTAAAATTAGTTTTTTAATTGTGTTTTTTTTCCCTTTTTCCACACAAAAAATTTAAATGGAAGCTTTCTAAAACCTCCGTCCACAGTGAAGACTTTCAGAAGGGAAACAGGAGGAAAAGGTGTGCGCCTTTATTTCCTTTTTTGACAATAGGCTGGCTTCTAATTGGCCAGCATTCCTGTACGGTTAGGGTCGCTTGTTGCGATAATGTCAAGCACCCTTGACATATTTTTTTTGCATTTTTATGTTACGATTTTTTTCTGAGCAAAAGCAAAAAAATTCCAGTTTTAAAAGAACATCCGTGTACGTGTGGACCGGGCTACACTTTGTGCTGTAAACATCTTCGTTGTGTGGCTCAGATCAGGGTGAAACTCATTGACAAAGTAAACCTAAGTGCAATTTAAGCAGATTTAAGAAGACAATCTTGAGTTAAACTTTATTAGAAAAACAGCGGGAGCAAAGTCAATTATTTTTCTACAGAGGTTGTAATCCCTCCGTGATGATATGCTTGGTATTGATCAAGTAGATGATGCATTGTACTTGACTGAATTGTTGGATTTTTATCTATTTTTTAAAGTGGAACAATGTTTAAAGGGACCGAGTCTGAATAATTTCAGTGCTAATATATTGTAGTTTTTCTTCTCTCTGTGTGTGGAAGACTGTAGGACTTAATGTAATTTCAGGGACCACTTAATATGTTAAATTAGACAAATCATTAATATGCATAGTTTGTTTCTCAATTAACTATTTTAACTTTAAAAATATATATATATATATATGTCATCCATGTCCTTTGTTATACAAACTGTGCTTTTTGCTTTATTTCTTAACCATCTTTTAATATTTTAGCCTTTTATTGTCTTTTTTTCCACTCTTTTTGCCATCATGTAGTCAAAAACATCTAAACTTCAAAGTACACAGGATCAAAAGTAAAAGTGTGGACACACAATCAGCAGGCTTAAATCATCGATCAAGGCAAACTACTAGCACAGCTGAAATGTATTTTGTACTTTAAACATCTTACGAAGTAGGGTTTATTAATGTCCCAATAAAATATCTTCATATTAAATCAGTCGGTGTCAGATGTGTTTCATTTTTAAAAAATTTTTATCGAGGATAAGACCGCATCGTCACGTCTGCTGCTCAGGCCAGCAGAAGCCCGAGAGCAGGCAGCAGGCAGAGCATCACTCCCACCCAGCTTGGGGCAGTAACGGACACGGCACTGTTGCACAGGTCGGTATCGCAGCACACGTTGGTGTAGTTGAAGGAGACCCCTGACGTGTATTTTTCTCCACTCACGTCACACTGGGAGGCAACTGCGCAGCTTTTTTCGTACAACGTCAGCTGTAGTGGGCCTGTGAGAGCAGAGGAGTAGAAGGATATTATTGTTATTATTATTCGCATGGATTTTAAAGAGCATTCAATCCACTTGCTACACATTTGATGGTTCTTGACACAAGTGTCGAATCCGAGAAAAAAAAAAATTGATGCACTGATTAAGTATTATGTTTCCAAAAATCTATCAGTTTTGGAAATTTGCATCTATTTGGACTCAAGGATGATCTGATTTTGTGAATGTCAAAGGTCACAACAACCTAACAAAGCATGCTTTCAGTCAGAACTCATGAATTCATAAATCGGTTTTGTCAAACTTTCCCACCAAAATATAACAGAATGATGTTTTATATCCTCATTTTTCAGCAAATCCAATATATTTTTCAATTAATTGCTATATAACATAAATGGAATCATGACTAATTGAGATCATATGATGTGTTTATGCTTAAATAGATACTGAAGTGTATTATGGTTTATACATTTTTTTGATAGTTTTAAATTTAACATCATGAATGCTTCAAAAACTGAAAGCAAAAAAAAAAAAACTTTGAATGCCTGATTAATTTTACTTCTTGATTGTTTGCACTTGGATGTTAGCAATATAGACTCACCAGACACTTCATTAGGTATACCTGTCCAGCTGCTCGTTAATACAAATCTCTAATTAGCCGATTGCATGGCAGTAAGTGACATGGTTGTTGGTGTCAGACAGTCTTATCTGTGTGTTTCACAAACTGGTGATTTGCTGGGATTTTCCCACACAACCATCTGCAAGCTTTACAGAGAATGGTCTGAAAAGAGCAATTGTTCAGTGAGCAGCAGTTCTCTACGCCTTGTTGATACCAGAGACCAGAAGCTAGACTGAAGGAACCCGTCTTTCCTTGTATCTATGGTTCAGGCTGCTGCTGGCGGTGGTGCAATAATGTAGGAGATATTTTCCCAGCTTATTATTGTCTAAACGCCATATTGTTCCTGAGTATTGTTGTTAACCATGTCCATCCCTTTGTTACCAGAGTGTACCCATCTTTTGATGGCTGCTCCCAGCAGGATAATGCACCATGTCATCAAATCATCTCAAACTGGTTTTTGAACATGACACTGAGCTCACAGTACTCATATGGACCGAGCGATTTTCATCATGGACCTTCAGCCAACAAATCTACAGTAACTGTGTGACGCTATCATGACAATATGGACCAAAATGTCTGAGAAGCTTTTCCAAAAGCTTGCTGAATCTATGACACAGACGTTTAAGGAAGTTTGAAAAGCAAACTGAGAGTAATTGTGGGAACTTTGTCCCCTGAGACACGGTGAACATTTTGCCCCACCCAGATAGCCCGGAGTGTTATTTTTAGACATAATTTGACAACCGGCCTGATGAGAAAATCGTACAGAAGTCCAATCGGTTGAGTCATTCTTTCAACTGGTTATGCTTTCACTTTTAAGTCACTGACGAAAGACAAGGCCCTGAGAAGCAGTTCAAAGAGCAGCCCACAAAGAGATGAAACAGTCCTTATTGTATAGTTTATGTATGATCAATGACCACAAGCTGAAAGATTTGTTTCATAAAAGAACTTTAGACTTGGTCCTAATAGTGTCTTTATTGTCTGTTCCCTGTAATGTGCATTTCTAAAAATGTTTCTCACAAATCTTTTATAAAATAAGGCTTTATTTTCCAGTTTGTGGCCATCATGCTTGAGACTCACTGAAATTAATCTAATCTAATAAATGCAGACAAATCTGGCTCTTACCTCGTCTTCCTGATGCTACGCTGGAGAGGCAGCGCTGGCCAGCTGGACACTCCACGGGAAACTTTAAGCAGTCCAGAGGAGAGATGGATGGAAACATACAGGTGTAACAGCGCAAACAGGCTGAGGGGCAAAAACAGTGGAGGTTAGGCACTGTCAGCTGTACAACTCAGGCAGGGATTGCAACAACAAGAGCTTAAAACTCCAATACTGTATCAGCTGACAGTCACAACATGAAGGATTTGGCTCTAAAAGATGATATTTGCGAACTAACAGTAACTGTAATTATGTTTGTTTCCAAAAGAAGCCAAATTGTTTCATAGAAGATGAATGCATATTTTGGTGTTGAAAAATAGACTTGTTGGTGCCCCCTGGTGGAATATCTTTGTAATTGAGACACTTCTCTTCTAAGATATGCTTCTCTGCACTGCAGCAACATCTGATAATTACTTTTCTATCACCGAGTCAGCAGACAACTGTCATAACAGAAACTCTGAGTACTTTTCATTCACTAGCTATACATTTTATGACGCCAACATGTTTCTATTTATAAGACAACAGTAAAAACGCTGTAAAATGGGTTAAAGGTTATACTCTCTTGACTTTTCGTATTTCCAAGTGTACAATTGGGTAAATATGCAAACAACGCACTGTAAAATTACATTAGCAAGCAGCTTTAAGAGAGAGTAAGCAGAAGTCATGTGTCCTTCCCTTTGCATGTTCTACTCGGGCACCACCCTTCACCAGAGTTATTAAGTATACGATTAAAAGTGTCCACTTATAGTTGAGTAAGTTATTCTTATAATAATGTATTAAAAACAAACAATATTTTACTGTAAGTAAAGGAGTTGGAGGTAATTTTGAATTTATTTTATATTTATGACTAAAACTAGTAAACTTTAAATTTAAAAAAGTCAAACTCATTAAAAAAAAAGCCTGACATTGGAGAATAAACGTGAAATGTTTGATATTTTTAAATTAAAAGTGAATTATAAACAGAGTACTTGTAGATTTTACATTTAACTCAAGTCAGCACTTTTTAAACTCTTCACATGTTTTGTATGATAGAGTTAAAATATGTAACTAAAATTGTAACTACAGTAAGAGTGTTAAGGGTCGACTGTAGCTCAAGAGATACAGCGAGCCATCTACTAATTGGAACATTGGTGGTTTGATTGCCAGCTGCTTCAGTCTCAGTGCCAAAATGTCCTTGAGCAAAATACTGAACCAAGTTGCTCTTTGTTGGAGTGTGTATACAACACTGTGTAATCAACTAGTCCAGAAAAGTATTATATAATAACCGCTTGATTTACTGTGTTAAATTTGTACTTTCCACCACTGAAAAACAAGAAAAAGTGCTCAAACCAACAAGTCATAGACAAAATTTGTACTGGACTAAATGACTTATTTCATGTTTACCAGTCACATAAGAAAAATTAAAAACACTACCGACAACAAATCCAACATACTGAACATACTTGAACTGATTTCTTCTACAATTTAAACTCTTGAAATCAAACTACAGCAGTGGAATATTAGCATACTCTACAAATCTCCTCTGTTTAGTATTTCCTGGCCAAAAGAGCTTCCAAATTAAAGGGATAAAACCCTCTTTATGTGAAAAGTATACCTGAACTCATCAAATCAAGCATGTAGCATCCATCGTTAATCGCTTTTCCTGTAACAGGAGATCTTGCACTAAAATGCATGAAAAATATGTCAGCTGTAAGAGAGTCAAATCTCAAATGTGCATGCAGAAAAATGTGGAAGTTGAACATCACAGAGTTTTGTTTCCACCGACCAAGCTCTGCAGACTTTGTCCCTCTCACTGACTTGAGTAATGGATCTCCAGTATTTAAAAGTATTTGATTTTTTTCCTTAAATTATAAAAGCACCTGAAGACAAGAATGTTTTTACATACCTGCCAAAGGAAGACAACACATGAGAATAATTAAAAGTTGTGAACGAGGCATGATGCTTCCTTAAAAGTCCCTCGGCTGATGTTTCGAGCTGGATTTTTCGAAACACTTCTCGTCCCAGGGCGTTACAACTCCCTAACTACTTGATGTGGTGCGTCCCCCAGCTCATTTGCAAATTACATTTATTTTCATCTCTGTTTCTTTCTATGCTTCCAATGATCTGATAAAAGGTGCCTCTTTATATTGCATGCACCCGCGTGTCACCTGAGTTTTTCCCTCAGTCTTTGCTGATATGTGCTGTCATGATCCTGAGGCGGACCCCTCCCTGAAACTTCTAATTCAATCTGGAGAGTTAATTGTGGACAGCATGGTTACAGGCAGTGGGAAAACGAAGAGTTATATCATGTATTTGGTGAGTGTTTATATACTAATGACGCTCAGGAAGCTTTTGACAAGAACAACATCTTCACTCATTCGGTGACTGCTGGTTGCAGGCATGTGTCTCTCTTGTGGTCCTGCCGGAGCATTTCAGTCAAGTTAAGGTCTGGACGCTGACTGGGCTATTTCATCACCTTGATTCTGTTTTTGTTTTTTTTAAATTAGCCTTTCTGTTGTCTAAGGAGCTTGGAAAGCAAAGACATTTCACCTCTCATCCGAGAAGCTTCTTCAGTTCTAAGAGCAAATGGTGAAGAGTCCCAGATTTTTAAGCCCTATGGGAGTGTCCCCCAAGGGGGTAATGAACCGCCAAGCCACACGAGCCAAGGTGTGAAAATGGGTGTGGGTCACAATCAGCCAAGGTTTCAGGTGAACCCAATGTGAAACCTAGCCTTTCTGTTGTACTTGGGATCATTGTCCTCTTGCACAACCCAATTTCAGCCAAGCTTTAGGTCTCAGACCGATGGCCTCATATTTTACTACTTTAATACTTTGGTATATAGAGGAGTTGGATTGCAAAACAAGCTCAACTCATCATCCTTCCACCACCGTGCTTCACAAGTAGTATGAGGCCTTGGTATAAATGCACTGTAAGGTTTTCTCTAGATGTGACCCTGTGCATTATGGCCAAACATCTCCACTCTGGATTCGAGGACGGTGATCCAGATATCTTTTGAATTGTTCAGATGTAACTTTGCAAACCTAAACTGTGCTGCCATGTTCTTTTTAGAGAGAGGATGCTTTCTTGTGGCTACCCTTCTGTCCTCAGTCAGGACTCACCTTGGGGTGAATTTGCTGTGTTCACTCCTGGGAAAATTGTGACACACTTGACCAACAGACCAGCAACTGCCAAAACAGCTTTTTGTAGAGGTGCTTACAGTTGCTGGTGATCAGTTACCAAGTCCATTTGATGATTAGCAAACTGCCTGCTATTGCACATGGAAGCTGTCTGAGAGTTCTTACCTTAGAAAGGTTTTTCACAGTTAATGCAGGTCCCCAAATAAAACCTTGCAGGACTGATTTAGTTAGCTCAAAATCACTTTTATGGACCATTGTGTGGACATAATTAGTTATGAACTGTTTTTTTTCTTGGTGTACTTGTGTGTATAAATAGGTTTTTTTTTTAAAGCCTAATTTTTCTTTCAAATTGTAATCTATTTTTATGTGCGGTGTCATAATTTGCAGTAGTTTGCTAACATGCAATAAAAAGGGGGAAAGGAGTTTCTTAAGAAATATAATGTGAAAACTTAAAGTTCTTAGTGATTTTGTTTTGTTAAATACTCTTTGTCATCTATCTCCATAATTCTTGTGCCAGTTTTGTTTAGTTAGAAATTCTGGCCTCTGTCTGAGCCATTTATAAAAGAAAAGACATTATGTGTAATTGCATGAGACAGCAGCTGCTGTAGAGAAAAGATGAGCACCAATAAAGTCAGCACGGTGCAGAAAGAGTCAGCAGACAAACAGAGGGAGAAAGCCAGCAACTCAGAGACAGCGGGTCAGTGAGCTGCACAGCGAGCTTGTTTAACCGAATTATCCTTCAGGGCGTAATGGGAGACGTGAGGGCAGCAAGCAGGACGGTCTGCTGACAGCAAGTCTTGTGATGGAGTGAAACAAGTATGCTCAGACTGAATAAGCTCTTTACAAGCTTAAAAAAATCTTCCTGGAAATATTGAGGTTTTTGTTCATTTCTCTTGTATTTTTTCAGTTACTTTTGTCTGGATGCAATACTGTATGCAGAAATAAGCCATGGGCATTGCTGAGGCATAAATGACATTGAGAGTTTATGACCTGTGATGCATTTTGGAGGCATGTATGTTTGCTGCTAAAGCAATAGATTTTTGCATGGAGTTTGGTGTGACTTTGTTTCTGTCCATTTATGTCTTCATTAAAGGATTTGCATGTAACCTACAAAAGAATCCCCAGAACTAGTGCCAAATAAAAGTATTATGGGATTAAAGGTCCTTTTTTTGTTCAAATAAACAAGCATTCATGTTGTAAAACTTAAAAATTCAAGCCTAAAGTGACTCAAAACTGAGTCCATTCATGTTTGTGCAGACAGTGTTGATCCTGCATTTGATGGGGATGTTTTTTTGTGTGTCCTGGCTGAAGGATCTCAGTGGACAGATGGTGTTCTTTAATCCTGTCTGTCTGTGCCCTCTACCTCCCATCCTCCACCCTTTTTACAACTATTCATTCTGCCGTTTACATCCAGCTTCTCATTTTCAGCCTCTTCTTCACACTGGAGACGAGCTCCTGCAGCTTCCCTTGTCTTCCTTACTGCAGCAGAAAATTTGGCTCCTGTTCCTCCTCCTGCAGTAACTCAATCTAGTCACTAGAAGGAAATATTGTGCAGCCTTGTTAGACAGAAAAGTCACATGTTTACAGAAGGCCGCATGTTTACATCACCTCTGAACATCACCAGTTTCTTTGGTAATACTGGATTATTAATTATAAACACCAATCATGGGTAGTTTTTTGGGGGTGGGTTTGTGTCTGATGGGACAACGTGTTAATCCAGCAATCACATCACTGACCCACTTTGAGGAAAGCCAGATTATTTTATTTTATTTATTTATTTATTTATAAATAAATAAATAAAATGTCAGGAGGATAAAAACAAAGATGGCTCAGTAATTCAGCATATAAATCTTTGATTCGCCTTCAGACAGTCCACATTTATATTTGTATATAAAGCACAAGCCTGACCCTTCATAAACAATTCATCAGGATTACAGCAGGGATGGGAGAGGGGAAAAGGGGAGTCCATAATCCTAGAAAAACCTGACTTTAATTCTGTGTTATAATGCGTAGGAGCACCAGTGTGGCAAAAACAGGAATTTTCTGGGCATTTTTCAACAGGACATCCGCCTAATGTTAAATTAAACTAGTCTAAATTACGTATTTGTTAGTAACACCAGATAGTTTGAACAAGTCTCCCAGATGTAGTTATTACGTAGGTTAACAGTAACGGCCGTCATAAATGTACCCACAAATTAAGAATATATTTATATTAACTTCAAGCAAATTGTATTCTGTTTTGTTAACGAACTTGAATCCAGTGTAAATTAAATTAAAACGGTAGTAACTTTGCAGTGCAGTTGCCACTAAGATTGCAAGCGTCAGAACAGCAGCGCCTGCGATAAATCACCGCTGATTGAATCCGGGTAGGACGTGTGGGGGATGGGGAGGGGAGGTTGTTGGGGGACGTGAGCGTCAATGGTCGAAAATAAGACCGGAAGTACCTTGGGGGTGGCGTTAAAAACATGTTTGCCTACTGGTGGTGGTCAGAGGGCCCGGTGGCGCCTGTGTTCGGCAGCCTTGCCTCTGTCAGTGCGCCCCAGGGCAGCTGTGGCTACAATGTAGCTTGCTATCGCCAGTATGTGAATGTGTGTGTGAATGGGTGAATGACTGAATGTAGTGTAAAGCGCTTTGGGGTCCTATGGACTAGAAAAGCGCTATACAAATGCAGGCCATTTACCATTTACCATGAGCACGACCGTTGGCAAATTTTTTCCAGTTACAGTGTATTCATAGTGTATACACACTATCGCGCGCTATTTTTTGTATGTATATATATATATAAACTTAAAGCATATATATATATAGATAGATAGATAGATAGATAGATATAGATATTGATATATGTATCTGTCTAGACGCGACACAGTTCAGGTAAACCAATGCTGTCTTATTTTGAAATTTGCCACCGGAAATATGCCAATTCACGTTTGCCGTCTTGACGCGATAGCCATTCGGCGGAGAGAAAGGAGCTGGAGAGTAACGGGAACTCGGCTGCTTTGGAAATTAAATTAAAATAGAGGGAAAACGGCGACGAAAGCGGATACCCGGGACCTAAAACAGGTGAGCAGGCCTAAGTGTAGAGCTCTGTTTGTTATTTGTGCGAGTCGGGGTGGGGGTGTTGCTGTTATTTTGCCGATTTAAGGAAGATGTGGAACATCATGAAAAGTATTTTGGAAGAGAGTTGAGCTGCTGGGGCGGTGCACTCCTGCAGCCACACAGCCTCAGGATGTTTTGTTCTGCTTGTGGTTGAAGTTTGTCCAGATTAATACAGCTGGAAAAACAACAAAAGCTGTACGAGGTAGAAAAATTCAACCTGTAACTAGTGATTATAATGTAGTTTGTGAATATTCGGTGTCCAAGTAACCATTAATATTCTCCATGTGCTGCAGCCTTTTAAAACAAAGTCAAGTGAACATCAAAGCCCAGCACTTGTTGCATAAGTTATGAAGCAGATTTAAGAAACATCCTCTGTGCAGCTCGCAGTGGGCGACTCCTGCCAGTTACAGGGAAGATGATAAAAGGGCAATTGTCCCAAATCTAACCCACTGGCCAGATATGAAGAGGCTTTACAGCATATTGGAGGGCTACTGAATAATGATTCCTTATAATCTGACCTTGAACAAAGCTCCTTTGTCTCCTTTCAGCCGTACTCGTTGTCTGTGTATTATTTCAGCTGTCCTTGGATGTTTTAATGGGGGATAAACTATTTTTTTATTCCCCCACAGAGTAAATAAATTTAAGATTCTTAGGACCATATTTCCCTTTAGTCCAGTGCCAATGAAAGCATTTAGCCTGGGATGTGACCCTGTAATGTTTTATAGAAATTGATATTTTTGTTTGTTCTTGCCTTTGCCTTGATGTATCCATCTTTTTCTTTCTTAGGCTGGGATTATTTGCTTCCCATGTTTGGGATAATAGATGTTGAAGTGCACTAATTAAAGAAGAGGCAAAGACCAGGCTGAAGATGCTTCCCATTCTCTTCCTGGATCTACTTCTTCACAAGCTTAGCTTAGTTTAGAGCATTTTCCTCCGGCGTCTTAATAATACCGAGACTGTGAGAGAGAAGACCACAAACAGATAAACGTTCACGTCTTTTTATTGCCTCTTGTTCCTCTCCTGGCAGAGCCAGCTTAGTGAGATTTTTGGCACAGCCCCAATATTTGCTACCACATTATTGAAATCATGGCAAACATGTGCCCTTATGGCCATTTCACGCACGCTGTGGTGAGGGGCATTCCAGAGACCTTTGGAAAGAAAGCAGGGGACAGCCAGGAGAACGGGGAGGTTTCGGTGGACCTGGCCAAAGCTCAGCGTCAGTTCGGTTGCCTGACTGGAGCGTTGAGGCAGAAGGTGGGCCTGCAGCTGATCGAGATCCCCCCTGACCCCGAGCTGCCAGAAAGCTGGAAGATAGAGGATGTGGCTGTCATCCACGGAGACACGGCGCTCATCACCAGGCCCTTCAAACAGCAGAGACAAAGCGAGGTAATGCAGCATAGAAGAAGCCTTTCAGAGTGCACTTAATCTTCTATTTAGTGTTGGGTAATGGTTTGTATGAGTACGGTATAAAAATGAACTTAGCCCATACTATGTTTGTCACATGGTCTCACTGATCTTTGTTGTTCCTTGTTGCTGTGATCATTGGCCCTTCAGACATATAAAACTAGACTCCTGAAAACAATGTTTCTAAGCAACAGTGATATTAGTTGGTTGATCCTGTTTTTCTTTTTGGTGTTTTAAATGCTGCCAGACTTATTGGAAGTGTCCAAAGTTCCAGTTGTACTTCTGTAGTTAGATCTCAGGGTTTTTCCTGGCTCCGAGTCCATTTATCGGCTATTATTTTTGGCCGTTTGATAAACGAAATGTTATTTTACTGACTGACTTAACGCAACTTTAAAAAAAAAATGTTAAAAAATAATTATATTACAGTGCTAGTGGGGTTTCTTTTGGGGGGGGGGGGGGGGTTCTAATCTCCTTTAGAGGGTGGCCAAAATGTTTTCATATGTAGGGAAAAATGCAGAGTTTGTAGTTTTTTTCTAATTTACTTGGAGGTTTGCTGGAAAAAGCTTTAGGGAAAGAACCTTCTCAGCTGTTCAAATGGTTCCTGTCCAGTTAATAAGTGTTGACACCATTTTACAGTTCTTTAATGTCCTAATGTTTTCTTAACATGTTTCATGGAGTGGAAATTACTTGGCTCGGAGAGAACATGATACAAAAGTCAGGAAGCAAATCAAAGAGCTGATTAATTAAAATAAATTAATAGATACACACCCAGACCCTTTGGATGACAGTAAATGCATAGTTCCTTTTTGGAAGTATTTTTATTCTTCAGTTACAGATATTATAATGTATTATCTGGTTGTAAATGGACTTTTACTTATATGGCGCCTTTTTATTCATTGAGCATTCAATGCACTTTCTTCTATAAGTCTCATTCACCAGACAGACACATTAATACAGCACTTTTATCTAAGCATAAGCTCTTTCTAACATTCTCACACACTCGCACTCGAGTGGATGCATTGGAGGCAACTTGAGGTTCAGTATCTTGGCCAAGGATGCTTAGCAGGTGGACTGGAGGAGTCGGGGATCGATCCCACAACCTTTTGATTGGTAGACACTCAAACACATCCCAGATGTTCTACTACTGGCACCCTGTTGTTTTGCGGTGCCTCAAGTATTGCAAAATGTGTCACCATAATATGATAAGACAGTTGTTCTGTTGCACAGTTAATCTAAATGTAGTTTTTATTTACAATTGTGGCTTCTACAAAATATAAAAAAAACCCAAGATAGCTGATCGAGAATTATTTAAATGATTTTTCAGAAATCTGTTTTTGCAGCGGTCCTTTCTTTCTATCTGTCCAGTTTCACTGCTTACTGCAGCAGTTTCAGTTCCACTTATTCTAAGATGGCAGGAAGAGAGACTTGGATTAACAACAGGAGGGAAACCAGCTCAGCTGTTTGGAAAAAATCTTTAAAGTTGAACAGTAAATAATCAGAATGTAAATGAGTGACTAAATTGTACAACAGCTGGATTTATAAACAAATGTTCTTTTATTAGACAGTTTTAAAATGCTCAGCTGACCGTCTGTTTTTTGATCATTATTGTAGCTTCTTATTGCAAATATTAATTGCCAGTGAAACACAGAACTGATGATGTTACACACAGACCACCTGCCTGAGCTGCTTTCTTCCAACTCTCGTACTGAGTCTAGTTTATTCCTTCCTCAGGTGGAGGCGGTGAGGAGGGTGATGTCGGAGCTCAACCTGACTGTGGTGGAGATGGACAGAGAGCAGGGCGATTCTGTAGGGGCCACACTGGAGGGCAGCGACATCCTCTTCACGGGAAGGGAGTTCTTTGTCGGCATCTCCTCCCACACCAACCGCAGAGGGGCGGAGGTGCTGGCAGACACCTTCAGGGTAAGGGCTATGGAGGGGAGAGGGTACAGTGAGCAGGAGGAAGCTTTTTCAAACTTTCGCTAGTTTGGGGCTGCCTGTCATGAAGGCACATGTCTGTCTTTGATTTGAGGAGTCAGGGCGGCACGCTTTTAACAGATTCTGACATTTTTGCCTCAGAGTCGTCTTTTTAAAAGGGATGTCAGTCAACACATTTTGACACGTGGCACAGCTGCATCATCCATGGAGTGTTTTGTTGCAGCCCGCTGCTGTAGCTTATCATGTCAGATGTCATTTGAACATAAATGTTCATGACAGCTTTTCTATTTAGGGCTACTTTTAATTAAATTCAGTGTGTTAAATTCTCATCATGCACTGAGCATGTTTTCTTCACTCCCTTTTTTTTTTTTTTTTATCCTGATGCGTTTATATACAACTACTACATGTTATTATCTTTGCCTTACAATAAAAGTGTCTTAGTATGGACCGCTGTATGTCTGTGTATCTCCATAAAAGCCCAGCTAAAGATTATCAATACACAACTAACTAAAATATAGAGTTTATATTTTTAGCCTGCACAACAAAGATTGCCTCTGTGCCAAGATTACAGTCGGAGATGAAACCCAGGTGCCAATGTGAGCAGGTGGCCATTTGCTGAATTGCATTTGGGGAATTCTTGTGTATAAACACTGATGAATGAGATTGTTCCACTGCCCAAATAATCACAGCGCTGCACAGCACAGTGTGCTCACTCGGGCTGGGCTCGAGCTGCTCATTAGTATCGAGTCTTTTCGAGAGAGAGAGAGAGAGAGAGAGATCGAGAGAGAGAGAGAGAGAGAGAGAGAGAGAGAGAGAGAGAGAGAGATAGATAGATAGATAGAAAAACACGCACACAGATTTATCATATTTTGGAGTTGAATTTGCTCTTCCCTTGGGTGTGGGAGTGTGGGGGTGTGGTGTGAAATGCTGTCAGTGGATGAGAGGGTTTAAGTTTTCGTGTCAGGGGACGACTGGGGAAAACCAGCAGATGATTTCATCAGTGTTGTATTTCAGAGGAGTCACTCTGGCTCCATTTAACTTTCGTTCATAAATATCACCCTTACATATACAGTGTGTAGAGCAGAGATGGAACCACTTTATAGTGTGAGAGTAAGTTAGGAGTCGATTGGAGTCGAGGCATCAGTTACTGGGATGTGTGAAAAGCCAATCTTAATGTTATTATTTACACCTGTGATGGCAAAACAAACCTGCTTGGAAACTTCTAGAAGTTTCCAATACGCTTAGTAACCGTTCACCCCCACATGTGTTCAGGACTTTGCAGTGTCGACTGTCCCCGTCTGTGATGGAGCCCGACTGAAAAACATCTGCTCCATGGGAGGCCCAAACACCATCATCTTCAGCAACAGTGATGGGGCCAAGAAAACACTCCGGGTATGTGTGTGTGTTGTTTCCCAAAGGGTAATTTCCTATTAATACTGTGGCATTGTAGCAATTGAGGGAAAAGCACATACCAAAGAGAAAACGCTCCCTGTAGCTCTTATGAAAACAGGATTTTTGCCTGCTTATTTCAGACAGTGGAGTCGAGACCTGTATTAGAAGTCCAGAATGAAATGAAAAGGGATTATTCTGAATGCATAATAATAATAATAATGATAATCATCATCAGCGAATAAAAGGATAAAAATATGGAGCTGGAAGTGAGCATAATATTTCATTTTTAATCATTAAAGTTTTGTTTTTGTCCGTTTGTTGACTGTGTTATAGAAATCCAGGTGTGACAGCCTGCCAGCTGACCCTGCATATTCATCTATTCATGCCAGTTTGTTTACACAGGCTACATAGCTTTCCATTTAGCATGTCTGTGTGTCTGTGCTGGAGAGCTTATAACAAACAAGTCAGAGGCCTAAAAGGAACAGGAATGGCTGTGAGCAACAGCTGGTGCGGCTGTATATGAAGGGTGATCAGTCTCACTAGCTGGAAATCCCTAATCCTGTAAACAAGATGTCATTTCAGGCACTACGTTTAGTCAGAAAACAAAGGATGGTTCCACATCATGATACTATTTAGTGTGATTACAAACACCTGGATGTATTGCTGTATCCAGCCACATTTGTAGCAGCAATGACCCACAATCCTCTGCGACACCTGCACCTTTGAAAAGAAATCCAAGGGGCAATGAACAGCATTGCAAGATGCTATACATGATGAGGATGGCTTTCCACCTGATCAAGGAAGAAGTCTGTGAGAAGTCATAGTAAACAGTAATAAATTTGCTCTCAGTAATGACCAATATAGCTAAAAATTACTTAACACATCAGTTTAGGCCGTTATGACTCGTGTCCCCAAAACACTTAGAGGTTGATGTAAATTAGAGCTGCCATTTTCAACTTTAATTGTAAATGCATCGCTTTACAAAAAAAATAAATAAATAAATAAATAAAAAATTAGTCAGCACATCAGATCTCAACTGGGGGGCGTCATGCCAGATGTCCATATCGATATGGACTGGGTAATGTGTTCGACACGAAATTTTGCCACATCATTTAATGGAAATGATAATTATGAATCATTACAATAATTAGCATTATTCAGGGGAACTAAATTCAGTTCCCCTGAAAAGAAATCAAAGTGAAAAAATTATGCAGCAGGCTAGTCTATTTTGAAATAATTTCATACCAACTCAAAATGGTACTCAGTACTTTGTATGGCCCCCACCTGCTTGTATTCTTGCCAGATGAGGTTGGGTATGCTCCTAATGAGACAACGGATGGTGTCCTGGAGGATCTCCTCCCAGATCCTGACCAGGGCATCACTGAGCTCTTGGTTAAGTCTGAAGTGCAACCTGGCAGCATCAGATGGACTGAAACATAATGTCCCAGAGGTGTCCTGTTGGATTAGGGTCAGTGCAAGCATGATATTGATTCCTTCCTCCTCCAAAAACTTTCTGCATACTCTCGCTACATGAGGCTGGGCATTATTGTGCACCAGCAGGAACCCAGGACCCATTGCACCAGCGTAGTCTAACAGTGTGTCCAAGGGTTTCATCCTGGTACCTGATGGCAGTCAGAGTGCCATTGCCTAGCCGGTCTGTGCATCCCTCCCTTTTTGTTAGACCCTGACCAACTATGTAATCAGTCATGCTGAACGATGTTACAGGCTGCAGAATGCTCTCCACATCTTCTCCAGACCCTTTGATGTCTGTCACATGTACTCGGGGTGAACCTGCCAATTCTCCACAGTGCCAGGCAGGGGCCAAGTAGAGGATGCTGGGCCCTCATGCCACCCTCATGAACTCAGTGACACTGACTTTAGCTAAATGAGAACTAGTGGAAAAGAAATGAGTGACCATCCTTCATGTTTGGGGGGGGGTTGTCTCATTGTTGCCCATCTAGTGCACCTTATGTTAATTGCATTAACAACAGCAGCTGAAACTGATTAACAAACTCTTCATCTACTTTGACCAGATTAATATCCCAGAAGATTAAATGACTTGATTGAAAGGGGTTCTTCAATTAATTTTTTGAGGACTTTATATTAAGCATCATGATGATCAAGCCTTTGTGCTGGTTTTCAGTTAGTTTATTGAAATGGAAAGAGAGAAATGACAACATTAAAATGAACCTTTTTAAAACAAGGATTTTAAAGCATTGTGCAAGGCAGGGCCCAACATCTATAGTCAATACTGTTTTTCATTATGAGTCATAAATATATAATCTCTCCGTCCTCACTTGAACTGCACACATCTGTTTATGTCATTAGTGCTGGCTTGGAGCTCGGCGACTGTGTGTAATGCTGGATGTGCGTGTTTGTCTGCAGATGATGGAACAGCTGACGGATCACCACTACGATGTGCTCACCGTCCCAGAGGAGTCCGCAGCAAACTGCATTTACATCAAAGGTCCGTCCAAACGGGACTTCCTGCTGCACCGACCAGCAGACGAATGCCCTGACAGCGTTTCTGTGAGTACCAAAGAGGATTTTTTTTTCTTTTTTTAATAAACTGCACATTATTGTGGTATAATGTCATGTTCATGTATGTGCTAATAGCAATAAATAGTTTTTCCTGTAATTTGCTATTTTCATTATGTTATAGTTTGACAGATTTTTTTTATTTTTTTTTTATGTACCTAAAATTGTGGCAGTTTTTCTGGCTCTTATTTCCTTGTACTAATTAAGCTACATAAACATTGAATCATATGATCAGTAATCATAAGCATGCATGCTCATCCAACAGCTTTAAATACCAAAAGTGTGAGCTTTAAAGTCTCACGGTGCTTTACTCGGTCGCTTGAGTGCTTACATAAACCCACAAATATTTGCTAACAGCATTCATTGGGAGGAGGAATACAAATGATAGCTGGACTCAGGTTTTCAGCCCTCCTTTTTTCCACCGTTTCCACATAAAAGAAGCTAGATCATCAAGCTCCAGTTCCCTTTAAACAGCAGTCATTAGCTTGTCTGTTTCTGATAAGTCTGTGGGAGAATCTCAGCTTCTTTCAAGACGGAGTGAAGTAAACGTACCGCCCAAGATCAAATATTTATAACTAGTATTGATGCAGATTCACATGTTTGCGCTGCACCACACAAATACATGGCTGCTTCTTTGGTGTGATCAAAGCTTTTTGTTAGTTTTATCGAAATATAAACAGAAATAAAAGGAAATACAACAGCATTAACATGAAAGCCACACTGCATCAACAATATAATAGAAAATCTAGAGATGCATTGTATCACACATCAAAATCAACCATCAGGCTCCTATAATAAATTTGATATCTGCCCCAAATTTTTGCCCAGCTCATGTTTTTTGTTTTTTTGGGTTTTTGTAGTTAAACCATGTGCATCCGGCCCTTTGTCTGATTGTTCTTGTCTGTTGTGGTCCTATATGTTTGTACAAACCTAAGTGCTTTTATGATTTATAAATCTGTCTGTTATTAGTGATTATCCCTTTTAAGGCCTAATGCATCTGTAATTCAGATGTTACCTCTGTGTCTTCTGCTGCTACACCACCTGGAAGTAAGCGCCTCTGTTAATCCTGGCACACAGAACTAAATGTGACAACTCGCTCTAAACTGATCATTAGAGAAAAAAGGTTTTCTAAAGAAGGTCTGAGATTTCTTTTTCAGATTTCTTTACTCGTTACATTGCAGTTGAAGGTCACAGTTGTGCTTGTGGTTCCAAGAGCTGAAATGTTTTGTGAGACTAGTGAAGTCGATATCCCGCTCACGGTGCCGTCGCTGACCCGTTAAATATGCAAGTAGGTGGCAGGACGGAAGCTGAGTCCAGCATAGTGAGAATAAATCAGCATTTTCAGATACTTCTGTAGTTTACTTCAGGATTGAGGCAAATTAAATAAATCAGAGGTAAAATACTGATTGTATTTTGTGAAACTGTTTGTGCGCCACTGCTAAAAATTATGTCAGGCGAGATTTAAAACCAAACTTAAAATTAGGAGTTAATTTGAGTGTTTGGAAAATTTGATTTTTCCCAATGAATGCATGAATTCCCTTCGAGTAGTTTGCCCTCGAGTCAGTATTTTGCATTTCAAAAATTTCACGATGTCCAGTATTGTCCACCAACCCATCCGTACAATCATCTTATAATAGGATCACACAATCTTTTTAGACTATTATTTATCTTTAAGAATGAAGCTTTTTTTTTTAAATCTGGTGTATAAAGGACACTCCCACACCCTTCAATTTAATCTGAGATGCACATCTGTGCACTTTTGTGATGGCTGATGTTTTATTGGAGTCACTAATTGTTTTCAGTAGAACACTGTGGCACGGGGCCCTGTCATATTGTCCTGAAATGATGTCACTTGTTAGTGTGTATATGCACCTGGCTGCTTTCACAGCTAAAGATGAGCATGCAGCTTGGCTGAGGGGTCAGTTCATCAGCTGTCACTGCTGCCATCAGCTTGACCAGAAGGAGAGGTGCATGTGCTGGTTCTGCACAGGCCTCCAAAAAAAGTTCCACTTGCATCAAGTGTGACAGGTACATTTGTAAACAGCATCAGGTCACATGCTGCAGGACCTGCTGCCCTGCTGCTGGAAATGTACACAGTACAAATCAACAAGAAATGTAAATGTTATCCAGACAACAGGGAAACTCATCACAGTGGAAATGCAAATGAAAAATGGAAAACGACGACGCTAACGTGGCAATAAATCATTAGATGAGTTTGATAAATCAACATTATAATTAGAAATGTTAAAGTTGCTTTTTTTTTTTTTTTTTTTAAGTTTTGGTCTCTAAAGAAAAGGGGAAAAAATAAAACTGTCATGTAGATCTAAGGCTCTTTGTCAGTTGCTGACACTCATGAGTCAGATCTGCTGTTCTAACTTCCAACCAGTGAAGCAAATTTTCCTTCCTCCTTTCATTTCAATTTTCCCTACAGTGTAGTCTGTAACAACTAGCTCAGGTCTGAATGACTGAACCGTTTCCTCTCTCCTCTCTGCAGGCCTTCCAGAAGCTGCAGGACTACACCCTCCTGCCGACAGCCTGCAGCGAGGCCTCCAAGCTGGGAGCGTCTCTGTCCTCGCTCTGCCTCCTTGTCAACAGAAAGCATACGTATTTCTGAAAACACGCCCACGCCACTCAGCATTTATCTGCAGGTGTTCGCAGTGGTGGGGGTAGTGATACTAATGTGCAGTATTTTGAGACAGAACCAGCCACCTGATTCACTGCACCACTACCCCCTCTGCTGAACGAACAGCGCTGCACAGTGTCCTTAAATCTACTCATGAAACCACTAAATGAAGCTGTAGTTTTGCACTGTTCCAACTCTTTCACAGTCCACCAAAGTAAAACAGTAACCCCACAGGAAAGAGTCTTCACTGCAAGTTTTACTCTGTATATGTGCCGCTGTTCAATACCTTTTCAGACCAAAGTGTGAAGGAAAAGCCAAATGCAACACTCAGCCCAGCATTTTTGAACTTTTCTCATCGAATTGATGTAATCTGGGTCCAGTAAAGGGGCATTACGTCTACTTTCCAGAAATCTGATCTAATCTGTCTCTAAACATTACTGCTTGTGATAGTCCCTTTAAACGTTTTCTTGGCTAACCTAAGACTTGGTGCCCACATTTACTACAGTGTACAGCTTTCATATCCACATTTCAGTACTTGGGTATTAACTGTTTTTAAATTGCAGACCATTTGTAGCTGCTAGGTGTGGAGATCGATTTGATTTAGCTTTGCAACGTATGAATTTGTCCCATGTGTAGAAATATTAAAATCCAGCTTAACTTTTATGGGTACTTTTATTCCTGTGTAATTCAACTGCCAGTTCTTTAGGTACATCAGGCTAAAATAAATGCGTAAATCCAGTCATTTCATTTATCTTCTACTCGTCCAATTCAGAGTGTCAGTGGGGCAGCAGCCTATCCCAGCTGTTAGACTGGTGATCAATCCAAGGTTTCTCTATCACAGGGAGAGTACAGACAAGCAACCCCACATTCACACCTTGGACCAATTAATTATGGGAGACTTGCAGAAAAACACATGCATTGAGGGGAAACATGCAGTGACAGACACCTGCTAATCAATGGTATCAAGTCTAGCACCTTTTGGGAAGGCTACAGTGCTGACTACTGTGCTACTATAACTGAACAGTACTTTTGAGCCAGTAAAGCGGTAGCTATCGGCAGCACCACCCATCCAAAATTAAATATTACAGCCTGATTAAGGGAAAAGTTGTCGCAGCACTAATCAATAAGATAATTTTACCTTGTAGTTTAACTCAGAACTCCAGTTTTCCAAAACAGAATCAAAGGCTTGTTTATGTGGCATCCAATAAAACACTCAAACTCAACAGAAATTTCTTGATTTATTTGTTTTGTTAGAAAGTGAACATGTTTAACGGTTGGACTTGGCAACTCTCTCCAACTCGTCCTTCTTCTTGATGGCATAAGAGTTAGATGAACCCTGCAAAGAGGGAGAAACTTAAGTTTAACACGCCTTGAAACAGTTTCTCGTATGTGTCAGCTCTGATCACTAAAAAGGTTCCAACATAATTGGCAGGATGTAATCAGAGTCCACTAAGTCTGTTACCTTAGCTGCATTGATCAGCTCATCAGCCAGGCACTCAGCGATGGTCTTGATGTTCCTGAAAGCAGCTTCTCTTGCTCCCGTGCACAGCAGCCAGATGGCCTGCAAGACGAGACGGAGCACACGTTAGTGAGGTGAGACAGGCTAAACTCCAGAGACATGAACATGGGCCAGCGGTGAAATGTATCTGAGTTGGTGATTGGCTGGGCCACGACAGACTACAGCCAATGAATAAGCAAAGACTTTTAATCTACGAGCACTCTAGCACACCAAGACAACAGAAAATGTCCAGGCGTGACTCTAGCCTCGCTTAACACATGAAATACACAAATACATGAAAAAAAATGGAACCTTTTCTAGATTATTTACATGCTAAAACTGATGAAGATGGTGTTGGACGAAGAGGTTCTCCTGCATAGAAGCATTTTTTTTGGTACTTCTGTCCTTTTTGACAGAAGGACACTGGCACTGATGATAATCAAGTGTTTATTTACTTACACTGGACAGGCTATTAATGAAATTGTTAAAAATAAGACTGCCACAATCTAAGAGACTAATTGCCTTTACTGTATGCTTGTGGGTCTCAAACCCTTTATGCCCAACAAGGTGAAAAAAGACTGAACCTCACAATTTCTATCAATCACTAATAGGAGGGGTTAAAATGTTCAGCTAAGTGAAGCTAAACTGAAGTTCTCAGTTTAGCTTCACTTCATATTTTCTGTTTTGATTCTTCGGCTTGAGAACCACTCTTGCATGCAGGCCTGACAGTAATAAAGGTCATGTGCAAACCAGGAAAAAACTGAACAAGCATCAAACTTTACATGCCCTAAAAGATGCATTAAAGTCATCTAGTCACATGATTAGACATCAACAATTATGTGGAGGTAGAAACAAAAATGTGCGTTTGTTACCTGGTTGACTCTGCGGAGTGGTGACACGTCCACAGCCTGCCTCCTGACGGTACCAGCACGACCAATACGGGTGGAGTCCTCACGGGGTCCACTGTTGATAATGGCATTGACCAGGACCTGCAGGGGGTTCTGGGAACAAAAGGTTAAGATTAACTCTGGACCCTTGTCTGCTCGGCAACAACCACTGCAAAATTTACTAAAAATAATAAATAATCTAGCAACTGTCTAAAAAAAATTGTTTTCAATGCTGAAATACTGTCTTAAAACCCAGATTAAATACGATAACGTTAGGATTCAACTTTTAAACATTTTCTCAGCACACTGTGTCTAAATAAAGTTTATATTTTAGTTATTATTGAAAACCACAGTAAGATCCTGTTTTCTGTAATCTTCAATAGTGTTTTTCATAGCATAAGGAACCATTTATTTTCTGTAGTTATAATTAACACTCTCTTTAATAGTGACACACACTATAGCAGTGCTATGAAAGTACCTCTCCAGTCAGCAGGTGGATGATCTCGAAGGCATGCTTGACGATGCGAACGGTCATCAGCTTCTTGCCGTTGTTGCGGCCGTGCATCATCATGGAGTTGGTCAGACGCTCCACAATGGGGCACTGAGCCTTGCGGAAACGCTTGGCGGCATAACGTCCTCCAGAGTGTGGCAGGTACTTGGCGTACTTCTCTTTCACAGCAATATAATCCTGCAGCGAAGAATGACATCTTTAAGCATCATTTTCTGTTTTAAGTTGAAAAACAGCATCGTTAAAGGCAGATATTGTATCTGAGCCGGTGATTGACTGGGCCACATTAGACTACAGCCAATGAATAAGCAAAGACTTTTCCTCTGCGAGCACTGTAGCACACCTGGACAACAGGTGAGTGTCCAGGCGTGACTCTAGCCTCGCTTAACAGCACAACAGTGAATCTTTCACAGTGCCGCTCACCTGCAGGGAGATGTCGTTGATCTGGACATCATCGGTGCTCCACTTGCCGAAGAGCTTGATCTCTGGGGTCTCAGCCACAGCGGGGGCAGTCTCCCAATCGGTCACTGAGGAAACACCACAATATTACTGGCACATTGTTTTAAAAATTATAATTTCAGGACAAATGACAGATTCGTGTTTTTTTCCTACATTTACACGTAAGAGTTCGGGTTTGTGAAGGTGGACCTTACTGCAATGCCAAATCTGTGTCCTCTATCTATTACTATTATTTCTATGTGATATATGTCTTATTAATAGAACTTTATTTAACGGATCTGTGTATAATGAATGACCTGAAGACTACTGTAGCTTGACTGAGCCGCTACTCAATGTTACGTTCAAACAAAATGACGTTATCTTTCCAGCAAAAAGCAGAAAACCCCACGATTTGACACTAATACGAAGCACATTTATTCATATAAATAGGAGACTGAGTGAATGTTTGGTCAGATTTAACAAAGTAAAGACAGTCACAAGTACAGCGAGGCCGGAGGTGAAGCCTGCATCACGCTAACACTAGCAAACTTACGCCACAGCGGATTCTAAGCTTACAAACGTCTACAAACAGGCGTAGGTGTGCGTTTAAATTCAGCATCTGTTAATTAGTGGGGAAGAAATTAAGGTTAACCTAGATATTTTTAGTGAATTAGTGTTCTGAATTTGACATCTATCGGAGCCGCTAATCAACGTGCAGAATCCACATGTGCTACAGAGCTAGCCGCATGCTAACGCTCAGCGCTGTTGTGCTGGTACGGAAACATTCGGAGGGAATAAAAACGCAATTTCGACAAAACTGAAGTGTTCTGTACGAATTTCCAGGACAATGGAAATCCACAGTGATTTTGGATACGCGTCCGTCCCTTTTTCACGATTTATGAAGCAAGTAAAAAGTAAATTTTTCACTCACTTGTGTCTGCCGTTCTGTACCACACTTCTCTGAGACGGAAAAGGGCCTTTTCGGGGCGCCGTGTACAGATATCCGGTCCGGCGTTTGGCTGCTTCCGGCGTACAAAGGCTTATGGGAAACGTAGTCTTTTTTTTTATGTCATTGAACACAACAAACTCAATGTATGCCAACAAACCAAACAGGATACATTAATAAAGCTGCTGCTGGCCTTTTAACTTTCACAATAACTGTAAAAACAGTTATATTACATCATATTTAATATTATTTAGTTTTAGTTCTTTTTCTGTTTAAAAATATGTTTTAAATTAATTTCGATTGATTCAGTAGTGTACTCTAGAATATTCTTCAGCTAGTGATCACTACATTTATATTTTGTATTTTTCTCAGTAAAATGGGAAATTATATATATGTATATATACATTTATGTGTGTGTGAGTGAGAAAGACTACAAAAATACATTTTGTAGTCTAACAAACTGGAAAAGTCGGTATTTGGTATGACCACCTTTATTCTTCATCTCAGCCTGAATCCCTTTTAGACCAGCTTTCCTGTCATTTCTTTAGGTAGTCTTCAGGAATATTTCTCCAGGCTTCTTGAAGGCTCTTCTTTGGATGTTGCTGCCTTTGTTTTCTGTCAGGAGAATCCCACACTGTTTCAATGTTGAGGTCCAAACTCTGGGGAGGCCAGTCCATGACTGATAATGTTCCACTGTGTGTGCTGTTTTTTGTTTTTTGTTTTGTTTTTTTAACAGGTATGCTTTTAATGCATTGGCAGTTTGTTTGGGATCATTGACATGCTGAAAAATGAAGCTCTTGACAATCAGATGGACAATCAAAATTTGACCATACTGTTCTGTATTCATATTCAATCAATTTTGACAAGATTCCCAATACCACTGTCTGAAAAGCAGCCCGAGACCATGACAGAGCCTCCACTGGCTTTACACTTTGCTTTAAACACTCATTGCAGTACCTCTCTCCTGACCTCCTCCATACAGATAACAATTTGAATCCAAAAGAAATTTAAATTGTTTTTTTTACTGACTCATCTGTTATGTGCGAGAACAACAGTGGTTCATCCAGTAAATTTTGTGCATTTTTGTGCTTGAATGACTCACAGGTCAGGATTAAGCATCTTAACAAACAAAAAAACAAAAACATTCTTCTGGAAATGATCAGGTACAAGGACTGGATTGGAAATTAGTCAAAAAGCAGCCGATGTCCAAAGAAAAGCTCTGAAAGTCCTTCAGAAAGCCTGGAGAACTATTGTTCAAGAGCATTTTAAAATTTACAATAAAGTCTGGCTCCTTGGAAGCAAAATGTATGGAAAAAAATCATCTGGTTTACAAGACCAGTTTTGGCTTTAATTATGTGTGTTGTTAACTGACAGGACAAAGCACAAACACAAATAATGCTCAAAACTGTCTTTTATTGAAGACCTGACAGCATTTGACACCTGTTCATTTATAACACAAACACGGTAGAAACTGTTAAAATAGTACTTTATGTTTTAGGCTTTAAAAAAAGTGTCCATATCCACATTTATTATTTGTTTAATAGGAAAACTGAACAGAGTGGGACATCCCTTCTATCCACGTCTGATGCAGTTAGGTCAGCTCTGGCTTTGCACGAGCATACATGAACAACAGATGCAATAACATTAACATAGTAGCTTAAACGCAGATAAAACCATCCCCATCTTGACAACATCCCTTCTCTTTACAATGTGCAATGCATACGTAACCCTTTAAGTTCCCTTCCTGTTTTAGCTTACAAATACACGCTCCCCTTTTTGTCCTTTTGAGAAATATAAGAACGACAAGCATAAATTAAAAGTGTTACAAATGAATCCCTTGAACAACAGAGGAAAAGGAACATGAAGGTTGCTAAAATGCCTGAGATATCTAAATGTGATGGGAGGTTCGGTGGACCAGTAAACACTAACATATCACTGCCACTCTCTAGTCTTATTGAGCCCAATGCCACCCCTCCCTATCATTGTTTTTAGCACCGTCACTAAAGGCAGTGTGTCGTAGCACTTTGGTAATGGGCATGAAATACTGAGGCATGTAGAGGGGAAAAAATTAAGGCTTCATCTACAAAAGCGATGGAGTAAAGCTCCAAAGCACTGCACGATATTTACAATAAACTGATGATAAGATCGGAGGCTCACTCTGAATTAGACAACGATGGAGGAATGAAAAACGTATAAATGACTCAACGCGAGTCTCAACATGTAGACGACTTAACGTCGCTTAGGCACTGTCGTGTTTGTGTGGCGGCTTTGAGGTATGTTTGATGGAGCAGACGCACACTGTTTGATACACTGCATGCTTTTAAAGTGATAAACTAATATTTTTCTTCAAATAAAAAGCAGCATGCTGCCAACTTTGCTGATACAGCAACACTGGTTAGCTCAGCTGGACAACCACAGCTCACTTACCTCAAAGCCCGCATTAAAACTGGAGGTTTGCCATGAAACAGGCAGGAAGAACGTAACAACAAACTGGACTCACACCTGTAAATAAAATTCAACATATCCTTAATCCTCTGCTACGATGACTGCTAGCACTCTTGTCCCTTGTAATGGTACAATGAAAAATTGTTGGAGTGCTCCTTTAAAGTCAGGAAAGCAGCTAAAACCTCTTTCTGGACGTTTCTGACATCCATCAGCAAACAGGCAGCACTGTGCTGGATTTCTCAAAAAGCAACAATGTGGTTTTTTAAATAAATATGTGAAGGAGAAGTGTAACATTTTGGGAAATGTGCTTTTTTTCCCCCTTTATGAATCAAGACTTGGTCAAGATAATGCTACAGGTTAGATTATGGTAAAGGTTTCTCCAGAAAATCTTATCCTTTCAAGCAGTTTGAAAAGATGTATGGAAATCCCTGATCCCTGTACTGATACAACCCATCCGAACAAGACGTGCACGACAAGCCGAAACTACACCGCAGACAGTATAAAACATGGACGTATCTCCAGGGTTGGATAAATTAATTCAGTTCTGAAGCTTTTTATTGTTTAAAAATGTTTAGTTTTTATTAGTTTCAATCTATGTAGACATCCACAGTCTCAGTAAACATGTCCGCCATCATCATGTCCTCTATTTTTTTGTTTCGTTTTAGTTCATTAGTTTTATTAATACGTAGTTTTAATTTTTAGTTTAGTTTTAGTTATAACAACCTTAGGAACGTCCATCTTTCATATCATCTACGTATGACGGTGAGGGCCGGACTCACGTCGTTCGCAAAGGTGACATCAGCGGGAAAAAATGGAGAGCGTTAGCTCAATATAGCAGCTGAAAGCCACTAGCCTGGATCTGTGTTAACATTAAAAATTAATTAATGAATTGCATTAAATCTGCCTACCAGCACCTTTAAGCCCACTGAATAACATGTTAAATGTTTTTTTTTTTTTGTTAATGCACTCAAAAATCTAATTGTGATGGTGATATTTTTGTGGTTTTAAAATGCTGGCAACATTATGTTGATAGCTGGACTCCAGGAAATATCTGCAGATTAACCATTCCTCCAAATGTTTCTTACATTTATAGAGTACATATTATTTATTAAAGCAATCTGCAGTGTGATACTTTCTACTCTCCTTAACCTCATTTTTATTTTGTATTCTTTTTGTTTTTGTGTTTTTTTTTAAATCAGTCTATGTGTGAAATCTCACAGCATAAGGTCCTCAGTAGGCACCTGTGATACTTTTACCACTTTTACTTTAGCTATGATGTTTAATTACTGCAGACTGAACTATTTCGTAGTCTTTATCCTGCTGTTATAACACAATAACTTTAATATAAATCAATAAAGTATCCATCTATTGATCTGTCAATCATGACTGTAGCCTTCCTGCAGTACCTTCTTAGCCCACTAGAAGTCGCCACTAATAGTTGCCAATGTCATTTTACACTTACTTTACTCATACGGATAAAATAAACAAGTTAGTGAGTGAAGTTAAAAGTGCTGGTTTTGTCCTCGTCACACACAAGCAGGCTAGATGTTTCCCTTTATTTCCATTATTTGTGCAAAGCTAAGCTAACCTGCTTCTGGTGTAGCCTAACATGTATTCTACACATAAAAGAGAGAGAGGTAACAAAATTTTTTCCCTAATGTTAAACTTTCTCCTTAAATGTTAAATAAGACGAAAATGAAATACGGTTTAAAATAAATCCTGACATCACCAAATGATCTTTCACAGCTGTAATCCCCCCAAAATATCAGCTCATGTCCTACAGAAGACACTATAACCGAGGCTGTAGAGGTCGACCGTTTTTGTGTTTTTCTGTGTGTACGTCTGCATGTGTGTGCTGTGAAGTGGTTTTGTGCTACACCAGCCACTTCTCCATGCATGTGTGGAACACGGTCTCGTTGGAGTGCCACCAGACGTGCTGAACGCCGGGAACAGAGCAGAGGATCAGATCTCCGCGAGCCGCCAGCGTCTTCAGCCCGAAAACATCTCTCAAGTACAGCTGGAAAAAGAAAACAGAGCACGAGGGAGTCATTAATAAATCTACCACCTCAGATTTTTGGTGTGGTTGTGCATGTATTTTTCTATTCTTTAGAAACAAAGCACATGCCTTGCTCTGGGAGGGGCACCTCCATAAATGAGACATAGATAAAAGATGGCTCTGCTTTATGACAGACCCATTAACGTGTCAAAGACGTCAGAACAAAGATGTTTTTTTCTTTGTTTTGTTTTTGTGTTTAACTGAAAAAAATTTCAGTTTCTGACGATTTAGTCTGGTAAGAATCATGGTTTCTCCTTTTTATATTTTATATATTTATTGATCTTTAGATCTCTTCCACAGCGTGTCTTCCCCTCATCTCAGCTGGTCACGGTTCCTAAGCCTAATTTTACCGAAAGTTTTTTCCTCTTAAAAGGGAGTTTTTCCTTCCCACTGTTGCCAAGTGTTCGCTTTTTGTCTGATTGTTGGGCGCCTTCAGAGGACTGTTATTGTGAATTAGTGCTATATAACTTATACCGAATTGAATTAAATGACCTGAACACAGACAGAAATAAATGAAAAAACGTTTTCTGACTTTCACTCACATCTTGGTGCTGCATTTCAACAACCGTCTCGTTGTCGTCATAAAATCCAAACTGGCTGTAAAGACATGAAAGCAGTGTGTGAGCATCACATGAGAGTCATCCGATCATCCACAGTTACACGAAGCACATGTTACATGTCATTGACAGATGTGACATAAACTGAAGTCACATTAAAGCAGTAAATATGATGCAGCCTTCTTTAATCTGAAGTCTTGAAGAACACCAGAATGACTTTAAATACATTGAAATTTTATAAACATAATCTAAATTCATGAGGTGCAACTTTCACAAAGTCCAAAAATCTTTTAAAGACATCCATGTGTGTGAGATTTCAGGAAGATAGATTTAGAGTCAGAGGATGATGTCACCTCGACTGCCAGGGCGTGATGACTCCATCGTCGGGTCCTCCAATCAGTACCAGCTTTTTGATTTTGAGGAAGTTCTTCTTCCATTCTGCAGATGGGAAATAAAACACACCTCATGGCTACTGTGCACTTTAACTGAGTCATTTTGATATAAGTAATTACTCGTTACACTGAGTAATTTTTGATAATTGTTGTGGTTGGGGCTCAGCGATCTGAGGTTTTGTGAAAGGATGATTTAGAGAGTAAAAGTCAGAAATGATCGACCTTTTATTGCCTCCAAACTTGTGATAGGGAGTCATGAGATAAACACATCACTCACAGGTGGATAGATGTGTTCTTTTTCTGACCTGTTGAATTTGGGTTGGATCTCTCACTGTTGAGCAAAGCCAGATAATCACTGCTGTTCACATAGAGGTCTCTGTGGTGGGGGTCTGCAGACAGGTGAAAAGCAAACGGGATGTCAAACCGCTCGCTTATGATTTTAAACCCCGAAAAGCCAGGAAATAAAAGAAATTTGATGACTTCAAAATCTGTTAGAAAAAAGTAATTCTGGAGCCTCACCGTTCCAATAGTTGCAGATGGATATCATCTGACCTAATGCAGTGTAACACAAGTGGTAGAGGTTTGACTTCACAAACTGAGGGAAGAGGTACTTTAAGTAGTCTGTGTCTGAGGGGAAAGAAAGACGAGCGAGAATGATGACCAAGTCAGAGAATAAATCAGTCCACAGCACGATGAAGTATTTCTGCAGTGTTTCCCTTCACATTGCTTCACAGCTTTCTGCTAACTGTGTCAGTCTGCTGACTGATACTGGAAATAGCTGCGAGCTCTGGCTTGTCACCAGAGCAGCAAGAGTGGTATGAAGCAGTAAGGCTTTGAGCTAAAGCTCTCTTAAAAAACAATAACTCGTCCACTCTGAGGTTCCCTATAAAAACAGGTCCAACAACATCAGTCTTACTGACTCATTGTTGGGTTTTTACTCCCTAATTTACGGTTTTGCTGATAATTATCAGGCAGCTTCTCATCCTGAGATCATGAGAGTTTTCATTTTACAGCTGCCAGATGTTAACACTGGTTCACTAACAAGGTTTTAGTAGATTCTCAACAGAGAAATATTGACTGCATTTAAAACACGCTGCTGAACTAAGCTCTCCATGTTGGACCCACCTCCGTACTGCCCGGCTTGAGGTGAGGACAGGGAGATGAAGGAGTGGACGTTGTGGTCAGAGAGAGTGGAGAGGATCCCTCTGCAAACCAGACCGCCTGTAAGAACATCAACAAAGACACAGGTGATGTGTGTGCAGCTTTTCAGAGAGCAACTCCACCTCCCAACCTTCTCACTGAATGTTATATAACCCACTTAGATAAAAAAGTGCCTCACAGGGCAGTGACAGACAGATAACTGGTCAGCTGACTGAGTATGTCAATTTCCCAGCGCTCAAAGGTTTTATATCCAGTTATTTTGATTGCAAAATCCATTTTTGATCATTAATTCGTCAAACAAACCTGAACAGCGTCAGCAAACCACCTCAAATTTTTTTTGACAGGCTAATTCAACTCGGGAAGTCAAAATCTCTTTGCATATCAACACATCTGTTTAGCAGAGAAACATCTGTTCTCTCGTGTTAACACACACACGTTTTAACCTTGTATCATTGTGACGTTTAAAAACTCTAATGACACCTTTATTGTTGTTTATTGTGCATTTCACTGCATCTAGTAAGTTATTTTTAGTCTGTTTTATTTCACTTTGCTGAATTTATTGAGCCATTTTACTTTATAGAGACACTCTATTGTGTTACAGTCAGCTTTTTACATCAGGTTCTACTGTACTTTATTTAGAATTTTAGTTTAAGTATGTTTACATAAGCTCCTTTTGTGGACTTTATTTAAGCTGACTTGAATGTTGTGACCATTTGTGCTAGAGTCAAAATTTAAACAGTTTCAGAAAGAAGAGGAGATGGGTTTTACAGGGATATTTGGTGCATCGCAGTAGCACAAAGCAATAATAAGGTGCTGCTGTCTGAACACAGGCAGAAATAAATTAACTCTTCACTAGTCTGAGGAAGAGCAGCTTTTCCTCTGTAGAAATGTGAAAATTAAAAATAAATCAATATTAATAATTTAATTAATAAATAAAGTTTGAAGTTGAGCTTTTTGATTTTTCAGTTCTTGGGGTGAAATCTTGTGTGATATCAGGTTTTACTCCCGTCCACAGTTTTTGTTTTCACAACCGGTTTATTTGAAATATTCAACACATTGCACAGTTTGATTTAGAACCCGTCTCACCAACAAAATCCAATAATCACATTTTTCGGACACAAATCTTAACATCGTGGTTAACCGGACAGAGCTTCTACCAGTGAAACTCCGTCTGGTGTCCAGAGATTCTTTAAAGAACTGATGTCCTATCCCCATCCTCCATTTGCCACCAGCCAGGAGTTTGAACATCGTCTGTGATTTCTCAGTGAACATCTGATTGGGCTCAATTGTCTTGGTGGATGTGTTTCAGTCGAAGTCTGGAGAACCCGTCTTCCCAGTTAGTCCACCAGGTGATGCGTGTTATTTCTAGCGTCAATTAGTTTTAATGAGCGTGGATTGGCTTATCCTATTCAGACATGGAGGGGGCTCGCCCAGGGCAGGTCGCACAACCATTCACACCCAGATTCAGGGGAATTCAAACTCGAGCTAGCAGTACATTAGTCAGTGTGGCGCTAAGTCTTTGTGTCATTTCCTCTCACAAAGATGCTCAAATTCTGAAATACTCGAACGAGGTGTAGAAGCTACTTTTGGTTCGCCACAGCAGGTAGGTCCACATGTTTGAGACACCTTTCCTTACACAATCCCAAAGAAATGTGCGTCTCCTCCCAGGATCGAATGTGTAAACCACTACTCCATTGAGCCACTCATGCGACGGTGACAAGTAAACATTCCACAATCAAGATAATCCTTTTCTCATAAAGACAAACTATTTTATCAAGAAGCACACAGACTAAGTCCATGTTTTCTTTTTGGTGTGCTTTCTTTTCACAGAAACATGCTGAGTGAAGAGAATCTCGTTTGCATTACTTGTTCCTTGGGGGGAAATTTACATTGCAATACAATATGGCGTTGCGTGATAGGAATTTCCAGCAGCTGACTGAAGCAGAAATCCTAAAGCAAACAGATCATCAAACACTCTTCCTGAAAATAAACCTTCACAGCTAACAGTGTCGCTCTGATGTCTCCCTCAGCGAGATTGACAGAGAAACCATGGACACATAACTGCAATTTGCACTCGCTCACCTTGAGAGTAGCAGATAAAGTGGACTCCGTCTGCTGCGTTTTGCATTATTGGGTAGATAGCTGCCTTGAATCCCTCCACCTGTTTCCACATGGGCTCCAAGCTCGCGCCCCTGTCAAACAGGTCGATGACGGTCACGTTCGTCCCTGGATGAGACTGCAGGAGAGGGAAGGAGGAGATGGTTTCGCATCATTTAACAGGAAAAACTCACAGGAAGCACAGCGTCTAAGCAATTTGTCATATTATAGCGCTGAACAGCTACAAGAATCAGCAATGCGCCCTCAGTGACTTCAGATGCCGGTGCTGTCAGTTATCCTTGGGGATGTTTAAGCTTCTGAATCACTGAACTGCTGCTGAAGCACAAATTAACTAAAGCAGAAAAAACAAGGCCTCAGATCCGCTTTCGGTATTTTAAGCTAACCACAAAGGTCTCTTTTGTGGTTTCCAGAAAAAATAAATAAAGAGGAACTTAATGTTGGTTTTAACCTCTTAAACCTCTCCTGACATGTCCACAGAAACTCCAGAAATACCAACACACAAGTCACATCAGCCAGGTATGGAAGCTTGTTCCCCGACACAGAAAAAAAAAAATTATCTCAAAATCTTAACTTCTTAACTTCAAACTTCTCAGAAAATTACTCAAAATTGAGAAAATTATTTGAAAATCAGTTGAAATTTTGAGATAACTAGATAACGCTTTTTTCTGAGGCAGAAACAAGCATACATAGCCAGATCATCTGGTGAGAGTTTGACAGTTTCTATAGGTGTATGTCTGTGAGGAGGTTGAAGTAGAAGATTAGTAGTAATTAATAACTTTATCATTGTGAGTACTGAGAGACTTCAAGATGCTTTAGTGTATCTATTATAAAGAACATTCTTTTTCTTCTACACTCGCAGTCCAGAACAGGTTTATTTCAGTTAACTAAACCTCAATAATTAAAACTAGGCATGAGAAATTTAACAGAAACAAAAATACAACTTGGTAAAGTAACTGACAGGATATTATGCACTTACAAAAAGTCGCTAAAATAAAGTTAAAAGCTTTAGTCTTTGTCATTTTCTCCCCATCTGTGAGCACAGCCAGCCTGAGGAGACTGTTTTTAACATAATTAATCTTACCCCAGACATATGCACCCATATTATAGCACCAAATTAACAATAAAACTCATAAAAATTACAGGAAAACCAAACACAGCTCTGGAAAGTAACTTAATGATAGTAATAATACAGTAATAATACAACTCTGATCAGAATGGTGTTATATTACAGCACAAAAACTTCTCTATAATGAGCCCTTTAATTGTATGATTGCTGCTTTATTTCTACATCAATAAAGCAGAAAGTACTTCATATTAAATGACTAAATAATGTATTACCCTTACCATAAAGCTCGCTAACAGCAGATGCATATTGCACGGGTCGGGTCCACGTTTTGCTGATAAACATGTGGTGATATAATCTGTAAGGCCTGCAGGATTTACTGTACAATACACCTTAACTATCCCCTGAATCAGCTTCTCCGTTAGCCCCGACACTCACCTCGTTAATGAACCGCTGTAAGTTTATAAAATCCCCTGAGCTGTCGAACAAACCGTGCACGATAATCACCGGCTTGTACCCGACCACCGAAGCCCAGAGATATGCACCGAGCAGCGGCCACAGCAGCCCGGCTGCCCCGCTGCTGCTTCTCCTCCTCCTTCTCCTCAAGCTGGCACAACCGAAACCCTTCATCACAACTTCAAGTAATAAAGGCGAGAAGAGGTGGTGAAAAAAACCCCATAAAAGCATAAAACTGTTGGGTTTTTTGCTAATGTGCCATTATTCTGGGTCCAGTTGTGCTCCTTTAGACGATGCTATTTCACGGCCAGCGCTTCTCCGTGAGAGTGCTCAAAACACTCCAGGAAAAGCAGAAACACTCCACAGCTGCTCCCTGCTTTTTGTTTTCGTTTGTTCCGGTTTTAAATTACAGGTGAAGCGGCCGCTTCTGGCGTCATTTCCTGCTTCCGCTCGTCCAATCAGCGGGAAGCAGAGCGCTGCTCCACAGGGTCACGCGCAGATACAACATAAACAGTTACAGTTACACCGTGACGCAACTATGTAACATAACAAGCTTTGTTTACTCTTTAATGTGAAGCTTTAACCGTGTCTCTCTGATTTTTTTTTCAAATTCATTTAATGCAGGGCTTTGTAACTCAAATATTTTAATACTTTTAACACAGTGTCTTTATTTGTTGCTGCTGTTATAATAAAAATGCAAATACGGTCTTCTGCTCCTTGTCAGCCATAAGCATATCGGGTTAGTTAGCCAGCAGCTGCTTGTCTGTCTAGAACTCAAGGTCCCACAGGACCTCAGCCCTGTTGTTTTCAACCACCTTGGTGGTGTTTCCCCCATCAGGGAATTTTAGGCAGTATATGGGCAGATGTTCCTGTACGCTGTCCCAGCCACCTGGTTGTGCCTCTCAACTTACACGGGTCCAAAGCTAACCTTCTGCAACTATATGTTTGATAGTCTCCAGGGCACCTTATCAGTCTTTAGCTAGACCCCTGCCTCTATGGATCTGGTGCTCAAGGGTTGTTCATGCGCTGTCCCTTAGCATGGCCTTCAATCCACCAATCTATCTAGCTCAGACACCGGATGTCTGCCTTTATAAATATTGTAACATTATAAAAGATAAGTGACAGGGAAAACAAGTTTTAAATAAGTTTTATTTTTTTAAATAATGTTTTATAAGAATTTCACTAAAAAGTTTAATACATTTTGTCGACTTTTTTGTTTTTATTTTTACAGAAACTCACAAAGTTTCAAAAACCCGAACCAAATAACAACTTTGGTAGTTAATACGAAGCTAAAACTGGGAAAATGTTTCACTTTATGTAACTATAAAACTACTGATCACGAGAGCCATAATAATATGATGTAAGCAGTTCCCTCTTTCAATGGTGTTTGTTCCTTTGGTGCATACATCGTTGTAAACTGGAAATTTTACTGTTGCATTCCTCTGACAGTCAAGCTGCAGTTTACAGGCATGTTTATTCAGTCTGACCTTTGAACTTTGACATAAATCTCAGTCACAACATAAGCATAAAGAGCAATAGATAACAAAGAGGAATAATCTGGATGTTAAGCCACACACACAGCTTCATCTTCAGTGTTGCTTGACAGACTCTAATGCAGTGTGGAGGGATGATGACCACTTTTCATACACCTCTCCACAAAGCCAGTCCAAATCCTCAAAAAGTGCTCAGCTGGATTAAGAGCTGGTGACTCAGATCATTTTCATACCCTTCAACCCATTCAGTGACCTCCAAGCTTTGGCGTTATGGAAAAGCCTCCTAAGTCCAGGCCTGTTCAAAAAGGTTGCCGTATCCCCTCTGCAACTTCACGTTTTCCATTTTGCCCAAATATTTGTTTGCACTTTTATACTTGGATCTGTATTTCTGAGTGTACCATTTATATATTTATATGCATATAATTCTGTGATTTAAAGCAGGTTGTGTGTTTTCTAATTTCTGCTACATAACTTTGCACTTTTGCTGTAACAAAACAAATTTCCCACCTGTGGGACTAATAAAGGCCATCTTATCTTATCTTATCTTATCTTATCTTAGGTTTTATTACCTTAAATTTGTGTAGCCTGTACAGGCCACCCACTGAGCAGCTTTATTAATTATGCAGGATCACTTCTGGCATGCAGCTTTAACAGGTCTTTCTGCTTGAATTTTAATTTCAAACATCTATTATACGGACACAGACCCCCTCCCCCCTCCTGGCCACACTGGCCAGGAGTACTGTCATCCTTGTAGAATCCACTCACATCACATCACAATGAGATAAACTTATCACTCCAGATAATCCTGTATTGATTTGCAGTGAACCTTACCACTAAGGAGACAACTAGATCCAAACCATGTCAGCAAACTACCTCCCTTTAGCCTAGACTGAAGGGGTCAGCTTTTCCTTTTATTCATCAGGTAGTGGTCCGCTATGACAGGCTGCATACACTGTAGTTATTTAATGTACCTTTCATAAAGTACTAGTAGTAAGATCTCATTGTGTCCAGATTTGAACATTGGAGGGTTCACCCTGGAACAGAAATCATCTTAGGTGAAAAACTGTGATTCTGTGATGTCACTTTGCTGAAAAAGTGTCAGATTTTTAATGCAAATCCTCACTCTCATACTCTCTTTAACATGGAAAAAAGAATTTGAGTGAGAAATCATGTGAGCACAGGCTTTATTAACCAGTCCTGCAGGCTGAGTGCAGAACAAGATCCTCCAAATAAACAAACAAACAAAAAAAATTATCCTTAATCAAAATTCATCTGACGATCAGGTCGTTCGAGTTCAGACACAAAAACACCACATCACCCTCAATAATTCCTCTCCTTTTGTCCATTCAAACCCCTTTTTCACCTAGAAAAAAATCCAACATTTCCCATTAATTCTGATGACAAAGTGAAATATGAAAGGTTGAAGGACACAGGTCATCTCACAAGTTGTACAAAGGAGTGCACGCGTAGACTTTTTCTGATTAATGCTGGAGTGTCACATTGAGTTGTTTCGCTTTCACCGAGAGACGCTGTGGAATTTGATGCTTCGAAATGCAACGATGACGATGCAAATTTGGCAGCTTAGAAAAAGATTTATCGCTTCACCCAAACTTTAAAGAAGCAACAAAAGCTGCATAGGTCTTTTCCAGGCTCTCACACAATTAAATGCTCGTGTGAAGTGTTACGAGTGGCATGCATAACAAAACAAAACAAACAAACAAAAAAAAGCACCCCTACAAAAGTCGTACAAAATATTCTTTAGAAAAAATGTTCGAAATCGCGCTGCTGGATGCTGTAGCAGCAGCTCTACACAGTAGGCTGCAGCATCTCCTGCAGATGACACATGGTGTCCCTCAAAGTGCGAGCGAGTCTCTCTGCGTTAGTGTCCTCGCAGCAGTTAAAGGCCGTGATGGAGAAGTGGATGTGGTCTGCCTGAGGGTTGTAACAGACGGCGTAGCCGTCAGGAACGAGAGGCCCGAAACACATCACGCTGTCCGTATTGTTTGCAGGCATCTGAAGAGACAAGACAGGAGGGAGATCAATACTGGAGCTGGGCACACATCATTAAAAAACACACAAATCATTAAATCGGAGTCTCAAAGTTCACTCTTCATCACGAGAACACTAAGGCTCACCAGACAGCTGATCTTTAGCTTCTAGTTATATCACATGATCTGTACAGATGCCAAGAGCTCAAACTCACATTCTGCTGTCCTCATTTCATATCTACAGTGTTTTTAATTGCTCATAAAACATCGAATACGAGCACCTACATTTCCATGACAGCTGGGCCGTGTTAACTTTGTTGACCAATAACATTTATCATAGTTATCATCAACAACCTCCTTTATGACTAAAATTAAATGAAAATTTGCTGTCACAATTTATGCTCCAACTGGTCACAATCCACATAACCGGTGATCATAGCTGCTAACTGGAAACTTGTCATTGTCTCAACAGCCAGTTGGGTATTTTTTCCTGAATCACACTAATGAGACAGCACAACTTCATCAAAGATAAGAAGGAAAAACAAAACAACTACATCTTTGAGTCCAACCAAGCGGCACAGATCCCCTTTAAAACTGTGCGAATCTGGAACATTCAGTTATACTGTACAAATGCTTTGATATATACTGTCATTTGAAAACTAAGGCATGCCAGAAAAACCACAATCAGGAGCTGACCCCGGGAAAACACAAACAAACAAACAAACAAAAAAAAAATTCCACACATCTGACTGTCAAAACCTAAAATGAGGAAGAGAAACACATCAATTCAAGGAAACTCCAAGCAACCATGTATGCGTGTGCTGCCAGAAATTCGCAAGAACTTCACAGGAGATTATCTGGTAGAAAATTCCCTCTCATATAGCCACTATCATTTGACCAAAAAAACCAAAAAAAAAACAAAAACAAAAAAAACCCCACAAAACACAACAACAACAAAAATTTCCCATTTCCTACTGAGCAACAGTGTAAATAACACTTCAAACAAAGACACACACACACCTGTCCTGTCCGGAGCTTAAAGTGTGTTGCTAGCCCGTAAGCCGTGTCCATGAAGATTTTGGGAATGCTCATGCCCTCCTCGATGGCCTGCAGCTTGAGCCCCAGCAGGTGGCGGTCAATGCCGTGTCCATTAAGTGCCTGAACAAAAGAGAAATGAAACTCTTGTTTAAGTGTTTTTGAATCAGTTAATCAGCAGCTTTGAGATAAATGTTTTAACATTTATTTAACACTTACCGCTTCAGTCAGAGCCGAGTAGGCATCAACAGCTTCTCTGAACAGCTCCTGCTTTGCTTCCCGCTGCAAACCAAAAAAATAAACACATTCTGAATCCAAGCTACAAAAAAAATCCTCCAACAGTTCTGTTCCCATTCAGCGGAAGAACTTTCTCACAGGGTTTGTGTTTCTCACCGATACGGACGGATTATCAAATGCAAGAATGAACTGGAGCCCCTGCTTAGTGGGTGAGCGGATGTACTCGGTCCTTCCTCCTCTAAACATCCTCTGAGTGGCGATATCGCAGGCAGGACAGACTTCACTGTGAACTCTGCAGACAAAAATAAAGCTGATATCAGAGACACAAGACTGCTAACAGGCAGAGGTGTTCATCTCAAGTAAGTGCTGGACTTTAAAGACAAAGCAGAAAACAAAACTTAATGATTCTCACTCTTGTAGACAATTAGCACATTCAGAATTTACAGAGAACTCACGCGTTACAACCAAGGTATGCAGAAGAGCATCTCTGAACACACAACATGCGTTCAGAAGCAGGCAGACTATAGCAGCAGAAGACCAAACCAGGTGCCACTCCTGTCAGCTAAGAGAGAGAAACTGAGGCCCCCGTTCACAGGGGCTCACCAAAACTGAACAATAAGATTGGGAAAGTGTTTCCTGGTCTGATGAGTCTAAATTTCTTCTGCAGCATTTGGGTAGTAGGGTCTTAAACAACATGAAGGGATGGATCCATCCAGTAGCAAACTATGCCTAATAAAGTGGCCGATCAGTGTAAATCAGTCACTCCAATTACTCCAACAGAGCTCATCCGATGAAGTCCAGGTATCAAACAAGGCGTTAGATTACCAGGACAGGTGTGAGTGAAGAGGAATCTATTTTGTGATTGGTCGGTTCACAAAGCAGCTAAATGGGTCAGTTCTGGACAAGTTGTTTAACAAAGTAACTTTCCCTCTGTAATGCAACAGGGTTGAAGTAAAAAACTACTGGCACTGACCTGTAGTAGGCGAGCTGCAGGGCGACCTGGATAAAGGAGTTTGGGCTCATCTGGTGCTGCTTTGGAAGATTCTTGCCAAACTTCTTGAAGTTGAACACATTAACGTCGAGGTCGTTGATCAGGCTGCAACAAATTCAGGACAAACATTTGCATTTGTGACGATTTTATGTTTAAAGGCGAGGTTCAATTAGCAGCTTTACATTAGCTTTCAGACAGCAGTGTAGAGAGCAGGTGGGAAATCACTATGTGACAGATAGAAAACAAAGTTTACTTCTACCTACTTTGACTCACTATTTTAAACATTTCCATACAATATTGTTAAGTCCTGTTGAACTCCACACTGCACGTAAGAAAAAGCTTTATTCCTCAATCATATTTTGGCATCTGAATGATTTGAGAGAGCTCTGAAATTGCACAGGACCATATAAAAAGCTTGGCATCTGACCAGGAGAGCAGTGGATTATGAAGAATGACTTTAGAGTTATCCACAGAGGCATTATTTCCATCAAGGTTACATAAACACAGCGAAGATAAATCTGTTTACACTCCTGCGGCTTTCTTTCAGAGCGAGTTCTCTCCACCTCTGTCAGATTTCAGAGCAAACACAAACACGCAGCTGATGGTGTGCGGAGAGGTCAGCATGCTGCAGAGCTCAGCTAAGAGTTTAACTAAAAAAAAAGAAAAAAAAAAAAGTTGGAGGCTTACATGTCGAGGTTCTGCTTGGCGTGCTCTATGTCCCTCTTGATTTCTCGGTCTATGTGAAAGTAAAGCTTCTTGGGCATGGGTAGCGGGAGCAACGGTGCCCTCTTTGGGTCCGGTTTCTCACTGCAGACAAGAAAAAAAAACCTAAACACTCAGAGCAGAAACCCCATCATTCTCCACCTCAGCTCAATTTTTCTTGACTCAGCACATCTGCAGTTTCATTCCAACATCTCACCAGTACTCGATCACATGATCCAGCAGCGTCGCTACAGGTGGACCCTCGGCCGTGGCTTGCTCATACAGAAGACCCCACGAGCCATCCTCGCCCACCACAAACTGTTCAAACACAGACACGAGTCAGCACGCTGCGCCAGCTCCTCTAAAACAAGCCGTCTCTCGCCATTCACGTGCGCATTCCCACCTGAAGCGTTTTGTCAAACCAGCGGTTTCCGCTGTTGGAGAACGTCCCGCCGCCATGAAGGACCTGCGCAGCCTTGCGGCTCGCATACCTGTCAATTAAAGTGGTTGCACAAGCGATTATTCAAGAGCTCACACGTAGAAAACCACAGAGAGAGTGCACACCATTTAAATGGAGCAATAGTTCAATTACGGGAAGTGATAATTGTGCAGTGTTTCCAAACCTCCATAAGAAACAATAATATCTGCACAGACAGCATTACTCAACTGATTTAGCAAACACCGAAATACTCTGTGTGTCTGTGTGCGCGTGTGTGTGTGTGTGTGTGTGTGTGTGTGTGTGTGTGTGTGTGTGCGCACATACTTCTCATCTGATATCCTCATGACTGGAGAATCCAGACACAAGGAGAAAAGTCCCGTCTCTATCATCCGCACCGATTCCTGGTTCAGTTTATCTGAGACACACAGAGACCATCTCGTTTAAACCCAATCGACTCGTCTCCCACATGTAGCCGTTATTTTTATGATGCCCAACATTTTTTTAAAATATCTGAAACACCTGTTGTATTGTTGACATTTTAACCTCCCAGTTTAATTAAAAAAATAAAAATCACACGAGAGATTAACAAGTTGATACTTTGAGTATTTCTATTTGATGATTTTAACCTCTCCAGTTGTTCCTGCTTATTGATTGCTTCTCCTTATTTTCTGTTAGTGATGCTATCACTAGGATTATTTCCCCATTTGTTTATTGTTTTTATTTTATACTATAGAACATGTTTTCATACATAATGGTATGTTTATATTTGTATGCACCAAGTTTAGACAATCTACAACTTCAGTGAAATGACTAATTGTATCACAGACATAAAGAAGTCATTGTGGAGCAGCTGCTGTTTGTGCGTGGCAGCCAATGAGAAGAAAGCTGCCTTAAAGGGAGAGGAGCTAAAGCGTTTTTGTTTTTTTCCCTCTTCAGGTTTTTTTTTTTTTAGCTGTCGCCATCATTGGCTTGGCAGGTTTCTCCTCTTTCTACAGTTCCATCTGGTTTCCAAGTTTGACACCTGACAACCTCACATTTTTCTGTGTTTTGCATTTATCAAGTATTAAAAGGAGTTAAAATAAAAAGAGTCAAACTATTCGACATCATGACTCCTCCTGTCCTTTGCCAGCTCGTACGGTTATTAACATTTCTCCTCTATCAGCTCCTGCACTGTCCGTACACGCTCTGCCTCTTCTGTCCATCTCTTCTTCTCCTTTGGTTAAAGTTTCAAGTGTACGCCGATTGATTAATTGTTGTGACGCGTGTTCGAAACGCAGAGAGGTGCGCTCGATTTGCCACACGGAGCAGCGCGAGAGTAAAGCACGAGGGAGGTGCTAATAATCGGCTCAGTCATTTTTAATGATCGTTGAAAGCCCAGATCATAATCTAGAGTAAAATTCGATTAATTGAGCAGCCCTAAGTCCAACTTTAGGTAATTTTAAGTGTTTGAGTGTTTCGTCCATCACCAACGTTTCAGTTTTTCCAACCAAGACTGATTATTGGGTTTCTGCTGATGCAAGCATAAAACATTTAACACTTAAAACTGCTTTGAGACATGTAATCAGTCCGTCATTAAACTGGTGTTACGTCTAAACATGAAGAGTTCTGGTCACTGAGCTGCTCCAAGTACACAACAGCGTCTCCTATGTGTGGTTAGGTTTCTACAAAGCAGATAAAAACACTGAGATGTAGGGTCTCATTATCTAAAATCTATAATGAGGTAAAAATTAATAAAACGCCTCCTTTGGCTGCCACCTTCAAGCAGCTCTAAAGGAACCTCAAATTTTGTGACGTCATTTCAAGCACATCAGAAAAAATGGATGCAAGGACGTATCCTATGCTACTCTAACTTAATGGACACCGGCAAAGCTTCGCCAACATCACATTTTTCTTTTCTTAAACCGAGCCATTAACAGGTCAGTTTTGTTTGCTCTCTTAAAATAACCGAAACCAGCAGCAGCTTACAGTGAGATAGCAGTCAAGTAGTAAGCACCGGCCTGCGTGTGTGGTCATGTGATCTACCTCTCAGCAGGCGGTTGTAGGCCTCTCCCCATGTGTGGCGGTGCTCGCTGGTCAGGATGCCCATCGGCTCCTTGTCAGTCTTCCAAGACTGAGACCTGATCCTGAGCAGCTGCCCGTGGATCTGACTCTCGGTCATCCGCGAGCCATCGCTGTTATAAACCTCCAGCTGGAAGAACTGGGAGTAGGAGGAAAACCATGTCAGTAAGGTCAAGGTTTTTAAAAAGCAAAACAAAACAGAAAGCGGGGGCATCTTTCAATTACTAAGCTGCACTAAGTGCTTTTTACAGTCACAAAACAACCTTCAAATCCACAGAAACACCAACATTTACAGTTATCAAAAAAACCAAACAAGTTCAGAGCTGAGACGATAAACTGCTTAACAGAAATTCAGATTTTAAGTTCTTTGAGGGTTTTTCTGTTGTCCCTTTTACATAAACAAACAAAAAAATTTCACCTGAAAAACATCCTCAAAAGTCCGTCAGAAAACCGAGGCTCAGTGGATGAGACACTTTTTTTTGACCAGTACATTTCAAAATATGGAAAAAAAAAAAAAAAAAAATCTCACTGCATCATTTTAATCTCTAAGAAAGCACTGTTGGGTTCTTGTTGTTTGTTGTTGGGATTATTAATCTCCATATCAATGAAGTTACACCTCACAGCTGGTTCAGTTTACTCCTTTTTGCAGGCAGCAGTCTCTAAACAGAAAATCAGTGTATGCACAACACTGTCATCAGCGTCACGCCTGACTAGAGGTGGAGCTACTTCCTGCTGGGACTCTCATGTATCCAAGCTGTAGCCTTGCAACATCTCTGACCTCCGACCTGATTGTTCTTGGCTGAGGTGCTGAGACGAGGCGCTCCAGCCTGTACTGCGCCCCGCCCAGCAGCTGTTTCAGCAGGACGATGCCCAGCCCCACACGTGCAGGGCAGCACAGGACTCTCTGGGTCTTGGCCAGCGTTTAGTCACACTGTGTCTCCTACTGAACATTTCTGGGATACTCTGGGTCGACGTGTTCATCAGAGGGCGACACAACAACACAGCACAGCTGCACTCGTCCATGAAAGGAGAACAATTCCTCGACAGATCAACACACTGGTAGAGTCCATGCACATACTGCTGACTGCATCACATTCAGTCATACCTCAGATTAAATGGTGTGCATATACAATAGATTTTAACTTGAGCTACAAAATGTATTTTAAAAAAAAAAACTAACAAAAAAAAAACAAAAAACACACAAACTTGGATGCATTTGTCTTACTAGCATACAATAACTCTGCTTACTGCCATCAGTCCACAGTGAGATCTGATGTTGTACTTGTGGCTAATAAACCCTGTAGAAACAGACTAAATAAAAAACAAACTATTTCTAGGACTTCTCTGCTGCAGCTTCGCCAAACGCACTGCAAATGAGTCACGCCCTACATCAATTAAAGTCCCTTTGGCAGCAGAAGGCCTTTTCAGTAAATCTGTTAACCTTTGAAAAAAACTGAGTCACAACAGGAAGCGCCAGAAGTGAACATCCAGGATATTTTGTTCATTTTGGACGTTGCATCTTCTGAAAGATGAACAACTTACTAACCTAGAATAAAAAGTATAGTAGATGTGAGTATGCAGTAGTCCTTAGTCATTATGAAACACTGTGTAGATTTAGTACATCTCATTTCATTTTTTTTCCCTTTCCAGAATCAAAAATGTTTTCATGGTTTAAGAATTCCTGTGATCAAACATAGCACAGATGTCTGAAATGCTAAGACGCGTGCTGTGAAACACTTCTCTTCCTTTCTCTAATTACCCAACTGACCCTCCAAACAATCCTAGAGAGGTCTCATGTCAAATCGTTATCCAGGATCAATGTTAAATCAGACATCTGCTGACTGGTTCTACAACATAACTCCACTTATGTGCAGATACTTTACAAACTAAATAAGCTTGTCTTTTAATCAAGATGATGAAATATCCCACATACAGCCAGCAATCATTAGCTAAAACAACTTTGTTTTCATTCCTCTGCCTGCTGAAATGTCCGATCTCGTGGGATAACGTGCTGCCAGAGTACTCAATGTTCAGAAGAAAGCTTCCTGTACGATCACGTGACTTCTGTTTGCAAAGCTCGGTGTATCAACAGTCGACTTGGAGTTGAAGAAACACAAAAAGCGGCTTCAGATGTGACTGCACAAGACTTGACTTGACTGGTAACACAAGAAAAGAACAAAAGAGACTATCTAGATCCATCCTCTGCCACCTGTCAGGCACGACTCACCTGGTAGTTCCTGACGACAGTGATGTGCGTCGGCGAGCGGCGGGAGCGGCCGTAATGAGCAATGTAGTCGTGTTTGGGGCCGGGGATCCTGCAGGAGGAGAAGAGGAGGGGGTAGAGCTCCTTGCACAGGGGCTTCCCTCGCATGAACTCGACCTGCAGCTGCCCGCTGACAAGACAAAGAGAAACACGTCAGTCGTCGTTGTGTACACCAAAGACGAGCACAGGTGGATAAATTTACTACACAATTTATAAGCAAAACAACGCTTTCACCTTACTGATCATCAGAGAAATCCCTGACCGTCTCATCCGAGCAAGAGAAGTAATGAGTTAAAACTGAGTCTCAAACTCAAATTGTTTGGTTTCCCCCCCCCATCCTTTACCTCTGCTTTCCTCAGTCACCCTGTCTGGTCGTTTGTTTTTTTCCCCAAGTAAGCTGAAACCCTCAATCCGCCCCTTCTGCTCAGCCATGTTTTGAACAGTGAGCATATACTTATAGCTGTCGCCTCTTCAAAAGAGTCACTTAATGACTGCCTGCACCTACAAAGACATGGGTTACCCTCTTCTTGACTGCACCCTGCACTAGTTAAATACACCGAGGGACAATGAATAACATCTCTGTGCAGGATCGCTGATCGTCTCACAACTGTGCAAAGAATAAAGACATCCATCAGTTTTAGACCTGCTCATTGCACAGGACCTCACCTGATAAGACGCTGCACCTGCTGTAGCTCTGTCAGCAGGCAGAAATGCAGACTGTGAAAGTCTACAGACTTATAACATGTCTCATTAGGACACTGGAGAATCTGATGGCTTATAACTGACTAATTAAATTAAATTAATGTATAAAAGACATTGTTAGTGTCCACTCTTTCAGCGGGAGCCACAGTGGTGTTTAACAATCAGAGCAATTCAATTAAAAACAAACAAACAAAAAGCCAATTTGATATAAGCTGACAAAGTACAAGTAGGTCCTGTTTTAGGATTATATATGAATGCTTATAGAGCAAGAAAAAGGTAAAATAGTTTTAGAAAAGAAAGAATCTAGATTTTTTTTTTTACTGATGCTCATCGGGGAAATGCAAAGACATTAAAAAATATTAAAACATCTCAGACACCCCTGCGCTCCCAAACAGAGGTCCAAGGGAGAATTGATTGGTCAGCGGACAGCGATTTCTACCCGTTCATCTCTAACCTCTGGAACCTCTTCCCTCTTTACAGCACAAATTACCATGCTGATGCACCCTGTTAAGAAGTGAACCACCTTCATAATACAGAAAACCAGGCTTAACCCTGAAGTTACTTGGATAAACCGGGTCATTCTGATCCCGGCTTCTTCCTAAATCAGCCTGTTAAAAACGTTCCGCTTCCAGCTAGTTTAAATCTTATCTCCCTGTTAGAGTTTAAACTGTTGCTGCCGAAGTCCACAGACTGTTGATAAAGGTGTCCCTCACTGATTAATACAAGGCCCCCTGATTTTTACTCAGCACTGTAACGCCAATTTTATTCTTACAGGATGCATTAAAAACAAAATAAAAAATGCAATGTGGTAAAAGAGTTCAGATCAGAAATGCACAGCAGCAGAAACTTTCTATACTCAACAGCTCAGAGTTTGTGCAGTGGGAATAGAGCAAAGACAAGGAAGAAAAGAAAAAAAAAAAGAACTTTTTGGAGTTTAAAGATTCAGAGCTATGCTGAATGCGCTGACACTGAAACACTGTTTTCATGCTTCACTCGGGGGGGGGGGGGAGAGACTCCAGCAGACGTTTCAGCACTGAGCTGCAGATTCTGTTACAATATGTGCAGGCGAGTAAATTTAGACGCAGATTAACTTCATGCAGCAGAGAAAACACAAGGCAATGCCAGCCGGGTCAAAGGTCACGGCACAAAAATAGAAGCGAATAAAACCAACTGCAGCTTAAACACTGTCAGAGGATTACTGCAAAGTCTGACACCAGTACAGAGCCTGTGATTTCCCCGGGTAATAACCAGCTTCATAAGCTCTAAATGGAATAACTGTATTTTACTGTAGTAACCCCCCCAACCCCACCACCACCACCACCACACAGCAGAGAGACTGGGCACCAGTAAATATGAGTTGTATAGCCGCTTTTACTTGAACTCCACTATAAAGTGTGACATAATTTAGTTTTTATTCCACTAATTTGATCTGGCATCTGTGTATAGCTTACAGGTTACAGACAGAATACGTGAACACAGAGTGGGGGAGCGAACCAGAAGAAAAGGTGTTTGACTGGACCTCTGTGTAAAAGTCACTGCCATTTTGCAGATTTTGGTTCATGAATTTCAACCAAATGAAAGCTCCTCTTTTACCAGAACAAAGGTTTAAGTTCTCACTTTCATTTTCTTTCAAACATTAACAAAAACCCTGAAACAGCTCTTTGTTTTTAACATAACATTAGTTAAATTACTATCAATGAAAGAAATGAGTTTAAGGACTCATATTTATAGAAATATTTTTACGTGATTTTTTTTTCTGTTGAAAAAGAAAAAAAAAAAAAAAAAAAAAAACATATTCAAGTTCAACTGCGACAAAAACACTTCACCTACACACTCATCTGCCACTTAACTAGTTACGCCAGTTCAACTGCTTGTTAACAGAAGTATCTAATCAGCCAATCACATGACAGAAATTCAGTGCATTTAGGTATGAGGACACGGTCAAGACAATGTGGTGAAGTTCAAACCAAGCATCAGAGTGAGGAAGAAAGGTGATTTAAATGACTTTGAACATGGCTGGTCTGAGCATTTCAGAAACTGCTGAACTGCTGGGATTTTCCCAGACAAACATTTCTACGGTTTTCCAAGAAAGAGAAAATATCCAGTGAACAGCAGATCTCTGGGAGAAAATGCCTTGTGAAGGCAGAGGTCAGAGAAGAATGGCCAGATTGCTTTAACCTGATAGTGACTCAAGACAACCACTCGTTACAAACCAAGGTATGCAGAAGAGCATACCTTGTGAGAACTTGAAGCAGCAGAAGACCACGCATGGCATGCTACTATATCAATATGGTCAGAAATCTCAGAGAAATGTTTCCAGCACCTTGTTCAATCTGTGCTGCGAAGCATTATTGCAGCTAACAAGCTGTACTTAATAAAGTGGCCAGTGAATGCTTGCTGAAAACTTTTGACTTTTTCCATTTTCACTGAGGACGATGCCGTTACTCTTTGTACCAGTGTCCTCAGCATTTTGTAGCCTTTAGAGCAGAAAAGGGAACTCCTGCCATGTCCATATGTTAGGCGGTACAAACATGTTGCATAAATTAAGACTCACGTGTTTATTTTGGCCTTGAAGTCCAGAACGGCTGCTATCAGTCTGGATGCAAACCTGCAGGGAAACAGACACGAAGCGGTTCTATAAACACAAATCATATTCAGCTAAACCAAACAGCACGATGAATGAAACCTCAGAGAGCATTAATGGTATGATTCATGTTTTTTTTTTCCTTTTTCTTTTCAGACGATGAGATCTAAAGGATTTAAGTAAAACGGACCCCCTTTTCAGTCTCACAGCTGCAGCTTATTCGGTTTATGCGACTGTCTTTTAAAAGAAGTCAACAGAGGCAGTAACGACTTTGGCACACAGAGGAGCAGGACATCATGTTGCAAGCTTTAAATGATAAAAATAAAAACAGCAGGTGTGAGTATCCGGATCATAAGTGCATGATGACACAGCAACACTTAACTAAACCCTTTTGCTTCTGTGCCCTTTAACACTTCTGTTTACACACTCAAAGTAATACAAAGATCTGTTGCTGCTGTTGTACTGAGATCTAAAAATGGCTTACACGCTCTGAACTGTGAGGCTTTGAGTGTTCAAAATACATACACCGCAGGCCAACACATCTTCAGCGTCTTTTAATGTTTAATTTTAATTAAATGGGTTTCTGCACCATCACTTCCACATAGCTCTTCTCTGCTGTCTCTCTACATCAGTATATGTAGACTCACACCAGCTGGCTCCTCCAGTCATTAAAATCTCTGCGGGGCAGAGAGATAGCCGCGTTCGAGTGCACGGGCAGAGGCTGTCTGCTCTCCAAGTACGCCCGCTGCACCCACCAGTCCGAGATCTGCAGGGGAGACCAAAGGAAGGGCACGGAAATCAGCTCTGAAGTTCAAAAAAGGACCAAAACCACAGAGGCACTGATTTTTTTTTTTTTACTGGAGACTGTGTGTGTGTGTGTGTGTGTGTACCTCAAAGCTTTTTAACAGACTTTTGCTGCAAAATTAAGTCACAGACAAGAAGCAAGACATGACTCCTCTTTGATTCCTGACAATAGGGGATACATTTTAGCATTTTTCCCTAAACTTTGAAATAATAAGTTCGTTTAATGCAGAACAGGAGCTAAATACATACAATATCACAAAGAAACGCTTATTTTAGTGATTCTGTTTTTAATTGATTGAAAAAAAAAACTATTTTGAAACACTGTTTTGCAACGTAGCGTAGATATACACTGAGGGGAAAATGGTGATTCACACGGCCTCACTGACATTGAGTAACAGAATAAGTTAATTTCTGAATAAAGTTACCCAGCTTATAAACCATCAAATCTCATATTTAGGCTTGCACAGAAGCCGTTTTTCCGCAACCATTATTAATTTACAGATTTTTTTTCTCTCTATTAATTGAGAGAAAACGTCCAAACCATCAAAACATCACCAAATTAATGTTTTGTCTACAAGAAGTGGCCAAAAGAAATAATCAGGGCACTTTTGAATAAGTTATTCTAATTAGCTGATTTTGAGGGGGTCATGTGGGATTCACCAATTGATTTTTTCATTGATTGAGTCACTTCTTTCCTCCTCCGCACTCCGCTACACACCCAGTTCTTGTTGAGTCTGGCTCTTTTCTCCAGACCCTCCTGCAGCTGTGGACCCAGCCCGCCCGGCCGGCCAAAATCGTGCACCATCCTGCGGGTGTGGCTCAACTCCTCGGGGGGCAGCAGGGGCTCCAGCGCCCTCAAGTAGCCCTGCAGGGTTTGGGCCAGAGGAGGCACCGGCTGTGGGGGCACGGACGAAAAGAAACACAGCTCCTGCCTCAGGGAAACCTGCAGGTGGAAGGTGAAGAGGTGAAACAGAGTTCCTCATATGAAAATGCTGAAAGAGCAGTCAATGCATGTGAGCAGAGTGGAGGAACTTCCTCAGAGGTTTGACCAAATGCCAGAGAGTGCAGGGCGTTTCGAAAAAAGGAGTCAAAGATATGATAGTGGAAGCAACACCCGCTACTTCTTGTCCGTTTATCATCCGTTTCTGCTCACGCAGAGAGAGTATAACAAGGCTTCAGCCTTTTAGCATGACAGCAAGTATGAAAACAAACGTCGACTCACCCGGGACAGCCATGCTCTGCAGCTCCCTGAGTGAATCTTCCTAAAAATCATCTTTCCTCGCGTCACAAATCCGCTCCGTGTTCAAAGATGTGACACACAAAAAACCCCAGCTGGGCCTTTTTAGCTCACGACAACTTCTGCACAGTCCGCGCGAGGTCAGACGGCCAAAATGAAGCCCGGACCTCCTCCTACTTCTCCATGATGGCTGCAGAGCACAGTCCTCATCGCTCGACACACATTAAGTTTGAAATCGTTTATATTTCGGGAGAAAAACCGAGCACAGCCTGCCCCTTCCTTCGAGCCGAGGGCATGCGAACCCTCACGTACCGTGCAGAAGTGACAAACTGTCGCACGTGCGGACGTGAAAATGTTTCCGTAAACAGCTACGTGACCGAGACAAAGGGCGCAGTGCCGCCCCCGTCCACAGGGTGTCGCTGTTGGGCCTGGTGACCTCACAAAGGGCGGGTTTGTTCGACATCGTAACCCGAGACGACATGAAAACATGCCTAAAACAACTTTTTACAGCGGCGAAAATGCATGAATAATCATGTATTTTAGTATTATTTTCTGAATCGTCTTCTAATGTTGTGTTTTACTAACTTTATCTACTGGAGACAGTGCAGGTAACTACAAAAACAAAGTAAAATGCAGTGTTCTTGATGTCACTGACGTTACAGTCACTCACAGAGGTCATTAATAAATAAGACTAATATCAAGAGGTGATTTCATGGTACCAATCAGTGGTGCAGATTGTTCTGATAAGGCAGGGTCATTGTTGTGACCTAAAAGGTGTTGATTATGTGTATTTTTTCTGTAAATAGTTAGCTTCTGCTTCCTCTTGTTGTCTAGGTGAGGGAATTTTGTTTGTTTGTTTATAATACAGCAGAGCTTTAGAGAGCATTGTCATTGTTATGCTTACCTTTTTAAGTCAACAACAGTTATAAAGCTAAGGTAGCTTCCGTTTTGCATACGTTAAGTGATGATCAGGTTACATTCTAAATAGACAGTATATGAACGGTAGCATACATGGGTTGAACCGACCACACGAAGGTACCCATAATCCACTCTTGAATTTGGGTACCATGTCGTAATCGGGTATCCTAATCATAAAAAAATGCGAGTAAGGGACGCCATCTTTAGGGTGAGCCTGTCAGAGAAACAGCAAAAATATAGGAGTGACCAAATCAACAGTCTGGTTTGTTTTTAGAAAGAAGCTCGGCAACATCACAACATCTAACAAAATCTCGAGGAGGGATGCAGGTCATTTTCAAGGTCTACAATCAACAGATGCTGTCATGAAGGTACATACAGAAGGTTTACAACAATGTGTAAACTATTGATTACATGTTTGAGCAGGCAACTATAGGCCACAAGGCTAAAAGCAGCAGCACAGTTCCTGCTCAAACCGCATAAGCAACCCAAGGGTTTCTCAAGGCAAGGACATGATATACTCTTGAGTGGTCTGAACTCAGCCCAACACAGCATGCTTTTCAGTTATTCACTACAGGTGGAGGTAGTCAAGACCACAGAAAGTTAGTTTGACTGTTATTTTTAATTATTATTATATTTCGGAGGATATTATTCAGGGGTGCACTTTTCAAAAGTTCAGAAAAGGTATTACATTATAAAGAGCTACACTCTGACAGTGGTTGACTCACATTGATGTAAACATCCAATAAAAAGCGCCATGACCTAAATGTGATAACAAATTTGACCAAAGTGAAAGACATTTTCCATAAGTGTTTTAAATTTTACTTTAGTTTTTGAGCCCACAAATTCCTTTTGGTTAGCTTTCATTTTGCCCAACAGACTGTTGATTTCACTCCTTGTTTAGGATTCTTTATTCTTTTTAGGTAACTAAAATAATCTCAGCTGTAGTTTATTGAGAACAATGTGTCTGCAAGGCTGTTAATCATGTGTTTGCGCAGAACTCAAAGAATCCAAAGAAATTTCAAACCCTAACAGCACAAGAGCAAGGAATCTGAATTCAAGAAGCCATAAGGGAAGTGAAGTGTGAGACAGAGATAAAGTGTGTGCTCACAGAATAACTATGGGAGAGGCAACGGGTGGGATCCACGGCTGGAAACTATAGACATAATGAGCCAGGGGAAGTAAATACAACACAAACCACAGAAAACAACAGTTAGCACAATAAAACAGGAAAACACAACTGAACGAGTAACAAAAGTTAACTTAACATAGGAAAGAACAGGTGGACTCGAACTGGGAACTGGGAAGGCAAAGGACAAATGCAGACAAGCCTGGGACACTAAGGAAGGGAACAAATAAGAGATGACAAGACAAAGGATGTTAAACTCGATACGAAAGACCAGCGATCTAAGACAGGACGTAACTAAAAAGATGACAGACTCACATGTGAACTTACCACAGAGATACAGAGACAACCACAGAACAGAGTAGGAACACCGAAAGAGAGCAAATAAACCAAAAGTCATAAGCAAACAAAGGACTACAGGCACAAAAAAACAAAACAAATAAGGAACCGATACAGGGCATCAGAAGATATCGCCAAGAAATACAAACACTATTAACAGAAAACCATGAACTTAAATTACTTCTCAAATTCCAGAAGAAATAATGAACTGACAGCAAACTCAAAGCCCTGGGTTCAAGACCCAGGGACCACAACAATGACAAATACCATATTTCATATTATAATAACTAAAAAGACTAAAAAAAACACTGAAAGTAATAAAAAGAAAAGAAAACATTTCCAGATATTAGAAGCTGAACTGAATCCAGCAAGTAAAATGACCAAAGGAGTCAACTCTAAAATAAAATAAACCAAATTGATCGAGTTTAATATATGAAACATGAGTCAAATAGGGGGCTACATAAAAATGTGTTACTTGTGTTAACAGCTGAGTTGGTGATGGTGGTGCAGTAGTGTGGGGTATATTTTCTTGGTCAACTTTGTGTTCTTTAGTAGCGTGAGAGTCATGTAAACACCACAGTCTACCTGAGCAATATTCCTAAACATGTCCGTCCCTTTATGACCACAGTGTATCCACCTACTGACCATATCACAAAGCTCATCACTGATGTGCAAACTCAACTGTGTGATAGAATTACGGCAGTCCGGAAGACAAAAAGGGGGTGCTAGCACTAGTACTAACACCAAAGGAGCGAGTGAGTGTAATGCAAATGAAAATGAAGTTACAGCATTGAGAAAAGTGTGAAATTTGTTATCAAGCTCATGTGATACAACTGGAAACTCCACCATAGCTAAAGTGAAACACACTGAGCTAAAATGCTTAATACTATATTTTTATTAACTTAGGTATTTATGTAGGGGATATTGTAATTGATTTCCTGAGAACATTTTGAGGGGGACCACTCCGATTGGACACGGAAAAGCACAAAAAAGTCTCAGTTTTTATCCAGACAAAAAGAGAGGAGCCAACATGCTTTTCAGTAATGTTTATTAGTTTTTTTTTCTTTTGAAGTCAGGTTCTTCAATCACAGAATCACAGAATTTGCAACTTCTTTTACCAATCAAAACGCTCAGTTACAAAAGATAACAAGATTATAAATGGTGCACAGCTGAAAGTCAGATATCAGCTGTAATATGAAGTTTCAGTTTGCTCTTTGTCCTCTCAGGGACTTCCTCTCAGTCTCCACCTCCACCCGACAAAAATAACAATACAAACCCATGTTTTGCACAGCAGTTGTTCATGTGAACAATAAGATTCCATTAAATTCCAATTTAAAAACAATTAAAACTTTAATCACCTCACACAATGCACCAAAACCCGTTCATGCAACACATAACACCTGCTGAGAGGAGCGTTTTCTGAAAGGCTTCAAGCAAAACACATTAACAGATCTTCAGATCATCTGTATGGGCAATTCCAGCAGGCACATGAAGTCAGATGATACAAACATCAAGAGTTCTTCTTTTTCTGTGATGAGGCAGTGCTGACTTAAATTAAGAAGGACATTAACATAAAAGAAACTATCAAATATATATATATATATATATATGTTACCTAGAAAATATAACTCTTATCCGTTTCATTATATTGCATAGACAAGTGATCCTTCATCACCCAGCAGTGCACCACTGAGGGATTACGTACTACTACATTCATGTCACTTTCCCTCAGTTTCCCTGAAAATAAACTAGGTGACTTTATCCGCAAAGTAAACACAATTATGCGCCTTTATTTGGTCCCTTATTCATCCTGATACTAGAGAAAACAAAACACCACAAGTATTAACAAACACAATTAAAAAGTGATCAAAACAAACCAAAAAACAACAATATTGTTCAATAAAATGGTGGTGACCTCATCAGATGGGTAATTTTGGCGAAGGTGACTGGCTTCTATCGAGGGCAAGACTCATCTGAAAAATAGAGACGGAGATGGAAGGTAAATATGGTGAATCTAGGATCTTTATGTCATTTTAGTTTGTAATTTGAGGTATTCCCATTCACCAAAGGTAACATTTATAGCTTTGTGAGAGCCATAAATGCAACTTTACCTTTCCATTTGCTCTCTAGTATTTACAGTAGCATCGAATTTAAAAATCTTCACCATTTCTTTGTGATTTTTATTTGCAATATTTTCATTTTACCAAGCTTGCCCTCATTTCCAACCAGCTGCTGTTTACAAGATATTCAAATTTGGTCAGTTTGTACAGTTAAGGTATATTTTTATTTCCTATATTTTCAAACCTTCATTTAACCTCCTCTTCTGTTGGACTAACTACCCTTGCAGACAGTTCATATATTTTTTTTAAAAAAAAGGGAAAAAAAACAACAACTAAACAAAAATGATATACTGCTAGGTTAGCAACCAAGCTAACAGATGCGTAACTAGCAGCTAGTGTGCTAACTGCTAGTTTGCACAATAACTCCTAGAAACATTTTTCAATAACTCTAGGGAAATTATGTAAAATCCACAACAGTGACAGGAGAAATATACATGTCTAGAGTACAGAAAAATGACCTGCCAGCATTTATAAAATGTTTAGAAATGTATATTTTTAATGTCACTCTCCCCTTAGCAGCAAAGCTAGCAGCTACCTAACTTGAAAAGTCTTTTTGCCCCTTCAGTAAATCTTATTTAATAACATTATGTAAATATTGGCGACAAAAAGCTAAGGGTAGTAATTCAGCAAACGTGGACGAACAATATTGCAGGGAATGTGTATGTATGTTATTTTAATAAAACAATAACTAATCTTGTATTTACATGGCTCTGAACAAACTGATGCTATAGAAGGGACCATCACCTGTGGTCTCAGTAAAAACTTTCCTGATGAGTTCATGGGCTTTAAAGTTCATTTTAGCATTTTTGGTCATTCTATGAGTCAGAAAGGAGGATCTGGGGTACCTCCTGGATAACAACATGTGACTGACAAAGCATTAACAAATGAGCATCTGGTTTCGGACTAATAAAGACATCTTTACATTACTGAAGAGACATTTAGTCACCATTTTTCCTCCAGAAATTTCCTAAAAAGCTGGGCACTGTGGTTTTTAGTACACAAGTATTTTTATTTGTGGATTTGTACACAATTGGAGTCTCTTAGAAAAACTACAGTGCCCATTTTTTTCCTACTTGAGGAAACATCATGAATTTTATGTCAGTGGTAAACAATGAAGAAACATAATGTCAGGCTTTCTTATTACGATCAATACATTGTTGATTTGGGATTCGCGAGTTAGAAGACAAACTCAAGCCTTATCTTGAGGCACTCGGCCTTCTTCTGACCATAAACCAAAATTCAGCATGTTATCCTTCGTGAAATCCAAACCCACAGAGTTTATCACAGTGTCACTAAGGCCGAAAACGACCTCATTAAACGTTATGTTTTCTGAGCCGTGGGGGTAAGTGACTCACATCCATTACACGCGGTCCCGTTGCAGTTCCCGTACTCCTTGTATTCTTCACCACGACCGCTCCCCCCTCCACATCACCCTGCTCCTCCTGCACCTCCTCATCCTGCAGCCTCTCCGCGCTCCCCAGGTCCTGAGAGTGGGGACTGAAGACCTGCATGGAGGCCTCCGATGGGTACTCGCACACCTGCTCCAGCTTGATCTCGTTGAAACACACCTTGCCCTGCAAAAGTGAATACAGAAAGGCGTGGTTATGCTTTTGATGAATTACACATAAGCTGATATTTATGGTTTTACATGTTTGTTAAAAAATATAGTATTGTAGCGATACCTTCACATTACAGGTTTGCAGTAATGCTGCAGTAAAAGTGGAATTATTACAAGGAAAATGTCGGTGTTCCTTTAGCAAGCTGTTTGTTCATCATGTAAACACACTGCAGACCTGGACAAGGTTTCAGTGTCAGCGAGGTTTGGATGCTGTCAGTGTAATTTTAAGTGACAGCACGGGGCTTAACACAGCATAAATACACCGTCTGTAGAAGGACTTACTGGCTGAACCCTTTGTGCACTCATTGATAACTAATTCTGATGCATATTCAGCCTAAGAAGCTGAAACTGAAGTTTTGGTTTGCCACTTCTCTTAAACTGCTGAAAAAGAGAACAAGGCCCCCGCCTGGCCTGACGGGTGTTTGAGTTTGTTTATTTGAAGGCCGGTGTGGTGTAAAACGCCAGTGCATCCCCACACAGCACGTTTTCTAATAATGGCATCTCAGCTCTGAAGCCTGAACGTGCAGCAAACACACCCAGAAGCGCAGACGTGATGTGCACGATGACGGCTTTGCACTAAATGTGGACGGTGCACAAAACAGCTCTGGGTTAGAGAAGCTGGCATGCTGAGGCACAGTAGGCTAATCCTTCCTCCCTGAACCCGATTAACCCAGGCACAGCGGGACAGCAGCAGCACCCGGCGACACAGGGACGGGAAAAGAGCAAGAAAAAGAGCCATAAAGAAGAAAGTTTATCAAGTAATACTTGACTTCAGATTCTCAAAAGTGCACTGCTCCATTTGATAACATGTGACAGCCATGTTTAAGGCCACATCTTAGCATAAAGGAGGATATCTACCACTTCTGGACATATTTTATGCTAGAAAACAAAAAAAAGTGCACATATGAAAAGAAAACTTAGATGAGATAGCAGATGAGCCTCTTGCCCCGTGACATGATGCCGTGGCTTGGAGGGGGGAAGGGAAGGAAGCCTGACGTCAAACTGTCTGTAGGGCATCAACGTGAGAGCGACAGGTGGTCAGAGAATCACTCAGTGGTCATCACTCACAGAGGCTAAGGAGGGCGGTGCTTATAGATGCAGGCAGGGATTACATGACTTATTATAGAGATGCATGCAGAGAATGCATGATTGTTTATCTAATTAAAGGCCACAGTAATGCTATTTGGGGACTTTCATTTTCATGCTTTAGGTTACAGGTGGTCCTGTAATGCAGCAGTTCAGCATCAGAGTCGCATTTGTCAATTTAAAAATGGGCACCGCGTCACTTCCCTGTGTCGGGCTCTTTGTCGTGCTTGGAGGAAGTCTTAAAAGAGGAAGTGAGCAAAAACATGCAGCGTGACAGGGAGTTTCTATCAGAACAAATAACAAGACTTTAATCCTCTCAGTATGACTGTCAAAAATGTCAGTTTTCCTTCCTTGCAACTTCTCTGCCAGTGAGCCGCCCTTTGATCTGTCTGCAAAACCCCGCCTCTTTTTCTTTCCCATCTCACGCACACCGAGCTCGTAGTTGGCGGCCTGCTGTCAGCCGTATACAGTGGGAGGGCAGCGTGGTCAAAAACTGTCTGCCAAGACTCTGGTCTAACTACCAAACCCCTGCTAGGAAACAGCCAAGAAGACACAAAGGGAGATTTGTGTGAGAAGCTGACTCAACAGAAACAACTGAACTGGTACAAGGGAACGAGGAAGCAGACTGGAGGGGGTTACCACCAATCACATTCTTCTAATAGGCAGTGAAAACTGTCAATACAGACAGATTTATCATTACAGGATTGTGAAAAAAAGATTTTTTCCTGCCCTGCTTAGCAACTCTGCCTTCCCCCTCCTGTTCGGATTCACAGAAGTTAAAAAGAGGAAACAGAACATTTAACATGAACTCCAGCAAAATTAATTTACAGTTCCACTGTGGACACAGGTGTCATATCGCATGTATTCACAGAGATAAAAGGTCATGTTATGTAGGTAGAGAAAATGCAAAAAAGATATAGAGGATGTCTGTCAATGCGGCTTCCTATTTTTTTTTCTCTCCAGTGAAGCCTGCAACATGACTGTTAACTGTCTCTGCAGATGAGTATGAAGCATTTAAGTGAGTCCAGTTAACACCAATCATCAAGCACTTTCCTTTATCCATCTGTGGGTTTGTATGCTTCTTTTTAATAATAATAAATCACCCAAATACATTTTTACTTAAGTGTGTAAAGTGTGATATGTAAAAACCGTTATCACAGGATGAAAGTCAAAAATCTGCACAGCACGAGACCGCACAAGCAAATGGCAAAGGAGATCACTTGAGGACTTCATGGCTAAGAATCAAGATGTCGTGCTTGATAAAGCCTTAACCAGCTTAGGTCGGTCTCTGCAACTGTACTCAGTGGAAAGGGATGTTCTCTCTGTGAAAAGGCTTGATGGCGAGGCCCATCGGGCAGGTGACAGCAGGTGACAAACGTTGGTGTATCTCTGATAAACTTTAGAAAGCATGCGGGGACATGTTAAAACTTAAAGTAACAAAGTAACAACACAGTTTCCACTCACCTTTTTTGGGGTCCCTCTATTCTTGACCAGACACGACTTCTCCAGGTTCTGATATCCACCGATCACCTCAATTTCCTCCACAGTTGGATACTTCTTCTTCCCCGGCTCAGTCACAGCGGGGGCTGTCTGGGTCTGCTGCTGTGGTGGTATCTTCGCGGAGGTTGACACTGTCTGGGTCTGCTGCTGTGGTGTTGTCTTCGCGGAGGTTGACACTGTCTGGCCCTGCTGCTGTGGTGGTGTCTTCGCGGAGGTTGACACTGTCTGGCCCTGCTGCTGTGGTGGTGTCTTTGCGGGGGTTGATGTGGACGCCGAGGGCCGTGGTGTGGATCCTGTTGCCCTTTTTGGTGTGATTGTGATGGTGGCGCCTCGCTTCACTTGGCCCCCGGAGGCACTCCTGATAGAAAAGAGCACAGGTGTCGAGGTGGGTGACGGAGACACACTCGGAGACTGGGCAGGAGATGGCGAGCTTGGGGAAGAAGCCGGGGTCGGGGCACAATCTGTGGCTTTCAGGGAGTTGTCTGGGGATTGGGTCCTGAGATATGAGGGGGTTATTGTGATAGTTTGTTTGGCCTGAGGTGTGGGAGAACAAACATGATGAGGAGACACTTTGGGGTTGAGGTCTGGTGTTTCCTGATCCTTCTCCTGGGTTTTAACATCGTCCTTTATCTGATGTGCTTTGAGGTCGTCCTTTATCTGCTGTTTCCGAAAATCGTCCTTTCTCTGTTGCTTTAACACTCTTTGCTGCCCCTTCGTCTCTCTGTCCTTCAGGGAGGTATTTGACGAAGACTTTTGCGCTTCCTGCTCTTTCAGCTGAAACTGCTCAATCTGCTGCTGTATTGTCTGAACCCCACTAATGTCATCGCCTGTAAATGCTTTGTTGTCCCCCTGCTGTGAGTTTGATATGATCGGCTTCACTTTAACAAGGTGCACAGACGATGAGATGTCCACAGTCCTGTCCCTCAAATACAAGCCCGACCTCGAACCCACGGTTTCCAAGTTGTAGATCCGACTCATGGCTGCGAGAGAGTTTGGAAGAGGCGGCGAAGGAGAGAGAGATTGTGTAGAATTGAGAGGTGATGTGTATTCCTCTACCTCCTCCTCGGAGAGCTCCTTTCCTTCCTCCTCCTCCTGTTCTTCTTCTGTGCTTGCGTTTCGGCCCTTGTCGCGCCTTTGCGGCTCTTCTACATCTTTCACTGGGCCGTCCTCATCCTCAGATATCTGGAGGGCTTCGGAGGTAGCTTCGGAGGCCCTGGCAGTACGCTCGCTTGTCACTTCCTCTCCTCTGACAGCTTGTGACAGTAGGACAGAAACAGGAAGCTGAGGGCAGGTTTTCAACACGGCAACTTCCTGCGTGACGTCAAACGCAACCACGGATGTCTGCGCCGCCGCTTCTTCCTGTCCCTGCTCTGTTTCAGCCGGCCTCTTCTGCACATGTGCTGTAGCTTCCCACTGTTTTTCTATTTCAGTTCCCCTCTCCTCGTACCTGTCCCCCGCTGTCTGAGTATCACTAATCTCTGCAGCTTCACTCCCTTCGCCCTGTCGCTGTTTCTCCAGCTCTCTCTGTCTGATTTTCTCTCGCAGAGACTCTATGCGGCTTAAGGGCTTCCCAATCCTCCAGCTATCCCTCCTCTCGACCTGTCGACCTCCATGACAGTCTTGCCCCTCGCTGCGTTGACACCCGGGCTTTATTTTCTCCACCACTTCTTCTGCAACATAAAACACAGTCCTGGGAATCTGAATCTCCACGGGGCCTGGAGGGTTCCCGGTGAGTGCGCTCCTTTTCGGAGATCTGGGGGTCGAATCATGACTGAGGTTTTCTGATCCTACTGTTTGCACCTCCTCTTTGCTCTCTTTGTTGCTATAAAAGGTTGTGTCTCCTATTTTTTCTATTTTACTTATTAGATCCTCAGTATGTGGGGATAAAACAGACTGTGTTAGGTAAGGTCCTTGTGGTCTCCAGTCTGCACCTTTATGGAGGGCCCTGTCTGGGATTGTAGAGCCTAAACTGGAGCACTCAGTAAAAGCCGAATCATGTCTACAGTGACTCTCAGCATCAACGTTGCTTGCTTCGGGTGTGCTCTCTAGTCCATCTTCTCTTTTAGAATCTGTTTTCTCACAAAATTTCACCTCAATCTCTCCCCCTCCCTCTGAATCTTTGTCTACATTCACCTCCCTTTCTAAACTCTTCTCACCTGCCGGTCGCTTCACCTCTTTGTCAGCTCTTGCTTTCCCATCCTGCCTAATCGGCACTCTCCTAGCAAATGATATTCCCTCCGTGTTTTTAACTGAGGCCACCGTGAACCCCACATCCCCGTCTGCATCGCTGACCTTCTCCGCGGCCCTCTTGTCAACATACTCGACTTTCTTAAGCTGTATACCAAAGTCTTCGGTTTTTACTCTGTGCTTTCCAAATCTGTCTCTCTCTGGAAGTCGTGCACAGCCCATCTTCGCCGTGGTTTCCCTCCCTAAGGCGGCTACATCTACCCACGGCGCCACGCTCCTCTCTGAGTGAATCCTCTCGCGAATTTTTCTCTCATAAAACCCTTCATCACCTATCCCATTCTCCTTAGCGCAGATGACTCGATCGGAGAAGCTAAACGAGCGTTTCGGGACGCCTTTTAGCAGCGTATTCTTTCCATCTGCCTTCCTCTCCTCGGACTGCTGCTCATCCTGATCTCCTGAGTATTTTCTCCTCCCTGGCTCAAGGAAATTATCGGAGCTTTTGGATCGGGATGGAGGCTTGGGGTGCTCTCCGAATTTACTCAGCAGCTGACTGACCCTCCCTCCTCTCTCCACAAAAACATTATCATCCAAGCTGTCCTTTCTGCTGTCTTTATTAATAACTGTTGCCTGGCCCCATGGTTTCTCCTTCTCTTTCTCTCTCAGCCAGGACACATCTGTTCTCAGCTCCCTGCCTATGCTCTCCCTTCTTGCATCCATGCTGCCCTTCATCTCCCCATCCTCTCTCCCTTTCCCCCCTGCACTCCTCTCTTCAGGGCAGGTTGAGGGCTTTATAATAAGAACTTCAGAGGCTCGGATCTCAGTGACACTCCCTCCTCCAGCCAGAATCTCCCTTAGGTCCATCTTCACCCCTTTCTTCCCCGGCTGGTCCTCCTCGAGCTTCTCCCGCTCTGCCTCCCTCCATCTACCCTTTCTCTCATCGCTGCCCTTTCTGTCCTGCTCTATGATGATGATATTGTCAGCTCTGATGGTCCGAAGACATGGAACAAGAGGGGAAAGCGAGGAAGTGGGTGAAGGGGTTTCTTTTTCCTCTGTGTCTTTTCTAACTTTAAGGAATTCCTGCTCCCTGACTGCATCCTTAACCAACTCCTTCAGCTGGCTTTTTTCCTTTTCACATCCCTCCCTGCTATTCTCTCTTTCTCTTCCTTGACTCCTATCCCTGCTCCTGTCTTTTTCCCTCCCCTCACTCAAGTCCCTAAACCTCTCTTTTTTCAGCTCTATATCTCGTCCTCTCCCCAGCTCCCCATCTTGACTCCTGGGGCTTAATTTATCTCTCTCCTTAACTTCTGGCTCATTCCCTGTTTCTCCATCCCTGCTCTTCCTCCATGCACTCTGCGTGAGAATAAATGGATTTTCATGGACTGGAACTATTGTTTCTACAGACACCTGGCTCACTGGTTTGGGATCTGCATCCAGCCACTGGCCTGGATCTGGACTGAGCGACAGTTCGCTTCCCAGATTAACTGTTATGAAGCTGTCTGTGTCGCTCAGACCATCAGAAGGAGATCTGACATCCACCTGCAGCAGACAGCCGTCTCTCTCCTTCTCCCTGTCACCCACATACTCCTGCTTCGCCTTCCTTCTCTGGATGATCCCTCGCTTCCAAGCTGGCATGCTGGCAAACTTCTCCTCCTCCTCTTTTTCCCTCCTCTCTCGCTCCTCCTCTTCTCTCCTCTTTTTCTCCAGAAGGAGTTGTTTCCATTCTGGCAGAGAGGAAACAGACATAACAGAAAAGGTGCCCACTTTTGGATAAAACAGTTCCTCTTCAGAGCCTCTGGGAATCCTCTGCAAAGAATAAAATAGCATCAATTTTCTTTCTAATAAACATGCAAAAATTGAAGTTTTGCCACATAAACCCGAGGAACAACTACACATCATGGTAACATGTTAGCAGGTTTAATTTACAGCCAAGTTGGCGTTAAAGCACACATTTGACAGTGCAGTCTATTTATCTGTTCATGTTAAAGGATAATAAAATAACACATGTAATCGAAATACCTCGCAGCACATAAAGCATAACCTCAGTTGTAACATATTTAATGAAAATTTTGAATATAACTCACCCAGACTCTTGTTTTGGCAAAAATATCACTGCATCCACCCCGACTTTACATCTCCACTTGTGCGTAAAGCGCTCTACTCCACGATGGAAAACCTCCTTTGCCTGTAACGAACAGATTAATCTGTCCTGTCAAAACCCAACTATTAAAAATGATCAGTGACCCAGTCAAGCGATATCAGGACCTGAGTGGACATCAGAGCAGAAAAACCTCCGTCCTCCGCGGTTGTAAATATTTCCAGCTCGAGAGCTGCAGCGCTCTAATCCGATAATTACATTCAATTCCCTCTGGAGAGTTTAGTGGCACACACCATATTGTCGGACCTAAGAAAAGGCGTTTAAAGCACACAGCCGTCTGCCCGGCCACCAACCAGCCCTCCCCCGCCTCTGCTCACCCCCGCGTCCCGCAGGGTTAATTGGTAAAGCGGTGGAGGTGGAGGGCGGTGAAACGGGATGTGGTGTCAGCATGCAGAGCTGCAGCGGGACTTGATTGAAGCAGATCAAGCACGATCAGCTCCACTGACAGAGGTGTGTACCCCAAACTACCGGAATATCTTCATTGCTGATTATTCGCATTTTTATTTTTAAAAATTATTTTCTAGTGTCTCTGATGTAAAAAACATACAGTCAAAAAATGTTATTCAGGTTTATTCATATTCATGAACATGATAAGTTTTAATGGATATGAAACTTTCCCCTAATTACAAAAATCCCTCAGGTGTACCCAATAAGGTGGCCAGTCAGCATATATATCGATCTTTACCCTGTAAAATCCAAAAAACAAAAACAAAACATCAACCTGGCTCGGTTATTAAAGCTGTCACAACTGTGACATATCAGCTTTAAAATTAAATTTAAAAAACCAATTTAAATCAAACATCTGCTCCTTAAACTCTTAAAACTTGACTCATAAAAATAAAAAAGAAACCTAAAAAAGACAAATTTTATCAGGACAAGTGAACTTTCCACTTTTATTTAACATGTTTTTAAAAATACTGAAAGCTGTCACTGTAATTACAGTAAGGCACACATGGGGAAAGCATAGGTGTAAAAATATATACCAAATGAGACATTACAGTACTCTGAGAATCCACCAATACTAATACTGGCTGCATTGATAATACCTTATTTATCAAGCATGATAAACGTTAAAAGTAGTTTGTTCGACACGTTCAGCTTCACGTCTTTAAACAATCGGTTTGATCTCACCGTCGAGGAAAAGCGGTGAAGGAGATACATTCATAGTAGCAGAAACATTGTCACTTTGTTCTGTCACAGAGCAGAAAAAGAAAACAGCTTTTGCCAGTGTAAAATCTCAGTGAGACATCGTTTTTCAAAGGAAAGGTAAACCTGAAATTAGCTTCCAGAGAAACACAGTGTTAATGTACTTGTCTTGGGCACTGTAACAGCCAGTAAAACTATACAGTAAAACAATTTCATGTATTAAAAAAATATTCAGTATAAAAATGTGTCAACCTAATTGTATCAAAATTAGTCGTTATAAGAAGACTGACACCTCTGTACGAGCAGGGGAGGCGGCTGTGTTTTCACTCGATGACATAAACTGTAATAAAATACATTTGAAATGACAAAATCAGCAGACATCAGGCTCACGAGGCCCACAGAAACTCTTTTGTAGTCAGTTTTAAAACATTATTTATGACAGATTCAGATCAAAGCATTTGGACGACCTCTGCTTCACTTCTTCTTGTGTTCATCACCGTCCTCATTGGCTGTGGCGTCGGCGCTGCCTCCGTGTGGCTGCGCGAAGAGCTGCATCTTGCTGTTGAGCTGCACGCACAGGTAGGCTAAATCCTGTTTGTCCAGAGAGTGCGCCAGAACCAGGTAGGCTGACAGAGCCCCGCCAGCAGGAGCCTGTCCAGGGATAAGGCCGGCAGGAGCCACAGCACCACACCCAGCTCCAGGCACACCGGGTGGCGCAGGTGGGACAGGAGGCGCTGGGCACGGGGCGACTTGTGAGAGAGGGGGTCCCCCAATCCGAGACAGTCGTAATACACCTGAGGGAGGAGGTTAGTCAGTAAATGAAGTTTATTCATGCCCATACACATGCTCTCCTCCGGGAGCACCGAAGTTACTGATCTAAGTAATGCAGATTACTTGGGTCAGTACTGTAATCTCTATTGATTGATTAAAAGGGCGTTTCATTAAAATGTAATTATAAGACGGTGGTGGAAAGCGTCAGAGTCATTAAATACGGAGTTAGGCCCAGAGCACCAAGTGACAGGTGAAACATATAGATGTTAATAACCGCTGTATGAATTATTAACTGAGACTGGTCCACCCATTGAGGAGGGACTAAGTTATGCTATTATTTTCATAATTCTTTCAAAACAACTTGATTGGATGCACAGCCGTGTGTCAACAGGTATTCAAGAGGCTAACTGAAAACATTCACTGATGACTGGCAGATGCAGCCCACAGATAGATCAACATTTCCATGTAAATAACCCTAAATTCTGCCAGCGACACTACTTAAAAGCTGGTTCTCAAAATTGTCAAAATGTGGGCACCAAGACAATACTGGTGCCACACTAGCACCGCTTTACTGGAGGAGAGCCTTTAGATTTGGGGACGGAGGTTCCGTCGTCACTGCAGTAAAATCTTTCAGTCCTGCTCAGCCACAACAGTGAAAACTCTGATAAGGGTTGTGATTCATACTAATGGGTGAAACTTAAAACCTTGAAATTCTTCCCCATGTGATGCTCAGTTTGAACTTCAGCAGGTCAGCTTGCTCATGTCTACATGCCTACATGCACTGAGCTGCTGCCATGTGATTGGCTAATTAGATATTTTTGTTATTGACCAGTTGAAAAGCTGTACCTAATGAAGTGGCCAGGAAGCATATGTGCAGTAAATATCCATTTGCTTCTTGTTGTGTAACAGCACAGTATTTTAATGTTGTGTTAATTAGTTCTTTTAAGGAACACCAACTAACCAAACAGTAATCAACAATCACTTTTAAAAATAAAGCAAACTATAATCATAGATTCAAAGTATTTTTAGTTGAGCAACCTCTGATTTTCCAGCATCTGAAAGCACAAACATGTGCATTTGCTTTGCTCCCTACCTGCTTGATGCCCAGCAGTTCTGGGTAATCAAAGATCATGAGGATGCTGCAGATGATGGCCCAGCAGAGGAAGTGCAGCGAGAAGCAGAGCAGGGGGAACCAGACACTCCAGGGTGCCTGACGCACTGACCACAGGCAGGGGGCGTTAGTCACGGGTTGCCAGTAACGCATCAAGATCTAACACAGGAAACAGAGCAATGGTGCACACTGAAAGGTGTGATTAACACTAAGGGAAGAGTAAGTTATGCTTCTATGTGACAGTAAACACTCAGAGAAAGGGCGCTGCTGTACCTGGAGGGCGAGTGCTGTGGTGAAGCAGTATGCTGTCCTGTTGAGGGGCCCCAGCACTGACTGGAGGGCCTGTTTGACAGGCAGCCAGGCCAGCAGGCTGTGCTGCACGATGAAGAGGGCCAGCAGCCCCAGATCCACAGCAAGAGCCCTCAGAACAGAGCTGTCCCGCAGGGCCACCGACCATGGTATGGAGTCTTAGACGTGGGAAATCAGAGGAAAAAAGGTCACTTTAAAATTGACTGCTGGAGGTAGTGGGACAAAACTGGTACAACCACACTTATGTGATGGAGGGGTATCAATACATTATATCCCCAAAGGAAAATAAACTACTGCCCTCATAACTGTGTAAGTATTAGGCAATCCTATTAACATAATTACTGTTTATAAGCACTCATTGAAAATGCCACAAAAAAACAGAAAATCGAACGTTACCACGAACAGCTATAACGTGGGGATCTAATTAACAAACCCAGTATTCCTGCTCACCCGAAATCACAGTCAGCGTGTTAAAATTGGGATACCAGCTTTCAAACACTTGCCCTTTGGGCAATATTTGATATTGGCGATAAGTAAATTATGCTTTTAAGCCCGTAATGATAATGTTCCTTTTATTAAACAGAATAAAATAGCCCTAACAATAAAATAGCTCTAAAAAAAATAAGACCAAAAAAAAAATAAAAAAAAAAATCTTACCGCCCAACGTGGGGCTCGAACCCACGACCCTGAGATTAAGAGTCTCATGCTCTACCGACTGAGCTAGCCGGGCACTGACTCCAAGCAGCCGCCCAGTGGTATTTACAGCATATATGGTGAACGTAATACTTGAACTATATGACGTATATTAATTTAACATTTGTTAAATTATATTTATATTACCCTTTATAGTAACTTTTTTCGTAGCAAAAAAGTATATGAGGTATTTAAAGGTTTTACAGATATCGCCTCCACCAGTGTTTGGTAATCGCTCCTGGCCGCCTGCCGCTTACGAGAACTTACCTTGGCAGAGTGTCGTCTCCCCCGTGATGTTATGGTAAATGGCTCGAAACGAGACAAACCGAACGAGATCTGCACCGGATATGAAAACAAACGCAAAGTTTAGCAAAGACGTAGTGCAGAGAGCCAAGCCACGTACCGTGACTGACGCCATTATCAGTGCTTATCGCGGACAGTTCCGGGAGATGGGAAGTAGTTGTAGAACCCGATTTAGGCACAAGGTGGTGCTACTATGCGGCGAGTGCTGCCTACAGGTGGAGGTGCATCAGAGGAGACACAGATCCACACACAAAACTAAGGAGAAACAAATAGTAGGAGTGGATGACTTTATTAGGGTATCTTATTAAGAATCACAGACTCTGTCTTCGTTAAATGAGGTTAACATCAGCCCTGTAGCACTCTACATGGTAGTTTCTGTCACAGGATGTCACTCGAATAGACTCTGTGGATCCCTGAAAAAAAGAGATAAAGTACTCAGAGTGCTTCTTTGTGAAATAATTTGCTGTGAATTGAATGATCAAATATTTTGCATAATTTCTGTGAAGCTCACTTCTGTTGGGAGTATCGGCAGCCTGCAGGCAGCACAGCGGGGAGCCTGGACCCTGAAACCGTGAAGAAGTTTCAGTGAAAGTTCACAGAGGTCGAAACGTGAAGACAACAAAGATGTGAGTTTTCTCCTGTTCAGCCTGTCTGGCAGGGTTTCCCCCTTTGCTCTTGAAAGGGACTATTGTTGCTACATAAAACACCCACCTGTGGTAGTCGCTGACACAGTAGATCCTGCGGTGTGAGTCGACGGCGAAAGGCTGATCCTCTAGGCTCTGTCTGCAGACGACACAGCGAAAGCAGGATGGGTGGTAGGGTTTCCCACGAGCCTGCAGGATCTGATCATCCAATGTAATATCACTTTCTTGCATGTGACACCACACATACACTCACAGTGCTGAGAAAAAGTATTTGACCCCTTCCTGGTTTATTAGTCTTCTTTGCACATTTGTCACATTTACATATTTTAGATCATCAAACAAATTCTAATATTAGACAAAGATAACCTGAGTAAAACATTTCTATGAAATGCTGTGTTAGTTTAATGCCAGACGGGACTCAAACCTTATTAAACATTTAACAGTCCAGAGAATATTTTCCCAAAAGTCTCAGGGATCATCAAGTTGTTTTTTGGTAAATGTGAAATGAGCTTTTATGTTCTTTGTGATCAGCAGTGGTTTTGGGTGCCATTTTTGCCCAGTCTCTTTTTTACTGTTGAATTATGAACTCTGATCTTAACCGAGAAAAGTGAGGCCTGCAGCTCTTCAGATCTTGTTCTTATTCTTTTGTGACCTCATAGATGAGTCGTCGATTCACTCTTGGAGTAATTTAGGAAGGCTGGCTGCTCCTGGGATGGTTCACCAGTGTTACTGTTAAGTTTTCTCCATTTGTGGATAATGGCTCTCACCATAGTTTTCTGCAGTCCCAAAGCCTTTGAAATGGCTTTGTAACCCTTAACAGACTGATAGATGTCAGTGACTTTGTTCATCAGCTGTTTCTTTAGATCGTGACATGATGTGTTGCATTTTGAGGGGTTTTTTTTTTAGCCTTCTTCACTTTCTCAGACAGATGATTTCTTGATTCATCAGGTCGGGCAGTAATCGGGCCTGAGTGTAAAAAAATTAAATGAACTCAGCTTTCACAAACAAATGTTGTCAAACGTAGGGAAGGCAAGTTTGAATAGCTTTTAATCCGTTAATAAATGAAAAGGTCATTTAAAAACTGCATATTTATTTGGTTATCTTTTTCTAATATTAAAATGTATCTGATGATCTGAAACATGTGTGCGTGACAAATATAGAAAAAAAACTAAGATCAGGAAGTGGGGAAATGCTTTTTCACAGTACTGTTTAAGTAAATAAACTGATAGTTACCACATCTGTGATTAAAAAGCCACAGCTGTTACATACTTCAGGGGACGGATGAACTCCAGAGAACTGCAGAAAATACCACGAGTACCAGCAAAACACCCCCACCACCCAAATAGATTAGTTAATAAAGTTAATCTGTCATTTTACAACCTATTAAAAGATCATATACTTACCAAAAAGTCATCCTCACAATATATCATCCCTGACACTGTATAGAAAGGCTTGCCACTGAGCGTTTTACCTGAAAGCATGCAAAAGCTTAAATATGTAGACCGTTATACATCACACTGGACTATCAGAGAAGCATTCACACGAGGAGAACTCACTACAAACGCTGCAGATGAAGCACGCGCTGTGGAATAAACGTCCCAGTGCCTGACACGCTTGACCTGCTCCGTAGACGCCTTGATTGCATCTCGTACAAGTTCCTGAATAAACATGAAGAATAAATGGAGCAACTGGCAGCACACCTGAATAATAAAATCAAGGCTAATCCACCACAAAAAGGTGAATATTAAGTTTTTTCCATTCTTACCAAAGTAAACACTGTCACTGTAACTGGGATTCATCTCAGCACCAGTTTGCCCACTGCTCTGCTGCACGGCTGTCTAGGGGTCTAATTTTATGTGCAGTGCAGACAGCTGTAAGAGGAGCTGCTTGTTGGGTTTATGAGAGTTTGCTCTCTGCCTCTCTGAAGGGCAAAATCTTCAGATATGACTCCTCCAAGGTGGCTGGAAAACTTTGGACAGAAAGTAGTTATGTGTGGAAGAAAACACAAATAAAGGAGTAAAAGTACCTCGATTTTGTACTTATACAGTATTTAAGTAGCTGTTTAGTGTTTGTAAAAGTGTCTAATGTTGGAGTACATCTTTTAGAAAAAGAAAAAGATAGTGCGGTTTTTGAGGTTTTTCTGTTGCAGCTACTGTGAGAACTCTCAGCTCTAAGCAGCTCTCTATTTAAAAACTGCATTCTCGGGTAAGCTAAGAGATGAAATATGTCAGAGCAGCAGAGGAAGGAGCCTGAAGGTGAAAAAGAACCTGCAGCACATTCAGCCTACCACAGCGCTCACATTGTGAGGACACGGGTTTAAACATCTGACTCCTCCGTGTTTATACGGCAACAGCTACAGTCAGCTACAAGATAAAAACAGCCATTCATACCAACAATGTGTGAATACTGGATAATGGATGCTGAATATGGAGTGAAGGAGGACATGCAAAGAGTTGGTGTTATTGTAGGATGTGAGGATAGGCAAAATGTCCATCAGTCTTATTGATAATTATAATAATAATTATTATATTTTAACACTCACAGCAACTCCTTTTATTTTAAACCTGCTTGTTAAAAAAAATCTCAACTTTTACTTGGATAAGATTTTGATAGAATAGAATAGAATAGAATAGAATAGAATAGAATAGAATAAACCTTTATTATCCCATGGATGAGAAAAGTTTGGTGTTACACAGCTCTTATAGCAAGGGGAATACAAGATATAAAAGACACAAAGTGGCCCTATATACATAAGCAACTGAAGTTCGTATATACAGGTAACAATGTACAGAAATATGTATAGAAAAAATTGTACGGAGATATGTATAAAATGTACAGTGAACAAACAAGCTGGTGAGTAAGATGACCACAGGATGTTAAAGGGAAAGCTGAGGATAAAAGGAAAGCTGAGAGTTTCAGCACTTTTTAATGGATTTCCTTTTTAATCAAAAACTGAAAATAAGAAAATTAATAAATAAGAATGTTTTTAAATGAGTAGAGTAATCCAAATATTTAGAAACTGGAAAAATACAAATATCTTTAGAAACAACTTCAGAGCTCAACTTTTAAGTGAATCCAAAAGAATAAAGTACTACAGTACATGCCTGAGTCTTATATTTGGGCAGCCTAAATGTGCATTTTTAAATATTGAGGAGGAGCAGTGAAGCCTTTTCTAGGATCATCTGTCTTGTGATACTGCCCTCATGTGGAAGCCTTAGGACCTTCCTCTCACTAAAACCAGACACGCCCAAACAGCCAGAAATACCTGCACCAGGTAAACACCGACTGGTTGTAACTGAACAATAGAGAGCTGGGGGGTTTTTTTTAAGTGGCTCTTTACACTTTTTACCTTTAATATTTGGTCCTTAATCCTCCTCTTTTATTTTAAAGTCTAAAATCTTTCCAATTGACAACGACAGCTTGTTACGATATTGTAAGTGTATTACAGCACAGTCATTTAAAGTTGCTTGTGTGTCTCCATTAGCTTCCACGCAGAGAGGATAAAGAACAGAAACTCATGCAACTCGTGTTTTGGATCTACGGTTACAGTTGGAGCAGGGGAAAGATGGAGGGAGGGAGGGGGCGTCTGACAGCTGCTGATTCCTCACTGAGGTCCTCTTGTGAAGCTGTCTGCTTCCATCACAACGCCCACTCTCCTAGCTGTCAGACTGGTTCACCAAAAACCTTGCCTTGCATGTCGTTTGTATGTTGGTTGCATGTGTGTGTGTGTGTGTATTGTTTTTTCTAAAAAACTTTGTATAATCCAGTTTGTTGTCATGATGTAGAGGTTTGGGTTCATATTTGTCAAAGATGCCTGAAGGTTGAATTCAGGCATTTTGGACTCAAATAGCAGTACCTGGATGTGTGTTTGTGAGCTGTCTAGCCTTCAGGTATGTTTCTGTGCAGGAATGTCTGCGTCACGAGGCGTGTGGAGGCAGGAGGCAGTCTCTGCAACTGTGGGAGTGCTGTGCAGAAGCTGTCTTACGCACAGTTAATCACATTTCCCTCTCCATTTTACAAAATGGAAATTCCAGCTGACCAGGAACAACCTGATTTATGCCTGTTTTGCTTCTCACTAATATTCCTTCTGAAGCTTTAATATTTTTAATCATTCAGACTCACTTTAACCTACTTCGTTCGTTTTTTCCCTTTTTTGTCGCATTAAAGGACAAATACTTCTATTTATCAGTATATTTATCAGCTAGGATGCAACGAGGTTTGCTTATGCTCTGGGCTCTGCTTCCACACCCTTCGTCTGTCACATTTTGGGGGGTTACACAGCACAATGCCAACAATCTTTGGCATGTTTGGCTGCTTATAAATAGGGCGCTCATTGTCCAACACAGTGCAAGGGGAGTCAGAAGAGGACCCGCGTCTTATCCTAAGAGTCCGGACTGCGTGCGCTATCGCTGCAGTATTCCTGCTTAAAGGCACAGCGGCAGGGCCTGCTCTTCCTGTCAAGTTTGGACAGGTACTCTACCTGCGGTCCACGCCCTCTTCTGTGCCGCTGCGCGCAAGTGTTCGTGAGCAGGAAGTGGCTGTCAGCGACGCTGCTGCTGTTGTTGTAACGTTTGGAAATGCAGCTGTAAGCTGTATCTGAAAGAGAGGCGGCGATTTTAGATTATCTTTTTAACTTACAAAAACAATCATTTAAAAATTATTTTGCTTTTATTTTATTTATTTTTATTATTTTTTGAGGACATGCGGCTCTGCAGGACCTGCGCTCTCCTGGCGCTTCTGTTTCTGGCAGTCTTGGATTCATCAGGTGAGGGGGAAAAATGACATCATTCAGTATTTTGTGTTGTTTGTTGAATCTACGTGTAGCTTCAAACCAAAACACCAAACGTCCTCGTGTCAAAAGCGTGGCTTCTTTTCACGTTCGTGCGCCAAATGGGTCAGAAACACAGCGCGCGCTGAGCTGCTGTAAAGATGCACTCAAGCGAAGCTGTGCTTAAAGCTCCGTGTCAATAAATGATAGGATAATAACGAGCATTAAAGGCAGCTCAGACATGACGGAGGCTGGAGCGCGTTTCCACTCATAGCTCCGACTTCCAGACCTCCATTTTCAAAAAGGTTTATGAGGCATTTATGGAGCTTCCTGGAGGCATGAATTCATCACGACTTCATTAATGATTGACCAACAATCTGTTGCTCGTTTTTTTTTTTTTTCATAATCTTTTATGTAAACTTCCCGGTTTTGTGGGCTGAAATCATCATCAGCAAGTTTAACTTTAAAAAATGGTTTTTATCATATTTATAAAATGACTTCTCAATAACTTTGAACAGTGTGACGTTCTCAACACACCCACTGTTTACGGTTACCAGAAGCCTTTTGTGGACTAGTTGTTACAGGTTCAGGTTAAAGAAGGACTTTATTTTGATTTAGCTTGAGAGATAGGAAGAGCTAACATTACGCTCGCCGCTTTGAGAGTGATATTTAATTCAATATATTTATTTTATCGCTGGTTTTGGTTTTAAATCCTAGATTGTGTGTTTAGTATTAGGTTTCTTGATATTTTTAGCAGGTATGGTCCAGGCAGGGATTATTATGGGATTGCACATGTGAGGGTTTCACCTCATTCAGAGTAGCAGGGTATGTGAGTAAATATGGAATTTCTTGAATTCCATTCATAGAACTGATGTGAAATAAGGATAAATCAGGAAGTAGGTCATCCGCATTTCGCAGAGTCTGGTGAAAGTAAATAACAGGCAGAAAATAAAAGAAGTTAAGAGAAGAGTTCTGATATTTGCAGAGGATTGGAAGCAGGGCAGTAAGGTTGTAACTGTAAGAATAAGTGTGCTGTGTAATGTGTAATATATGAGGGTGTGTGAACTTCCCCCTGTAATTTGCATACGTTAGAAAATATTCACATGGAGTGTGTTACTTGTACACCTTCCTATTCATACTCTTATCTAATCAACCAGCTAGTCATGTAGCTGCACCTCAGTGTAGGTCATGAGCTCCAGGTAACTTTAAACATCAGAATGGGGAAAACATTTCTAATGAGAGCTTATTGTTGGTGCCTGATGAGCTGGTTTGAGTCCATCTGGGCCCACTGATCTCTAGGGGCTTTCAGCACTACAGTCTCCAAATTTTACTCTTTAAATGGTCGATGGTAAGGTCAGAATTTGGCATCAGCAACATGAATCCAGTGACCCAGCCTGCCTTTAGTCACTAATCCGGGCTGGTGATGTGGGGATGGTGTTTTTTGACGGACTTTGATCATTAATGGTATTTTTACCAACCGTGTTCATACCAGAATGGCTGCAGGTTACAATATTCCAATAGCTGCTTGCATCATGTTAACACACCAAGTCACCAACAAAAAGTATCTTCAGAGCACGATCATGAAAGCAGTCATGATGAAGTGGCATCCTCAGTCACCAGATCTAATTCCAGCAGAGTAGAGTAACCTCTGGGATAGACTAGCATGAACGTGCAGGCAAAGAATGTGCTAAAATTATGCAATGTTGATGTCAGGAACTGTAGAAATGCCACAGAAGTATGTGGACACAGGATGTTTAAATAGAAAAGACCACCAAAAACAACACCTGTAACCACATCTGGTTTATAAAAGCCTCGCTGCTGTTGAGAAAAACTGCTTCTCCCAGAGTTAGAAAAACATTCTTGGGAGAAAACAACGGGAGAATCACCTCATTATGCTTTTTAAAACTGGTTCACCCTCTCTTTGCTCACTAGGTGACTCACGTTTATCGAAATTCAGTTAATTTGCGCTTGTCTGTTACTTCAGTGCATGGGAATAGGTGTGCCTGGAGCTGCTGTGTTTGCTCAGGCGTGAACAGAAAAATCAGCTGGACCGTTTAAGGATGTGTTTGTTTCTTTTATATATCATTAAGACCACAAGTATTTGATCATAGATATAAAAATAAACTAATCTGAATCTGACTGTGGCTTTTTAGGTAAAAATACATCCTCTGGTGGACATGAATGTGTACATTTTATGGGATCTTATCTTTCAGGGTGAACCAAAGTGACTAAAGTCTGATATAATTATCCCTGTAGAGCTATGCATTTGTTGATCTCCTCTTAAGATTAGTTTACAGCATATTCACATTATTGGATCTGATTTCCAGAATCCCAGCAGGAGGTCGTTCGACCAGACAAAGGCTTGAATGTGATCGTGTCCACCGAGCAGCCAAAATGTTCTGTGTGTATCGTCAGCAAGGTGAACAGCACACAGTCTTCCTGCAACTCTTCTCTCTCTCTGGTACCTGAAGTTGAGACCACACTGGAGTTTTCCTGCCCCCAGCCTGTCGAGCAGTCTTACACTGTGACGATTGCTCGCTCCATCGGTGAGTTTACTGACAAAATACACAAATGGCTCGTTCGGCTTCGATCAGACGTCGTTTAAAGTGTTTTATACTTTTGAAGAGCAAGTATTCATTTGGTCTAATCATAGCTTCAAGAATAGATAATTCATAGATGTAAAAACCACTGTGCAGGAGCCTCTACTTTCACAGTTCTTTCCTACCCTGACATGTATTGCTTTAGACTTTGCATTACTATTTTTTATTTATTATTTTATTAATTTGCTTCTAATTAATCCTCAGAAAACAATTTCTTTTCCCCCAGTCAAGTCAATTGGTGGCTATTTCTATTGTAAAAGAAAGCTCAAAGCTCGTATGCAATCCACTTAGATATAGCTGTGGCGTCTGTGGTTTTTCATTTACTAATTTTTCTAAAGACATTTTCAGTGTTATGCAGATTAAGCATAATTAAAGTGTCAGTACCATTTTTTTTAACCCATCTGTGCATCTTTTCTTGTCTTCGACTGAACTCCAGAATGCACTGAGAATGCCTGCAGCCCGCCAACTCTGCAAACTCAACCATCCATCCTGACTAACTTTGCCAGAATCTTCACCTGGGATCTGAATGCAGCTCAGGACACAGTCGTGCGCCTGAGCATCATCGAAGGAGGACTGACGGACACATTACAGCCATGCTCAGATGGCTATCAGTTCTCTGTGTCCACATCCATAGCCAGCAGCAAGGCCCAGACTCAGTACTGTCGAGGCGGTTCTGTGAAAAGTTTGTATCTGATCAATCCAGCTGTCGTGTCTCTGCAAGTGAAACCAAAAGCTCAGGTGGTCAGTGAGCTGTTTCAGATCTCCGTCACACAACCGAGTAAGAACTATTTGCTAAATATAGAGTCTTTTTTAATTAGAAGCTCCATAGGATTAATGCTGAGTTTAACTGGAGCTGCACCAGCTGTTAAGTAGCCCAATTATAGCTTAAAACTTTTAAAATGAGTCACCAAAAATCAGTCAGATTTTAAAAAATGATTTAACTGTGTGAATTTGGTCTAAATATTTACTATTTTGCATTTGCATTCAGTCTTTCATAGAAATAGGTTTCTTGCTACTTGCAGATGATTTGTGTGAACAAAGAAGATAAAGCCTGTAATTTGCTATTTGTGGGTCTGAAGATATTAGATTATAGTGGGGTTTAATGGTGCTGGTAGACAAAGCCAAGCTGGCCAATGGTGGCAGCACACTTCAGAGTTTTTCCATCCATCACTAAAGGCAAAAGTGAGTAATTTAATTAAAGCTTTAATGGTGGACTCTATTACAAGGACCCTGTGAAGGGATTGGCTAACAGCTGGTGCAACTCAACCCTGGCCTCCTTCTCACTCTGCGTTTTACTCTGTTTAGAAACTGAGGTCATAAGCGTTGATTCCAGCACGACCATGGTCCTCAGCCGGGACCCGAAGGAATCGGTGTGTGAAGTGTGCACCGCTGAAGGCCCCACTCTCACCTGCAGCACGGAAAAGACGCTGAACAATGTTGACAAACTTTCAGTGGTGTTCAGCTGCCTGAAACCTCAAGATGGGTTCAATGTGAAGATAAAAAAGACAATAGGTGAGAACTGCTGGAGCTATATGACAAATAAATTAATACACTAATAAAGGTTAAAAAATCAAGCCAATCAGTTGCTGTCCAAAAGGTATTGCATGGTGGATCAACATTTGTTCTCTTGATAATTCTATCGATGTTGACAACATCTCCAACACACTGGCTGAAATCCAGCTCTGAGCGATGACGGAGCCTCCACTGTGTTTTACAGATGGCTGTATATGCTCACTGTTGTACCTCCCTTATGACCTCCTCCGTACATATTGACAGCTATTTAAACTAAAATGTTCAAATCTAGATTCATCACTCCGTAAGACCTACAATGATTTTCAATCAAGTTCTTGTGTAATTTGTTATACCTCAGCCTTTTATCCCTGTATCACTGCCTTAAGAATGGCTTCTTGATAGCTACTCTTCCACTGAGGCCATTTCTGAACAGTAGACGGATCAACCGAAGAGCCAGATCTCTCAACTCTTGTTTCAGGTCTTTGCTGGACATGACCTTCAGATAGTATTCATCCACTGTAGTTTTTTGTTTGTTTGTTTGTTTTTAGACCTTCCACTTCCACTTATTTTATCCCGAGTTACCCAGTTTCCTCACATTTCTTTAGAACACACTGCGCAGCATGCTGCCAAGTTTTTGACTAAAAGCACTTTAGGAATCGGTTTGTTGCAAAAATACTACTTTTGCGCATTTATCTATAATATTTTTTTCTGCATTTATTTCTACATTTACTTTGGCATCTCTCTCATTGAAGGAAAACCTCACATTTCATCCTCCTCAGCCATCATGTGAAATTAAAATATTTCCTAATTTCTTCATCTAGAATGCACCAAGACTTCCTGCACACCTTCTGCAGCAGAAATTGTTCCCGATCAACTTAATGCCTTCAAAAGATCCTTGACGTGGGGCATCAGTGTCCCAGAGAGCACTGTATTAACTCTGGACTTTCCTGGTGGTTTGAAGGACATCTCTTCAGGGGGGACCTGCCCAGATGCCTATCAGTACTCAGTGAATACAACTAAAAGCAATGGCGAAATTCAAAGTAACAACTACTGCAAAGGTGGGACAGTGTCTGATCTGAATCTGCTTGGAGCAACGACTGTGACTATCGAAGTGCCCAAAGGAGAAAAACTGGAGTCGGCAGCATTTAATGTCAAAGCCACAGAGAGAGGCAAGTTTGAACACTTTCTAGAACCCGTAGAGGAAGATGTTTTATTCATTTTATATAAAGAAAAAACATCATAGCACATATTTATGGAGACATATCCTTAACAATGGCTGATAAATCCTTTTAAATGGTAATGATTCAATAATTGCCTCTTTATACAGTTGCAGCTAAGGACCTATAACTCAAATGTAGTTACTTTAATCTGTATATATTTGACCTGGACATTGATTAATAGGGAAAACAAAGCTAAGCTTTGTTTCTTGTCCCCAGCCAAATGTTAAAAAGTTATACCAAAATAAATTATATGCTATATCTGATCAAATTTTGTGTGAAAATAAATAAATAAATAAATAATAAGTTGAATATTAATTATGTTTTTATGAAAAATCAACTATAAATATATTTATGTCTCCCTTCTTAATTTAACCACAAATAGCATAATACTAGTTTTTCTATTTTATTTTGTTAAAGGTTAAAGCTGAAGCTGTTGGAAATGTTTCGTTTTATAAGAATATTTGACCAGCAGTGTTTTCCTGAACTGATTTGGCTTAAAAGTGTTAATGATGTAAAGTTGTGATTAGGAGCTTCCATACACTCCAACACCCTTCTACCAATTCTGCCATGAACAGTGGTCAGATATCCAGACAGAATTGTGCCAGAAGCTTATTGATGGAAACCAAAAGCATCTGGTTTAGGTTAAACATGATAAGAGTAATTTAACCAAATATTAGTGGGGGTGTATGTATACATTTGATCTTATAAGTATACTTTTGACCCTGTGTGGATTAGAGAAAATCCCAAATAAATTCAAACTTGTGCACCCAATTCTTGTTTTTTAAAGTAATTAAAGATGTATGTTGTGCAATTATTCCACCCTAGAAAAAGAACTGTTCCAAGAAATCATTAAAACCCCAAATTGCCATTGCATTTATGCTCATAATGAGTGCATATAAACTCCTGGTCACAACCATAAACCACCAGAAAATAATTTCATGTCTGTCTAATATGAATATTTTATCAGACTAGTGACAGAGCTGAATTATCTTCAGTCAGATCAGCATCTCACCATCTTGTGTACCTTTTGTTTTTAGCTAGCAGAATGATGTCTGTGGCCTCTGAAATCAAGAAAACCAGAATTATCATCACGAAGGTGAATCAAAAGCTCGACTGCAGCGTGTGTACGGGCATGGCGCCTAACCAGAAATGCAACCCTAAAACCCTATCACTGATTGCTCCTTGCAACGTCTCAGTAGAATTTACCTGCCCTCGACCTCAAGATGTCTTCAGTGTGGAGGTCAACAGAGAAATTGGTATGTAGAGTTAAAATATGTGAAGTCAGGTCTTATGGTATAATTTGTCTACGACTGGAATTTTGTGCAACCCCTCAGTTTAGCTTTGGTTTATTTAACATCTCCTATCTAAAAGGACACTTTCTTCTGATTGGCCAGCTTGGGGAAGCCTTTATGGAGGGAATCATCTAGTTTTCATGAGATACCTAAGGAGCATTCTGCGCCTGTAAATGACCATGTGAACAAAATACATCATGAGCCGATTAGCTTATAGTTAAAGTAGATGCAAAAAACAAAGCTATTCAAAGCAGTCTGATGACGGAGCTTTTCACAGCTCTGACTGTTTACTGATCTTGTTCTCTGAAAAAACAGTGCTGGAAACATTCCTGACAGATTTTGTCCCAAAATTGATGTGACATAGTTGATGCTATCACACAGTCGCTTCAGATTTCTTGGCTGCACATCGATTATGTGAATCTCAGGTTCAGCCACATTTCAAGGCGCTATATTGCGTGAGATCTGGTGACTGTGGAGGCCATTTGAGTACAGTCAACTCACTGTCATGGTCAAGAAACCAGTTTGAGATAATCTGAACTTCATGGCACGGCATGTTATCGTGCTGGGATCAACCATCAGAAGATGGCACATTGAGGTCATAAAGGGATGCCGGCTGCGGTGCTTAAACAATGCTCACTTTGTACTGATGGGCCCGAAAGTGTGCCAAGGTAATTTCCTCCACACCATTACATCATCATCACCACTCTGAGCTGCAGATACAAGGCTGGAAGGATCCATGCTTTCATGGTGTTTATACTAAATTCTGATTCCACCATCTGAATGTCAGACCAGGCAATGTTTTTCCAATCTTCTGTTCTGTCCAATTTTGATGAGGCCATGTGAACTGTAGCCTCAGTTTCCTGTTCTTAGCTAATAGGAGTAACAGGAATAGGAGTCACAGCTGGTGTGGTCTTCTGCTGCTGTAGCTCAAGCTTCAAGCTTCATTGTGTGTGAAAATCCCAGCAGATTAGCAGTTTCTAAAATACTCAGACCAGCCTATCTGACACAAAAATAATACCACATTCAAAGCCACTTAAATTACCTTTCCTCCCCATTCTGTTCAGTTTGAACTTCAGCTAGTAGAATCAACGTAACCTCCAGAGCCTGAGATACCTGGAGAAAGGTTGGAGAGTGAGGGGAAAAAGCCACTGGAAACTCACCATCTCTTTTGTTTTATCTGTATCTGGACAGACGCCCCGTTCTCTGGTGAGCCTGTTCAGGCCGAGTCCTCGGTGTTCCCAGAGTTCAACCGGACCTTCAAGTGGGACTTGAAAACTGATTTCCCTCACACATTCCAACTGGACTTCCCAGAACAGGGACTGAGACAGATTTCCAGTGAGGAGAAATGCCCGGATGAGCACACGTACTCTTTTATTATCTATTTACGTGGGCAGGCAAATATTGGTACCTTCTGCAGAGGAGGATCTGTGAACACAATCCAGGGTCGCTACAAGGGCCGCGTGTCCCTACAGGTGCCGGCGAATGCAAAGATGGATCCTTTTGAGTTCAAACTCAGTGGCGGGCCTGAGACGGACAGTAAGTCATTTTATATCTACAAAAAAACCTCAGACAAGACAGACAGCACAATAAATCATTGAGTAGAGAACTTACAACGAAACACTTTTTAGAAACATTGCCATAGTTAATAGTCTCATATTGGCACTTGGAAAATGTTATGTCTTCCATGAAAATCTGGGCTTTTATTTATTAAATGAATTGCTTTTATTTATTTATTTTGTTTATACATTAATTCAGATAGGGCAGCACAGAGTAGACAAAAAAATGCAGCATGGTCTGGGATGAATCCACAATACTGCTGCAAGGCCTTAAGCATTCAGGTTGCCTGTTCTACCAGGTGAATCACAGGAGTGTCCAAATAACTTGCAAAGCAATGGGGATTTATAACACTGACCTGGTGTTATATTATCCTAGTCACCTTTCGGTATTCATACATTTGTATATATTATAGGACGGTCAGAACATCCAAAATATTATTTCTTAATTTGGCACATGAAAACCCTTTTCATTGAATGATAAAAGGAAAGATTTGGTATAGTTCAGGTGTCAGTTGCTCACTGTTTTACTTCACAACCATAAAGAATTGTTTAATCATAAAGAATACATAAACACGACAGCAAAAATTAGTAAAAAGGTTAGAATTAATGTTTTGAGTTTTTGTGTTCTAAAATGTTATGAAATATTATGAAATCTTGATTTTTCTAACCTCAGTGTCCGCTTTTTTTCCCCCTCTTAGTGATCGCGATAGTGGGGGTCAACCTACCACGAGGTGTATCGGACACAACACTCGTGACAGCCAACTTCCCTCGAGACTTCCCTGACAGCATGCAGATGCAGTGGAACTTCACGGTGCCCGGGATGCACAACTACACCGTGCGCTTTGATCACGTCACACCCCCCGAGTGCCTCAACAATGGAGAGGTGAAAGTGGACTATCAGGCAGGGGCCAACACGGTAACCAAAACTCTAAAGGATCCTCAGCCGGAGCATCAACAGGGCAACTTCAACATGGTGCTGACAAACTGTGAAACCAACACGACGCTGCCAGGTCTCACGCTGAACTACAGCGTCTCTGTAGTGAGGAGCGGCCGTCCAGGTACAGTGTTAAAACATAAACAGCTGGGACTCATACACAGTTTTGTTTTGTTTTTTTAAACATCAAACTATTTTGTGTGTCTATCACACTACTGCCATTTCCTTTAACTATGGTAGATATTGTAATGTCTGTGAAGATTCTCAGTCATCCAGGTCATCGTAGTCAAAGGAGTTTGCAAAGAAAAAGCGTCTGGACTTCTTTAAGTCGCTTGAAGACGTTTCACCTCTCATCCGAGAAGCTTCTTCAGTTCTAAGGTCAAATGGCCAAGAGTCCCAGATTTAAACCCAGTGGGAGTATCCCCCCCAAGGAGGGACAAAGGACCCCTGCATCTTAAGGATAAAAGTCACTCTTTCGAGGATGCCAATGTTCACATATTGGACAGAGAGGACAGATGGTTTGAAAGAGGAGTGAAAGAGGCCATCTATGTCCACTGTGAGCGACATTCTTTGAACAGAGGTGGTGGTTTACGACACCAACTGTCTGCCATCTATAATCCAGTTTTGAGTTCCCTCCCCAGACGCCTTAATGCCCACTCACATCCTGGGCCATCTGACCTCAGGAATTCACATGACAAGGTGGGGCCAGGTTTCACAATGAGCTCACCCGAAACCCTGGCTGATTAGGTCCCACACCCGCTTTCACACCTTGGCGCATGTGATTAGAGGATCACCAGGGGGTCCTTTGTCCCTCCTTGGGGGGATACTCCCACTGGGTTTAAATCTGGGACTCTCGGCCATTTGACCTTAGAACTGAAGAAGCTTCTCGGATGAGAGGTGAAACGTCTTCAAGCAACTTAAAGAAGTCCAGACGCTTTTTCTTTGCAAACTCCTTTGACTAGATATTGTAATGTAATTATTTATGGTTTTCAATCAGTTTATACAATTTGTATGGGCAAAAATTGCATTTATTTAAACTTAAGTTCGTTACATTATGCAAGTATCATGTTAACACCAAAATATAGGTAAAATGGAGACTGTGTAACACTTTTATCAACAACCCAATAGAGTGAAGTTATTGTAGAAAGGGTCCGAATCTAAACAGGCATTTTGTTTGCACACTGAATGTTTTCATTATGAATTTGGGAATAAATTCTTCAGGAAATCTGCAGCCTGTTCAGGTTTACACAGATACTGCAGCTCCTCCATCAACAGATGATGGCAGGTTCATGGCAGCACATGGGATGAGTGTGAACTAGCCTGGAGACAATGTGGAAAAATGTTTTGATGCCTATGAGGATGTGAAGAGAACAAATTTTAGTGTCACAGCAAGAGGTTTTGAATCCGCCGGTCAGCTGGACCCTTTCTGTGTGGTTTTCTCTGGGCACTCCAGCCTCCAAAGGGTGAATTAGTGATTCTAAAATTGGTGTGAATGCGAGAGTGAATGGTTGTCTCCATGTTAGGCATACAGACTGCTACCCTGTCCAAGGTGTAGCTCATATCTGACATTATGACAGCTCTGATGAGCTCCAACTCCTGCTGTGACCACAGATAAGCCAAAGAAAATGGATGAATGGATAGATGAAGTATGGTGTCTCTGCTTTGTCATGTCCCACATTATTTTCACATCTGGATGGGGAAAAAAAAGATTTTTTTAATGTTTTGTTTTTATTTATTTGTATTTATTTTTATGGAATATATTACCTTTATCTTTATCTATATGTATTATTTTTATTTCCATTTTAGTTTTGTGCACAGTGGATCTAACCAAAGACCCAGGAATGTCCCTGCAGATTGAGAATCTAAATTCTGACTCCTACTGTGAGATCAGCATCAACTCTGAGGTTAAAGAGAAGATAAATGTGACTGCGGGATCAATAGCCAAACTGTCCTTCCTCGACTGCCCAAATGAAGACGTACGCCTGACTGCCAAAAAAGTTATTGGTGAGAGTTCTCATTCCTGAAATGTGTTTTCTTATACATAACAGGAGATCTATCTCTGTTTCCTGGGTATAGAAAAGATGAAATCTAAGTTAAATAGTCGATTTAAAGTCTAAAAGGACAGACTGATATTTTGAGAAAAATGTTTATTAGCTTTATTTCTGAGACTTCAAAGAAAAGCTCATCAAGAGAGCCTCCTTCCACCTTTAAATAAGAACTTTTACAAAAAAAAGTGCAAGAAATTGCTGCATTTGCTTGCATTTGTTATTTGGAAACTTAATATCATCCATCTCACTTTATGTTTTTGAATGACAGACTGCAAGAACACAGAGTCGTGCCCCGTGACTACACTTTCTGTGTCCACAATGGAGCCTTGCCTGCCAATGCCCCTCAACAGCTTCACCTGGCACCTCAACATCCCAGAAACCAAAACGTGGGACCTGGTGTCACCAAAAGGGAGTTTGCGGCAGTCCCTGCCCAGCCAGGAGTGTAAAGAGCCTTTTTCTCTGCACTTGGCAGAAGAAGAGGGTAGCAATTTTGTTGGAAATTTCTGCTTTGATGGCGTAATCCAAAAAATTCAAGTGCACGCCAACATCTCCATCACAGCTCCGGGACAGCAGTTAAGGAGGATGACGGGGTCTTTCCTCAATATCAGCGTCAGCGAGGAGATCACAGGTAAAATGTCAATTATGTATTGTTGGGCTCCAGCCTGGGTTTTTTTTTTTTCTTTTTTAATAAAAACCCAGGCCCAGGCGTATTTACTTATTACTTGTATCAGTTATATTATTTAGAAGAAATGCTGATAACTGGTCATTATGATGTTTTCCTGATAATGGCTTCATTAATTTGTTGTCTGACTGTTTTAAAACACTGCTGTCATGCTTGGTAAATATAATAGAAGCTAAATTCAAAATTTAAAAGTACTCAAAAGTGAGAATGATGACCTGAATCATGAGCCAGTGTGTAAAAAGTGACTAGTTTTATCATCCAGTATGTTATGTAGTCTTTTATTGTTTGAGTTTGGTTAAAGAAGTCATTTTAAAGAATTACCTTAAGATGAAGGAAATTTGAATCAATAATTAGTTATTGAACAAAATAATTTATTTGAGAGACTGAAAAACAACATGCTGCAGTATGCGGCTACTGTACTTTAAAATTCCACGCTGAGGCACTGTTGCACCACAGATGGGTTTTTATTTATTTATTTTCATTTCTAAAACAACCAGGATTTAGACTTGATATGAATTCCTTCCCTCTTTCAGAGACTATTATTTACGCGGTCAGTCCTGCCACGATGTCTCCAACACTGCTGGCGACCCCCAACTGGCCTCAGGGTATGAAATCTTACCGCACCCTAAGCTGGATCGTCATGCTGCCCGACCAGTACAAAGCACAGCTCAATTTTAACGTCACACAGCCTAAATGTAAAGAGGGACACACGGGAATCGATGTGAGGACGATAGGGAATGAACAGCCGAAACTAAGTTTCAAAGAACAGGATCCACAAGTGGTGGAAAAGTTGGTGGGAGAGAGCTTCTATCTCAACATGTCCAACTGTGAACCAGAGACTGGTCAATTTAGTGTACTGACCATAATCAGTCTGCAGAGGAAGCAGAGTAAGCAGCTATCACTGTAGCACATTCACATACACAAAACATCTTAAAGTCATAAATCTAATCAGTGTTTGCTTTGTTCCTCCACAGATTATTTACCAATCGTCCTTGGGATATCAGGAGCTCTTTTGCTTTTGCTTATAGTGCTAGCTGTTGTATGCATCGTCGCAAAGTGAGTACACCTGTAGCAAAACCCCGACCATTATTACCCTAACCCTGTACTGAGACCAGGCCGTGCTAGTTAGGAAGAAATCTCTGTCTGTGTATCTTTTTGTTTGTTTCTTTGGCTGCAAACTCCTTCTAGACCACCAGCAGTTGAGCAGCCAAACTTAGCATACAGGTACATCTTCAGCAGGTTCTTATCTACATCGGATTTAAAGATGTTATCATGTTGCCTAGAAACCATTTAGCAAAACAGCTAAATTACTACTTTTTTGCATTTATGCACCTGTAACACCTCATAAAAGCATTATATCACTTTTATTACGTGACAATAACATGTCATTTAAATCCACAAAAGCTGAATTATGCATAGCCATCCTGTTGCCTGGCAACCACCAAGCAGAGGGCAAAAATTACCCTTTTTTAGCATATAAACTACATCCACGACTACCCCAATTTTTTTGTTCTACTTTTTCTCATTGTGATTAAATACAATTGTAATGATGTACTTAATCTGAGATTAGATACTGAGTCATACTAAAAATAAGCTTGTTTTTAATCCCTTTTTATTTTCTTTATATTTGATGATTTTTCACAATTAGAACACAAACCTTTTTTTCAATATCAAATTTTAATTTTTGCAGTTATAATGGTTGTTATAAAATAAATATGAACAATGCAACTGCTGTAAGATAAACCATTGATTTGCTGTTTCTGCTGATATACACAAAGCCAAAGTATATGGACACACTTTGCAATTTTGCATCTGTGCAAAACCAGTGAATTTAAGTTTAAACAAACTAACAAAGAAAATACAGCATTAACTGTTTAGGAATTAAAGACATTTTTATACATAGTCTCTCATAGTGGCATTATAAGACCATAAACCTTTGGTTTGTCTTCATCCTTTCAAACAGGAAAAAGAAAAATCAGAAAAGGAACAGGGGATCGTCCATATACATGCCCAAAGGGAATATCTTCCGGCCCTCTGACATGCACTTCACCAAAACCCGATCTGAAAATGAATCCCACGTCTATGAGTCCATAGATGAAGCGATGGTCTATGGCCATCTGCTGAGCAACTCCAGCCACGGCGAGGCGTTTCCAGACCACTATAACGGCATTCAGACAGACTCCTACCGCACTTTCACAGGCCCCACTGATGGGGCGCTGCCTGTCATTAAAGAACCAGATCCACAGCCCGAGGACAAAACGTTCATGGATCCCTCTGAGACTTTCATACCATCCCGTCCGCGCACTCCCATCAACCGACAGGACAGCCTCGGCTTCCAGGACCGCAGGATGATTGACAATGAGCTATACACATTCAAGACCACAGGGGAGATAAACCCAATCCGACTCTCTGGGACTGAATTGGAGCCCATACCGGATGACTCTTTGTAGTGTGTCAGGACCACAGCCATCCAATGAACTGCTATTTCAAAATCCTCCTTACAGCACCAAGTATCTGCCAAGGGGTACTCATGTACGTGTCTGTGCTGTGACTATACTCAGGGAGTCTGAGCTTATATGTGTAAGCGGTATTTGGTAGAACTCAGTCTGCTCTAGAGATCCAAGAGTGAAAGCAGTGAGCCCTGTTTTAAAAGTCTGGAAAATAACGTCCCTGGGATACCAAGAGTGCATGTACAAAAGCTTTTCCTTTATGCTTGTGCAACGTTTCATAACATTGTGGTTTCACTAATGGCTCAGACATAAGGAAAACATCTGGCTCGACCCATCGCAGCTCTAGACAAATGCAGTTAGTAGAAAAAAGCAAAAAGTATACTTACTGCAGTGTTGAGGCAGCCACGAACCTCAGTGTGAAAGCACACGATTGGCTCATGTATTTCCAACATGAGCTGTTGATTGGTTCTTTGGTTTTAGGGGCTTTATGTAATTGTCCCATAGCTTTTTATTAAGGATCCTTGATCCCAGAGATATGGCTCGCAATCTTTTCATCTTACTGCCAGCCAGAAAAAGCAACAACGACTATTTCTTGAAAGTTTGTTTGTTTGTTTTTTGTTTTTTTAAACTTGTTTGGAGTATGGAAAATGGAAAATTATCTGTTATTGTTGTTTGTAAATGGTTTTTATATTGTTGACTAGTGTTTTTTTTTTTTTTGTTTGTTTTTTTTAAGATTTGCCTTTTCTCAGCCTGTACATACCAGAATTGTTTTGTTTTTGTTTTGTCTTGCAATAAATTGTCAGTGTACGATGGGGAAGCGGTGTAGCCTTACGTGACCTTACGGCCATCATTACCTCATCTGAAGTGATGTTTCATTTTCCCTCTTGTGCTTAAACATGGGCCTCTTTGCATGCTGGACACTAAAAAAGCGGTTTCAGCCACAGGAACTCCAACTATAAAAACAGTGTGAGGAGGAGGAGGGTGTGGAAGAACTGCTGAAGAGTTGCAGCTACTGTTTACCAAGGAGCATAGCGGAAATAACAAATGCAGAGTCCAGGTTTATGTGACATTTCTAAACTGCAGACAATTTTTAAATAAAGTCTGCACGTCTTATGACTTGCAAGTTTTGCTGCATTAATCTTCAAAAATTTTTTGAGGAAAGCAAATTTCTGAAAAAAATGGAAAAAGCAAAACAGGGATAGACATCGTAGTTTATTGATGGTAATTTTACAGGTCGCAAGCTACAAGACTAGCAAACTGGAATGAGTGAAGACTGAGTTATTATAAAAATAAAAAAGTTATATCAGTCATAATTCTGGCTTTCTTTAAGTCCTATTTAAAAAGAAGTTTAAAACAGTGGTTCTCAGCCAGTGAGTCACAGAGCTGCTGTTAATAGGTGTGAGGATAACAGAGAGTTACACCCAGTTTTTCATTTGTGGATGGTGCCAGCACCCAAACACTCTTTTTAATCACATGAACATGGTTATTTCAACTTATGTTTTTCTAAATTGATATGCAGTTTTCTTTGCTATTTCTTTGTACAGCCACACAATCTCTTGCTTACTCCAAACTGGACTGTGGTCTTCTTCTTGTTTAATTCCAAACACCAGGAATGCTGCAAAATTACATACCAGCAGCATCACATTTGTCTAAAATAACATCTTCTTATGCAACTGATTGTGACTTCTATATCAGACTTTGGTTATGATGCAAAACCAGTTGGGAACCGCTGGCTTGAACCCCTTTTAGGATAGCAAAGAAAAGCAGCGTTGCAGTGAGAGTAAACACACACACACACACACAAAGCAGCTATAACCAAGCAAACGCAGAGTCACTGGTGAGATAAATGTGGTCAAACAATGTTGAACTGGCACACGGATGGCTTCTCGTCGCGGCAGTTTTCGTCAAACCACTTCCCCTGCGAGGCTGCAGACAGCACAGCGCAGTTCTGGGACATGCTTCCGTCCGGCTGGGGGGACCTAAAGTTGGACATGTCCCAGTTTTTGTAGGTGATGCTGCTGCCGGTCTGGTCGATCCAGGTGCCCTCGGTGAGCATATCGTTGATGCCCAGCCAGACCTGCTCATCTGGGCCGATGCTTTGGCGGACGTAGTCTCTGAGCTCATCGTTCTCGTCCTTGGATGTAGGTGTGCCGAGGACACCGCCCAGGGCGTTGCAGTCTTCGCTGGCGGTGTGATAACGTTTCCTCACAGGGTCACTCAAGAAACACTTGCCATTGATCTTTTTGCCTTTTAAACAGACTGCAGAGGGGAGAAAAAAGGAGCTGATGGTTAAATAAGAACAGTAAAACACTTTTTTGATAATGCTATGCAGGAAAAAAGGAGCTTTGTTATCATGACGAACATAAGTAAAAAAAGAATGTATGTGTTTGTTTTCCAGAAACAACTGAATATGATTTTCTGTTCAGAACAGCGGGGCAAACGTGTTTTCGAGATTAAAATATGGCATTTCAAAGACTCCACATGTATCCAATCTGCACTTATTTTTAACTGAAGCTTGCTTCAGGCTATTGGATCCAACTTAAACACATATTTTGTTCTCTCAACTGTAATCCATATCAGACAGAAGTGAGACTAAGAAGTGCGTCTGTCTCCACTGCCGGTGTGATATTAAAGGCATAGTCACCTTCAATCACCAGTGACTAGGATCAGCCCAAGCACAGTTTATGAAGGAGGACACGTCAATAAGTGTTATATAGATAAATGGGCTAAAATGGATAAAATAAATTGATCTTGCATGAATAACTGGGGAAATAGTGTTGAATAAGCTAAATGGGTAGAGGGAGTGAAAGTGCAAATTCTTACTCTGACTTGACTGAAAACATCTAAGATGCATGCACACTAAAAAAAATCAAACAATGATTAAAAACAAAAATTCTGATATTTTGTGTCTTATTAATAAGATTATATGACAGCTACTTTATAGTGCATGCATATTTTTTTAAAATAAAATATCAAATGTCTTAAAGTAGATTTAACAACTGGCCCCAAAGCAAGGTAAGCAAGCACTGTTATACACTGTTAATTTGCATAAACTCGCACACTTAAGAGTTTTATCACATGATGGTGCAGGTAGTGCCTTCTCTTGATGACTGATTGAACTATGAACTGTTTTAAACAGTGGGTTTACCTCTTTGCAGAGCCTGCTGTTCCTTCAGTAGGTTGAGCTCCTGGACGATGTCATCGATCTGTTTCTGTAATTCCACAATAGCAGCATCCTTTGTTGTATCTGATTCCAGACATACAAGAACATTTTTTAAAAAGGTTACTTGTGCAAACTCAGTGATCAAACAGCTTTAGAGTGTTTTAAGTAAGAGGAGACTCTTAAGACTCTCTACCTTTTCTCACAACCTTCTTCTTTGTTGGCGTTTGCTGAAGCGAGGAGCTTACGAGCAGCAGCACTCCCAGCAGCACACACACTCCTTTGAACTCCATGGTTAGACCTGTCGAATGAGGCCGAATCAACGTGGACACTCGCAATTTATCCATCTCCCTCCCTCTCTCTGTTTGTCCCTCTCACACCCTCCCTCTCATCCAACAGAAGATGGAAAAATTCTGAAGTCTGAAAGTGCTGTTTGTAGGAATAACAGTCCAACCTCAGAAGCCTTTAAGGATGGCGTGTGTGCGTCTTATTTGGCTCCAGACTCTTCACGTGGAGGTTGAGGGCTAACCAGAGGCAGGCCTGGAAAGCAGGTGTAGACCTGCAGAGTGGAGCCAGACAGTGTGAAGCAGCTATTACATAACCCCTCTGCAGCTTTCATGAAGGTGTATAAAAACGACATAAACAAAGACAGACTCTTCTGTTGCATAACTCAGCTATAGTTTTATTGGCTTAAATTATTATAGTTTCATCCACAGCATATGGCTAAAATTTGATCTGTAACTTTTATTATTGCAGGTGTTTTTGACAGCAGTGAAGCTGCATTATGATCCTTTAGATGAGATGCAGGATTTTCTTTTTGTTTTTTTGTTTTAGACATTGCACTGAAAGATTTAGGTAATGGTTCAAACTTTGCCCAAATGTCAGACGGATCCAAAGCAAGAGCTTGTTTTGAATCGGTCTGTTGTCTGCCTGTGCACACACCCTCACCCTGTCTGAGGACAAAGTGGAAATGATCCAGAGTCACATCTGGTCCTCCTGTAAGATTCCACTACACTTATTCCTCGGCTGACACGTGGCAAACACAAAAGGGTGCAGAAAGACTGGACTGTTCCAGTGCAGTGCTGCTGAGAGAGGGCAGTGCAGATTTCAAGAATGGAAAGTTTTGCATCTGTGGCGAGTTAAAAGAAAATCCATTCACTGATGTGGAACAAACTTCAAAGACAAATGAACACAAACATTAAATATTGTTCAAGATTCATATTAGGCCATTTTTCCAACCATTTGCATCATAATAAGTATTTTAAATAATCTGCACTACATCTTCTTCCTGACTTTGTAACAGCTTGAAATCAGACTAAAACTAAAACAGTCAATTAAACAATTAGCCCATAGAAAATATTTTGATAATCAATTAATTATTGAAGTTATTTTTAAGCAAAATGCCAAAAATTCAGTCTTTCTTGACAGCAACTTGAATATATTTGGTTTTGGGCAAAAGAATACTGGTGACCTCGGCTTTCCCAGCTGAGGGGTAAAATTTGATTTAAATCAAAACCAAACTCCAAATTTTGTCTTGAAGAATTTGTTGTTATCATTTTTATACCATCTTCATATCCCAAATATATCTAATAACAATAATAATAATTATAATAATGACAATAATCCCTCACTAGCTTCAGCTTTCAACCAGACCTATATCTTCTACACAGCTTCATCTGTTGTGATTAAGACGCCACATAAAACAATTCCTTTATCAATCTGTGTGCAAACAAAACAAATCTGAAAGAACAAATATAAGCAGAGTACAAATAAACACTTTATTAGAAAATTATGTATACATGTAAACACAAACTTAGAAACAGGAGCGGATTTTTAGCCCAAAAAACCAACTTTTTGTCTCTTTTTTCCAAGACTCTCTTCCTGTTCCAGCAGCTTCATGAGAGGAGCGTGGAGGGCTTTCCCAACTCGTTTGCCCGCCTGCAGAAAACAAGCAAAGAAAGAAAGAAAGAAAATAAACAATCCACTCATTTTTCTGCCACTTATCCAGGTTTGGGTCACGGGGCAGCAGTGTAAGCAAAGATGACACTTGGCTCTGCCTAGAAATTCTGTCTATAAAAGTAGTGAACTACTTTAATTCAGTGGGTGAGCAAGTGCCCATTGACTTATGGTTGAAATGCAACGGCCCAGGTTCAAGTTCGACCTGCAGCTCCAACTCCACATGAGTATATAAACCATTCCTTTTAACTGAAGGTCAAATGTTGCTGCTTTAAAATGTAAATAAGGTTAAAAGCACAATTTGTTAATTCTTCAACTGTGCTGAGAGGAGGCCAGATGGCTGAGGAGCAAAGCCGGGCTCACCTCTGTCATTTCAAAGATGCTCTCTGGGTCCAGACTGCCTCCGCCCACCTTCCTCATACAGGTGATGGTGCCCTTGTGCGTGACGGAGATGATGAGGCTTGCCACAGAGCAGGCCTTCTCCTGCAGTGTTGCATCCACCACATGTCTGTGTCCCACCTGCAGAAACACAGTGAGCCGTATGTAGCACTATGCTGTGATGACAGTCATCACCTCTGAGTATCAGCAAGTGAGCTCACCTTGCACAAAGTCACTATACAGGGAACGTTTTCTACGTTGAGTCTCATACAGTCGTAGGGGTCGTCAGACAGCTCTATTTCTTTTCCTCCTTCATCATCGGATGATATGTGAACTTTGGGAATTCTGTCGGTGGAGTAATCAAGACTTTTAGTAAGATTTAATCTGTGCAATATTAAATAAACTGTAAGATGCCAAAAAATCCCAAACAGAGACTCACTTTGTGTTGAAGAGAGCCGCCTTGATAGCTACTGATATGGCATCGTACAAGTTTCCATCACACTGCAGGAGCTGTGGAAGCATAAAAACATGAGATTTGACCCAAGTTGTTTGGATTTATTTGGAAATTTTCAAGTAAATCTTAACACCTCTACACCGCTAACAACTCTTACTATACAAACAGGAAGAAAAAGGTAAATGCAGCCTTGTCGTTTTGAGGATAAAAACAGAAGCCCATAAGAATCACATCTAGGGTTGTGATGGAATAATTTTAATTATTTATTCGTTTTTTTGTGCTACAATATGTCAGAAAATTGTGAAAATGACTGGTGTAATAAGTTCTCAAAGTCAAATTATTGTCCAAAAATATCTTGTTCTGTCTAAAAACAACACATTTGTTATTGCAGCAGAGGAGAGGATTTTGGTTGGATCACTGGTCAAAATTCAATGACCCTCAAATGCAGGGCAAAAAAACCTGCAGTCATGGACAAAGGGAGCTGCAGTGTACAGTGCACTTTTTCTTTTTTTTTTGCACACTAGAAAAAAAATAAATATTAAAAAAGAAAAAAATTTCAGGAAGCAAAAGGCAGCATTGGATGCTACGACTCACCAGCACATCCACATAGAGCACCCAGCAGTGTTCTCCAGCACATATGCAGAGGCTCTTCAGATCGATGCTGCGTTTGTTGTTGAAGACTTTGTAGAGGGTGTTACTCAGCTCCGTGCCCAGCTCCTCACCCCCTCTGCCCTCAAACTCGGGGGTCGCATTGGCCGAACTGAAGAAGAAACAACCCAGTAAAGTCGTACAGCAGGAGCTTATCCCACAGTAAAGCTTGCTAGTCTTGCTACCTCTCTTCACACACATACGTTTTGTATGGTCATATGATAATATTTTCTGTAGTGGACTATGGTGGAAACCCAGGGAACAGATAATGCAACACTACCTCCTGGTGGCAGCACATCCATTAAAACACTCACTTAACTTCAAATGATTTATTTTTACTTTCAATGTCTTTAAAATCTTTAATTGCTGATGCAAAATTTTGATTTGAATTCATGATGTGTCACCTAAACACTGTAAAAAAATGACGCGCACCCATGTTTAAACCAACAGGGGGTGTAACAACTCTTCTGAACCACAGCCTGGCTTACCTTTCAACTCCCCACAAAACAAAACAAAAAAAACAGTTGTTTTTTAAACCACATTCATGAATGGAGTAAAAATACACTAAATTAATCTGTTTTTATTTTTTTGTTTTTTTTTTATTCTGGGGTATTTCGAGTTCTTTTTATATAACAGCAGCTGTCACACTTTTACTTTACTTTACATTCTCGTGCTGCCAAATAAATCTCACAGCAAATAATGAGAATAATAATTGTAATAATAATATTAATAATAATAATGATAATAATTAATCAATCAAATCAGAAGTAATCAAAATCAGTACTGAATTTCAGGCTTTTTACATGTTTTAGCACCAACTCTGCTGCTACACTATACAGTTTGTGCCCATCAATAATATGTAAAAATAAAATAAAATAATTCTGTGATTAACATAGAAAGCAAATTTCGATAATCACTGTGATGATTGTAGAAAATTGCTTACTGTGCATTACTGAGCTGTGGGACTTTTCCCCCCTCTGTTAAATCCATAGTGGCACCTCTGGACTCAAACACATAACACCCCTGATTACAGCTCTCACCAGACACGCGTGCTTTAACGTGGAATTACCAGCTTCAAGTGGAATAGTGAAATGATATTGTGGATGTTTGTATCGCTATTTTTGACCACAGTTTCAGAATTGTTATACCCCTCATAAACAGAAATATCATTTAGCAGCATACATACCAATCAACAAAGAACTCCAAATAGCCCTCAGTTGGCACCGTTGGCCTCGGTTTTCCAATCTCTGCCTTAACCCCCACAAGAACCGCTGTGTGCCCCTGAAAGAGAGACAAACCATGGGGGTATATAAAAGGGTTGGTGTGACAGTGGAACAGGGAAATGAGCTTCAACAGCACTCTGACTTCTGAAAAGCTTATTCATGCCTTCACTTCATCTCAGCTTTACTACTAACAGTTTTCATTCATCTGTCAAGTCATTCAGGTTTTGCTTTGCTGACTGTAGCTGGACTAAAACTCTGTGGGAAGCCTCTTAAGTGACAAGTGAGATCACATATCAGCCATAGTGGCTTCCTTACACTGGCTCCAAGTCAAATTTAGATGTGATTTTAAGAATTAGTTTTTGCGTAAATCGTTTAACGAGTCAATGCAAAGTTGGGCAACTAATTTTCCCAAAGGGCCACATGTGGGACTGTTGTGGAGGGTGGCCTTAGTTAGAGTCCCTTTTAAATGGGACTCTATGGTATGTAGTCCAATCATATGTGCCAGTGTTGGATTTCTCAAACCACACTCTGGTTCTTTGAACTATTTGGATTCTCTTTTTCAGGAAGAAGTTGGGACATACTCTGAGGCCTTCGGCAGTGCTGTTGTATGTGTTACCTTTTTACTACAAACCAGAGTTCAGAGTCGTAAATGAGAGGACGGGACTGGGCCGTAACTGATTTTTGTTGAAATATCATTAAATTTCAGTCTTTCAGCTGTTCACACATGCTCTCTTTAGAGCTCTCAGCTGCAGATGCTGTCTGATTTAATTACCAGCGTGACTTTGGCGGATCCGTCTGTGTTGGAAACCACATCGGTCTCTATTTCCATGTGTCTGTAGTCCTCGCAGCCTCGTCCATCCACCCTTAAGTCATCCTGAAGACCAGGAAGAAACATGTCAACAGAGACAGTGCTAATACAGCTAGCTTCCCATCGCTAAAGCTCATAAATACATACATTTGAAATGATTTTAACAGAATAAATAAAAGTCTGGGGCTGTATTTTTTAACATGTTTGTTAACAACTTACTCGTATGCCGTGTAGTATGTACACTTTTTCAGCTTCACTAACTTGCACTCTTGCCATTTTTCAGAAACACTTTTAGCATGTGTGTGTATGTCTGTCGCTTTACCCCTGCGTCATCAGAAGTCGACAATGGGGCAAAAATCCGAAGGGCATGCTGGTTGTTTGAGTTTTCTAATAATCTTTACAGGTAAGCGCCCCACCTAACAAACACAAGAGAGTAATCTCATAAAAACAAAGATATTCCACTGATGTTGACACGAAAAGCAACTTAAAGTTTTAACAACCCTTTACAACGACTTTTCTGCACGTGTTTTAACTTATGCCGCGTATTTTTTGTAATTTTTTTCTTGTGAGTTTTTTTCCACGAAATTTGTGTCCTATATATTTTACTTGTAAATTTGCTGTTTTAGATTCTTTTTTTAAAACTTCCTATTTCCTATTTTATTAAAGAAAATTTGCTATTTTCTTTAATAAATAGGTGAGTGTTTTCTCAACAATTGCCAATTTTTGCGTGTAAATTTGCTTTTTGTGTCATAGATTGACATTTTTTTGTTCTTGTTTTTTGCTTAAAAGATCGTAATTTTGGGGGGTTATTTGACACATTTTTTCCTCTCATTTTTTTTCCTCGTAATTTTTTATGGAAATTTTTCTCCCCTAGTACAATCCCTTATTTATTTCATTATTTATTTTCCTTACTGACTTACTCACTTTAACCTTCAGTAGCCCTCACCATCGTAAGGGGGTCGGTAGGATTTTGCAAGGTTTTGATCTCACAGCCCGGGTGAAAGTACCACCTAGAAGCCAATGCTCAGGGCAAAGCGGCCTATAATAGACAGGATAGGGTGTCTGACTTCCTGGTTGGATCTGCGTTTTGTTGTCCTGCTACCCGCAGAGCTTTCTGGATCTGACGGGAGGAGCGGCAGTTCGGCAGCACCTTGTTTCAGGTCACGTTTAGCTGACTGTTAGCGAGGATAATTAACACTTCTTTGAAAACGAGACAGCAGCGAGAGCGGGAGCCGAGTCGCTGGGGCCGTGGAGGGCAACTGTCCGAAGATCGGTGAGGTTAGCTGGGATTGAGCTAACGGACGCAGCGGAGGGGCAGACAGGCGTGTGTGGATAGTTTGGGGTGTCTTAACTCTACAAGCCTCTAAACTACACGAAGAGTTCAAGAAGCGTCCGTCGAGAAAGGCAGGAGAGTGCGAGGTAGGCTGTGAAAACCCAGTTTCACTCTGGAAAATGGTTTTGTACATTTTAAGTGTTTCCAGTTATCAACTGCTGGAAAACCAGTCATCCCGCTCTGTTCCAGCTACCAGTTAACTTCCTGGTTTGGTTTCCCAAAGATGAGTAGTTATATCCTATACAGCATATATGTTACCATATACGCTACTCATCATATCTTTGTGGTGGTTACTTTACCTGAAATACAGCAAACCGTGCTCAAAGGCACTTCAGCCATATAGATGAGCCCAGAAACACCCTTGTTCTATTTCCTCCTTAGTGCCTTTCAGGTTATTCAACATATTTTAGCAGATGTCTGTTTTTTTATCCTCGAAATCAAATCGGCCAAAGACGAGCTGGAAGGACCAGTCAGTAAATCATGTAGTGGATAAACAAGTAATGAAACTGCTGTCTTGCAGTTGCCATAACATTAAATACAACTATTATTAAAATAGCTTATCTCATTGTGAATGGCTTAATAAAATCAATGTCATATGACAAAACAAAATAGCTCAATAAGATACAAAAAAGCACAGTGAGATAAGAAATTAATGAATAGTAATATAAGAGTGAAACCAAAGACAGGTGACTGAAATAAAAAAAAGGTGATCATCTCCTCAGAGTCGCACTTTGTCATGGAGTCAAATATATTGGTGAACAGTCTGTTCTTGATGATTTATTGGAAGGAGGACTGACTTGAGATTTTGAGATTTAATAGTCCTACTGACAACTCGCATTCACCCAGGGTCTTATTCTGTTCCACCTTTAACTCTTTTCGTAGCTCACATCCACACCTTTAATGTATTTAGAGTCACCAATTAAGCGTACATGAACTTTGGACATTAGGTATAAATGGGAGCAGCTAAATAAAACATACACAACAACAGAAAGAGCAGGTTAACTCCACACAGAGAGCATCCAGGAAGGTTTGAACCCAGGAGCCTCTTGCTTTGAAGCAGTTAGGTCACACCAGATCCAAAGAGCGCAGGTTTTGAGACTTTTACCTACCAAAAGTGGTCCAAAAAAGGACAACGAGTGATGGGTGCTCAAGCATCATGAGGGCTGTGATAGAAAGTTGTAAGAATACAGAGTGCATCCTGATCTGTGGCCACAAGCACCTGAGTGTTAGTATAGGACTACAGCGCAAAGGAGAGATGTTTTATTAAACACAAACAGTGTGTGATAATGAATGTAGATGTAAACATGCCACATATTCAATTTACATCTGTAGTCCACAGGTTACGCACACACCAAGCATTGGTCAAGAAGCTGATCTCAAGTCTGCTAAATCAGTAAAACTTGATTAAAAAAATCTTAAGTGTAAGAAAGTGTTTCTTTAGTGTAAAGAAGTGCATTTTAAAAGCGTTCACCTTAGCTGAATTCAATATTTCGAAAAATATGAAATGATAAGCTAAATTGAAAGGCACACTTTTACCCCACTCCCTTAAAAATAAGCCTACAACACAGGGTGTCATTTCATGTTAAAAATTCACATGTGAAACAAATGATAAACAACCCGAGGTGAACTTGAGAAAAATGGGTGTAGTGTTCTACGTCTTTATGTTTAAACCATGTCTAGATCTTGAAATACTTTCAACTAACAATTCGTTTCACACCTGTACAATAAATATGCCATCGGTAAAATGAGTAACAATTCATTTTTTACTGAAAAAACTGGACAAATTAATGACTTCTTTGCAATTTTCACTCTTTGTAAAGCCATCCAGTGGGTCAGATTGGACCCTTTGGTGGGCCGCATGTTTGGCATCACTGCTTTAGCCAGTGGAGAGTTCGCTCTGTCAGTTTAAAGACCATCAACAGCTACTCCATGAGCAGTTTGTTGTGTCTAATGTGTCTCCGATTTCTGCCACTCTGCTTCAATACAGGGACAGCAGTATGTACGTGATGATAAATAAAACAATGTGATTCGGTATCATAATCAGGTCATGTTTGTTTTTGCGGTAATAATCCCTGAAGCATCACATTAGTCTTGAGTGAAACAACCATTTTCAGTTTTTTAAGTGGCCCGATGAGACTATCAGTAAAGTGGAACAACATCAGCATGTTAACTGGCTGTTTATCCCAACAGGAGGTCCTCGTGCTGCCTGCCCGCTCAGCTGCCTCCTTCACTCGGTGGTGTAATTTATTTTACAGCAGGGTATCAAAAATACCTGTGAATCATGGAGTGTTTTAGTGTGCTGCATGCATTTCAAATGAACTTACCTTTACCGTGTTAAACATTTTCACATACTGTATCTACTGTATCTTCCGGATCGTCTTAGACAAGATTGGTTGTGTAAAGTGTTTCTGTTCCATTTAAATTGGTTTTCCTCTCTGTATAAGCAGCTATTCACTGACAGAAATCTATAGACTCATTCTGCAGAAGAAACTATTGGCTTAATTGTTAATGAACTCAGCATCAGTAGTTAGTTTCACTCCAGGGCTTTCTTGCCTATTTCATTGTCTTGAGTTTCTATCTTTTTTCATCGTCTCCATTTTCACACAACACTGGTTTCATTGCTGTTTCTAGCTGTTGTTTCTAATGAAGGGAGTCGATTTCAGCGACAGTCCGGCCATGTGTAAGCTTCCTGCATCCCGAAGCAAGTTTTACTTGAAACTCGACAGGTGGACTTCCTCCACCCGTTGAGTCAAACACACATCAAGTGAGTCACACGAGTAAATACGTGGTTATTACAGGGACACTAACATGTGTACTCAAAGCTCATTTAGTACTCCAATAAAGCAATCGTTCATCTAACCAGAGTGAAGGTGGTGAACTTACACCTTATTTGCAGCGGGGGAAGTAATCTGAAACTTGAACTTTAAAGCAAACAGTTCCCAAAAATGCTTCAGCTTTTTCTGTGTGTGTGTAGCTTTGGAACAAACTGTGTTGCTACACCTTTGCAGCCACAGTTACAACATAATGTAATACAGGAAGTTGAATATTGAATATAAATGATGAGAAAAAAGCAAGTGGTTGGTCTGGAGTTGTTTCTGGAGCAAGCTAAAGACCCAGAACATTAGGAAATACCTGGATGGTAGGTTTTAAATGAACATCGGGCCAGTTTGTCGTGAACGGCACATTTTTGCCAATTCTTGCTGACCTCAAGAGCCCTGGGAACAAATTTGCTAAACATAATTTTTGTAGCATTATAGAAAAAATACAACAAGTGTATTTGGCTACTGAGTCTTTTTAGATTCTGTGATTTCATTTTATTTATTTATTTTTTGGAACAAAGTTTTATTATTTACCAATTACAGAGTACACTTTGTGTCTTTTGTCCTGTATTCCTCATTTCACCCCAAGCCAGTTGCAGCAGATGGACACCCCTCCCTGAACCCGGTTCTTCCTGTTACCGGTTTCTTGCTGCTAAAAAGGAGTTTTCCCTTCCTACTGTCACCAAGTGCTTTCTTACAAGGGGGTTGTCTGATTGTTGCTGTTTTCTCTGTATTATTGTGGGGTCTTTACTTTACAATTTAAAGTTGTGATTTGGCACTATATAAATCAAATTGAATAAATTTTCACGAACACCTGGAACAAAAATTGACTTCTTTGGACTGGTAGTTTACGGTGACAGATTAGTATCATCTGATGACCATGTTGGAATAAATCTCTCAAAAAATTATTTATTCAAATAAAGAGTAAATATTAGAATAGCCTAAATGAGCGCATAAAACTATTTTAAATGCTTGATGCTGCTTAAAAATGTCACTGCTGATAGATGCTGTGTGACATTCTTGGGAAATGTCGATGTGCTGGGATTCTTTCCTTTATTGTGATCCACAGCTTGACATGGTGGTGAATGTTGGGTACAGAGTTTTGTTTGTCACTATGCCATCTATGTTGTTTGACATCTGTCCAACTTTGGCTTTAGATGGATTGATCCTTCTAGGAAGCTTTTATTTCACTTGCAGTAATGTAATGACTTGTTGTGAACTTGAGTGATGTTAAATTCTAGCCTGGTCTCATCGTGAAATGGTCATGAAAAATGATTTTGTGTGTTTTTGGTTTTTTTGTAAGTTTTTTTTCTTTTTTTTTCTTTTCACATGCACGGAGACAAACTGTCCACTTTACTGTGTTATGTTGCAGTCAGCAAGACTTTGGCCAGTCCTGAGTAAGCAGGATTAACTTTGAAACCAGTATGTTTCACATTTGTGCTGCCTCTGTTTTTGAGCGTCCTGAGTAGCATGTGTCACCATGCCAACCTAGAAAACTGAGCATCCTTTTGAAACGGATGTGAACCAGATGTGATCTTTTTCTAAAACTAATCAAATAGTTTTCTATCCTAAACTGAACTAAGTCATTTTTGGTTTGTGAACAGAACTAATGCTATGGTCACACTGGGGAAAACGGTGATCTGCTCTACCCTGTGTGTGAGAGTCTGGACCCTCCCTCACACATACACATGGTGAAACAACGAGCATAGGAGAGGAAACTTTGGCACCAAAATGCAGTAAAGACTGATCCGATTTAAAAGTTAAAAGTCATACATCCATTTTGGTTGTGATTTAATTTTGCTTTCGTTCTGGACTGTGATGGAATCTGAAATTTTAGTTTTATTGAGAGATCCCTTTCAGTAATTTCGTCCCAGTTGTGCTGTAAGTTTTTATTCGGATTAAATTTCTGTCCTCTGGGAAGCTTGTTGAACTGTCAGGATCATTGGACAAGCCTTAATTAATGTGGACATAAAAGTGAGATTAGACTATCATTCAGTTTAGTCTAATGTATAGATCGAATCCTTAGTTACGCCCAAGCAGTTTGATTACTCTAATTTTAATCTTAAGTTTTAGTGAGGAGAAGGGCATCAAGGTCAGCTGTTTTATTTTAGCCTGCATGTAATACTGAGATCTAGTTATTTTTGACAGTTTGGCCCCTTTGAAGTCACATCAGATTTTTGTCTACACACACACACACAAACCTGCTTGATGACTTATTTATGAGCCTCGTCTCCAGACGGATCTGGATACACACACTTAAGCCCCGAGCAGAGCAGGACAGCCGTGTAGTCTGTTTTGTTGTGAAGCATTGTTTTGTATTACTTTTAAGGCCAAATGCTGAATCTTTGCTGTGAGAGGATGGATGGATTTTCTGGGCGTTGTGGGATCAGAGCGGTTAGTGTTTGTTCCTCCTCCAGTTAATGCGTCCTCTTGAGCGTTTACTCCAACATTATTTGCTGATTCACTGTGCCTTAATGGCTCCTGCCTTTATTTATATTCCTCGAGGATCATGCAGATGCTGTTATTAGTCTGTTTACACTGACTCTTAATTGCTGTGGGACACCACTGTTACAGCGAAGTATCAAAGTAATGCAGTCAGAGCAGAAAAAACTAGTAGATAAAATTAGTTGTTTGATAGAAAATGAATCAAAAAAATAAATCAAACGTTGTTTTGTTCAGCTTCTCTCCTGAGATAATTTGAATTTCTGTGTGTGACAGAGAGAATAATCCATATTGAAGGTGTTGGAAGTGAAAATAACTGTATGGCAACTGTGTACCATCCCTCGCATAAGTCCCTAATTCCTCCTCTTCTTTCATTTTCTTCCCATCTCTCTGTCCCCCCCTCTTCCTCACCATCTGTCTCATCACTCCTCGCAGTATGTGGTTGGAGCCACAGGCGCTGTAGGATGAAGAGCCCGGCGCACCGCACCAGGGACATCGAGCGCCACGCTGGCTACCTGAAGCGCGAGCACTGCACCCCTCCTCCACCGCGCACCGGCTCCGACACCATGTGGTTCATCCGCGACAGCTGCGGCATCGTGTGTGGCATCATCACCTGGCTCCTGGTCTTCTATGCCGAGTTTGTGGTGGTGTTTGTCATGCTACTGCCTGCCAAGAACGTGGCCTATAGCCTCTTCAATGGGGTGCTGTTCAACGGCCTCGCCTTCCTCGCCCTTGCTTCCCATGCCAAGGCGATGTGCACAGACCCGGTCAGTCAGAGCTTTATTGGTCCACTTTATTTGCTTGTAGGATGCAATACTGACTTGATACTAACACTATTTATCCTCTCTCAATTTATTAGTGCAATAATTTAATACTGTGTTCCTGTTGGCGTGCTTATAGTAAATATTTGACTTGCAACAGTTGCAGTAATTAAGACAAAATGTCAGACTGGGGTACTAAACTTTTATTTCTGTGCTCTTTTACTTTAAACTTCCACTCTGACACATATTTTGCAAATTATATCTACATTTTATTAGATACATTGATAGCAATGAGTTAATAATACATGGTTATGAAATGCACCGCTCTCCAAACTTTGTACTTTTGTATTCTTTAATGTGTAGCTGGAGCCTATGGTTTGTCTCACATGCTTTTATTAAAAAAAATCTAAACTACCTGTGATTTGCAGCAGAACTAGAAGTAAAAAAATAAAATAAAATAAAAAATTGATCAGATTTCTGTTATAGAACCAATTTAATTCTTATTTTCCACCACATTAATCATCCCCTCAGTGGATCCCTGATCCTTAGGTTGTGAGCCCCTTAATTATCCAACAGAATTAAAACTGTAATTATATCAGATATAATAAAAATGTAATTCACAGATGATGCTGAGCACTTTTACCTTGATACTGTAGACACATGTTCCTTATAAAACTTAATGTTTATGGGATGTTCAATGCACAGATTTTACTTGACATTTTTATTGTGTGTTTACTTCCCCAAAATACAAAATACCACACTGCAGTATGATGAATATTTAGACAGTATCTGCTGATATTTTTTGGCCTATCTGGCTTAGCTGTATCACAGTCCATTGACTTTCTTGGATATCAGGTGCAAAATAAATTATCTTGGGTTCCCTCCTAGTTTTTGACTCTGAGGAAACGCTTCTTTTTTCCCCCTATTAGGCTCTTGGATAGTCTCACATAACCCAGAAAGCCCTACTGAAAAATTTGACGCTTTAAAATGAGTTTAAGGCCCCACCTGTGATGGCTTACATGCACTTTAGTGTGGGGTGGGCTTTGTTTTGAGTCTAATCTCATTTTTAATCTTCCGTTACTGTGTTTAAGTCATTTTTTATTTGTACTCTTCTTTATGGATTCAGCGGCTTTTTTTGTTTATCCCTTTCAGTACGGCTTTACTATTTCTGCAAACCTCTTTTTTTTAAAAAACAAACAAACATACTCTTAATTTACTTCTAATTGTTACATAGATTTGGATTTGTTTTCTTTATGTGCTTTTATTTATTTATTTTTTTGATTTTTAAATGCTTTTGTGGTTGTCATGTTTTATCTATCCTGGGCTTGGAAGCCGCTTGAGTCAACTGCAGCATTTGTAATACAAAGAAAGTTCAGCATAGCCACAATATCTATTCCTTATCTGGTTTCACTTCCCCTAAAATCCGCAGACAGGCTAAGCGGGTCACATGAAGGTGATTACCAACTTGATAAGTCAGCCCAGGGTTTCCCAATCTAGCTATAAGTGCGGTCACATGAAAGAGAGTGTTTGTTTGGTTGGAAAAGCACTTTTTAAATGAACTTTATAAAATAAAAGCCATCTTGCCGTCTAAGGAAATCATGTACCACATGTAGAGTGACAGAGCAGAGCTGACTTCTCTTTTCATCCCTCTCCTCCTCAGGGTGCCGTGCCTAAAGGAAACGCAACCAAAGAGTTCATTGAAAGTTTGCAGCTCAAACCAGGACAGGTGGTGTACAAATGCCCCAAGTGCTGCAGCATCAAGCCAGACAGAGCTCACCACTGCAGGTACAGCACTGTATGAATCTGTGTAGTATAAGAAAGAGTACACTTCTCATTGCAGACTCTGCACATTTTGGGGAAAAAAAACAAAATAAACATGAATCTGCTGAAGTCTGCACCTCGCAGAGGAAAGTCCTGATGCGACTCTCCGGCTGGGAACGCCACTCCTCCTCTGTGTTTGTTCCTAGACTGGCTCTCCTGTGTCTTTCAGCTGTGTCGCATTTCCCTGCAGACTCTGCAAGTTGATAATAATAAGGACTTCCCTCTGTGGCTGCTCAGTGGTTTCTCTGGGATCTCAAGGCATGAAAAGTGCAAAAACACCTCCGATTAATTGAATTGTGAAGCCAGTGAGTCAGCCCGTCTCAGAAGCAAAAATGGCAGTCAGTTTGATTCTTTTCAAGCTGAATATTATGAGTCATTCTTGAGGGTGCTTCAGTTGATACAGTGCAGTGACACAGTTATCTCTAACAACCCAAACAAACAGTATATTACACACAGAATGGCAGCTTTTTAAAAAGAGATTTCCCCATAAAACAAAGCACCCAGGCAGCTCAAGTGTGACTCTCTGCTTTGTCTTATGATAAATTATGAGTTTCTGGCTTTTACTTGAGTTGTCAGCCTGCTGCAGTTTTGACAGATAAATAACCCCGAGTCTGCAGCTGCTATGACTGAGAGCAGCCTGTTCTTTTTCTCACAGTTGAGTGAATTATGCTCCTTAAGGTGTTTGTGTGTGTGTGTGTGTGTGTCTTTTAGTGAGAGTTGTTGTGACATACCGTCATCCACATTTGTGCATTGCACGACTCCCTCAGGTGTGCCTATGATTAATTTATTTTGTCTCCACAGTGTGTGTAAACGCTGCATCAAAAAGATGGACCATCACTGCCCCTGGGTGAATAACTGTGTCGGAGAAAACAACCAGAAATACTTTGTCCTCTTCACAGTGAGTCTTTAACAGCAAAACTAATATTAGAATCCACTTGAAAATAATCATAATAACTCCCTCTTTCATTATCATGCTCACACTTACACTTGGCTCTTGGATCAAATGTCATAATATATAGGGTGCACCCACCTGCTACTTTAGTAGGTACACTTTACTAGTACTGGCGTGGACCCACTTTTGCCATCAGAACTGGCCTAATTTTTCATTGCACATATTCAGCAAGGTACTGGAAACATTGCATAGAGATTTTGGTCTATATTGACATGAGAGCATCACATAGTTGTGGCAGATTTGTTGGCTTCACATCAGTGATGTGTATCTCTTGCTCCACCACATCCCAAAGGTAATCTATTGGAGTGTGAAATGGCACTGAAGGCCATTTGAGCACACTGTAGCTCATTGTCATGTTCAAGAAACCAGTTTGAGGTGATATGAGCTTTGTGACATGGTCACATGGTTAACTTAGCTCTGAGCCTACCATCCATATATCACAGCAGAAATTGAGACCAAGACGAAGCAAAGTTTTTCCAATCTGTCTGTCCAATTTTGATGAAGACATGTAAATTGTACTCTGAGTTTCCTGTTTTTAACAAAAGTGGTACCTGGTGTGGTCTTCTGCTGCTGTAACCCATGTTGTGCATTCAGAAATGCTCTCCTGCACAACTTGGTTGTAACCAGGTCGTGTTCATTTGTGGTTATTTGAGTTAAAGACCTTTAGACATCAGACACGTAAAATCCAGTCTCCCTTTTTCTTAATCCAGCCGTTCACACTGACTGCGTAATTTTGTTGGACGAATTTGTGGCAGTTTTTTTTTTTTTCGAACATAGTTTGATTTTTTTTTTTCTTCTTCTTCTTCCCCCAATTTGCCTGTATGCCTAAATGTATTTTATTTTGGCTTTCCAAAACAAGACCATAACTGAATATGAGGACTATAAAAATGAGATGACTGACATTACATTTGTGTTTGTTTTTAGATGTACATTGCACTAATATCCTTCCATGCGTTATTCATGGCGGCCTTCCATTTCGTTTTCTGCTTTGAAGAAGACTGGGCGAGTAAGTGTCTGTCCTGTAATATAGTAGTTTAGTATAGGAACCAATCCAATCAGTAAAGCTTGTGACTAAGATGTGACTAAGATGTAAAATGTTATGCATTAGAAGACTAATGTGGAACTCTTTTCATAGTTGATTTATTGTCTAAGCAAACTTGACACATTCTCTGCACTGGCAAGCTATGACTTCTCTATTTTTATGCAAAACGTGAGGGGCAAGCCTCTGATTGGGCTAAGTGAGGGAACAGGGAATCTTGATGCTTATTTAAGTCTTGAAGTCTGTTTAATATCCTTTCTGGTTTCCAAATTTTAGGTTATGTACTTGGTTTAACATTAAAAAAAATCTCCCTTTCTTTCCAGAGTGCAGCAACTTCTCTCCACCAGCAACTGTCATCCTCCTCATCCTCCTCTGCTTTGAAGGTCTCCTCTTTCTGATCTTCACTGCAGTCATGTTTGGGACTCAGGTCCACTCCATCTGCACTGATGAAACGGTGAGTAAATCCAGCAGGGAATTTCACCACCTTACCTCTCCTCTGCACACCTCTTGAAAACTGAATTTCAGCTACCGCCGTGTCAGCAGTCTGACATAAGGTTAAGTTCTCATGTCAGAAACTTTCCACCTTGCTGAAGAGCCTTTAACAAAAAAAAAAAAAAAAAAAAAGATACTAGATCCTTTTCAGGTTTATGTGGAGAAAGTGCTGGCCTGGCTCTGACCCTTGTTTCTGGAGTTTCTACTTCACCTCACAGAGGATGTTTCTCTGTATAAAACTGCAGTTAGACTCTTTTTAAAGTCTGTTTTGACACAACCAGAAACATTTTGTTGTTTGTCTTCAGCACAAAGTGGAAGTAATTGTTACATCAGTCGCAACTGATGTAAGTGTAGGGAAACCTCATTGACCACATCTTTGCTACTAAGGAAACAAGATAATTTTTATCAATTGTAATGTTTTAGAAAGAAACATGTAAGCAACCGTTTGTTGCATGAGATCATATTTATTGCTTTCCAAAGCTACTTATGATCAGTACATTTATTCTCATGGAGAGAGAAAAGGTTTTATTAAAAAAAAAAAAAGGAAGTATTTTCTCAGTCCATAAAATGTAATATTAGAAATGAGAGAAACACTGTTTGTGATTGTGCAGAAGGCGTCTGATATTAGTGATCTTTAAAACAACATAAGTTCATGATACAAAGTTTAAAATATTTCTATTTTGTCATATACTGGACCCTAGTTTAGCCCCTCAGTTCATCCTCTGTGAAAACATTTTTTTCCCTTTAAGCTAACTTTCTTGTGATTGGCTGCTCCTTGCAAACAGAAAGTTTAAAGTCAGACCTGTGTGCTTGAGGGGACTGTACGAGGAGATCTGCTCTCACTGATATGATATCAGAGTTTAAAGAAATGACTAAAACCAGAGATTTAGAGCAGTCTCAACTCTGAGCTCAAACTGAGCTCATTATTTGAAACTCTACATTTGACAGAAAATAAGGAAAAACATATTAGGTCCTTTAAAGAAAAACAGTTTCTTAACAGTATGAAGACCAGCACCAGACTCGGGTGTTTTAGTTTGCAGTTTGCGGTCGAGCCTCCTTCAGAAATTAATATTTCCCAAAATAAACTAAACCCGTCTATTAGTTCGTCACTAAAGCACAGAGGAGCAGATAATTCACTTGCATCCTCCAGGTGGGTTCACAGTAATGCGTTTTCTGCTCAAGACACCCACAGCTCTGACTCACAGACTTATCACTACAAAGAACTGTCAGTTGTATTGTTATATGGCCTCCATTTGTTGACTGTGTTGGTTTATCCTGTGAGCTTTCTTAAACGTCAGGAACCACTGAGAGTGAGTCACCTAAGACCTGTGAAAGGAAAACAAAAGAATACAAATTGTGATTCATTTTTAATCCCTCATTCAGCAGCCGCATGTTTGCAGCCGATACGGTCGATGTTTTGTATCAGGGCTGAATTTAACTCACACTGCGTTGCTTTACCCTTTTTGCAGGGTATCGAGCAGCTGAAGAAGGAGGAGAGGAGATGGGCCAAAAAGTCTAAATGGATGAACATGAAGGTGGTGTTTGGCCACCCATTCTCTATAGCCTGGCTGAGCCCCTTTGCAACACCTGACCATGGAAAGGCAGATGTGTATCAGTATATAGTGTGAAAGCTGGATTGTGTCTGCGGACATAGACTGATCACTCTTGCCTGGAGCACAAACTTCTCGTAACCACTTCTAAATTTTTCTTTCTTCTAGGAACTATTGATATTTCAGGGTGTTTTGTTGTAAAATGTGTTTTTCCTTTTTAAATTTTGCCGTTGCCCTTCCCCCGTTTTGGTGCTGACTGAGATTAACGAGGTGTAGCTGCACGATACAGCGCTCTTAAGTTACGCAGCATCTTGACTAGAAGCATCTAATGAGACTCTGGCAAAACACAACAAGAGACTAAGTTTTGCCTTCGCTGGAGTAAATATGCCTGCAGTATCTTCAATCATCTCCTACTTCTAAGACTACACAATGTGAACTCAAGTCCTGAATGTTTCTACTCAAAGCACGGTTGCCACAATGAACAACTGGTTTTGTCTTCCTGTAAAAAATGATCCTTTTTCCTTCATTTGCTTTATTAATGTAGTCGCTGTAGTCTTTTGCTGAATGCTGCGGATGATTTGCCTTAGAACAGCACATTAGTGAGCAGTGGAATCTGCTTTTTGTAAAGCTATTTCTATTTATTTGCCTTAATGTGACAGTTCAGGCTCACACTTGTTAATGCTACTTGTTTCCTCTTTTTGCTGCCAGAGAAAAGTAGGTTTTTCTTTTTCTTGCATTACTGCAATCAAAAGACAAATGTAACGCCAAACTTTTCTGGCAAGAAATCACATTTTGGAAAAGTTTTAAGTGTTTTTCAAGAGGACTCTGAAAATGGAGAACAGCAATAACCTCACGGTGGCTGGTTAAAGTTATAACCCTTGAGATTTCTGTGCTACTTGGTCAGTTTATATTGCACTAAGCACTCGCTGAGCCACTACAGAGGAGCAGTGTTTGCATCTGCCCACAGAGCATCCAGGTAAAACAAGGTTTCTTTTCATTTTCCACAAGTAACCTGAGTCTTGCAGCGCCTATCTTCTTATGATTTTTTTTATTTAAAACCAATCCAGTGTCACAACATCTAGAAAAAGTCTGATCGGGTCGTGAAGGTTATCGGCTAGATCATAAAATGCTAAGCCAAAGGCAATTTGAAGATTAAACTCTGACAATCACTTTGCGTTAGCTTCACAATAAAACTTCCTTTGTGTTTGGCCAGCAGAGCATGTAAGAAATGTTGCATTAGATGCATCTTAAACAGCCGGTACAGATGCTAGCACTGGGACAGTGGGGATAAATAAGCACTGACTGAATTAAGCACTTCCACTTGCTTATGCTGGCAGTTTAAATTGTGCATGATTAATTGCGAAATGTAAGACTAACAAAAAATCTATAAACAGCAGCTCTGCCGTAAATATTACCTTAACTTTTCAAGCGTTTTAGTTTTTGATGACCTTCATAGAAATCATCAATATGTGTCTTACAGAGATGAGATTTAAAGGAGGAAATATTGGGAAATTTCTTCTTTTTATACTTTTTCCCCCTTTCTTTGAATAAGTAATGATTGCCGAATGTTTAAACTAAACATTCAGATCACCTTCTAATATTGTGAAGGTCCTCCTTGTGCTGCGAAAAATGCTCTGACCCATTGAGGAATTAACACATGACCTTTAAGGTGGATCTTGTGGCGTCTGGCAGGATAGCATTTGGGTCCTGTGGGTTTCAGGGTGTGGCCTCCATGGATTGGGCTTGTTCCAATCACACATGATTGGATGCTTGATCCACGTCTGATCTGGGGAGCTTGGACTCCAGGTCAACGCTTTGGGCTCTTTGTTGTGTTCATCAAGCTGTTCCTGGATGGTTTTTACAGAGGGGTCGGGCACGTTGTCATGTTTGTGGAGGCTGTTTTGCTGTAATATTTAAGTGGGTGGTACATGGGAAAGTAACAGCCATGTGAATGCCAATCTTCCCGGTTGCCCAGCAGAGCATCTCACTTTAATAAGATGAGCAATTCTAATTACTTATTCTCTCAGTGATTTTAATGTTGTGACTGATTAGATTATAATTGAATAGCTGTGTAGAAATTTATGGCAGAGCTGTGTTTAATTACATTAGACTACCTAATAAGGTGGCCATGTAGAAAAGCAGTTAGAGAACGTAAATAAACTGGATGTCAAAATATTGACCAAAGATGCTAAAAGTGTAAAAACCAAAAGAATTCGATTTCCTGAAAATCTTAAGGGTTATAACTTTCAAGTCTGATCCTAGGCAGGTAAAAGTGTGAGATACTTACAGTGACTTCCTGGTTGAATATAAAACTGAAGTTAAACCAGCATCCTTTTGAACCTTTCGTTTCATTTGCTTTGTAACAATCACCAGCTGAGACAGAAAGTCAGGGAATCAAGCAATACACGTTGCTCTGTGTGTGTTGACACTAAGTGTATTTTACTTGCTCTCAGTTGATGGAATTCGCTTGTGGTCTGGTTTGTCACAGATTTTCATTGTAATTATGTTTTTTTGGGGCGGGAGCTCAGAGAAAATGTTCACTCAGGCTGGACTGTGGAACTGTGGATTTTAATGGAACACAGGAAACTTCAGATTTTACTTTTGAGGATGAGAATTTAATGCAGATAAGAAATGGGCATCTTCAAAGCATCTAACACTTTAAATGCCTTTGCCAGAATGTGTTATTAAAAGCCTTACTCGAGTTTAAAAAAACACGATTTAGAGGATGATAAAAAGATATTTCAAATATATGTGTTGCCAAATTGAAGGCTAAAGGAAGGGAGGCAAGGATGTAACCATTAAAACAGTTGTCAGAAATTAGATTTTCTTAGGCTTTTAAATGTTTTAACCATTATGTGGACATGGAACAGGTTTACACATACAGCACACCAGCTTTTTTTTTCTTCTTCTCAAAAATGTTCTGTGGCCGGTATGCAAACTTATTTGTCTTAATTACTGTGGGCCACGTGATTTTTATTTTGTTTTTCTGACCATTGTATTTGTTTCAAGGGATATGAAATAAAATGTATGACTATGGATATTTTATTGACTGTTTGTGTAATCTTGTGGACATTTTTGATACAAAGATGTTAGTGTCGGATAGTATTGATGCCAGAGTCATTATTTAACAGCTGATTCTTCATTACAGAAGCTTCTATCTAAGGATGAAAACATGTTTAAAAAATGTGAAAAAATTAAAATAGCATAACCTCACACACAAATACTGTAAAAGCATAGACCTAAAATCTCATATCTAAACTGTAATGTGTAATTATATCAACAAAGTTGAAGTTACAGAATTGATTTGCATTTATTTAATTAGAATTCACTTTTTTTTAAATTATTTGTTTACAGCTCAGTATTTTGGGAAGGGTTAGGGTGAAAAATGATGGAGGAAAAAGTGGTGACAAAGTATTGGATATTTGGTTTGAAAAGAAGTCCTGGTAATTATCAGTTATATGTACATTTTTATGGTCCAGCTTTAATTATCCTTTCATCACGGTCAGATATTTTATATAATTTAGATCTAATGGTGTCATAAAAAATATACATTAAGAATTAACTAACTAAACTATAAACTGTCTTTTCAGTTCAAATGTATTCATATAAATTTGAATAGAAACATTCAAATTCCCCTATAGTTATATAGCGCCAACTTAAAACAGTCATCAGCTCAAGGCACTTATAACAGCAGTTGGTCCGTGAGTCATTTGGTACCGGGTCACGAGAGTTGAGGGTTTTTATCGTTAACCTGGTTTCCCTGGGTCTTTTCCCGTGTGTTATGAATACATTTTATTTTTGTTGGTACCGGTAATGGTTTTATTTTGTTGTATTTTTCCGCGACACCTTAATCTTTTAAGACCCGACTCTTTCATGACATGCATTTTTAATTTCTCTTTGCTCTTTGGCTTTATAGGGTTCAATAGAACACTATAAAGTCACAATTGAGTAATGACGTGCAAAACTCTTTCATTGGTGTCTGAACACAGCAGCATTTTTCCTGAGTAGAAAAACAAAATGAGAAACAACAATTGTGCCCCTTTGAGCAATATGGCTCATTTGAAAGCCATTTGCTTAAAGGGGCACAATTTAGTATTGTGGTCTAGACAACCCAAAATATGATGTCTCCATATGTGGACGCCAGGTCCTCGGAGGTTAAAGGCCGCTCCGCGAAAATATTGTCGGACATAAACCGGCCCGTGGGGCAAAAAAGGTTGGGGACCGCTGACTTATAATGTATAATAAGGTAAAGACTCTAACATATTAGAAAGAAACTCCCAACAATCAGACAGTTCTTCATTAGGAGCACTTTGCAAAAGTGAAAGAAGAACTCCCTCTGTGTAGAATTACAGATTTTCATCATTTCAAAACCTTCAAAGGATGAGAAAATACCCTTGAATCACAATCTGAATGGCTGCTGCCTTTAAGTTTTGAGTGTACTTTTGCAGATTTCATGAAGGGCTGTTTTCCATTTTTACTGGAACTAGACTAAAAGAAAGGAGGCCAGTCTAATGGAGCACAAAGCTCATTGTGTAAGTAGATGTAAACTAGCTCGAGGACAGAACTTTCTCCAGCCCCATTATCAACAGTAATGCTGCTCTTTATCGGACACTGCTATGGCTGAACTTCCTCCTCTTCTTCGTGAAAACGCACACTCCCATTCAATCTGAATTAACTGGAAACAGCAGAGCTTCAGATTTACTCATAGCATCTTACTACAACACAGTAATGAGTCAACAACCCGTTTGTTAGATGAGATGTTTAATAGTTTGGGTGGTCCTTTTCTCAATGGAGATCTTACGTTACACATTTTTCTATATTAACAATATATTTACACTTTTACAAATGTTTGTTCCACATAATCTGTAATGCATTTTAATAATGATTCATATCAGAGCAATCTAATCAAACTGTCTCAATGCATATTAAAAAGTTGAAGATGAGAAGAAATATTTTGGTGTAGCAGCTTTCAGATTAAAGCGATGACTGAGCTGCTTATAGCAGGAGCCGGAGTACAACAGACACAAAATCAGTCTGTTTTCCTTCAGGTCTTCAGTGAGCTCCCCTTATGCTGTTTTCAAACATGAACTCTACAATTTCCAGCACACAGTAGAAGAGTCATGTTTTGTCACTATTTGAAATATTCTGTTTTAAATCAAAGAGCTGCCTGGATAGAGCATGCAGAATGCAGCATCTTGCCTGTAGTGAAATCACCAGAAAATGACCCATTCTATTATCATTTGGGTTCAACAGCTGCATCATATAGTTGCATTACAGAGCTACCAAGTTAAAGACTTTCTAAGACCATTTTAGTTTTCCTGCAGTGCAGCATATTAACTTGTCATTGTGACATGCAGCTTGTCAGGTCAAAGCCATACTATAGTGATTTTCTAATCACTTTGGACACCCACGGATAGAAATGCATGCCACTTCAATACCATGCTGCTCTCACAAAGCTATAATTTTTGCTACTGCAGAATCTCTGGCTGCTTATCTTACAGTGAGAGTGGCTTCACAGGAAGATGGTTTCCCATATCATGCCGTTAACTGGAGAAAAGCCAGGCAGATATTAAAGGCAGATTAAAGAAATACATCAGCATTTAATTTCTTGCTGTGAGCCAGATGAGATCATTACCACAGCCAAGAACGCCATAGATAGGCCTAGCATTAAGATTGCAAATGGGAGACGGAGGCTCTGTCTAAAAGACCCCTCTAAAACTCACTCACATATTACTCTGTTAACATTTTGACTCTCCAGGTGTAAAAATGTAAAGTCATTATGATACGGGGTCTAGAAGCAAAGTCTCTGAAAACTGATACTAGTCAGGCAATGAATGAATATGACATTTTTAAGAATTGATGTTATCTAAATTAGCTTGCAACCGTTTTTAGTCTTTAGTTTAAGTTAGGTTGTAAATAGTTTGGCATATGGATTTATGTAACAAATTTTTAAATCATGCTAAGCTAACTAACTAGGTTAGCTACTTGACTAGCTTAGCATAGGATATAAATCAAATGGTTATTTACTAGCAATCTACTTTTTAGTCTTTATGCTTAACTAGGCTAACCAACAGCTTAGCTTGTAATTTCAAATGTATTGGTATTTACAGTCCATTTAAAATATTTTTGGTGAGCTAAGCTAACTAACAGTTGTTGATTAGCTTAACTTAGCATACAGGCGCTCTTCTAGTCTTGCTGACCACTCAAAGCTCTTTTACAGAGTGGTATAATGGTCTCATCAGGCTCCTGTTAAAATATCTTAATGTTACTTTAAAATTAAAGCGAGACATTGAGGCATAAACATCTGATGATGCTTCATGTACATCCCTGCTGTGAAATATTGCTCGGCCTGCCTTGAATATGAGAGGATAATATTATAGTCACATTGTCACTGCAGTCACATTAACTGGGATGCAAATCACATGGTACAAAACCTTCACAGCAGCACTTGGAAGGACATTTGATATATTTGTGCGTTACTGCTGTGAGATACTACAGACAGGTACCATAGCTACCATTATGCATTTATATTATGATATGTATCCAAACAACAGCAAAATGTGATCTGTTCATTAAAGCAGCCTTTGATGTCTTGTTCAGGCAAATCCCTGTAGCTGATTATACTAAGAGAACGTCCCTCTGGTAGCACGTATTGACATTTTCTCTCTTCATTTATTAATGTTCACAGCTCCCTCCCAGCAACACACATCACAGTGTATGAGAAAATATGTTATTGCACTCTCACCGACACATCCAGAGATGTTGATGGAAGCTGTTAGCGAACAGAGATGTCTATGAAACCCAAAGAAATAATGAATTATTATTCAAGATGTGCGACAGACTAATATGAGAATTTAAATTCAGGTCAAAGAAAGCTCAACTGGCAATCGCAAGGCCTGGCACTGGAGAGACAGCGAGGGACACTTAAGTCACAAGTTTAATGAAGCGGTTCACAGAGGGGACGTCACTCTGATTCTGAGTGGATTGTAGATGCAGGAGGATGCTTTGGTGTGATTTATCTGAGTTCAGGCCCTCGTGGGAATATGCACACATCTATCATGAAATCGAAAATCAGCCGCCTCTGAATCAAAATATGTGTCATGCTCATATCTCGAGGTTAAGGTTCAAGCTGTCAAGAAAGGCAGATAAAAATAATAAATAAATTCAGGCAGAGAGAGAATTCCTCTCGGGGGGATGAGCCTTTGAGTGCTACATCAGAAGCATTATTACTTATGAAAATATGAGCACACTTCATTAGCTAAGGACTTCACTTATAAAACATTGCCTTGAGCATGCATAAAATGCAATGTTGGTGCAGGATGTTGTGGTGAGTGTCTTAGCAACTTAAGGAAATGGGAGAATTAAGAGAGCTTTTTGGAATACAATACCTAATGCACAGGCTGAGTGATGCACAGAGCAGCAGATACTATTTGTCCATTGCTAATGATGACACATGGAAATCAAATATGTGCAGAAATTCTCAAATTATCCTTCTGTATTATTTGAGTCTTCCTATAAAGATTTCCATTTACAGTAATGTATCTATTCCTTTCTGCAGACAGTCAGATGAAAAGATTGATTACTCTCATGTCTATACAGTTAATGGTGGAGGACGAAGGATGCTCTGTCTAATGGCTCGGTCACACTAGAGTAAAAATATGATGGTGACTAACTTGCACCTGGGAAAAATCGGTTGTTGCCAGATGACTAGTTGCAGCAACCAACTGGTAGCTCAGAGATTGAGCATTTAACACCTTCAGTCTCTGCAGTTACTTTCAGTTGCAAGACAATTGCACAGGTTGCCTGGTGGGAGGCAACCTGTCTCCAGAAAATCGAAGTCTGACTCAGAGTGACAGCAACTGCTCTCAGACAGGTTGACAAGGGTTTGAAAGTATTATTGCCAACATGATGCAATCAATCTGAGTCTGTCTGTGCTGATGAGTGCAACTTGTCTGCCATGTCTCTTTGCATTAGTCATCTCAACTCAACTAGTTGCCAACTGGGTAGTTTCTGGTTATATTCCTTAGAAAAGCAAGGTTGTTAAGCACCTACTTCATTTTACAGTTATACTGCTGTCCTATAGTAACTACATTACTAATTGTGGAGGAACTTCTCTTTCAATTCTATGAGATTCTGGTTGGACTCTGAGTGCAAGTAGTTAATGTGATTTTTCTGTATATGCAGATGGCAACAGATTTGCAATTTTTCACCAATTTATTTAATCATTGGATTACCACAACAGATCGCATGTAGTTGCCAAATTGGACCCATTCAATCACAAACTGATAGCAGACTTGCTCTTATTGCCTGAAGACAGCAACTGCAAATGATCACAGACTCAGTTCCGTCTTTGAAGCAACTGTTTCAAAGGCAACAAGATCGTAGGTTTATTGCACACAGTTACAATAATTTTGGTCATTTATGGTCTCCAATCACTTTTCCCCTAATAATCTAGTAACTCCCAGTTTGTGTTCTGTGTCAAAAACCAAAGAGTAAAACCAACACTTTGGTTTTAATGACTCCCTTTAACAGGAAGGAAGTCACTACCCTTAGTTAGAAAGTAGTTTCACAGATATTCGCCTACAAAGACAATAAATGTCATTTTTGCAGTTCTGTTTATGAATATATTACACAAACATGACATAATGCATGAATTATTTAAATGTGTTTAAAAGAGGAGATTTGGTTATCTTGACACTGAGCCAGGCCAGCTACCCTTTGGTTTCCAGTCAGGCTAAATTATGCCAGATGAGGCTTCATAAAGTATGTCTCTAAAGACATGTTAGTGGTATCAATCTTCTCATGTAACTCTCAAAAAGAAACCAAACAGATGCATTTCCCAAAACATCTAACAACCTTTTTATTTATCTTCCTTTTTATCTTTTCCATTAGCTCAGAAGCTGTTGTGCTATTGTTGACTTTCCAAAAGGTAACGTAAAGCTAGTATAATTTTTGCTTCTTTGTAAAGCATGTGGACAGAGATGATTTCAGACTTAGCCATCCATTATTTTGTCTCTACTAGCCAGACTTTGGATGTGCTCTGGTTGGACTGTCTGAAAGCCAAAATCTCCTCTGATTTTAGGAAAGGGCTAAACAAGGCTGCACCACAGCTGATCCAGCAGGGTTTTACATCCTGCAGGGCTACAAACAGCAACCTGTAAAACAGATATTGATTTCAATAAAGCAATCCTTTCTTAAGTATGTTAATTAATAACTTCACTTTAGGCTAAACAGGTGAAACTGAATTTTGTTATATGACTGGAAGAAAACAACTATTTCCACTTGCTCTTTAACAAGCTGGATAATAACTTGGAATGAATTTTTCAGGTGTGCCAGATTAAAGAAGAAAACACTTTAAATTCAACTGCTATTTCAGATTTTACTGCTCTTTGGCTCTAATGAAGTCAGAGAAGATGTCTGCCAAAACAGACCACAAGCCACAGCCAGCTAGTAGAGACAGGTCACATTATTCATCTTTTTTGGCAACCGTGTTCTGTTGTCCATCCTGCGGCGAAACCCTCTGCAGTACCAACAAACCAGAGAAGGTCAGAGAGATCCCAACCCACCACAATGTTATCTGGGCTTCCCCAAAGATCAGCTGGCCCAGGAAAGCCTGCAAAGAAAAAAACATCACGCCTGTTTTTAGAAACAAATTGCCAATAAAGGTGCCCTAATGGCCAATATCCCTGCTGAGCTTAACAATGAAGAGCCATAAATCACAGTGACAAGTTATTTCTGAATACAGTCTAGCCTATTTTCTAAAATAAATCAGGTTATGTAAGAAGGAAGGACGTTAAGGTCAACGTGAAATTATTTTCACCCTCTACTGTCTGATGTAAAGGATTTCACTCAGAGGACATGAAGAGAGAAATCGTCACTTACGGAAGATATGAAGTTGGAGGCAGTGGTGGTCACAGTGGTTCGGGTGGAGGACGAGGAATACCTGAGTGCTTTGGCAAGGAAGGTCCACATCACAGCGTTGCAGGTGAAAAGCAGGCCGCCACACAGCAGCCTCAGAGGGATATGAAGCTGAAAGACGAGAGAAGAAACTTATTAAAGACTGACAAATTTTTCTCTCATCATGATCTCATCTGATCATCTTTAAATATCACAACAATGTACTAGGTATTGGGTGACATGAATACCTAGTTTGGCTAACATTTGACTTTCACCTTCATTGTTAGCACCCACGGTCAAAGTTAACCTTGTAAAAAAAATTTCAAGCAACCACATTGAGTAATATATTATATGAAAGGCGATGGAGAGAGCTGCACAACACACCTTTTCGAATACAATGTCCAACGACGTCACATTGATGCCATAACGGGTTGATGTCATCATATTGGAATAAAAACATCATAAAACATCAAAGTTCTTTGTATAGCTCATGCCCTTCGGGGGAAGTTGCACTCTCTGAGAGCTCTTGTTTAATTTTTTGTTTGTATTAATGCACAAAATCTCAACTGACTCACTGTGTGTTACAGACCGCCACACAATATGTGAACCTGCAGATGGTTTGATTCAGTTGACCTTTTGCAGACTTTTACAAAAGAGCGACAAACTTTTCTATAACTGTGAAATTTTTGTGAATGGTTTGTGTTTTGCAAAATTGGAACTGCTAAGTCTATTCAGCTATATCGTTTGCCCATTTTCCCATCAGGAGACTGTTTGGACCCCCGGGCAATGTTGGCCTGCTTTAAACTTGAGTGAATATTACTGTAGTGTATTCTCCTCTTACAGTAAAAAGAAAAAATCATGGGAATAATACACATAATATTCTAAAAAAATGAACTCCTCTTTCTTTTGAAGAGCTGTGGATACAGACTTTCTCTACACCTTCTTCTTATTTTGAGTATAATCCATTTCCCAAAAAGAGACGAAAGCAACACTGACTTTAGTCTTATCATTAAACTGATGCTAATGGATTATAATGGTACAAGCTCTAATGCTAGATGATCTAACGTAATGAATGTAACCCTGCGAACCACAAAAGAAATACGCCAACATACAGTATAAAACAATTTGTTGTACCATGCATCTCCAAAAGATATGTAGCTTAGTTAAAAGGTATTCACTTCAGTTTTAACTATACAGCGCCAAATCACAACAAGAGTCATCTCAAGGCGCTTTAGACTGTAAGGTGAAGACCCTACAATAATACAGAGAAAACCCCAACAATGAGAGAGCCCCCTAGCTCTTGGCGACAGTGGGAAGGAAAAACTCCCTTTTAACAGGAAGAAACCTCCAGCAGTATCATGCTCATAGAGGGGCCAGTGGCCAAAGGTAGTCACTTAGTTCTAACATTTACTTTCCAAAGCTTCACAGTGCATTGTTCCTGTTTGTTTTTCTCTATGTTTCCACGTCCTGTAGTCTGATGTGAGGCAGGCAAATCTCGTGGTGCACAGTAACAGCCTTTACATACGCTTTGCATCCACCTGCAATCCTAATTTGCAATTCTGTCAATTCATTTGTGCCTTAAATCACGTATCAGGGTCGCTGATTTCCACGTTTCTACAGTTTAAGGCTTCAGACAGCCGCCTGCAGATGCTTCTGACATCACTGTGTGACGTATGTAGGCAGCTTGAAGGTCATACACAGAAAAACTTGACATTCTCACCATCAGATACCAGCCGTTCAGCTTATCATCTACACGCAGAGATAAATTTCACGCTTATAGAATAAAACAGCGCCTTAATATACTCGCACTAACTGCAGTGGTGTGCTTCGGGGCGCGGGTACGCCACGAGCGCGCCACTGCCTGCGCGGGCTCCCCCAGTGTGATGCCGCAGATGGTGCTGATGCTGAGGGAGGCGGTGAGGAGAGGCGGGCGGGGATAACCCCCCTAACTTCCTTCGTGAGAAATCACCCCGCTCGCAGGCGAGCATTATTATTCACCCTCACTGTGTTAATAATTAAAGCGAGTTTAACTGCGGCAATGCCTCACCCGGTCACAGGCGGTAGTTTCGTCCGCCTGTCTGAATTTCCGCTGTTCTCCCCATGTCCGGAGTCCGGTTTCACAGACACCCTTCAGGTAGTCGGCTCCCAGCGACAGTTTGGCCGAGGACGACGCCACGGCCCCGAGGAAACCCGCCAGCAGTGCATAGAAAACTCCCGGGAACATGGTAGTGGTGATGATGGTGATGATAGGCGAGGCACATTATTTTCTAATCCATCTTTTTACATGTCTGCTGCTGAAGCTGGTCGGCGCAGAGCTGCGTGCATGCTTGTATGACTGTCACTGAGCACGTTTTCCTGCACTTTCCATCGACAGCCGTCCGGTGGCAGTCACACAACTCATGGCCGTGGCTCTCCCAGGCATTCTGGGAATTGTAGTTCCGTAATATTCGTTCCGATATTTTAGTTTCGTATTATCTATTTAGTTTTTATATTTATATCATTTTGACTCTTAATTTTTAAGTCAGTTTAGCTTCAGTTAGTTTACATGGTGTTTTGTTTTAGTTTATTTTATCATTATTAATATTATTATTTTCAGAGTTGGTTTTAGTCTTTTTAATTGTTATTCAACATGTTGTATATTATAGAGGCAAGATTTAGGACAGTCGGTACAGGAATTACAACAAAAACACAACTTTTTGAAAGCAGTGGACTCTCAGTCTTGCAGAGATGCAAAGTCTACATAAACATGTTCATTTAAATCCCCATCAGGCAAGTTGTAATACCATTTTTTATACCAAACTAACAAATATTTAAAGTAAGGCTATTTCCTTTATATTCTTTTTCATTTTATTTTAGTTAAGACAAGTGACAATTACAGGTAAAGTCACACTTTCGCATAAATCACATAATATATCACACATTAGTGTATACATGCCTTAAGTTTTTATTAAAACATTGTGAGGTTAAGAAGAGTTTGAACTGAAGTCCTTTCACATTATTTTGTACTATAAATCCTGGGTGGAGCAGAGGGCAGTCAATACTAATGTAATGTTCTTGAGTGTGGGTGGAGGGCACTGACTCCACTTGATCCAGGGACAAACCTCGGTTTCCTTTTAGCATACTGATGAGCTGCAGTATAAAGGTTCATTACATTAACCCACACAGTGGCTGAGAGGCGTATGAATGTGTGTTGGTCACTTATGGTCCTTCGGTGGTCCTTATAGAGAAAGGACCCTGTAAGAGAGGTGGAACCAGAGCAAGACTAAATGAGTTTCCTGATTAGAGGCAGAAAATTGAGCAGCAGCTAAGATGCATGGGTCTGTAATGAGAGTATTAATCAGAGTGTTGTAATAGAGACAAGAGTCATCAGACAGATGTCCGTCTCTTCATCAGACTCTGCAGCTGAACATCTGGTTGTAGATGGATGAGAGACCATTCAGTCAGCATTGTGGTTGGGTATTAATTTGGGTTTTCATGTGGAGCAGCATGAATCCATGCTTCATACACCAGTGTAGTGAACCCAGCATAGCACACACTGCCTGGCCTTTATAGTAAAACACAAGACTGTGCATGGGAAATAGAAAGAGCACAAACAGTGATGCATAAACTCACCCTAAATTACTTTACTTTCAAATGTAGGTGAATACATTTGAACGTGTGATGTCTGTTCTTACAACTGACTGACTTATTGCAAAGAAGGGAGACACGATCTTTTTAAAAAAGAAAAAAAAGAGTCAAAAGTAGAATAAATACTGATCTTTTGGTAAAATGGTATAACAGATTGACATTGTTATTCAAAAATTGATTATATCAGTGAAGATAATTCAGGTCGCCTTGGAACTGTTCGCAGCCGAGTGTAAAGCGGTGGGAATGAGAATCAGCACCCCCAAATCTGAGGCCGTGGTACTCAGCTGGAAAAGGGTGGAGTGCCCACTCCGGGTCAGGGACAAGTTCCTGCCCCAAGTGGAGGAGTTTAAGTATCTCGGGGTCTTGTTCACGAGTGATGCGAGAAGGGAGCAGGAGATCGACAGATGGATTGGTGCAGCGACTGCAGTAATGCGGACGCTGTACCGGTCTGTTGTGGTGAAGAGAGAGCTGAGTGTAAAAGCGAAGCTCTCAATTAACTGGTCGATCTACACCTCTACCCTCACCTATGGTCACGAGCTGTGGGTAGTGACCGAAAGAACGAGATCGCGAATACAAGCGGCGGAAATGGGCTTCCGCCGAAGGGTGGTTGGCCTCTCCCTTAGAGATAGGGTGAGAAGTTTGGCCATTCGGGAGGGGCTCAGAGTAGAGCCGCTGCTCCTCCACATCGAAAGGAGCCAGTTGAGGCGGTTCGGCATCTGACAAAGATGCCTCCTGGGCGCCTCCTGGGTGAGGTTTTCCGGGCATGTCCCACCGGGAGGAGGCCCTAGGGCAGACCCAGGACCAGCTGGAGAGATTATATCTCTCGGCTGCCCTGGGAACGCCTTGGTATCCCCAGGACAAGCTGGAGGAGGTGGCTGGGGAGAGGGAGGTCTGGGCTTCTCTGCTTGGGCTGCTGCCCCCGTGACCCGGCCCCGGATAAGCGGAAGGAAATGGATGGATGGATGGAGATAATTCAGGTTACTGAAGCAACCAGCTTATTTTTGTAGTTTTGGTTGATTTCTATGTTTCTTATGTATTTTAAAAAGTTTTCTCAACAAAAATGTTTGATTTATTTATATAAAATAATTTTAAGATGCACTTTAAGTGGTCTAACCATGAGAAATTATATAAAAGAGACTCGAAGTAATTTTATTCTAAGGCAGAGGTGGAGGTTTCTTCTGCTAAACCAGCATGGGTTAGACTAAATTTAACATCAACACTTTAATTTGTCTGATATAATAATTAAATGAAGCAACCAGCTTATTTATGTGGAAAAAATATCTTAAATTACTGTGATTAAAGTTTACCAAACACAGTGTTAACTACAGGGAGGCAAAAAGAAAACGTCACCTAGCTTGTATTTAGGCTTAAAACAGACTGCACAGTCTACTGCTTGCACTATGAGCAACATCATGTATTTTATCACAGAGTAAATCATTATTACAGCTATTTTAGCTGATTTAAGGCTCCTTTGACAATGTATTTGAAGCTCTCATACAACAGAGTTAAGAAAAAACTGTAACAAATAAATGAATAAGTCGATAAGACAATAATATGGTAAAATTCATCATACTTTGGACAGACAGACATTTACACGCATGTTTTTAGATTGTTGGAGAAATCCAGAGAACATGCAAACTCCACACCGAAAGGAATCAGCCAGCAGATTCAAACCCAGATCCCCTTTGGAGTGAGGTGATAGTGGTAACCGCTGCACCAATGCGCCACCGCTTCTGAATGTGTATGTGTGTAAACACACATTAACAATGGTGAAGTGGTAAGTCGTGACAGTGAATCAGCAACCACAAATAGCAGGATTTTAAAGTAGTGAAGCAGGTAAACGTCACTCAGTCTTCATTAATCTAATTTAAACCTGCGTCTTTCCATCTGTAACATACTGAAATGGTTATCCTGCAAAAGATTTAGTATATCATCTGCTATTTCCTAAGAAATTATGTGTTACCCTTGTCATACTCAGCTCAGTTCTGGACAGGTTTGGGATGGCCTACTTTGCTAAGGCCAAGTCTACTCGTTGCCTTTGTTTCTAAATCCGGAAAATTACATCATTACTTGGCACAATTTCCCCAACCACATCTTTACTGGCCAGCAGAGGTCTCTAGTGTTCTGCAGAAATATAGACATCGACTACAAACCTGCTGTGGATGTAAATCATTGACTTGCAGCCTGCATGCTGTTGATTCAGGTAACAATTAGGTTGAAATACAACCTATTTTTACTGTTTATGCTTTGATAAGTTGTTTCCACATCTGCCCATTGCTTTTCCATCTTGACATTTGTAAGTAATAACATTTTAATTAATCCATAAAGAAGTTATTATGACAGTATTGCTGCTGTCAGTGCCTTTGTAAGTTAGCTTACAAGAATTTAGCTAAGAAGCAAATCACAGAGTTCTCAAAGGAAATTAGAGTCACAAAACATGGGCAGTAATAAAACCCGAAGCTCATAACAGTGCAGGTTGTTTGTGTGTGTAGTTTGCATGCAGTATGTGTGTGTGTTTTCCTGTTGCCCGTGGAAGAGGAAATTAAAGTGGTGAGCAATGACAAGGCAGAAGAGAAGTAAGGTGTCCTCTGCTTTGATTTCAGTGAAACAAGCTTCAGGGGAACCATTGTCCTCACTCCATCACATTTAGACTTTTGACACAGTCATCCTTTTGGCTTAGAAGCAAAAATCTTCTCATACTGAGTTTCCAGCCTGAAGTCCCTCTGACAAACACAAGTGTCAAGTTAGACCACTAATTGGGGTCCTTCTGCTTCTGTTCAAATGAGGGATAATTGAGCCCACAGAGAGCCTTAGTGACAGTTTTGCTTAAGGTCTGCCGCTGCTGTCTGGTATCTTTGTCTGCCTTTTATGCTTTAGGTCCTCCAGGGTGATCTAATAATGAAAAAATATGTATGTCTTCAAACTGTAGGGTTCATTAGTGTAATGGCTTTAACTCTGACATTTAACTCTGGCAAACACTTGACGACTAAAATAGATTATAATGAAATTTGATAAGCAAAAAAGTCTTTGAAGTGTCTTTTTTTCCCTATTACCTTTCTATTTTGAATAATTTTTCATGGAAATTAGGGATTTTTTTATATGATGTGCAAATTGTTTAACTTCATGATGGAGAAAATGAATTCACAGCTGCAGCTTGCTTTTTCAGTACTGTCTGACTAAAGTGGTGCTGGCGTTTTTCGATATGTGGAATCTTGTTGAAATGCTCAAAAGCACTGCTGCCAGCCAGATACTTTCCAGGTGGTATTACATGGTGGATCAAATTGTGATGGTATTTTTTCTGTAATTTTATATTTGTATCAATCTTTCAGGTCCTGTCCATGTGAAATATTTGTGAATCCCTTGAGTACGGTCTTGAAGCCAAAGGGCCCAACTTTCACTCTGTAGGAAAACCCCATTTCTGATTTGTGTGGCAAGTTTCACACAAGTTTCACTACAGCCCGGAGAGTTGCTGGCCAGTGTTAGTCACTGGCCAGTCAGTAAGTCAGTCACTTCCGTTTACAAAAATATGCTAATGAACAAAGCAATCATATGGAATTTTTCTGCCAACTGACTGGGGAATACACATTTTTCCCTAGTGACAGGTGGTTGCCAGGGGATCACTGAACAGTTTGTAAGTCAATTTTGCAATTATTATAATACTGTTTTTTTCCTTGCAATTGTTGGTTGCCAGATGGTTGGGAAGCAGTCTATAGGTGCTTTATTTACTTGACTCTACATTTCACCATTTGGTCACACATCCAAAATGGCGGACTTGTTAATGTCACATGATTAGTGGTCATGTGTCTGCAAACCTGTTTGTTTTCTTGAAGGGGGTTTTAACCAGTGGAGTTGCCCCCTGCTGGCCGTTAGAAATAATGCTGGTTTGTGGCATTTACTTATGCACCCTTGTAACTGAAGAGACTTCCTTAAACCTGCAGTAGATTCAGTTTTCATAGACAAAAGCTATATCTATCTTTTATATGCCCTCTACTGCATTAACAGCAATGAATTAACAATGAAATTAGTTGCGATAAAGTTATCAGAAGGTTATTTCATCAATTTCACTTAAAATATGTTATGTATGGACCTGGATTTTTGATATTACGAAGGTCATATCTGATACATTTGTGTTAATTTCCTGGTCTTAATTGTCTTCATTCTTGTACAAGTAGGTATTAAAAAGAATCATACAGCATCATTAATATTCAGCATCATGCAGCCTTATTTCTAAGCCTCCTAATGAATATGCATGGCTTCATCTTACACCTGAAAGAGGCAGTAGGGAGAGAGGTACAGTCAAATATTCGGTCAAAGGCAGAGATTCAATGAAATCCCTCTCCTTTGCTTTTAGTTTCTCTTTCCTGTTTCTGTCTGACTTACACACACAAATACACACACAGTCCAATAAACATAGTCAGCTGACCTTGTCAGCATACAGGGTCAATAGCTCCCCTCTAGTCCATTAAGTAGTTAGTGGCGAGGTTGTGAATAATGCAGGCTGTTGTGCAAACATACGCAATCTTTTGGCAAGCTGAGCACTGCTGCATGCCACTTATACAGGCTGTACTCAGTTATACATCTCACTCACAAATTAAATAAAGAGAAAAACGTTTTGACTCAATATGACATGATGTCATAATTTTAAGATTACGGTAGAGTAAAACCAAAGTAAGAGCTGTCAGAAACAATAAAGTTTATTTACGTATCAGATAAGAGAGACATTTTATTGAGCCATCTTGGTGGGTAGCAAAGTTTGCACTAAGCAGATAAAATGCTTCATAAACAAACTGGCTCAAAATTATCTCAGTTCTCATGGTTGCCAGAAACAATTAGATGATGTAAAATGCTAATCTAATCCAGTTTTTCATTGAACATGCAGTGTCAGCTGAGCAAACGAAGGTTACTGTGTCTCTCTATTTCTATGTCATTACATGGCTTTGATTTGAACTCCGAGTCTGCTGGGAGCAAAATGCTGAGGGACATGCAGGTTATGAGTGTGAAGAGGTGCACAAAGTGATTGGCAGTGTAGCATTATGTAGATGTACCAGGAACAAGGACAGCCAAGCTCACAGATCTAAATAATAATACCATCACTGATGAAATACATCAGTTATTCAAATTCTGACAGCCAGCTCTAAATTGAGCCCTGTTATTCAGGAGTTTTCCCTGTAACCTTTCAAAATGTGCACAGACTGAGCAACAGTCTTTTTGTTTTTTACATCTACAAATAAAACCCTCCTTTTGCCACTTGCTACAGGTACCTTTCAGATGTCTGGATCAGAAAAAAATAATTGTAGGGCATGGTTCAGAGTTCAAACATCTCTAAAGTTCTGAAACAAGAACTCCAGAAACAAAAAGCTGGCAGCACAACATGTGATTCTTTTACATTAAAGAGGTAGTTTTATATTTTGAAAAGCATGCGTATGCACTTCACTGATAATACCTGGATACATGTATGGTGCACATATACTTAAAAATTAAAGGAACAATATTTTAATCCGAGTATAGCATCATCTATTATCCTTCTAAAGCCTAACAAGTCAGTAGCGAACAAGGGTGTTTCCCAACACTTTTTAAAACATCTATAACTCCTATAACTGCTGAACCATTTGCTCAATTGAAGTAATTCCAACACTTCTAGAAAACAGCGACTCTACACTTTACAGTGATATTAGTGTTATTACTATAATCCCACGCACGGTGTCACATCAGCTGCATGAAGATGAAGGTTGGCTGAGAGAAGAGGGAGTTAGTGAGAGAGATGGAGCTCTCGGGAAAACAGATAGTTTATTGGACATTTGGGTTATGTTTAACATGTTTTTTCATTGTTTTGTTGTTGGTGTTTGTTGTTTTTTTTTTTCTGTAAAAACCCGATAATCACTGAAAAGGACAGAGTTGATGTTTTCAGAAACCATTGGAATTTTTCGATCAAGCTAATGGTTCAAGAGTTATGGTGGTTTGACTTTTGTTTTAATAATTTAAATTCCTAGGTTATTAATTTAGTCAGGTATATACCAGACAGGACTTTTGACAGTTTGACCTAGTTTGAAGTTAAGGAAATTATCAACAGGTACACTAGAGTGGGAAAAGCCCTGAAACACGATTGGTTTGGCAAGTGGCACTGGCAATTTTTCCATCCGTGTCATATCTCAAACAAATCAAATCAAATCACTTTTATTGTCACATCACATGTGCTGGTACACTGGTAAAGCACATGTGATTGAAATTACTTCACAAGCAACAGTGGTAGGCAAAATACAGAAACATAAGATACAAGCCAAATATAGGAACAGGAATGTGACAATTACAAGAATAAATATAAGTAAAAACATAAGAATGTATGCACATTACTAAATATATATATATATATACCAAATAATATATATACATATGTATATTTACATATATATATACATATGTATATACACATATGTGTGTGTGCATGTATCTACATATATATAAAATGAAATATAGAGAGGTCAGCAGTATGAATATTGTGCAAAAGAAATGGCAATATGTACAATATGGAATGCATAAATGTCGAAGTGTCTATGAAGTGTTCAGCAGTCTGGTGGCCAGATGGAACAGTGTTGGGGAGTACATGTACCGCCGTTACATATTTAAAATACAAAATATGAGTAACTGTATTCCGTTACAGTTACCGTTTATAAAGGTGGTATTCAGAATACAGTTACTAAATAAAGGGATTACACCGTGGTCTTTTCCTGTTTCATATGTTAGGCTATACCCTCTCTGTTTTTGGTAATTCCATGCCGGTGGAAACTCAAACAAAACACGCATTAAGAGGCTCTAATGCCTGGGTCTCAATCTCACGGGCCATGTCACCTCTACTTGCAGCCCACGTAATGACGTGACAAAATATTTTTTTAATTATTGTTCAAAAAATTATTTAATATAAAGGCAATAGGCAGAGTATTACAGGCATAGCCCTAAAGAATGTAGCCTCATGGGCAGTGTAGCCCAGTTGTAAGTAAGCTATTAAGACTTGACTGTACACTGTGTTCGTGTTTTCCTCCGAAACAATAAGTTCCGTTGGAGCGGCCTTTCAATGCCCCTCTCTGTCTCTCGCTAGCAAAGTTGACCCAGATAGCAAAGTAAAGCTAGTTACGAGCCCTACACGGAACCCGACGTATTAGCCAGAGATGCCTTTAGTACGGTTCGGAGCCGCGGACCTGTTTTATATATGCGCGGAATAGTTTTCTATACAAGATCGCTGGAAAAAGTGCAGCCTTACCTAATGTCCACCCTACTGTTAGTCATTTTATATAAAGATTTAGAAATCTAGTTGGTATTGGTATGGTGAGTATCCTTCAGGAATAGTAATAAATCACACAGCAATAGTATATTCATGTAGTTGTAAAAAGCTTGATAATATATTAAGTAATCCAAAGTATTAAGAATATGTTACTCTCATTGAGTAACGTAACAAAATACGTTACAAAATACATTTTGGGGCATGTATTCTGTAATCTGTAGCGGAATACATTTTAAAAGTAACTTTCCCAACACTGTGATGGAAAAGGCTGTCCCTCAGTGTGCTGCTTCAGGATGGGATGCTGCAGTATCTCCTGCCTGATGGAAGTAGATGAACAGTTTATGGTCATTGATTATCCTCCCCTCTTTCCTCAGGCACTTCTTCTTGGAGATGTCCTAGAGGGAGGAAAACTCACCTCCAATTATCTGTTCAGAACACCGCACAACTTTCTGGAGAGCTTTGCGGTTGATGGCGGTGCTGTTGGTATACCAGTTGGTGATGCATCCAGCAATGTCACAGCGGTAGAAGATCCTGTTTATGTGGGGGCTCATGCCGAAACACTTCAATCTCCAGAGAAAGAAGAGGTGCTGCTGCGCCTTCTTCAACGTATTGGTCGTGTAAACAGACAATTGGGAATGGGGATGAAATTCTCTGACCCACTGTCAGACCCTACGCTGGTGCAATGGCTCCTGGCTTTCTTCCTGCTGCCCGGCCTCATCCGACAAGAGTATGCAGGCAGACCCTACGCTGGTGCATTGGCTCCTGGCTTTCTTCCTGCTGCCCGGCCTCATCCGACAAGAGTATGCAGGCAGTTTGCGTGGGAACTGATACCGTTGGCCGACACTCCCCACCCCCCAACCCTATATTGGCCTACTTGACCAAAATTCAATACAACACCCCTGGGACATTTAGCTTTGGTCCATCTGACACCTCCAGGTTGGAACTCAGACTGTCCAAGAGCTCAGCGATGCCCTGGTCCAGATCTGGGGAGAAGATTCCCCGGGAGACATTCAGTCGTCTCAACCGGAGCATGCCCCGTGGTGTGGCATGCATACAAGGACATAAGAGCTTGAATGGATGATAGAAAAACTTGAAAGTAGTCTGTGCTTTCTTTGCTTCCTCTTGAAATGCTAGTCAACCTCCCCCAGAAATAAGAACGTGTGTCCATCTCAAAGACTTGCTTCTGAAGAAGCCCGGCTAGCTCAGTCGGGAGAGCATGAGACTCTTAATCTCAGGGTCGTGGGTTCGAGCCCCACGTTGGGCGAGGGGACTTTTGTGCAACTGCCCGCAAGAGAGAAAATAAGTGCGTATAGAGAACAGCAAATGCCGTGATGCGCAAAGGAAGATGAAAGTATGGTAACAGAAACCAAAGTTACGCTGTCGTGTCTTCACAAGTCCACTTTGCCACCATTTCATTTGATGATTCTGGACGAAATTTCAAGAGAGCTGAGCAAAAAAGCAACACTCAAGCTTTACCTGCATCCCTACCCTCACCTACAGTCACAAACTGTGGGTAGTGAATGAAAGCATGAGCTCACAGATATAAGCGGCGGCAATCAGTTTTCTCCGTCGGGTGGCAGTGCTCGGCCTCAGAGATTGGATGACAAGCTTAGTATTTCAGGAGGAACTCAGATGACACCTGCAACTCCTCCACATCGAAAGGAGCCTGCTGAGGTGGTTCGGACAATTGAACATCCAGGATGACTTTGAAGAGGTGGTTGGTCAACTCGTCAGGATGGCCGAGTGGTCTAAGGCGCCAGACTCAAGGATGGGCTCCTTCCAGACAAAAGGGACTTCTGGTCTCCAAATGGAGGCGAGGGTTCAAATCCCACTCCTGACATCTGCTTTCCTTATTTAAAAATCTGTTTTCAAGAACTTCGTGAACCTTTGTGTGTTAAACTCAACAAACTGCGGGTTGTTGAGGTAGCTGTAGGCTTGCTGTGAAATGAGCTTTGCAGGTTACAGGAACTTTTTGTAGTGAAGAGCTTTCATTAACATGACAGAGCTCTGCTTTCTAAGTGGAAGCCTGAATTGAAATCCCGCTTGTATCTGGCATTTGTCATGGAATACCAGAATTGCCACCTCCACCACTGGCACCCTGTGCTTTTCACAGAGGACAGCAGGTTTACCCTGAGAACATATAACAGATGTGAAAGCTTCCCGAGAAGTCGTGGGGAACTTTATGCTCAATGTAACATGCTTGATTGTGAGCGCTTTGCTGGTGGGTCAGTGATGGTCTGGAGAGGCACATGCACTGAGGTATGCACAGGCCTCTACAGGCAAGGCAACGGCACAATGAGTGCCATTAGGTATGGGGATGAAATTCTCTGACCCACTGTCAGACCCTACGCTGGTGCATTGGCTCCTGGCTTTCTTCCTGCTGCCCGGCCTCATCCGACAAGAGTATGCAGGCAGACCCTACGCTGGTGCATTGGCTCCTGGCTTTCTTCCTGCTGCCCGGCCTCATCCGACAAGAGTATGCAGGCAGTTTGCGTGGGAACTGATACCGTTGGCCAACACTCCCCACCCCCCAACCCTATATTGGCCTACTTGACCAAAATTCAATACAACACCCCTGGGACATTTAGCTTTGGTCCATCTGACACCTCCAGGTTGGAACTCAGACTGTCCAGGAGCTCAGCGATGCCCTGGTCCAGATCTGGGGAGAAGATTCCCCGGGAGACATTCAGTCGTCTCAACCGGAGCATGCCCCGTGGTGTGGCATGCATACAAGGACATAAGAGCTTGAATGGATGATAGAAAAACTTGAAAGTAGTCTGTGCTTTCTTTGCTTCCTCTTGAAATGCTAGTCAACCTCCCCCAGAAATAAGAACGTGTGTCCATCTCAAAGACTTGCTTCTGAAGAAGCCCAGCTAGCTCAGTCGGGAGAGCATGAGACTCTTAATCTCAGGGTCGTGGGTTCGAGCCCCACGTTGGGCGAGGGGACTTTTGTGCAACTGCCCGCAAGAGAGAAAATAAGTGCGTATAGAGAACAGCAAATGCCGTGTTGCGCAAAGGAAGATGAAAGTATGGTAACAGAAACCAAAGTTACGCTGTCGTGTCTTCACAAGTCCACTTTGCCACCATTTCATTTGATGATTCTGGATGAAATTTCAAGAGAGCTGAGCAAAAAAGCAACACTCTAGGTTTACCTGCATCCCTACCCTCACCTACAGTCACAAACTGTGGGTAGTGAATGAAAGCATGAGCTCACAGATATAAGCGGCGGCAATCAGTTTTCTCCGTCGGGTGGCAGTGCTCGGCCTCAGAGATTGGATGACAAGCTTAGTATTTCAGGAGGAACTCAGATGACACCTGCAACTCCTCCACATCGAAAGGAGCCTGCTGAGGTGGTTCGGACAATTGAACATCCAGGATGACTTTGAAGAGGTGGTTGGTCAACTCGTCAGGATGGCCGAGTGGTCTAAGGCGCCAGACTCAAGGATGGGCTCCTTCCAGACAAAAGGGACTTCTGGTCTCCAAATGGAGGCGTGGTTTCAAATCCCACTCCTGACATCTGCTTTCCTTATTTAAAATCTGTTTTCAAGAACTTCGTGAACCTTTGTGTGTTAAACTCAACAAACTGCGGGTTGTTGAGGTAGCTGTAGGCTTGCTGTGAAATGAGCTTTGCAGGTTACAGGAACTTTTGTAGTGAAGAGCTTTCATTAACATGACAGAGCTCTGCTTTCTAAGTGGAAGCCTGAATTGAAATCCCGCTTGTATCTGGCATTTGTCATGGAATACCAGAATTGCCACCTCCACCACTGGCACCCTGTGCTTTTCACAGAGGACAGCAGGTTTACCCTGAGAACATATAACAGATGTGAAAGCTTCCCGAGAAGTCGTGGGGAACTTTATGCTCAATGTAACATGCTTGATTATGAGCGCTTTGCTGGTGGGTCAGTGATGGTCTGGAGAGGCACATGCACTGAGGTATGCACAGCTCTACAGGCAGGCAACGGCACAATGAGTGCCATTAGGTATGGGGATGAAATTCTCTGACCCACTGTCAGACCCTACGCTGGTGCAATGGCTCCTGGCTATCTTCCTGCTGCCCGGCCTCATCCGACAAGAGTATGCAGGCAGTTTGCGTGGGAACTGATACCGTTGGCCGACACTCCCCACCCCCCAACCCTATATTGGCCTACTTGACCAAAATTCAATACAACACCCCTGGGACATTTAGCTTTGGTCATCTGACACCTCCAGGTTGGAACTCAGACTGTCCAGGAGCTCAGCGATGCCCTGGTCCAGATCTGGGGAGAAGATTCCCGGGAGACATTCAGTCGTCTCAACCGGAGCATGCCCGTGGTGTGGCATGCATACAAGGACATAAGAGCTTGAATGGATGATAGAAAAACTTGAAAGTAGTCTGTGCTTTCTTTGCTTCCTCTTGAAATGCTAGTCAACCTCCCCAGAAATAAGAACGTGTGTCCATCTCAAAGACTGGCTTCTGAAGAAGCCCGGCTAGCTCAGTCGGGAGAGCATGAGACTCTTAATCTCAGGGTCGTGGGTTCGAGCCCCACGTTGGCGAGGGGACTTTTGTGCAACTGCCCGCAAGAGAGAAATAAGTGCGTATAGAGAACAGCAAATGCCGTGTTGCGCAAAGGAAGATGAAAGTATGGTAACAGAAACCAAAGTTACGCTGTCGTGTCTTCACAAGTCCACTTTGCCACCATTTCATTTGATGATTCTGGACGAAATTTCAAGAGAGCTGAGCAAAAAAGCAACACTCTAGGTTTACCTGCATCCTACCCTCACCTACAGTCACAAACTGTGGGTAGTGAATGAAAGCATGAGCTCACAGATATAAGCGGCGGCAATCAGTTTTCTCCGTCGGGTGGCAGTGCTCGGCCTCAGCGATTGGATGACAAGCTTAGTATTTCAGGAGGAACTCAGATGACACCTGCAACTCCTCCACATCGAAAGGAGCCTGCTGAGGTGGTTCGGACAATTGAACATCCAGGATGACTTTGAAGAGGTGGTTGGTCAACTCGTCAGGATGGCCGAGTGTCTAAGGCGCCAGACTCAAGGATGGGCTCCTTCCAGACAAAAGGGACTTCTGGTCTCCAAATGGAGGCGTGGGTTCAAATCCCACTCCTGACATCTGCTTTCCTTATTTAAAAATCTGTTTTCAAGAACTTCGTGAACCTTTGTGTGTTAAACTCAACAAACTGCGGGTTGTTGAGGTAGCTGTAGGCTTGCTGTGAAATGAGCTTTGCAGGTTACAGGAACTTTTGTAGTGAAGAGCTTTCATTAACATGACAGAGCTCTGCTTTCTAAGTGGAAGCCTGAATTGAAATCCGCTTGTATCTGGCATTTGTCATGGAATACCAGAATTGCCACCTCCACCACTGGCACCCTGTGCTTTTCACAGAGGACAGCAGGTTTACCCTGAGAACATATAACAGATGTGAAAGCTTCCCGAGAAGTCGTGGGGAACTTTATGCTCAATGTAACATGCTTGATTGTGAGCACTTTGCTGGTGGGTCAGTGATGGTCTGGAGAGGCACATGCACTGAGGTATGCACAGGCCTCTACAGGCAAGGCAACGGCACAATGAGTGCCATTAGGTATGGGGATGAAATTCTCTGACCCACTGTCAGACCCTACGCTGGTGCATTGGCTCCTGGCTTTCTTCCTGCTGCCCGGCCTCATCCGACAAGAGTATGCAGGCAGACCCTACGCTGGTGCATTGGCTCCTGGCTTCTTCCTGCTGCCCGCCTCATCCGACAAGAGTATGCAGGCAGTTTGCGTGGGAACTGATACCGTTGGCCGACACTCCCCACCCCCAACCCTATATTGGCCTACTTGACCAAAATTCAATACAACACCCTGGGACATTTAGCTTTGGTCCATGTGACACCTCCAGGTTGGAACTCAGACTGTCCAGGAGCTCAGCGATGCCCTGGTCCAGATCTGGGGAGAAGATTCCCCGGGAGACATTCAGTCGTCTCAACCGGAGCATGCCCGTGGTGTGGCATGCATACAAGGACATAAGAGCTTGAATGGATGATAGAAAAACTTGAAAGTAGTCTGTGCTTTCTTTGCTTCCTCTTGAAATGCTAGTCAACCTCCCCCAGAAATAAGAACGTGTGTCCATCTCAAAGACTGGCTTCTGAAGAAGCCCGGCTAGCTCAGTCGGGAGAGCATGAGACTCTTAATCTCAGGGTCGTGGGTTCGAGCCCCACGTTGGGCGAGGGGACTTTTGTGCAACTGCCCGCAAGAGAGAAAATAAGTGCGTATAGAGAACAGCAAATGCCGTGTTGCGCAAAGGAAGATGAAAGTATGGTAACAGAAACCAAAGTTACGCTGTCGTGTCTTCACAAGTCCACTTTGCCACCATTTCATTTGATGATTCTGGACGAAATTTCAAGAGAGCTGAGCAAAAAAGCAACACTCTAGTTTACCTGCATCCCTACCCTCACCTACAGTCACAAACTGTGGGTAGTGAATGAAAGCATGAGCTCACAGATATAAGCGGCGGCAATCAGTTTTCTCCGTCGGGTGGCAGTGCTCGGCCTCAGAGATTGGATGACAAGCTTAGTATTTCAGGAGGAACTCAGATGACACCTGCAACTCCTCCACATCGAAAGGAGCCTGCTGAGGTGGTTCGGACAATTGAACATCCAGGATGACTTTGAAGAGGTGGTTGGTCAACTCGTCAGGATGGCCGAGTGGTCTAAGGCGCCAGACTCAAGGATGGGCTCCTTCCAGACAAAAGGGACTTCTGGTCTCCAAATGGAGGCGTGGGTTCAAATCCCACTCCTGACATCTGCTTTCCTTATTTAAAAATCTGTTTTCAAGAACTTCGTGAACCTTTGTGTGTTAAACTCAACAAACTGCGGGTTGTTGAGGTAGCTGTAGGCTTGCTGTGAAATGAGCGTTGCAGGTTACAGGAACTTTGTAGTGAAGAGCTTTCATTAACATGACAGAGCTCTGCTTTCTAAGTGGAAGCCTGAATTGAAATCCCGCTTGTATCTGGCATTTGTCATGGAATACCAGAATTGCCACCTCCACACTGGCACCCTGTGCTTTTCACAGAGGACAGCAGGTTTACCCTGAGAACATATAACAGATGTGAAAGCTTCCCGAGAAGTCGTGGGGAACTTTATGCTCAATGTAACATGCTTGATTATGAGCGCTTTGCTGGTGGTCAGTGATGGTCTGGAGAGGCACATGCACTGAGGTATGCACAGGCCTCTACAGGCAAGGCAACGGCACAATGAGTGCCATTAGGTATGGGGATGAAATTCTCTGACCCACTGTCAGACCCTACGCTGGTGCATTGGCTCCTGGCTTTCTTCCTGCTGCCCGGCCTCATCCGACAAGAGTATGCAGGCGCCAGTGGGCTTGCTTGCGTGGGAACTGATACCGTTGGCCGACACTCCCCACCCCCAACCCTATATTGGCCTACTTGACCAAAATTCAATACAACACCCTGGACATTTAGCTTTGGTCCATGTGACACCTCCAGGTTGGAACTCAGACTGTCCAGGAGCTCAGCGATGCCCTGGTCCAGATCTGGGGAGAAGATTCCCCGGGAGACATTCAGTCGTCTCAACCGGAGCATGCCCGTGGTGTGGCATGCATACAAGACATAAGAGCTTGAATGGATGATAGAAAAACTTGAAAGTAGTCTGTGCTTTCTTTGCTTCCTCTTGAAATGCTAGTCAACCTCCCCCAGAAATAAGAACGTGTGTCCATCTCAAAGACTGGCTTCTGAAGAAGCCCGGCTAGCTCAGTCGGGAGAGCATGAGACTCTTAATCTCAGGGTCGTGGGTTCGAGCCCCACGTTGGGCGAGGGACTTTTGTGCAACTGCCCGCAAGAGAGAAAATAAGTGCGTATAGAGAACAGCAAATGCCGTGTTGCGCAAAGGAAGATGAAAGTATGGTAACAGAAACCAAAGTTACGCTGTCGTGTCTTCACAAGTCCACTTTGCCACCATTTCATTTGATGATTCTGGACGAAATTTCAAGAGAGCTGAGCAAAAAAGCAACACTCTAGGTTTACCTGCATCCCTACCCTCACCTACAGTCACAAACTGTGGGTAGTGAATGAAAGCATGAGCTCACAGATATAAGCGGCGGCAATCAGTTTTCTCCGTCGGGTGGCAGTGCTCGGCCTCAGCGATTGGATGACAAGCTTAGTATTTCAGGAGGAACTCAGATGACACCTGCAACTCCTCCACATCGAAAGGAGCCTGCTGAGGTGGTTCGGACAATTGAACATCCAGGATGACTTTGAAGAGGTGGTTGGTCAACTCGTCAGGATGGCCGAGTGGTCTAAGGCGCCAGACTCAAGGATGGGCTCCTTCCAGACAAAAGGGACTTCTGGTCTCCAAATGGAGGCGTGGGTTCAAATCCCACTCCTGACATCTGCTTTCCTTATTTAAAAATCTGTTTTCAAGAACTTCGTGAACCTTTGTGTGTTAAACTCAACAAACTGCGGGTTGTTGAGGTAGCTGTAGGCTTGCTGTGAAATGAGCTTTGCAGGTTACAGGAACTTTTGTAGTGAAGAGCTTTCATTAACATGACAGAGCTCTGCTTTCTAAGTGGAAGCCTGAATTGAAATCCCGCTTGTATCTGGCATTTGTCATGGAATACCAGAATTGCCACCTCCACCACTGGCACCCTGTGCTTTTCACAGAGGACAGCAGGTTTACCCTGAGAACATATAACAGATGTGAAAGCTTCCCGAGAAGTCGTGGGGAACTTTATGCTCAATGTAACATGCTTGATTGTGAGCGCTTTGCTGGTGGGTCATGATGGTCTGGAGAGGCACATGCACTGAGGTATGCACAGGCCTCTACAGGCAAGGCAACGGCACAATGAGTGCCATTAGGTATGGGGATGAAATTCTCTGACCCACTGTCAGACCCTACGCTGGTGCATTGGCTCCTGGCTTTCTTCCTGCTGCCCGGCCTCATCCGACAAGAGTATGCAGGCAGACCCTACGCTGGTGCATTGGCTCCTGGCTTTCTTCCTGCTGCCCGGCCTCATCCGACAAGAGTATGCAGGCAGTTTGCGTGGGAACTGATACCGTTGGCCGACACTCCCCACCCCCAACCCTATATTGGCCTACTTGACCAAAATTCAATACAACACCCCTGGGACATTTAGCTTTGGTCCATGTGACACCTCCAGGTTGGAACTCAGACTGTCCAGGAGCTCAGCGATGCCCTGGTCCAGATCTGGGAGAAGATTCCCCGGGAGACATTCAGTCGTCTCAACCGGAGCATGCCCCGTGGTGTGGCATGCATACAAGGACATAAGAGCTTGAATGGATGATAGAAAAACTGAAAGTAGTCTGTGCTTTCTTTGCTTCCTCTTGAAATGCTAGTCAACCTCCCCAGAAATAAGAACGTGTGTCCATCTCAAAGACTGCTTCTGAAGAAGCCCGGCTAGCTCAGTCGGGAGAGCATGAGACTCTTAATCTCAGGGTCGTGGGTTCGAGCCCCACGTTGGGCGAGGGGACTTTTGTGCAACTGCCCGCAAGAGAGAAAATAAGTGCGTATAGAGAACAGCAAATGCCGTGTTGCGCAAAGGAAGATGAAAGTATGGTAACAGAAACCAAAGTTACGCTGTCGTGTCTTCACAAGTCCACTTTGCCACCATTTCATTTGATGATTCTGGACGAAATTTCAAGAGAGCTGAGCAAAAAAGCAACACTCTAGGTTTACCTGCATCCCTACCCTCACCTACAGTCACAAACTGTGGTAGTGAATGAAAGCATGAGCTCACAGATATAAGCGGCGGCAATCAGTTTTCTCCGTCGGGTGGCAGTGCTCGGCCTCAGGATTGGATGACAAGCTTTATTCAGGAGGAACTCAGATGACACCTGCAACTCCTCCACATCGAAAGGAGCCTGCTGAGGTGGTTCGACAATTGAACATCCAGGATGACTTTGAAGAGGTGGTTGGTCAACTCGTCAGGATGGCCGAGTGGTCTAAGGCGCCAGACTCAAGGATGGGCTCCTTCCAGACAAAAGGACTTCTGGTCTCCAAATGGAGGCGTGGGTTCAAATCCCACTCCTGACATCTGCTTTCCTTATTTAAAAATCTGTTTTCAAGAACTTCGTGAACCTTTGTGTGTTAAACTCAACAACTGCGGGTTGTTGAGGTAGCTGTAGGCTTGCTGTGAAATGAGCTTTGCAGGTTACAGGAACTTTGTAGTGAAGAGCTTTCATTAACATGACAGAGCTCTGCTTTCTAAGTGGAAGCCTGAATTGAAATCCCGCTTGTATCTGGCATTGTCATGGAATACCAGAATTGCCACCTCCACCACTGGCACCCTGTGCTTTCACAGAGGACAGCAGGTTTACCCTGAGAACATATAACAGATGTGAAAGCTTCCCGAGAAGTCGTGGGGAACTTTATGCTCAATGTAACATGCTTGATTGTGAGCGCTTTGCTGGTGGGTCAGTGATGGTCTGGAGAGGCACATGCACTGAGGTATGCACAGGCCTCTACAGGCAAGGCAACGGCACAATGAGTGCCATTAGGTATGGGATGAAATTCTCTGACCCACTGTCAGACCCTACGCTGGTGCATTGGCTCCTGGCTTTCTTCCTGCTGCCCGGCCTCATCCGACAAGAGTATGCAGGCAGACCCTACGCTGGTGCATTGGCTCCTGGCTTTCTTCCTGCTGCCCGGCCTCATCCGACAAGAGTATGCAGGCAGTTTGCGTGGGAACTGATACCGTTGGCCGACACTCCCCACCCCCAACCCTATATTGGCCTACTTGACCAAAATTCAATACAACACCCCTGGGACATTTAGCTTTGGTCCATGTGACACCTCCAGGTTGGAACTCAGACTGTCCAGGAGCTCAGCGATGCCCTGGTCCAGATCTGGGAGAAGATTCCCCGGGAGACATTCAGTCGTCTCAACCGGAGCATGCCCCGTGGTGTGGCATGCATACAAGGACATAAGAGCTGAATGGATGATAGAAAAACTTGAAAGTAGTCTGTGCTTTCTTTGCTTCCTCTTGAAATGCTAGTCAACCTCCCCCAGAAATAAGAACGTGTGTCCATCTCAAGACTGGCTTCTGAAGAAGCCCGGCTAGCTCAGTCGGGAGAGCATGAGACTCTTAATCTCAGGGTCGTGGGTTCGAGCCCACGTGGGCGAGGGACTTTTGTGCAACTGCCCGCAAGAGAGAAAATAAGTGCGTATAGAGAACAGCAAATGCCGTGTTGCGCAAAGGAAGATGAAAGTATGGTAACAGAAACCAAAGTTACGCTGTCGTGTCTTCACAAGTCCACTTTGCCACCATTTCATTTGATGATTCTGGACGAAATTTCAAGAGAGCTGAGCAAAAAAGCAACACTCTAGGTTTACCTGCATCCCTACCCTCACCTACAGTCACAAACTGTGGGTAGTGAATGAAAGCATGAGCTCACAGATATAAGCGGCGGCAATCAGTTTTCTCCGTCGGGTGGCAGTGCTCGGCCTCAGAGATTGGATGACAAGCTTAGTATTTCAGGAGGAACTCAGATGACACCTGCAACTCCTCCACATCGAAAGGAGCCTGCTGAGGTGGTTCCGACAATTGAACATCCAGGATGACTTTGAAGAGGTGGTTGGTCAACTCGTCAGGATGGCCGAGTGGTCTAAGGCGCCAGACTCAAGGATGGGCTCCTTCCAGACAAAAGGGACTTCTGGTCTCCAAATGGAGGCGTGGGTTCAAATCCCACTCCTGACATCTGCTTCCTTATTTAAAAATCTGTTTTCAAGAACTTCGTGAACCTTTGTGTGTTAAACTCAACAAACTGCGGGTTGTTGAGGTAGCTGTAGGCTTGCTGTGAAATGAGCTTTGCAGGTTACAGGAACTTTTGTAGTGAAGAGCTTTCATTAACATGACAGAGCTCTGCTTTCTAAGTGGAAGCCTGAATTGAAATCCCGCTTGTATCTGGCATTTGTCATGGAATACCAGAATTGCCACCTCCACCACTGGCACCCTGTGCTTTTCACAGAGGACAGCAGGTTTACCCTGAGAACATATAACAGATGTGAAAGCTTCCGAGAAGTCGTGGGAACTTTATGCTCAATGTAACATGCTTGATTGTGAGCGCTTTGCTGGTGGGTCAGTGATGGTCTGGAGAGCACATGCACTGAGGTATGCACAGGCCTCTACAGGCAAGGCAACGGCACAATGAGTGCCATTAGGTATGGGGATGAAATTCTCTGACCCACTGTCAGACCCTACGCTGGTGCATTGCTCCTGGCTTTCTTCCTGCTGCCCGGCCTCATCCGACAAGAGTATGCAGCAGACCCTACGCTGGTGCATTGGCTCCTGGCTTTCTTCCTGCTGCCCGGCCTCATCCGACAAGAGTATGCAGGCAGTTTGCGTGGGAACTGATACCGTTGGCCGACACTCCCCACCCCCCAACCCTATATTGGCCTACTTGACCAAAATTCAATACAACACCCTGGACATTTAGCTTTGGTCCATGTGACACCTCCAGGTTGGAACTCAGACTGTCCAGGAGCTCAGCGATGCCCTGGTCCAGATCTGGGGAGAAGATTCCCCGGGAGACATTCAGTCGTCTCAACCGGAGCATGCCCCGTGGTGTGGCATGCATACAAGGACATAAGAGCTTGAATGGATGATAGAAAAACTTGAAAGTAGTCTGTGCTTTCTTTGCTTCCTCTTGAAATGCTAGTCAACCTCCCCAGAAATAAGAACGTGTGTCCATCTCAAAGACTGGCTTCTGAAGAAGCCCGGCTAGCTCAGTCGGGAGAGCATGAGACTCTTAATCTCAGGGTCGTGGGTTCGAGCCCCACGTTGGGCGAGGGGACTTTTGTGCAACTGCCCGCAAGAGAGAAAATAAGTGCGTATAGAGAACAGCAAATGCCGTGTTGCGCAAAGGAAGATGAAAGTATGGTAACAGAAACCAAAGTTACGCTGTCGTGTCTTCACAAGTCCACTTTGCCACCATTCATTTGATGATTCTGGACGAAATTTCAAGAGAGCTGAGCAAAAAAGCAACACTCTAGGTTACCTGCATCCCTACCCTCACCTACAGTCACAAACTGTGGGTAGTGAATGAAAGCATGAGCTCACAGATATAAGCGCGGCAATCAGTTTTCTCCGTCGGGTGGCAGTGCTCGGCCTCAGAGATTGGATGACAAGCTTAGTATTTCAGGAGGAACTCAGATGACACCTGCAACTCCTCCACATCGAAAGGAGCCTGCTGAGGTGGTTCGGACAATTGAACATCCAGGATGACTTTGAAGAGGTGGTTGGTCAACTCGTCAGGATGGCCGAGTGGTCTAAGGCGCCAGACTCAAGGATGGGCTCCTTCCAGACAAAAGGGACTTCTGGTCTCCAAATGGAGGCGTGGGTTCAAATCCCACTCCTGACATCTGCTTTCCTTATTTAAAATCTGTTTTCAAGAACTTCGTGAACCTTTGTGTGTTAAACTCAACAAACTGCGGGTTGTTGAGGTAGCTGTAGGCTTGCTGTGAAATGAGCGTTGCAGGTTACAGGAACTTTTGTAGTGAAGAGCTTTCATTAACATGACAGAGCTCTGCTTTCTAAGTGGAAGCCTGAATTGAAATCCCGCTTGTATCTGGCATTTGTCATGGAATACCAGAATTGCCACCTCCACCACTGGCACCCTGTGCTTTTCACAGAGGACAGCAGGTTTACCCTGAGAACATATAACAGATGTGAAAGCTCCCGAGAAGTCGTGGGGAACTTTATGCTCAATGTAACATGCTTGATTATGAGCGCTTTGCTGGTGGGTCAGTGATGGTCTGGAGAGGCACATGCACTGAGGTATGCACAGGCCTCTACAGGCAAGGCAACGGCACAATGAGTGCCATTAGGTATGGGGATGAAATTCTCTGACCCACTGTCAGACCCTACGCTGGTGCATTGGCTCCTGGCTTTCTTCCTGCTGCCCGGCCTCATCCGACAAGAGTATGCAGGCAGTTTGCGTGGGAACTGATACCGTTGGCCGACACTCCCCACCCCCCAACCCTATATTGGCCTACTTGACCAAAATTCAATACAACACCCCTGGGACATTTAGCTTTGGTCCATCTGACACCTCCAGGTTGGAACTCAGACTGTCCAGGAGCTCAGCGATGCCCTGGTCCAGATCTGGGGAGAAGATTCCCCGGAGACATTCAGTCGTCTCAACCGGAGCATGCCCCGTGGTGTGGCATGCATACAAGGACATAAGAGCTTGAATGGATGATAGAAAAACTTGAAAGTAGTCTGTGCTTTCTTTGCTTCCTCTTGAAATGCTAGTCAACCTCCCCCAGAAATAAGAACGTGTGTCCATCTCAAAGACTTGCTTCTGAAGAAGCCCGGCTAGCTCAGTCGGGAGAGCATGAGACTCTTAATCTCAGGGTCGTGGGTTCGAGCCCCACGTTGGGCGAGGGGACTTTTGTGCAACTGCCCGCAAGAGAGAAAATAAGTGCGTATAGAGAACAGCAAATGCCGTGTTGCGCAAAGGAAGATGAAAGTATGGTAACAGAAACCAAAGTTACCTGTCGTGTCTTCACAAGTCCACTTTGCCACCATTTCATTTGATGATTCTGGACGAAATTTCAAGAGAGCTGAGCAAAAAAGCAACACTCTAGTTTACCTGCATCCCTACCCTCACCTACAGTCACAAACTGTGGGTAGTGAATGAAAGCATGAGCTCACAGATATAAGCGGCGGCAATCAGTTTTCTCCGTCGGGTGGCAGTGCTCGGCCTCAGGATTGGATGACAAGCTTAGTATTTCAGGAGGAACTCAGATGACACCTGCAACTCCTCCACATCGAAAGGAGCCTGCTGAGGTGGTTCGGACAATTGAACATCCAGGATGACTTTGAAGAGGTGGTTGGTCAACTCGTCAGGATGGCCGAGTGGTCTAAGGCGCCAGACTCAAGGATGGGCTCCTTCCAGACAAAAGGGACTTCTGGTCTCCAAATGGAGGCGTGGGTTCAAATCCCACTCCTGACATCTGCTTTCCTTATTTAAAATCTGTTTTCAAGAACTTCGTGAACCTTTGTGTGTTAAACTCAACAAACTGCGGGTTGTTGAGGTAGCTGTAGGCTTGCTGTGAAATGAGCTTTGCAGGTTACAGGAACTTTGTAGTGAAGAGCTTTCATTAACATGACAGAGCTCTGCTTTCTAAGTGGAAGCCTGAATTGAAATCCCGCTTGTATCTGGCATTTGTCATGGAATACCAGAATTGCCACCTCCACCACTGGCACCCTGTGCTTTTCACAGAGGACAGCAGGTTACCCTGAGAACATATAACAGATGTGAAAGCTTCCCGAGAAGTCGTGGGGAACTTTATGCTCAATGTAACATGCTGATTGTGAGCGCTTTGCTGGTGGGTCAGTGATGGTCTGGAGAGGCACATGCACTGAGGTATGCACAGGCCTCTACAGCAAGGCAACGGCACAATGAGTGCCATTAGGTATGGGATGAAATTCTCTGACCCACTGTCAGACCCTACGCTGGTGCATGGCTCCTGGCTTTCTTCCTGCTGCCCGGCCTCATCCGACAAGAGTATGCAGGCAGACCCTACGCTGGTGCATTGGCTCCTGGCTTTCTTCCTGCTGCCCGGCCTCATCCGACAAGAGTATGCAGGCAGTTTGCGTGGGAACTGATACCGTTGGCCGACACTCCCCACCCCCAACCCTATATTGGCCTACTTGACCAAAATTCAATACAACACCCCTGGACATTTAGCTTTGGTCCATTGACACCTCCAGGTTGGAACTCAGACTGTCCAGGAGCTCAGCGATGCCCTGGTCCAGATCTGGGAGAAGATTCCCCGGGAGACATTCAGTCGTCTCAACCGGAGCATGCCCCGTGGTGTGGCATGCATACAAGGACATAAGAGCTTGAATGGATGATAGAAAACTTGAAAGTAGTCTGTGCTTTCTTTGCTTCCTCTTGAAATGCTAGTCAACCTCCCCCAGAAATAAGAACGTGTGTCCATCTCAAAGACTTGCTTCTGAAGAAGCCCGGCTAGCTCAGTCGGGAGAGCATGAGACTCTTAATCTCAGGGTCGTGGGTTCGAGCCCCACGTTGGGCGAGGGGACTTTTGTGCAACTGCCCGCAAGAGAGAAAATAAGTGCGTATAGAGAACAGCAAATGCCGTGTTGCGCAAAGGAAGATGAAAGTATGGTAACAGAAACCAAAGTTACACTGTCGTGTCTTCACAAGTCCACTTTGCCACCATTTCATTTGATGATTCTGGACGAAATTTCAAGAGAGCTGAGCAAAAAGCAACACTCAAGCTTTACCTGCATCCCTACCCTCACCTACAGTCACAAACTGTGGGTAGTGAATGAAAGCATGAGCTCACAGATATAAGCGGCGGCAATCAGTTTTCTCCGTCGGGTGGCAGTGCTCGGCCTCAGAGATTGGATGACAAGCTTAGTATTTCAGGAGGAACTCAGATGACAGCTGCAACTCCTCCACATCGAAAGGAGCCTGCTGAGGTGGTTCGGACAATTGAACATCCAGGATGACTTTGAAGAGGTGGTTGGTCAACTCGTCAGGATGGCCGAGTGGTCTAAGGCGCCAGACTCAAGGATGGGCTCCTTCCAGACAAAAGGGACTTCTGGTCTCCAAATGGAGGCGGGGTTCAAATCCCACTCCTGACATCTGCTTTCCTTATTTAAAAATCTGTTTTCAAGAACTTCGTGAACCTTGTGTGTTAAACTCAACAAACTGCGGGTTGTTGAGGTAGCTGTAGGCTTGCTGTGAAATGAGCTTGCAGGTTACAGGAACTTTTGTAGTGAAGAGCTTTCATTAACATGACAGAGCTCTGCTTTCTAAGTGGAAGCCTGAATTGAAATCCCGCTTGTATCTGGCATTTGTCATGGAATACCAGAATTGCCACCTCCACCACTGGCACCCTGTGCTTTCACAGAGGACAGCAGGTTACCCTGAGAACATATAACAGATGTGAAAGCTTCCCGAGAAGTCGTGGGGAACTTTATGCTCAATGTAACATGCTTGATTGTGAGCGCTTTGCTGGTGGGTCAGTGATGGTCTGGAGAGGCACATGCACTGAGGTATGCACAGGCCTCTACAGGCAAGGCAACGGCACAATGAGTGCCATTAGGTATGGGGATGAAATTCTCTGACCCACTGTCAGACCCTACGCTGGTGCATTGGCTCCTGGCTTTCTTCCTGCTGCCCGGCCTCATCCGACAAGAGTATGCAGGCAGACCCTACGCTGGTGCATTGGCTCCTGGCTTTCTTCCTGCTGCCCGGCCTCATCCGACAAGAGTATGCAGGCAGTTTGCGTGGGAACTGATACCGTTGGCCGACACTCCCCACCCCCAACCCTATATTGGCCTACTTGACCAAAATTCAATACAACACCCCTGGGACATTTAGCTTTGGTCCATGTGACACCTCCAGGTTGGAACTCAGACTGTCCAGGAGCTCAGCGATGCCCTGGTCCAGATCTGGGGAGAAGATTCCCCGGGAGACATTCAGTCGTCTCAACCGGAGCATGCCCCGTGGTGTGGCATGCATACAAGGACATAAGAGCTTGAATGGATGATAGAAAAACTTGAAAGTAGTCTGTGCTTTCTTTGCTTCCTCTTGAAATGCTAGTCAACCTCCCCCAGAAATAAGAACGTGTGTCCATCTCAAAGACTGGCTTCTGAAGAAGCCCGGCTAGCTCAGTCGGGAGAGCATGAGACTCTTAATCTCAGGGTCGTGGGTTCGAGCCCCACGTTGGGCGAGGGGACTTTTGTGCAACTGCCCGCAAGAGAGAAAATAAGTGCGTATAGAGAACAGCAAATGCCGTGTTGCGCAAAGGAAGATGAAAGTATGGTAACAGAAACCAAAGTTACGCTGTCGTGTCTTCACAAGTCCACTTTGCCACCATTTCATTTGATGATTCTGGACGAAATTTCAAGAGAGCTGAGCAAAAAAGCAACACTCTAGGTTTACCTGCATCCCTACCCTCACCTACAGTCACAAACTGTGGGTAGTGAATGAAAGCATGAGCTCACAGATATAAGCGGCGGCAATCAGTTTTCTCCGTCGGGTGGCAGTGCTCGGCCTCAGAGATTGGATGACAAGCTTAGTATTTCAGGAGGAACTCAGATGACACCTGCAACTCCTCCACATCGAAAGGAGCCTGCTGAGGTGGTTCGGACAATTGAACATCCAGGATGACTTTGAAGAGGTGGTTGGTCAACTCGTCAGGATGGCCGAGTGGTCTAAGGCGCCAGACTCAAGGATGGGCTCCTTCCAGACAAAAGGGACTTCTGGTCTCCAAATGGAGGCGTGGGTTCAAATCCCACTCCTGACATCTGCTTTCCTTATTTAAAAATCTGTTTTCAAGAACTTCGTGAACCTTTGTGTGTTAAACTCAACAAACTGCGGGTTGTTGAGGTAGCTGTAGGCTTGCTGTGAAATGAGCGTTGCAGGTTACAGGAACTTTTGTAGTGAAGAGCTTTCATTAACATGACAGAGCTCTGCTTTCTAAGTGGAAGCCTGAATTGAAATCCCGCTTGTATCTGGCATTTGTCATGGAATACCAGAATTGCCACCTCCACCACTGGCACCCTGTGCTTTTCACAGAGGACAGCAGGTTTACCCTGAGAACATATAACAGATGTGAAAGCTTCCCGAGAAGTCGTGGGGAACTTTATGCTCAATGTAACATGCTTGATTATGAGCGCTTTGCTGGTGGGTCAGTGATGGTCTGGAGAGGCACATGCACTGAGGTATGCACAGGCCTCTACAGGCAAGGCAACGGCACAATGAGTGCCATTAGGTATGGGGATGAAATTCTCTGACCCACTGTCAGACCCTACGCTGGTGCATTGGCTCCTGGCTTTCTTCCTGCTGCCCGGCCTCATCCGACAAGAGTATGCAGGCAGTTTGCGTGGGAACTGATACCGTTGGCCGACACTCCCCACCCCCCAACCCTATATTGGCCTACTTGACCAAAATTCAATACAACACCCCTGGGACATTTAGCTTTGGTCCATCTGACACCTCCAGGTTGGAACTCAGACTGTCCAGGAGCTCAGCGATGCCCTGGTCCAGATCTGGGAGAAGATTCCCCGGGAGACATTCAGTCGTCTCAACCGGAGCATGCCCCGTGGTGTGGCATGCATACAAGGACATAAGAGCTTGAATGGATGATAGAAAAACTTGAAAGTAGTCTGTGCTTTCTTTGCTTCCTCTTGAAATGCTAGTCAACCTCCCCCAGAAATAAGAACGTGTGTCCATCTCAAAGACTTGCTTCTGAAGAAGCCCGGCTAGCTCAGTCGGGAGAGCATGAGACTCTTAATCTCAGGGTCGTGGGTTTGAGCCCCACGTTGGGCGAGGGCACTTTTGTGCAACTGCCCGCAAGAGAGAAAATAAGTGCGTATAGAGAACAGCAAATGCCGTGTTGCGCAAAGGAAGATGAAAGTATGGTAACAGAAACCAAAGTTACACTGTCGTGTCTTCACAAGTCCACTTTGCCACCATTTCATTTGATGATTCTGGACGAAATTTCAAGAGAGCTGAGCAAAAAAGCAACACTCTAGCTTTACCTGCATCCCTACCCTCACCTACAGTCACAAACTGTGGGTAGTGAATGAAAGCATGAGCTCACAGATATAAGCGGCGGCAATCAGTTTTCTCCGTCGGGTGGCAGTGCTCGGCCTCAGAGATTGGATGACAAGCTTAGTATTTCAGGAGGAACTCAGATGACACCTGCAACTCCTCCACATCGAAAGGAGCCTGCTGAGGTGGTTCGGACAATTGAACATCCAGGATGACTTTGAAGAGGTGGTTGGTCAACTCGTCAGGATGGCCGAGTGGTCTAAGGCGCCAGACTCAAGGATGGGCTCCTTCCAGACAAAAGGGACTTCTGGTCTCCAAATGGAGGCGTGGGTTCAAATCCCACTCCTGACATCTGCTTTCCTTATTTAAAAATCTGTTTTCAAGAACTTCGTGAACCTTTGTGTGTTAAACTCAACAAACTGCGGGTTGTTGAGGTAGCTGTAGGCTTGCTGTGAAATGAGCTTTGCAGGTTACAGGAACTTTTGTAGTGAAGAGCTTTCATTAACATGACAGAGCTCTGCTTTCTAAGTGGAAGCCTGAATTGAAATCCCGCTTGTATCTGGCATTTGTCATGGAATACCAGAATTGCCACCTCCACCACTGGCACCCTGTGCTTTTCACAGAGGACAGCAGGTTTACCCTGAGAACATATAACAGATGTGAAAGCTTCCGAGAAGTCGTGGGGAACTTTATGCTCAATGTAACATGCTTGATTGTGAGCGCTTTGCTGGTGGGTCAGTGATGGTCTGGAGAGGCACATGCACTGAGGTATGCACAGGCCTCTACAGGCAAGGCAACGGCACAATGAGTGCCATTAGGTATGGGGATGAAATTCTCTGACCCACTGTCAGACCCTACGCTGGTGCAATGGCTCCTGGCTATCTTCCTGCTGCCCGGCCTCATCCGACAAGAGTATGCAGGCAGACCCTACGCTGGTGCATTGGCTCCTGGCTTTCTTCCTGCTGCCCGGCCTCATCCGACAAGAGTATGCAGGCAGTTTGCGTGGGAACTGATACCGTTGGCCGACACTCCCCACCCCCCAACCCTATATTGGCCTACTTGACCAAAATTCAATACAACACCCCTGGGACATTTAGCTTTGGTCCATCTGACACCTCCAGGTTGGAACTCAGACTGTCCAAGAGCTCAGCGATGCCCTGGTCCAGATCTGGGGAGAAGATTCCCCGGGAGACATTCAGTCGTCTCAACCGGAGCATGCCCGTGGTGTGGCATGCATACAAGGACATAAGAGCTTGAATGGATGATAGAAAAACTTGAAAGTAGTCTGTGCTTTCTTTGCTTCCTCTTGAAATGCTAGTCAACCTCCCCCAGAAATAAGAACGTGTGTCCATCTCAAAGACTTGCTTCTGAAGAAGCCCGGCTAGCTCAGTCGGGAGAGCATGAGACTCTTAATCTCAGGGTCGTGGGTTCGAGCCCCACGTTGGGCGAGGGGACTTTTGTGCAACTGCCCGCAAGAGAGAAAATAAGTGCGTATAGAGAACAGCAAATGCCGTGTTGCGCAAAGGAAGATGAAAGTATGGTAACAGAAACCAAAGTTACACTGTCGTGTCTTCACAAGTCCACTTTGCCACCATTTCATTTGATGATTCTGGACGAAATTTCAAGAGAGCTGAGCAAAAAAGCAACACTCAAGCTTTACCTGCATCCCTACCCTCACCTACAGTCACAAACTGTGGGTAGTGAATGAAAGCATGAGCTCACAGATATAAGCGGCGGCAATCAGTTTTCTCCGTCGGGTGGCAGTGCTCGGCCTCAGAGATTGGATGACAAGCTTAGTATTTCAGGAGGAACTCAGATGACAGCTGCAACTCCTCCACATCGAAAGGAGCCTGCTGAGGTGGTTCGGACAATTGAACATCCAGGATGACTTTGAAGAGGTGGTTGGTCAACTCGTCAGGATGGCCGAGTGGTCTAAGGCGCCAGACTCAAGGATGGGCTCCTTCCAGACAAAAGGGACTTCTGGTCTCCAAATGGAGGCGAGGGTTCAAATCCCACTCCTGACATCTGCTTTCCTTATTTAAAAATCTGTTTTCAAGAACTTCGTGAACCTTTGTGTGTTAAACTCAACAAACTGCGGGTTGTTGAGGTAGCTGTAGGCTTGCTGTGAAATGAGCTTTGCAGGTTACAGGAACTTTTTGTAGTGAAGAGCTTTCATTAACATGACAGAGCTCTGCTTTCTAAGTGGAAGCCTGAATTGAAATCCCGCTTGTATCTGGCATTTGTCATGGAATACCAGAATTGCCACCTCCACCACTGGCACCCTGTGCTTTTCACAGAGGACAGCAGGTTTACCCTGAGAACATATAACAGATGTGAAAGCTTCCCGAGAAGTCGTGGGGAACTTTATGCTCAATGTAACATGCTTGATTGTGAGCGCTTTGCTGGTGGGTCAGTGATGGTCTGGAGAGGCACATGCACTGAGGTATGCACAGGCCTCTACAGGCAAGGCAACGGCACAATGAGTGCCATTAGGTATGGGGATGAAATTCTCTGACCCACTGTCAGACCCTACGCTGGTGCAATGGCTCCTGGCTATCTTCCTGCTGTCCGGCCTCATCCGACAAGAGTATGCAGGCAGACCCTACGCTGGTGCATTGGCTCCTGGCTTTCTTCCTGCTGCCCGGCCTCATCCGACAAGAGTATGCAGGCAGTTTGCGTGGGAACTGATACCGTTGGCCGACACTCCCCACCCCCCAACCCTATATTGGCCTACTTGACCAAAATTCAATACAACACCCCTGGGCCATTTAGCTTTGGTCCATCTGACACCTCCAGGTTGGAACTCAGACTGTCCAGGAGCTCAGCGATGCCCTGGTCCAGATCTGGGGAGAAGATTCCCCGGGAGACATTCAGTCGTCTCAACAGGAGCATGCCCCGTGGTGTGGCATGCATACAAGGACATAAGAGCTTGAATGGATGATAGAAAAACTTGAAAGTAGTCTGTGCTTTCTTTGCTTCCTCTTGAAATGCTAGTCAACCTCCCCCAGAAATAAGAACGTGTGTCCATCTCAAAGACTTGCTTCTGAAGAAGCCCAGCTAGCTCAGACGGGAGAGCATGAGACTCTTAATCTCAGGGTCGTGGGTTCGAGCCCCACGTTGGGCGAGGGGACTTTTGTGCAACTGCCCGCAAGAGAGAAAATAAGTGCGTATAGAGAACAGCAAATGCCGTGTTGCGCAAAGGAAGATGAAAGTATGGTAACAGAAACCAAAGTTACGCTGTCGTGTCTTCACAAGTCCACTTTGCCACCATTTCATTTGATGATTCTGGACGAAATTTCGAGAGAGCTGAGCAAAAAAGCAACACTCTAGCTTTACCTGCATCCCTACCCTCACCTACAGTCACAAACTGTGGGTAGTGAATGAAAGCATGAGCTCACAGATATAAGCGGCGGCAATCAGTTTTCTCCGTCGGGTGGCAGTGCTCGGCCTCAGAGATTGGATGACAAGCTTAGTATTTCAGGAGGAACTCAGATGACACCTGCAACTCCTCCACATCGAAAGGAGCCTGCTGAGGTGGTTCGGACAATTGAACATCCAGGATGACTTTGAAGAGGTGGTTGGTCAACTCGTCAGGATGGCCGAGTGGTCTAAGGCGCCAGACTCAAGGATGGGCTCCTTCCAGACAAAAGGGACTTCTGGTCTCCAAATGGAGGCGTGGGTTCAAATCCCACTCCTGACATCTGCTTTCCTTATTTAAAAATCTGTTTTCAAGAACTTCGTGAACCTTTGTGTGTTAAACTCAACAAACTGCGGGTTGTTGAGGTAGCTGTAGGCTTGCTGTGAAATGAGCTTTGCAGGTTACAGGAACTTTTGTAGTGAAGAGCTTTCATTAACATGACAGAGCTCTGCTTTCTAAGTGGAAGCCTGAATTGAAATCCCGCTTGTATCTGGCATTTGTCATGGAATACCAGAATTGCCACCTCCACCACTGGCACCCTGTGCTTTTCACAGAGGACAGCAGGTTTACCCTGAGAACATATAACAGATGTGAAAGCTTCCCGAGAAGTCGTGGGGAACTTTATGCTCAATGTAACATGCTTGATTGTGAGCGCTTTGCTGGTGGGTCAGTGATGGTCTGGAGAGGCACATGCACTGAGGTATGCACAGGCCTCTACAGGCAAGGCAACGGCACAATGAGTGCCATTAGGTATGGGGATGAAATTCTCTGACCCACTGTCAGACCCTACGCTGGTGCAATGGCTCCTGGCTATCTTCCTGCTGCCCGGCCTCATCCGACAAGAGTATGCAGGCAGTTTGCGTGGGAACTGATACCGTTGGCCGACACTCCCCACCCCCCAACCCTATATTGGCCTACTTGACCAAAATTCAATACAACACCCCTGGGACATTTAGCTTTGGTCCATCTGACACCTCCAGGTTGGAACTCAGACTGTCCAGGAGCTCAGCGATGCCCTGGTCCAGATCTGGGGAGAAGATTCCCCGGGAGACATTCAGTCGTCTCAACCGGAGCATGCCCCGTGGTGTGGCATGCATACAAGGACATAAGAGCTTGAATGGATGATAGAAAAACTTGAAAGTAGTCTGTGCTTTCTTTGCTTCCTCTTGAAATGCTAGTCAACCTCCCCCAGAAATAAGAACGTGTGTCCATCTCAAAGACTTGCTTCTGAAGAAGCCCAGCTAGCTCAGTCGGGAGAGCATGAGACTCTTAATCTCAGGGTCGTGGGTTCGAGCCCCACGTTGGGCGAGGGCACTTTTGTGCAACTGCCCGCAAGAGAGAAAATAAGCGCGTATAGAGAACAGCAAATGCCGTGTTGCGCAAAGGAAGATGAAAGTATGGCAACAGAAACCAAAGTTACACGAAGTTACATTTCAAAATGCTTCACCTTTTCTGATTCAGTTACATATCGAAAAGGAGTGGGAAGAAGTACACACTTATTTAATCCCATCCCTTTGCTATAAGTTATCGGTCAATATTTAATCAGCTTCCTTACTGATATAATCTGCAGTTATAATAACGAACATATTTCTAATATAATATATACACCACATCAGGGGTGCCCAATATGTCAATCGCAATCTACTGGTCGATCGCAAAGTTAGCGTGGGTAGATCGCATGGCATTAAAAAAAATAGATGTCAGCCTGTGATGCATCCTTACTATGAAATTTGTCACATGATTTAGATACAGGGCAGCCAGTCTGACATTTGACCTTTTCTGACACATGGGTAACCGTGCATGCGGGTATAACCGCACCAATTGCTGCAACACTCTAGCAAAGCTACCCAGTTGCCTAGTTAGCCTCCAATTTATTTCTTCTAAATTTAAGAAAGGGTATACAAATGAGTGGGGCTCTGCATATGTGCTATGTGACTGACTGATTAGAAATTTGAATAAAAGATATTGTAAAGATGTGCCTAATAAATTGGCCACAGAGTGTAATTACAGTTTTAACATACCAGGACAAAAAAACTGTTTTGAATATTTAAAGACTGTACTAGAGTGGCTTATCATAATTGGATGCAGCAGCTTACAACGCTGACTTTTAGCAAACTACAAAGTTGGTCTGTAACTCCCATGTTGGGTGCTGCGACTTTAACTTAGTGACTAGGTATTTCTTCTTCTGTGCCCCTAGTCATTCTCACAGTGTTTCTAGGTGTTGGTCTGTTGTTACTTTGCTAGCCTTACAGCTTTTAGTTTGCTGCAACATCTGGGCCAGGGTCCTGGGGGCTCAGAGAAGCCCCCGCTATGTGGTCCTGCCACAAACTCTCCACACTGCTGGAGTAGATGCCTCAACACAGACCTTCAGTGACCCTTTACTCAAGGATTTTGCATTAATAAACTTGGTAGACATATTTCTACCATAACCTTGCCGCGGTAAAAGTTGTGGCTTTCCCGATGAAGCTTCGGTGGAACAATGGGACAGTTTTTGCACCTATTTGTCTACCTGACTTTGACGTTCCAGCTTAATGCAACACACGTTAAAACCTCACTGTTTTATTTTTTTCGTTTTGTTTTGTTTTGTTTTTTTCTTGTTCTTTGTTGTTGTATTTTTGTTTTTGTTGTTATAAAATGCAAAATCTAATAAATATTTAAATTATAAAAAAGATAAATGGACAGGCATTGCTTTAACTTTGGTTTTAATTGATTAACCTGGACAAGCACTGCTTGTCTTGCCTGCCCTGATGCCATCACATCAAAAAGAGGGTTTCCCATTTCTGGCCCATCAAAATTTTGTGATTTTGTCAAAGCTATTAGTGTCACATTAACATAACAGCGTTGTCAGTGCTGTGATGTATAGGATTGTGACACTATGACTGTGGCACTATTACTGCTAGTGTATCATGGACTGTGGAAAAATTTCTAAATAAATACATTTTAATTCCTTTCTATAATGTACAAATTCTAAAAAAACCAAAAAAACCCCAAAAACCAACAGTGTCAGAATCAAGCCGCCTTGACCTCTCATAATGAAAGTTGACCTAGGAGTGACTTTCAGCACGAGCCTACAACAAAACCACTGACTCTCTGTTGCCCAAGGATTTTTTTTTCTCTCTCATATTGATCTCTGCTTTACAAGCAGCAAGAATCTCTCTGTGCCCCGTTAAGCATCTTGTGGAGATTCATTGGGGCATGCCTTCGATTTCTCAGTGCAATCTCAGTCTCTTCTTAATGGCCTGCAATAGTCTTCAGTCTTGTCTTCATTAAAGTGTCCTTTTCATCCTGGTTGTCATGGTTGTGATTGTGAGGGTATGTGCACAAATAGGTTATATAATGCTTTGATTAAAAATATATCCATGCTTCTATCTCAAGTAATTTCAAACTAATACTTCTTTGGTGTCAAGTCTCTTTTACCATATCCGCTCACAGAAAAAAAAGTCTTTCCTCATATTATTTAGTTTCCTGGATTATAAAAATGAAAGTGAGCCATGCAAGTAAAATATAAATTGACCCTATACTATCTAGTCTACTGAGTTGGTTGGATGTAATCTCTCTTTGGGCCACAGAAATTGCAGAGTAAAGCAGAATCTGCAGTTCAAAAAAATGCTATTTGTAGTCATTGTCCATGTCTGTTATCTCTTTAACAGTCTTTCTGCATTTACTGCATGGTGGTGCTTGTGCATTGTTTTCACTGGAATGAATATTTAAAAAAAAAAAATACTGTTGCTTGGCATTACTAGTGCTTAAATACCCAGGGCACTTCCCCACACAATTTTTAAAGTAATAACATCTTAAAAATGTAATCTGTGTACCAGTAGTTTTTATGTATTATACAAGAACGTTTTACACATAAATGGGCTCATAACATCCTTTCTCTCATGTAAAAGGTGACTCAGCCAAGTATTTTGTTTTAACTTCCTCTGAGGAAAAAGAAATATCAAAAGTGTTCCCTGAAACACACCTGAATCGTTTCAATCTGACACATATTGTAAAAAGAAAGAGCTGTTTGCACATCTCTCACAAATAATGAGAAAATTAAATCTCACGGCAGGTGGAATGTATGAAGTTTATAGCTAGAATTTTAGTGACTGAAACTGACAGGATACCAATAATTCAATGAACTGCCACTGAGGTCACGGTGAAAATTGTAATAGCCTTTAGATTTATTTAGTGTGCATTTGTGCATATCTATATTTTTTTATTGTTTCAGTTTGCAATGTGCAACACCAACCATTTTCAGTAGAGTTAATCATCTGGTGCTATACATTTAGCTATACAGCTTTTGTGTAACAACACCAGACTAGTTCACAATTATAATATTTTGCAATATTTTACTTTAATGTTAATCCTGTTGTAATACTTGTTTTATTTTAAGTGTAAAGAGTCACCTCACAGGGCCATAATGCTACAAATGAAGCAGTCAAAGAAGAGATACCCACGTTCACACTAAACTACATCCTCTCACATGCTTCTCTCTCACAAAGCGACTGTTAAATAAAACAAGCTATCTACTAAGGGCTTCCTTCCCTTTTCTGCTGCTTGCGTAACTTTTTTGTTGCTTTATTTGGGTTGGACCTTTATTCTTAATCATGACTGTGCTGCACTGCCAAGTATGCATTGCACTAGTCTGCTTATGAGTATAAACGTGTGTTGATTGTGACATGTTATTTTATTATCATGAGATTAGGTTAATTTATCATGAATAAGCATGAATTGTTTTTTGTCTTTCTTACCTATTCAGGGCGTACTCTGCCTCTCACCCCATGACATTTGTGGTTTTAATATAGACTATAGAATTAATGATAGCTGTACACTTAGGTCCATAATTTGTTGGGCAAAGACACCATTTTTTTAGTTCTTCTTTTTAACACTACCACCACAGTGGGTCTTAAATCAAGTAAGCCAAAGTGTAATTGAAGTGCAGACCTTCATCTTAAATTTGATGGGCTTAATAACAAAAAAATGATGGAGACTTTCTTTTATACAGAATCACCCATTTTCAGAAGCTCAAAATTAAATTAACACTTGACTGACAAGCAGATTCGTGGTCAGGTGAGGAAATGTTCCCTTTACTTTTTATTTTAACTGTAAACATGAGTGCCAAAGAGATTTCAGTGCAAGTGAGGGAGGCCATCATTAGGTTGAAAAACTAGAATAAACCTATCACAGAGAGCACTTTAGAGATGGAAAAATCAACAATATGAGGGTTTACAGCAGGGTACAAACTACTTTAACACTCAGGAACAGGAAGCCAAGATCAGACTTTCTAAGAAAACATCTAAAGGAGCCTGCACAGTTATGGGGAAAAAAACAGTTGTAAAGATAAAACCAAGATTAATTTGTACTTTGGTGGGAAATATAAATGATGGTGAAGGAGAACATCAGCTGATAATCCGAAGCAAACAACATGTCAGCCATGATTGAGGCCATGATATTGCATTGACATGGGTGGCTGCCAGTGCAAATGAATCACTAATATTTATTGATGATGTGTCTGCTGTTAGAAGTAGTACAACACTGAAGTGCTCTGTATTTTATTATCTGCTCAAATTTAGCCAAATGCTGCTTCACAGTTTAAATGGATAATGATCCAAGACAAAGTGCAAAAGCAACCAAGGAGTTTCTCAAGACAAAAAATGGATCGTCATCTTCCATGTCCTCTAGATATGGTCCTGTCTTCTCTCTCTCTCCCCTGTCTGTGTGAATATGGAGATGGATCTAAACTAACCAGTGTCTTTCAGTGGCAGGTGTGGTCTCAGGAAACCCCAAACGGGCACACCTGTCTCTTATCTTCATTCAGTGCAGTATTTATACCCCGCTCCCAAAACCACTACTTGTCACCAGATTGTTAGCCTACTAATGTGGGAATATGTTGGAAAGTTTGTCTCATTCTCACCTGGATATGTACAGATCTGTCTGATCCACTCTCCCCTTGCTCAAAAACTTTAGTATTGGATATCCAAGACCTGAGTTAGTCCCCTTATTACTGATCTCTACAGCTTATTGTTGGTTTTGTCTCCCTCTCCTCACCCACAACTAGTGGTGGAGTTGGCTGCTTGGTTCTGCTGGTTTTAAAGGGAGTTTTTCCTTGCCACTATTACCAAGTACTTGCTTATAGTATATCCTGTAGGTCCTGTACATGTAGTGAATTGCCAATAAAAATCTTTCTCTCTGGTATTGCAGGATTTTACCTTACGGTAACAAAGCGTTGTGAGGCAACTGCTACTGTGATTTGGTGCTATATAAATAAAACTAAATTGAGCTGAACTGTATTAAACTTACCTGAAAGACGTCTCACCTCACACTAACCCCTGCTGTAGGGATTACTAGCTGTTGTTCATCTGCCCATTAAAACTGCAAAACGTTTTGACGTTGTCCTGTGTTTGTGGCCTTCTGGTGAACTTTGACAGGAATATTCTTCAATGATCAAGTCAGTCACCTGATCCCAACACAATAAAGCATGCTTTTCAGCTATTAAATACAAAACTGAAGGCAGAGAGACTCACAAACAAGCTGCAGCTCTAAACTCTACACTCTCTTGGTCAAATCGAGACTTTGATGGCAATGCCCCAAACTCCAAACTTGACGCATGAGTGGATATTTTCAAAATTAATATATAGTTTATGGGCATTTATTTGTCAAAGCCAACACACATTGTTTTATATTTAGACAGACTATTCCCACAGAAGCCCCCCTAAATTGTGCCTATAGTGAAGTTTTAAGGACTTACATTATATTTTCTTTCCTAAGACATTCCATCAGTATAGTCGTGTTCTTCTTCATGTACAATTTTTGTCATTTAGGTATGCATACATGCACAAAGTGAGCTGTCACTGTTCACAAAAAAGTCATGCGTATCAGCTTAAATATGTGTCATGTGAGGCTTTTCCTGCCTTTTCCAATTTTTTTTTCTTTTTTTGGACGGGGGGGTCTGACGATACGTTTCATAGGAGAGTGCATAGTAGGTAATATCCGGGGGCAGGTCTAGAGTAGAGTGGGAGTGTCTGCGCTCTGTTGTCCTTCCTACCAGGAAAACGCTGGATGAGACCCACATTGCCACACAGCCGCGCACTGCAGAGGACAGAGCGGGACTCAAACACCATCGAGGAATATGTCAGCTGTGTCACGCACCGAGGGACGCATAAACCCGCTGCGCAGCGCAGTTTCTGCACATCCACTGCCTCTGCTTTAGTTTAGCAGACACACACAGCCCCGTTTAGCACTTATGCTTTGCTAAAAATCTCTTCTGCTGCTGCTTCTGGTCCATTCCTCTCCTCTCCCCTCCTCCCCTCTCTTCCTGCTCCTCCTCCTCCTCCTCCTGCTGTGTGCCGTCCCGTCGCCAGGATGGACAAGACGCTCTGCAGTCCGCATCCCGGGACCAACAAAACAAACTCTTCCTCCGCGGACCTCCGCGGGAGCTCATCGTCGAGGAAGCCCGGTGGGCGGCCCGGGTCGCACAGCCCCGGCTCCGGCTCCCTCGGCGGCTCGGCTGGAGCGGGAGGCAGTCGGGCAACTGTGCTGGGGAACAGCATGAATTTGCAGCAACAGCAGCAGGCGCGCAAGAGGCAGCTGGAAGGAGTCCTGAGCAAATACACCAACCTGATCCAAGGCTGGCAGAACAGGTAAGCACGTGGATCGGGTCGGGGACGTTTGACACATGATTTAGTTTCGATTCGTGCCCCAGGTCAGGCTTCGTGTTGTTATTTGCCCCGTCCACGTTGCACTTTTACCACCACGTCACTGCGAGGGGGAGGGGGGTTCAAAATCACACAAGTCTGGACGCCTGCTGATGAATTAGTTTGTTTGATGTCTTCATGGGCTGGCTTACACAAGTAATTACATAATGGGCAAAAGAGATGTTAGAAAACAAAAACTGTCATTAAAGAATACTAAAACTAAAACTTATAATAATAACAATCCTCTGAAATTCTTGTAATTTCCAGTATATTATCTTATTATATTAATTGCTAAAGTATTTTCAGAAACATCAGATTTGCTGCTTTTCTTGGTCTCATCTTATAATAAAGTTAATATTTTTCAGGTTTTGACAGCCTGGTTTCATAACTTGCATCCTCAGAACTTGTAAAGAGTAAAATTTATAAACTATTTTGGAACATTTGAGCAATAATTTAAAAAATGGATAAATTAAATTAGGATTATAGATTACTCCACTGAAAACAATGATGGAATTGGAAAATGCCAAAGTGATTAATCATTTGTCAAAGTTGGTGCTGATTCATCATCTGTCGATACATTTTAGAGCTAGCGGATTCATTGTTCCCCCTTTAAAATATCCCTCTTAAATTCTTAACTGTGGATGTCATTAAAGATATTGGTTTATCAAAAAAAGTTAGCCATCCATCTGTTTTCTGCTACTTATATGGGTCTGGGTTGTGGGGGCAGCAATCTGAGCAGAGATACTCTTCCATCTCTTCTGGAGGGGAAACCAAGGCATTCCCAAGCCAGCCGAGAGATGAAGTGTCTTCAGTGTTTCATGAGTCTGTGTCAGGGCCACAACATAAGGAGCCATCCTTATGTTGTGGCAAAGTACTGAATGGTTCAGTTGGTGGTAAACATTAGCTTTCATTTTTATTACATGTTATAAGTGCGATTCAAACAACACGACTGATTACAGCAGTGGTTCTTAAACCTTTGCCACTACACATCCATTCATAAGAGAAACAGCTAACTAACAAATAAAAGATGCTTAGATGGTGCTTTCCTTCTCAATTTGACAACTGAAAGTGTCATTCACCCATTAAAACATTTATACAAGTGCTTTTCTATGACTAAGCACTTTAACCCAACATTGGGTCAGGGGAAAACTGGGCTTCAGTATCTTACCCAACAATACTTTGACATGCAGGTTGGAGGTGCCAGGGGTCAAACGACCGACCTTCACATTGATAGGCGACACGCTATACCAGGTAGCATGACACCATCAGCACACTCTTATTTATTTTCCCCAGAAAAATCGAATTAATTCAGCCATAGTTTTTAGGCTTATTTTTCTCCAGCTTGTGCACGTCTCCACCTTTAGCAGCTCTGTGGCCTTCACTAGAACTGAAAAGAACTGAAACTGAAGCCAATCTGATATCACGCAGTTTGATTAACAGGAAAGTGCCAAACGACTGAGCTACAACTAACAATCATTGCTACTTTGTTTTAACCAACTGGTGTTTGGCTAATAAAATGTGGATAACACAAAGGTCAAAGTGGACAAAATGAAGTCTTGCTGACATTAAAAAAAGAGCAGAAAGGACGATGAAAAGTGGCAAATGCGCAGGAATGAGAACCTGCTGCCACAAAGTGTTTGTGTTTCCTGAAACTGTGGACATACTGTACACTTACACCTGCCCGCCTGTACAGGTTTTTGCAGTTGCTGATCTGTACTGATATTATTCCCATATACTGTGACAATCTGTAATTCCGCTGCTCCTGAATCACTGCAGGCACTCTTGTAATGAAGTACATAACATCTTCACAGCAGTGCAATTCTTTCAAAAAGTCCCTGTACCTCATCCAGAATTTATAAGCTATCTCGCCGCCCTGTCCGATTTCCTCATCTCAGACACAGACAAATACAGAGAGAGCTTTTTATGAGAAGCTGTGAGTGTGTTTTTAATTTTAAGTCAATGTGAGTCACATGTGAAACATCTTCCCGTGGGTTGAACTTTCTTTTCTTTCTTTTTTTCTTCCCCCCGCGGTCCGAACAGTTAACATGAATTATGCAGGATCTCTGCGTTTGGCAGTGCAATTAGTTCTTCCTTACCTACACACAAAACTAAGCGACTTGGAGCATCCCATTGTGCACAGTGGCACTGCTGCAGAGGAGAGGGAAGCTCACATTGTGTGGGGTTGTGTGTGTTGAGGGGCGGTGTAGGGAGGCGGAGGAAAGACTGACTCGTCCCTGCTCTCCCATCAAACTGACAGATGATGCACCGAACTGCATCTTGATACGCACCCGCAGGAACACCTGTGGGAGAGCGAGACAAACGTTCATTTCAGAGCGATCAAAGCGAGGTGGCACTGATTAAAAGAAGCCTTAACTGTGCGTGATGTTCTCATGGGATATGTCACATGTAGCCTGTGAAGTGTGTTTTAATCAAATAGTACGGTCTGCCATGTGCATGGGTGTGCTGATTTCTGATCTTTGTACAGACGAAAGGGCATTACCAAATTGGTTTGGCCTTTGTGGGTGTTGCTGCCTGTCCAGTTTCAATTTCAAAGTGCCTAAAGGGTAAAGGTGTAGCTTCTCAGGAGAGAATCCTTTAACTTCATTGACTTGAGCAAACGCCAAGACCTTGAGCTGAAAGAGTGTGTCGGCACAGACGGCGAGCATTGACTAAAACATCCTGAAAACGCAGCCTAGAGCTGAGATGGCTTTTAGTTTCCATTTAGAGTGTCTTTGAAACAATACTAACATGGGTCAATAGGCCTACTGCTACTGCTCGTAGCCCTAACATTAGTAATGCTGACAAAATGTACAAACTAGTTTCATTTGAATTCAAATTCATAATTTTTAAATCTTATTTTTTGTCTTTCGAAGAAGGAAAAGAGTTTAGCAATCAGACTTTGCTTTGCTCTTTTTGTTTTTTTCACATACAGAACACTGCCAGGATGTGACTAATCAAAGCAGTGATGATTATCTCTACCTGAAATTCAGTTAAAGCTATATAAGTGAATTAAGATGATTCCTGGAGTCATCTTATTATCGCTACCAAGAAGGACTGTTTGATCCTCTGTTTGCTTGTAGGATAACTTAAAATTACGAATGTGTTTCCAGAGCTGGGGCTAGAAGTAATAAAGTTTTTGAGTTCTAGATACTAATTTAGGAATTTCAGTGCACTTTCTTAATAAAAGTTGTCACTCAGAATCCAGAAAGTGCATCATTCAACTAGTAAGACTAATTTTTCTGCTCATGAATGGAAGTAAATAACTTTCATTTTGTGTCTAATCCAAAAAATAATGCTGTGCATGCCTTTTTATTTTATGCTTTTGTTTTTGTCAAACAGTAAATTAGAAAATTCATGGATAACAACAATAACCATATTTTAGCATTAAAACTGTCATTTGGATTAAAGAGCTTGTGCATGCTCGTGGATTAACCATTACAGAAACATAAGAAAAATATTTTGGTAATTACCAGTACTGGTAATTTATGGCAGCTGTGACATGAACCTTACATTGTGTGGTGCTCTAATAAATTTAAGCACTGTAAACACCACGCTGAAGTAAGAAAAAATCAGCAGACACTGTCTTAATGTTCTCAGGGAAATGTAATCTTCTGGATGTAGGGAGTCCGTTTATGGATGGTGTGGAACACGGTGCAATCTGCCAGGAGCAAATCGACTTTCACTTTCAGTACTTGTGCTCCTGTGACTGTAGAGATAACACTACGAAGGGGATGTTTAGGATCTGATCCATTCCCACATTTCATTGCGTCACCAGGCACCTGTTTCCGTGTGAAAACCAGAGACAATGAAAAGGGGAGTTTTACAGGAGAAAGAAATGATAGAAACACTCCTATCGAACACTTGCGCATATTCTCCATGAGAATTCCCCACAAAGGTGGGATCTGCACCTTGTTTTTTAAAATCGTTGAACTGTGGTTCAGCTTCACAGCTGCTGTCTGTGACATCCTGCAGTTGGAAACTTAGTATCAAGAAATTATTATGTGCACGTAGGTTTGTTGGCTTTGCAGCTAATAGTGTCGCTGCTGGCAGAGAAGCCACACTTGGTCTTACATTCAGTGTCGTTTTTCACGTTTCTTGACTCTTAAACTCTGAAATCTTTCTGCGGATATCAGTAAATAAAGTAAATGAACATGATTGCTGTGTGCTCTGTGCACAGATTTGCAGGTATGGGTAAAAGAGGGGTGACTCACTGGAAGATGCACCAACAGATAGCAGTCTTTCAAAGGAATCTGCTGTAGTGGAATATTCATTTATTCTTTTTTTGTTGTTTTTTTTAACAGCATTATATGCAGCTGCATTTTGAGATGATTTAATATCAAATATTTAGCTCAAATTGCAGAGCTGTCCAAAGAGTGCTTAAAGTATAATTTAAATCTGCCACGTTAAACCTTTTGCACTCTTAAGTTTGATTGGATCACCCATGAAGAGGAAAACATGGGTTTAGTTGACATTCATAATTATTCTGTAAATCTTACATTGACAGCAGCTTTTTTGTCATAAAATCAGGCCCTGGTGTGGGGGGAATTTTCAGCATTGATGCACTTATTTTATTGTGTTGTGCTGTGAAAGGACAATATGTCACAAATCCAGGAACACTGAAACAATTAACTGGAAGTACTTGTGGTCCTTTCAATAAGCAAAACAAAACAAAAACAAAAAATAACAATACCCACACCCCCCCGAAAAACTGTAATGTTGATAATATGTCAACATGAAGGTCAGGAAGCATTACTTTTGTTATTGTTTATGGTATTTCTATTTTAGCTAGTTTTAAAGCTTTTAAAGCAGAAACCATTGCAGCCAATGTAACATTTTTTTTAAAATAATCTATTGTTTCCAGCAAGTGATTATAGTAAAAATGTCATTCTGCTACAGCAAAGTTTTATTTATTTATTTAATTTCAAGATTATTTAATTTTGAAATGAATCAGGACTGAATGGTGGGTTCACTGTTGTGTTTTAAGCTTTTCTCCATATTTCTTCACAGTAAGTGATTTTTGCACGCTATGCTGTAGTTCTCCATCTTTCTCTGAGCTCAGGAAAGCATTTACTGTCACCTGGGATAAAGATATATTATTAGAGGTTTACTATGGGAGGGTGGCCTGTAGAGAAATATAAATCAGCTAGGTTAAAAATGAAAGGCTTTTTGCAGCCGGACAAGATTTTAAAATGACCCGTTTCTTTTAAACCTGTGAAGGAAGACGATCAGATGATCCATCCTTCCTCAGGTTGTGTTCAGCTCACAGTTAATATCCGTAAGTGCCCGCAGCGTAAAAATAGAAACGTTTGAAGGAGGAGAGGCCGTGCCCCGGTGGAAGACATTGTTTGAGTAATTACGCTTGTCAGTCACGTTTCATCACGTGGAGGAACACAAAATGTGTGTGTGTGTGTGTGTGTGTGTGCGTGTTTGGCAGGCCGTGTCTTGGTGGGCAAGAGACCTGAGTGGAGCTAATTCTGCCACTGTGTGGGCGGCCATGTGTCAGCGTGAAGTACCGTTATGTTGAGTAGGTGCTGTGTGCGTTTGTGTGAAGAAAATGTGCTAAGTAGTCAGTTTTGTTTCTATATGCACATATGTAATGCATGCTATACTTGTAAGGATAGTGAATGATTCAAACCCTTTAAACCTAAGCATTGAAGACAGTCACAGTCAGTGTAATATAATAATAATCATTTATTATAACACTGTTGTAATAATGGCAGTGTGACTTTAATAATGTGCCATTATGGGAAAGCTAGTGACACATTTATACCCAGCTGAACTGATGAAAGGAAAGATTTTGGAAGGGAAGAAGTTTAATGTGCAACAGAGCAAATGAGCTCAAAGTTTGCCTGAAGGTGCTGTAGAGATTAATTGAAATGCTTATCATAAAAAGGGGGTTAATAAGAATAAATGGTCTAAGGCAGTGTATACAAAACCAATAAACAGAGAGGGGGTTGTTAACAAGAGTTTTCAGTATTATAAGCATTGAAACTGCAGAAATCTGGAAAGCCAAACCCCCCAAGAAAAAACGGCCTTCTTTCAGCAAATCTTGTCTCTGTCATAAGCTCCTCCCACCAGCGTAAGCACATGCATCTGCGTCATACATGTGAAAAATGCAAAGGCAAAAGTCAACACACAACAGCAGTACTCACTCCTCTGTTTAATTTATTTAATTACCACGTGCCTCTGATCATTACACAATCTCACATGATCCGGTCAAAAAAAGAAAAAGAAAAGACAAAAACATCACAAGCCGAGTCTTCTAGACTCCAAAGAGGACGAGACATTTCTAGTTTCCTCTCAGATGACCCCGGTTATAAAGGATCAGTTATGTTTCTCAAAAAAAAGAAAAGAAAAATCACATGGTTCAAAGTGGAGTTGGTGTTTTCTCTAGGTGCCTGCGTGTTTCCTCCCACAACTTAAACATATGCATCTTAAGTTAGCTAGTGACTCTAAATTGACTGCAGGTGCGGATGTTAGGGTTGGGTACCTTTTTTACATTTTGAACCCACAGTGGCAGCATGAATTGGCTACTATACTCGGCTGTAACGTTTTAGTGCTTATTATGAAAAAATAAATTTACATTTTTGTCTTACAAAGCAAGTCCATACTTCTCAACTGAAACATTTAATTTATTGACAACATTTGTGCGCTCTGACAATGTCTGACGTTGACGTTGCTGTCAGTGTTTGCATACAAAGGTCTTTGATATAGTTCCTCAGATAGCATGCTACTTTCCTGTCAATACGATGCTGGTAAGAAATTTCAATACAGCCAGAGGAAGAATGCTGAGTTTAAATGTCAAACAATACAGTGGAGGGAAAAAAGGCCAGTTTCTCTGACAACAGCTGATCCAACTTCCTAATTAATTACCTACTTCAATATTAACAAAGATGCTGGTGCCCAGAAAATGTTTCATTATCATCTATGGGTTAACTTCTCATTTGTTGATGGCCAATATGCTGAAGTTATTTGCAAACTTATGAGGCTATAAAATAGGTGGACTGGCAACAGGCCTACACCCTGATTATTACTGTGTTACAGTTGGAATGGTCTCCAACCTCTCTGAAGTGTATTTAAGATAACTTTGGGATGTTTTTATATTTAAGGAAACCAAGTAGCATAATCATTTTAATATCAACAAAAGTCCTTACATGCACTGGCAAAAAGTGTGGGTGAATATGAAGGAGATCATTAATATGCTTTATGCCATTTATCCTTCGTATATCCCAGATGTAAACTTTACACAGTGTCACAAAGATTAATAGAGGAAGTGTTGTTTGCAAGCTGCTTATTATTCAACAGTTGATTACCGTACACAGTGTATGTTGTGTTCGCATGCATAAGAGGAAGTGTTGTCAGACAGGTTTTGTAACAAACACAGAGCACAGTCAAACTTATTTAGAAGAGCGAATAAAGGGTAACAGGTTTTTAGAGTTTATTCTAGTTGTGTGTGCTTATTTTTTCTGTGCTTTCTAGATTTGTCAGTCAATTGCAGATTGATTTTCTACCTGTCTGAGCTGCTTCACATTCACACACCTGTAACAACTCTGAGGTCATCTAACCAGTTGCTCTAACACATCCCTCAAATTAGATTAAGACAGAGAGATGATTAAACTTTTGCGCTAAATCTATGGAATAATCTAACTCTGCACATCTGCTTGGCTCAGATGGTACACTCATTTAAGTCTTTTTTAAAAATCCTACTTTATTTTAATAACTTTTTGTCTTTTAATGTTGTGTGTTCTGTTCTGTTTTCCTGGATTTTAGTGTTAAGTTGAATTGGCCTATATTTTGCTGTTTTAAATGTGCTATATAAACAAATTTGACCTTGACTATGACTTGTAAATCAGTAACTATTTTAAAGCCTTTTATTTCCTTATCACGCTGTCTTTCAACATTGTGGCAGCACAAATTGATGTGACACAGGAGATAAAGGTCCGCCACTAACGCCAGTAACTATAATTGTATCTAACGATTGGCCGATATCACTCAGCGAGGCTGAAGTCTGACACATGGATGCATCATAATTTTCAGTTGTACCCTAAACGTAGATGCTCTTCTTTTGTCTCTGTCTCTTTATTGGACCATCTTCAGATCCTAAAAACTATTTAATATAACTTAACATATAACTTATTGTAAATAAGTGGAAGAAAAGGAGTGGATATTTGGTAAAGAATATAGTGGATGGGAGGAAAAAAAAGAACACAATCATTATCAAAATCCTTAAATTAAGTCTTAATTCTCAAACAGCTCTGTGTAGAAACGAGACTATGACTAAAACTTAAAGGTGCAGAAGTCAGATTGGTCAGGAAGCCTTTGAGTGTGCACACAAACACACAAACACACACATACGAGAACTCATCTCCTTAATGCTGGCCTAGAAGCCACGAGAGTCCATTTGAGAATTAATAGGTTGACATTGTGCATTCTCCGGCCTCTCAGACTAAACAATCAGTTTGCCACAGTGAAGTGTTCCCACTTAAAGACACTCGGAACATATTTAGCATGTCTGCAATGATAGGAAGATACTCAGCTTATTTATTACAGACACATAGGTACCATCTGTGAGGCCTGGTTTACCTCTCGCAGCTTTTTCTGTCTGCATTTTGAAGTCGTGCATTACCTGCAGGTGGTTACTGTGGGATCATTTCACACTAGTGGACATGGTTTTTGTCATTTTTAAAGTAGAAATGTGAGCTTTTGATTGTGGATTGTAGCGCACAGCTAGTTTCCAGGGGGATGAATGTTGACGACACACTTTAAAAAAATGCAAAAACAACGTCACCTTCTGCTGCTGTGAATCGGGTGTAACATTCATCATTCCATGGAGCAGATATCGCTAACTTAATTCTTTGTAATTTGGTTATCGGCATATGTATGAAGTGTGTGCCGATCACACAATTCATACCATTTATAGCTCTTTCTCAATTTCCATTTTAGACCGTCTTCCTGTATAAGAAGCTGTGAGCATTGTGTAGATGTTATATCCATGTCTTCGTAAGTGCTCTGCAGGGTGGGGGATGTACTGCGATGAACAAATAATTTCTTTGCACTTGCACTCAGTGGAAAAGGAGCTCTGCTGTGCTTCTTTGATCAAAGCTGTGAGTCGGGGTGGTGCAGCTCTGGTGGGTGTTTCTGTGGCTGAAAAGGGGAAGAAAACTGCAGGCATTATCTTGGCTTCATGTTGATATATTTCTGTCTGTTTAATATGTGGCTGTATCTCCTGGCTTTTTGCTATTTCTTGGGTTTCTGTTTTAATTTTCTGTTTTTTGTAAGGCCAGCTTTGACATTAGAGTGCAGGGGGAAGGGAAATGAGTTAGCATTTTGCATTTCCCCTTTCTTTCAAGTCTTGTTTGGTTTTCTTGTGTATAGCTTTCTTGTATACTTTTAGGAATGCTTAAAATAACATCTGGTTGTAACAAAGCCTTTTAATAGTTACATGCCCCCCACTTGTGAAGCTATTCCATGTCCCTGATATGGCAGCTGGTCAAAAAGTACAGCCTGAAATGTTTAGATGTTTAAAAACGTCAGATGGTAAAGATTTATTATGATGATAAGTTTGTGGAAGCAAACAAGAGTTAAGAGATGATGAATGATGAGCTTACACTCACCAACTACTTTATTACACCTATTTAGTTGCATGTTAATACATAACTTATCAGCAAATCAGGTCCATGCATTTGTACATCTAGGTATGGTTAGGATGACCTGCTCAACGTCACACTGAGTATCAGAATGGAGAAGAAAGGTGATTTGAGTCACTGAATGTGGCATGGATGTTGGCGCCAGCTGGGCTAGTGCGAGTTTTTCAGAAGCTACTGATCTGTTGGGATTGGATTTTCCTGCACAATCACCCCCAAACAATAAAAAAATATATATCTGGTGATATTTAGAGAGGTTTGGATAGACTGCTTCAAGCTGATAGGAAGACAACAGTATTTCAAGTAAGCACTTGCTACAGACAAGGTATGCACCTTGAAGCAGATGGACTACAGCAGCAGAAGACCACACTGGGTGCCACTCCCGCAAACTAAGAACAGAAAACTAAGGCTACAATTCACAATGACCTCATCAAAATGGACAATAGGAAATTGGAAAAACGTTGCCTGGTTCTGATGAGTCTTGATTTCTCCTGAGACACTTGGATGAGGATCAGAATTTGGCATAAACAACAAGATGATTCTGATGACAGCATGAAATTATCCTGCTTGGTATGAACAACTATGGGTGGTGCTTTGAGTAGAGGACTTTTGGGATGTGGTGAAACAGGAAATTTTCATCATGGGTGTGCAGCCAACAAATCTGCAGCAACAGTGTGATGCTACCATCTCAATATGAACCAAAATCTCTAAGAAATGTTGCCAGTAACTTGTTGAATCTGTACCACAAAGAATGAAGGCATCTCTGAAAGCAAAAGTGGCTCCATACCAGTACTAGCAAGGTGTACCTAATGAAATGATGGAGTACAATTTCATTTGGCCACAGCACAGTGTCAAGATCTTCTCATGATGTTACAGGAAAATGCCAGCAGCATGTAATCTCCCTGATAGTTGCCAATCACTCTCTTATTGATCCCCCTTTTCCTGCCAATAATCAGTGTGATTCACTACTCTGACGTCCCTCCAAGCATATTTGAGAATTAACTGCCAAAAGAGCAGCGAGGAGATGCAAATCCTGCTGACAAGCCATTTCCTGCAGCACAATTGTTAAATCCATTAGGAAATGGTAGTGTTTCTGTTGATGTGGACAAATGTGCTTGACTAAGCTCTTTTTAAAGTGCAAATATTGTTATGGTGGTGATTTATAGCGAGCTCTATGTTGTTACAGATGTCTGCTCTTGAGTGCACGTACAGTTTTCTACAGATAGAAAGTTTGAACATGAATTCTAATTAAAGTATGTATAAAGGTTTAAAATAAACAGCTGGGGTATATTTAGAAGCAATAAAACCCTACGTGATGACACGTTCTCTGATATTTTAAGGGCGGATAACAGAAAATCGACTGCAGATTGTGATTTGTTTCATGATTGCATTGAGTGAATTGATTTGTCCATTAAATGTCTTGAGAGTGTCTTTGCCAACAAAGAATCCCACCTCAGGGTACTATAATATCTAAACTGAGTAACAAAGGCATTCAAATTCATCATGCATTAGCACATATTACTGAGCAAATTCAACTTCCTGTTCTGCTTGGTCACCATGCTTTTAGTGCCCATGTTGTATCTCTGCGTGAGCCTTATTCTCGTAAATTTCTTTCAGCACCTTCCAATCTGTTTTCTCCAGGACACATTTTTCTTTTTCTTTTTTAATCATGATATTGGTTGTCTTTTGACCCCCTCCGGCTTCACATATCACCTGAAAGTGACAAAAGCCCACATAACAGATTGTGAGCCATATGTACAGCCTGCATTTTAGATACTAAGCATACTGTAAAATATTGCTCATGAATCAAGTTTGATACTAGTTGGAAATTAGATTTACTCTCTTAGATTTTACTGCAGGTAAACCAATAATCTTTTCATTTGGTCGGCGGTCTGCTACAGCCTCTTGCGTCCAAAGGCAAAAAGGTCTCTGTGGGCCGAGACTCTGGCCTTGCAGGTCGGTATCAGCTTATCAGCAGAGAGAGCCCACGAAAGCCCGGACTTTGCTCTCTGGCGCCATTCATCATATCAAAGGTCTGCAATGTGGTTTAGCTGGAAAAGCAAAGACTATCTGGAGGGGGTCAACAGTGAAAACCTCCATTCTGCTGACTGCACAGGGGATAAGACTTGATACACTGCTGTGTGCTCAACATGCAGTGCGTGAGGCCGACGAAGACAGCCCTGGATATAAAGTGACGCAGGCAGATTGTTCCCTGGATGGCTGTGGTCGGCATAAATCTCCAACCTTCCTGATGGAAGGGGACAAGACTGTGAGCAGGGATCAATTTTCAGACGGCAGCGTTCCCCGGGTGCTCGCTGGAGCTGAAGAGGGTTCGTGGGGGAAAATGCATCCTGTGAAGGATGGAGCAGTTAGCAGCTCAAGCAGCTAATGAGTTAGGAAATTATGATATATGCGCTGTTAAAGCAGTGGTTTCTGAATACGTTGCTCCAGTTTATCTCAAGATTTTAAATCAGCCTATGCGTCAGTGTGCTTTGCTTGTTACGTCACACACACGCTTGTTCTGCTTTCAAGGGAAACTTTGTCATGCCTCACCTGAAGTGCGAGTATTTTAATATCTTTTTAAGGCAGCTTTTAAAACATAGAAATTATTCAGCATCCCTCATTTCAATTGTTAGTTAGAGCTTGACCTGGTGTCCGTGCCTCCAGCCATAAACTCAAACTGCTTTGTTTTGAGCTCTTTTAGATTAATGAACAGATGCAGGCAGCATGAAAAAAGCCTAAAATGCATCCAGGAAGGAGGGTTGCCATTCACTGTCCATCAGGGTCTCAACAAAAAGGTGCTCTTTGCATTCATTTGCTCCTCTTATGCATTCATACACCCCCTCCCCTGTTGCCCCTCTGACACACTCGTATTAGTCATGACCCACCTCCTTGAAAGCTGGGAACCAATCAGAATGACCATGATGCAAATGGAAGAAAGAGGCTGGAAATATATGGAAAACCCAGTTTCCCAGTGTAGCTGCAGAGAAGTGACAGAAAAACAACAATGAAAATCTGATTTGTGCAAACACTTGCTGGCCTCAGTGTTTCTATCAACATTTTTGTCAATAAAAACAACCCCACAAGCAACAAAATAATCAATAGATTACTTCATGACCTGACCGACTTTATTTAGTTTAAACGGACACACAGTTTTGAGTTCACTGGACTCATGTGTGAGTCATGTTTCAAACGTAATGTTTAGTCAGTTGACAACGAAGATTGATCCGCAGCATTTTTGTTTGCGTGTCGCACAGTTTGAATGACTGCCTGCTTAACTAGGAGCCAGCATATGCTTGAGGATCACACATCAATAAATGCTGAGGTTGTAATGATAAATGGAAAGCAGTGTCTGTTCAGCAGATGCTGGTTTATTGTGGTAATAAACATTTTTGTTTTGTAATTTTTTTTTTTCGTTAGTCATTAGAGAAATGATCCCTTGGTGTTCTGCGCTAATATATCATAGAACTGATATGAGAGCTAGCATCTCATCTCAGCTTTTCCTAATCATCTAAAATGCCTGTATACTCCTAGGAAACTGATGGTTATGTTCTTTTCTTTATACTTTTTTATTCTTTATTGAGGTGAGTAGAGAAAGCTGGGAAAGACATGCAGTTAATGGCCTCAGGGTGGATTTGAACCCCGGTCTCTGCAATAGCTTAAAAAATACCGGCTCACCAGCTTAACCTGATGGGCAACAATGGGGCCTCATATTTTCACCTTTTAATTAAATAATGATGCAGATACATTGGTAAAGTTGATGGGTTTCCATAAAACTGTAGGGCATACAGATTCATAACAGGTTATAAGAATATAACCTGTTATGAAGAAGATAAGAAACAGTGCCAGTGTTTGAAACATGAAGGTAACAGCTTTTCTGCGACACCCAAAAAACACATGTGACATGGAGTGGATAGATGGCGCCTTAAAGTTTAATTTAGGATTTATATAAAGAAAAAAAATCCAAACCTACCTAACCCCATGTGGAAAAAAATTGCACCCCTTTGCGAAGTCGTGAATTATTTGCTGAGATCTGTTGAGTCAAAACTGTTACAATGGTGGATGCTCGTATAAAAATGGCCGAAGTTTCCAATAAAGCATCAGTGAGTGTATGTACAAGTAATCAGTATGAACCCAAAGGTCAGGCTTCAGACAGTTCCACGTTTAAAAAAAGTTTTTATTTTGTCCTGATCTGCATGATGTCACAAAGAGGGGATGTCATCAGAGACGCCATGATAATTCAACATTTTCATGATGCTTAACTCGCAATGCATTGGTAAGTTCTCAGTCTCTTTTTCTCATGTGACTTGTTTTTATTGCTGCAAAATGGGAGCGTGGCGCAGACAGCCTGATAAATATTTTTCATTAAAAATGTTGCATGCACCTTAAAAACTCAACACTTTGCATTGCAGTGTAGTCCAAGTTACTTGGATACAAACACCTGTTGACTGCTGTACTGTTACAGGTGTTTTGAATGTGAGACAGCAGTGAGAGTCTTATGTGACATAAGAGTTCTTGTAGATTTGGGTACAGCGGTGTCCTTTAAAAAACGTTGTGGCATACCTGCACTCCAGTACCTAACCAGTACCAGCAGCCCATAAAGTATGCGATGGATTGTGTTATTTTCTTTGCTCACTCTGAAATGGGCAGTAACTTGGTAATCAGCTCTCTTCTTTGCTCAATCTTTGTTTAAAAATCCAGAATAAGTCCATATGTTTGATTTACACATGGGCGGCACTTTCCTCGAGTTCTTCCTCCCATGCCTTCATCTGTGTTTTACCAGTTTCCTCCCACATGCTGACTGTCACCTCTTTTGGCCTCACTAGAAATGTTGCTGTACGCCATACAGTGACAAATAAAGGCACTCTGTTCTAAAAACACAAAAGCAGAGCTGCAAAAATCTGTCAAAATCAAATATGCTGAGCTGCCCGCTGTGACGACCCCTTGCGAATAAGGGAACAGCCGAAAGTAGCTTTTATCCCTGATCATTAAAATCCAGCTGATGTTTAAACTTTCTGTTTGCAAGGGCAGCCAGTCTGATGAAAGATGGCTTGAAAGGAGAGTGGACTTAAAGGGAATGGGAGCTAAAACCGAGATGAACTCCATGGCGATGTACCACAGCCCAATGTAGGATAAAATCAGATTATTTTGAACTGCAGATCATGCAGATCTACTCTAGTTGAGTCCATTAATACAAATATGGAGCTGGAAATGAGCATAATAGGTCCACTTAAGTTTGCTGATCAATACTGCAGCTCCAGTAATGGTGCATGGAGAGTTTTATGTTTAGTTTTTTTTTTTTTTTTTAAATACAGGTTGAATCTCAGAGAAAGGAGGATGATACAGGGCGCCTCTGAACACGAACACAAGACAAAGACACACACATGAACAAGACAAAGACAACCGCTATTGCCTCAGGTCTCTGTGCAAAAACATGAAAAGGTCAGCCATAGCCACCCAGTGCCACTGTGGTCTGTGCTGAACTGCAGAACCAGAACAAAGTGTTAAGCAGAGCCGACGGGCCAGCTTCTTGAATGTCATACGCGATCCTTTCCGGCCACAGGAAATGAAATGTCTCTGCCTCTGTGTGCCTGACTTGCTTTGCATCTTTCAGCCAGCGATGAGGGATTCAATTACCCAGTGATTGAATGTGATTCATTAATCACAAAGGAGAAAATGTGGGGTTTAATTTCCACGCCTCGGGCTGTGGGTTCTGCTCAAGATGACCGCGCTAATTGCTACCGTGAGTAATTTGGAATCAAGCTTGCCGGCTTGATGGTGCTGAAAGCAGGCGTTAATGTAAATGACGGGCTGTTCTTTTAATTTTTTTGAATTTTTTGTTCACGAGTGCTGCCTGAAGAGAGATGTGGTGAATAATATCCTGCAGGCATCATTACATGGGAGGTGAGATATGTTAAGGGTGTTGAGTGTTATTACGGCAGCTCTCTTTTTGCTCCATTTCACATACATTCATGTCCCCCGCCTTGTTTTCCTATTCTCTTCCACATCCTAAAAAGTTTGTGTAGCAGGAATATAAAAAAAAAGAAGTTTTTACCAGTAAACAAGATAATGAGAACATAAAACAAAATGATGATGATAACGGTCACGGTGCTTCTTCCATTTCCCGTTCCCTGGTCTTTTTCTCTGGTTCATTACTTTCTTAACTTCATTCTCTCTCTCTGCCTTTTCCTCCTGTGCAGGTATTTTGTGTTGGATCCAGAGCTGGGACAGCTGCAGTACTTTGTCAATGAGCAGGGGAAGAGCCAGAAGCCCCGTGGCTCGCTGCCTCTGATCGGCGCCTCGGTGACGACGAGCGACGAGGCTCCGCACATGTTCATCGTAAACTCCGTCAATGGAGAGCTGTATAAACTCAGAGGTATGTCCTCGCGCTGGCCTCAGGCTGCCCGTATACGGCAGAGAACAAACAGTGAGAGGGGTGTGTGTGTGTTTTACTTTGGATTCCTGTGAAGTGCGGTGTAGATACTAGGAGCGGCGGGATGAATAGCGGCTTATAGATGGCTCATAAATTCGAGCTGCAGTGTTTTTCCTTAAAGAGCAAAGACTTTCAAGAACATTTTTCTGCTTATTTGATTTGTATTACTTCATTGTTTTGGTTCAAGCCTGAGCATTTTATTTTTAGCAACACTAGATAGAGGACCTCCTGAACACTACCTGCTCACATCCACACAGCAGGCACACAGAGATGAGTAGTCAGTGGAAATAACTGCATTTATCAGAGAGTCAGATCTGATCTGAATCAGTGTTTCATTCAGTAGTTGGAAGAGGTCAAGAAACAGATAAGAGATGAGGAATCTTGGAGTTACGTTCGCGACGTGACAAAAACCATGACATGAAATAAGAGCGATGTGTTTATTTAACACTACAACTGCCATAGATTCCTGTGGGGTGGTGACTCTTGACTCAATCCTGCAACAACAGCAGTTTTGTGCAAAGAAGCAAGTTCTTCAAGAAGTTAATTTGTGAATTAAAACAAAAAAAAAAAAAAGCTTTTTATACTTACTTTGAAAAATTGGGGGTTTAGTTTTTACTTTTAGTTTAACAAAACATTTATATCTTTTCATTACAGAATATAAAGTTAAAGTGTGTACTGGAATTCACTAATAAATAAAGATTACACCAAGCAACACAATAATAGATCTAAATCATTTAATTATTGTAGAAGAAGGAAATTATAGAAGAGTTAAAAATGAGTTTTGGATAATGGGCTGTATTAGTTTAGCTAAAATAAAGAAGATATAAAAAACAAAGTGCTCTCTGTGACACAGATTGAACGGGTCATTGCCCACAGTTGGCTAAAGAAAAAGAAAGATACGCTGTGCACTAAATCAGTTATTGTAAAAGTACAACACACCATCCTCATCTGCCTCCGCCCACCAGACCTGCAGCTGCTCTGCTCCTCAGGCATGAAACATGTCTGATTCAGCTGTTCTGCTCTGGATTTCACTCTTTATTTGCTCAGATTAATTCCACGCATGCTGGACTTTCTGCTCTGTTCAGCTACAGTTCTCCACGCGCTCCATCACACACTCCTCCGCTCTGACCCGGCTCAACATCCCAGCCATGACCCTTTCAGCTCGGCGGTAATTATTCATCATTTATCCAACTACAGTCCCCTATATATTTATTTATCAATATCATCTAGCTATATCTGGCTCACGTTAAAGCTGCCTTCACATCAAAATGTGTCCAAACAACCATGTTGCTAGGCAACCCGGCATGCTGCAATTGCTGTTTTACATGAATTTCTATTGGGTCAGAATGACACCCGATGTGTAAGTGGTCATAATTTTTTTTTTTTTTTTTTTTTTATCCCACACACTCCACACACCAGTTCATTATATGATCAATGAACCCGTTTTAGGAAAAGTCGTGAGATGGCAGAGTTTTAATTTAACAGAGTTACATAAGTTTTAAAATGCCAAGAGATCAAAATGACCCTCAGTTCTAGTGTTCGTAAGTAAGTAAAGTAAACAGTTTCAGTTCCATTATTTATTGATTTCATTTCATTGATAGCGGTGCTGTCTACAGAAGTTCCAGTATGACCTGATGTTGCCTTTTTACTCTGACTTTTTACTAAATCTGTCCAAGACTTAAGACTTATATGATTTCTAGCCTTTAGTTGATAGACTAGAAACTATATAAGTGCGAAGTCATGAACAGATTTGGACACAATAAATCATTTAAAGTCTTTATTATTGTTTAGAATATGGCATTTATTTAGTCCATATTAAGTCGGTGTCATCCACATGGAGATTGAGCCTTGTGGATAATAAAACACAATATTGTCATTTTATATCAATTCAATTCAATGTAGTTCAGTTTTCTTTTTTATAGCGCCAAATCACAACAACAGTAACTCCTTTTTCTAATATAAAAACTTGACCCTAAAATTATCGAGATAAAAACCCCAGAGATTAGGATGGACCCCCCTATAAGCATGGTCTTGGCGACAGTGGGAAGGAAAAACTCTCTTAATAGGAAGAAACCTCTGGCAGCCATCTGCAGTGACCAGTTGGGGTTGAAGGGAAAGAGATTCAATTTGTTAAAAGTTACTTATTATTTATTTATTTACAGTCAGTAGGTGACTCACCCTCATTCTTAGAGTGCACTCTATTATTTACACTGTAAACATATAATAATGGTGTCAGCACACCTCTGGGAAAGTGCTGTGGATATTAAAAACAACTGTCCACAGTAGGGGTGGGTGATATGGCCTCAAAAAAAAAATTACGCCACGGTATTTCAAGGAAATGTATAGAAAGAACAAGGTTTTACTGGTGATTGCAACAGACAGACAGTAGGATTTCATAGTGGAAACAAAATCCATCTTTCATCAATGAGCTACTGTCACTGACTGACAGACTGCTTAATTCAAAGTGTGAATCTATTGCCACAAGGTGCCACAGCACTATATACAGTGACACAGAAAAAGTCCAGTGTAAGCATAAAAGTAGCCTAGCTTGTGTTTTTCAATGGGAGTTTTAAGTAAAAGTAGAAAGGAACTGCTTAGCATTAGAGTTTAACACAAGCTAAAGTAACCTTGTAACTTTTCAGGTGCTTGCACAATGTTGTCACATGATAAAATTGAAACTTTTTTTCTATTTTCTACCTGGTATGGTATGTTGGGTCAGACCTTTTTAAACCAGCTGCTTCCATCCACCTCGTCGCACTCTTCCTGAGGTCTTACCTCTGATAACTCCCTAGGTGCTAAATTGTCATCACAGGGTGATGCTGCTGCTCTCGCTCTCAGACATGACTGGTCTTGTATTGTTGTGCAGGCTATGGGAGCGTAAACACATAGCATCATCATGTCATAGATATTGCTATTGACACTATTTTAACATGGAAACATTTGTATGTGTATTATGATGATATCGAGATATGATATACACAGCCCAAGTCCGCAGGGATCAAGCTTAATAGTGGCTATATAGGTTAAAAACAACTAATCAACTTAAAATGAACAATGATGATTACCTAAATATAATTCAAACCCAATTTATATTTGAACTGTGTTGTTGCATCTATGTATAGTCATTATTTTTCATCCAAATAAGTCTGCATGCACGTGTACCTAATCCAGATAAGAAATGATGTTTCTATGGCCATTCAATAAGTGAAATTACACAAAGGTGAAATGTCTCTTTAAGAAGTATTGCCGCAACATGATCCTTAAGCTGGTTACTGTGCTAAAGGCCCGGGCTTTCAGTGACCTGTATCCACTTAAATAAGAGAGACTCCTTTTTCATTGTTGCTCCACTTGAGCTGCTGGAATGTCCCCTTACAGTCTTGAGGGGGAGGATATCAGAGTAACTTGGCCTGTATTCTCGGAATAACTCTGTGATCCAGTGAATCGAGCTAAAATGAAACAATAATGCCACAGTAAAGAAGAAGTTGGGCTTTGTAGCTCACAGAAGCGGTGTTTCTATTTCCAGTGACTCATTCAGATGCTTGCCAAAAAACTGCAATCCTGTCTCGACTGGTGCCAACACCCCAAACTAAACAAATGCGTGGATGTTATTGTTGTTGGGGTCAGCGACAAAGATATCCTTTAAAATGTTTGCTAAATTAAATTATATTATAAAAATTGGCCATAAAAGAGTAAACTTTGTACTCGCAAAAGCTCACTTTGCTCAAACAGCAGGGCACAAAGTGGCTCAAATGAGCTTTTTAGTAGTCTGTGAAGTTAAGATTGGCTGGTATACTCAGATGTGGATATTGGTTACCATGGGAACCCCTGAAACCTACTTGGATGTGGGTTGGGGGAACTTTTCGGTTCAGTCAGGAGTCATTTTTCAGTCTTTCTGGTTTCGCTGATAAGCAGTGTATAAGTCCACCAATGGTCTGAGTCCAAAGCTGTAAATGCCACCTTTATTCTCAGGATGATATCTCTTCACAGGAGAGCTTTGAACAGCTTCCCTTTTCCCTAGCTGCTGTAAGAAGATGCTGGATACACACAATCTGTAGCATTTCTCACACGGCTATACAGTAGCCCGAGAGTTTTCTGCCTCTAAACTGAAGCGGCTTGGTGCTTCCGTTGTCGGATGTAAGGACACTGGAGAGCTGCATGTTTTGTTGCTAAGCAAAGGTGAAGAGCGACTTGAATTTAATCATGTCTGAACACTGAGATGGAAAATTAAGCTATTTATCATATGAAGACTCAGAGATAGGGAGCCAATGAAAGGGTCAAGTTTTGTCAGCTGGGTACAAACTAGCTTATTAGGATGCCTGGCACAGTTTTGATTGTGCATCTGTATAATTAAAACGCAATGTTTTAAAGCGATCATCAAGAGTTATTGTCTGATTAGTATTTGTAAGGCTTGTATGGCTTCTCAGGATGGCCCCTGTTAGTTGTGGACGGTTTCAGCTGTTGTACTTATTCAGCATAAATTTCACTGAATGTTAATTGGGTGTTTACTGATTTGCTTCCCTGTGGGCAAATGGACATTAGTTATTGTTTGATTTAGACCATATGCTGACGAAAAATGTGTAAAATGTGTGAAGACTGTCGACTGCGTTTAAAAAGTGCACAGGCTGTGCATGACTCCACTCACAGGATTGTAGAGTATTATTTTGAAACGTCTGATGCAACCTTTCCCCTGTGTGAGTTAGTAGACTGTATGACGTTTGTTGCTAAGAACATAAATAAAATAATATCATAATGTCACGTACTGAAAACTTGGATCTCGGACACATAGAGACCGTTGGTGATTGGTTGCTGGCTAAGTGAGTGTGGCACCAGAAACCTCTTTGTGATTGATTGCTACGGTCGCAGCAAAAAGTTGAGTCTTCAAAAAGTTGAACTGTTTTGAAATGAGTGTTGTGAGCGCGAGGAGGAAAAAAGTGCTCTGTGCTGAGGATCACAGGCCCCTAATTACACATAACCTTAAGTCTTAATACAGTTTGAATGGGTAAGGAAGTTCATCTGCTATACAGTTGAGAGTTGACATAAGACAAATTACCTTCATAGGCCAAAAGTGGTTTTTGTACCAGGCTGTAAATGTGTTTAATTTTGCTGTTAGGTTTGATGGGTTTATATGGGAGTCTGTGCAGAACGGCTCTTGGTAGCAGGGAAAAAAATTGATTGGCCATTGTGGCGTTTGGGCCGTTAAGCTGCTTCAGAAATGAGCTGCTCATTCCACTTTCTGCAGATGTGAAACTGCAGCCTCTGGATGCCAGTGATATGGTGAATGTTATCATATTCCCCCTCCCAAATCCTTCATGTTGGTTCAACCCAAGCGACTGGGCTTTTTTGTCGAGAGGTACTGTGCAACAAGGTTATCAAAAAAAAGAGCATCCCTTTATTGTATTTAATGGAATATTTTGGTGCTTTGGTTCAAAAACTAGATGAAAACGTTGACAGTCTCACATTTATGTGGTGTGTATGTAGTTAGAGCCAGGAGATGTTTAGCTCACTGCCTGTTAATGTTTAACAGCCAACTTGCACTTCAGAATGTGGAAAACGGATGTAAGTTACCAGGACTTTTCTAAACTGTTTTCGAAGATGACCTCAAATATAAGCTTGATGAGTCCTTGTGTGTCCCTGTGTTTCCTTATTTGTTGTAAAACTTTGCATTTTCTTATTATTTCGAATCCCTTGATCATCAAAATCATACATGCTCACTGGCCACTTTGTTAGGTACAAGAGTTCAACTGCTCATTAATACAAATATTTTGAAAGACAGCGCCTGGTCTGCTGAGCCTTTATTTTTTCTTTAATAATTGGATGGTATGGTTAGAATTTGGCGTAAACAGCATGAAAGAGCAACAACAGCTCAGGTTGGTGATGATGATGATGTAATGATGTTTGGGGGATATCTTCTTCAGGGCTCTTAGTACCCTTAGTGGTGTTTAAGCCACATCCTTTGATGGCTTCTTCCAACAGGATAACGCACCACGTCACAACGCTCTAATAGTCTCAAGGTGGTTTCTTGAACATGACGATGAATTACAGTGTAGACAAATGACCTCCGAAGCCATCTCGCTCCCAATAAAGCATCTTTGGGATGGGATGGAACAGAAGATTCACATCATTGATATTGTTTTTTTCTTTGGCTTTGGTTTAAACTTCTTTGGGGGGTGCTTAAAAACACAGACTACATGATCAGCTTTTCTACTTTCACTGAGTAAATTTTTACTCTGGTACTCGTCTAAGGCGAATTAAGAAAGGAAAGGATTACATCTGTCGCAGTCCTTTAAGGGTGCGATCATTAAGGAAGAAAAATCATTAAAATGTGCCAATAATTGGGGAACACTCAGTCTTTTGTCTTTATTAACAACCACAGTTCACTTTCACATAGTAACTTTTGTATCAGAATATGTGCGACTTTTGCCTTAATTGGATGTTCTTACTGTGTTTAAAGATGACATCAAATTCCTCTTTTCTGTTCAGTGTAGGAGATTAAAATGAACTGCTTGGTGAAAAAAAAATCGTGAGGTGCAGTAGTGTGAAGCAAGAAAAAGCAATTATATCTAAAGTTAGCCTGTAATCACAACAACGTTTCTTTGCATATAATGCACTGGAACTGCTTTAGCAAGAGCAATCACAGGGTTCAAATGTCATTTTGCTCTGTTGATGAGTGAAGGCTGGTTGCTGGTTACTGTAATTGCCTGGCAGCTCTTCCCTCTGTTCCAGGCCTCGTCAGCCCGTCCATTTTCTTGAAAATATATGTTTAAAGTGCCTCGCTCGTAATATTTCCCAGCACTTTAATCAAATCTAACTGCTCGTCCAAGCATTAATCCTCAGACTCACCATTATCATAACCAATAACATCTTTCACGACGCTGTAATTAAAACATGTGTAATTAGGCGGCGGTGGTGGTGCCATGATTGAGTGGGAAGGAGGTTTCTCTTTCTCTCTCTCCTTCTCTCTTGATCACCTAGTAATGTTCAGATATCACTCAGCCATCTCTGTGGGATGGATATTGACTTTTAAATAAGACACGCAGACTGGGATGGGTGTCCGTTGTTGCTCGTTTTAAATGAGCACACGGTCCAGCTTCTCATTTTCCTGTTAGTCTTCTCGCTTTACAGGGCAAACTTTGTGCATTCATCAAATGAATTGAGCTGTCAGTGTCACCTCCAAGACAAACCCAGCTGAATTTTTGTAGGATCAGTGTAATCCTCCTCAGTGAGGCAGCTACTCTTATATAAATACTACAGTACTATTTTGCATCCAGTGAGTCAGTCTCTCTGATATTTTTTTATTAAGCGTTTATAATCAGTAGTTTTCCAGGCCTTTTGAAGGTCTTTACAAGTTTTTCTTTAGACAGTGGCTGCTTTATCAAACATTTTCAGTCATTTTCAAAGGAATTTTGTGTTTTATTTTTTTGGGTCTCCCCTTCTTTAGTTACACCAATGAAAAATACCAAAGATTTAGTCAATTTGTTGTTTCACTTTGATTCAGTCTGACTGTTGTAATGGAGCTACAAATATTTACATGATTTAAAATATTTACAAGAATACAACTGATGAACTGAGACTGATTTCCTAATCATTAACTTATTGGTCAGTCAGTTTCAGCTCAGAAAAGGTTATTTATTAAGGCAAAAGCCCATTAGTCTTTGGTTTCTACATGTTACCTCCAACAAGCCAGACTTTCTTGTAATTTTTTTAAAAGTGAGAAATGGTCTCAGTGGAAAGGTACCTGTCAAGAAGCCATTCCTAAGGAAGTGAAACAGGGAGAAAAGGCTGAGGTATGTCAGATTACACAAGAAATAAATGAAAAACCGGTGGCAATAAGTCTGATGAAGTGATGAATGTAAATTAATTAAATTAGGTTAAGGGAGAGGTACAACACTAAGTGTCTACAACCATCTGTAAAATATCCGTTTTATGGTTTAAGGCTGTATTTCAGCCAGTGGTGTCAAAATTGATGGCACTCTTTGGCATTTATAATTCTGTCAGATATTAATCCACAATGCAATACCATTAAGAAAGCATCTGATTGTCAGCAGCCTGATTTTTCAGCATGTCAACGATCCCACTTTTATTGCTAATGCAGTAAAAACCTACCTGGATAGAAAAACACACAGTGGACTCTCCAGAGCCTGGACCTCAACACTATTGAAGCAGTGTGGGATCACTTTGACAGACAACAGAACAAAAGGCAGCAAACATCCAAAGAAGAGCTTTGAATGTCCTTCAAGAGGCCTAGACAACTGTTCCTGGAGGCTACTTAAAAAATTTACAAGAAAAATGCCAAAGAGAGTTCAGGCTGTGTTGAAGAATAAAGATGGTCATACCAAATATTGACTTCCCAGCTCGTTAGAATCCTACAAACTTTGTTTTTGTTTTTTTACGCTGTTTTTACATGTGTATTTGGATATGCTTCATTAAATCTCTGCACCCATTTCTTTATGTTAATAAAAAGAAAAGACGAGTGACTCAAGATTTTTGCACAGCACTGTATGTATATCACTTGTGTCAGCATATGCACAGGTGCAAGGCCGGTGCTCAATACAGATGACTAATTACCTATAATCACAGCTGTGCTTGTGCACATCACAGATAAACATCAGATTTAGGCGCTTGCTCATCTGCGGGTAAGTTGTCCCTTTAGACTGAGTGAGTGATTTCTGTGGATGATGACAAGAAGAAGAAAGTGGGAAGCTTGTTACCGGATATTTTTTGCAGAAAGACAGCTTGTTACAGGTGTTTCTGACTGAATACTGTGTGCTCCCTGCAGGGGCGAGCAGCCACTCCCAGTGGGAGAACACACATCGAATGCGGCGTTTGTGTGAATGTCTCATTTTCAGAGTTGCCTCTTCACTTAAAGAGACCTTCTGTAGCTGGCAGATGTTGGCAGTGAAAGTGATTGACAAGTGCAAATTGAATTCTTCCTGCACTAAAATAACCCCAACCTCAATAATAACATCTCAACTTAACTTTAAAAAAGAAATCTCAGAAGATTTTTTTTTTTTGGTGGTTTTGGGTGATGATGTAATACCGCATTAATCTGATGATAAAATGTGGTCGCCTTGTTTTATTCTCCCTAACAAGGAGAGTGCTGCACTCATTTCCCCACTTAAACATCTTCTGATGATTATATTTGTCAAAAATACTCTGGAACCAAAGGGGAATTAATTTAGGGTCCAGTTTGCTTCAGATGAATGTGTTTGTACAAAGTGATGAAAATTACACTATTCTCAGAAATTCTCAGTGGTGCTGCATTCACTTACACATTTAACAAGCGAACAAAAAAAGCTGTGTGAGGAGTTTGAACCCTGCTAACTTTCACTCCCATACAACCAGCCCACTTCTGTTAAACACAACATTTTCCAGTGTTCCCAAAAACCATCAGGGGATGCTTTTCCCCTGCAGAAAATCAAAGTTTCACTGATGTTTGGCATAAATCCTTTTTTTAAGAGAGTACTGAGGACTCTTCTTTCCAATCTCCAGTAAAGGAGTAGTGGATTAATGGTGCTCACAAAATGCACTGTTTGACTTGAATAATGTTCCTATCACAGTTCCTGAAGTTTTTGGTACAGCAGAGAAATGAGAATTTAAAAACAAAGAAAAGATTCAAGAGTGCCTGAATATCCTTAATTACTTTTGTAGCAGAAAAGCAAAAGCATTCCAGTGCTGCAAACTGTTAATAAGAAAAGACTTTGATCTGTTTAGTTTTAAGTATAAATAAAGAAAAATGCAGACAGAGAATCCTGGCTTCATAAATGCGGCAGACATCAGCAGTGACGTCATCAGGAACAACGGGACTTTCCAGTATTTGCAATCCTTGTTTGCTTTTAACTTCAGTGTCTGTAAACATCCCTCAAAACTATTTCTGAACAGTTTCTGATGCATAAGCTACAAATAAATGTCCTATAAGTCCTCATTCAGCAAACCTCTCGACTGTGAGGGGAAACTCTCTGACGGAGGTTTCAGAGAGGAAGATGTTGTTCAAGTTATGCTCTGTATTAGGCAATCCTCCACACTCTTTGTGTTGCACAGCCACAGGAGTACAATCAGCGCAAGACTCGCTCAACCATGATGTATGCAACAGGAAATCAGCCAATCACAGGAAATCCTACCTGCAGCATTATGACACCTGGACTATTTTCACTTGTGATATCTTGTCTAGACTATACGTAGTGTTGCTTTAAGCTTTGGAATATTTCATTTTAATTTAGCGTTTCACTTTGAGCGCCTTAGTTTTACTTATTTCTTTTTTTTAAAGTTTTGAGTTTATGTTTGGTATCTTTCATATTTATATTTTAAGTGAGCGTCTGTAACAAAACACTTATACTCCTGGAATTTTTGAAATATTCTGGTTTTGACTCTTAAAACCCCGTTCACAGAGCTACCCACAGCCGCGGGGTGCGTCCTTGCCAGTCAGCCAGCAAACTTTTCCCACTTAGTTTTGCTGGTGACTTTTCCTTCTTTGGCCTGTGGAGATAACGCTGTGTGGATTGTGATCAATAAACAGATTCTTGTAACCTCAGTGCAGTTTTGTACCCGAAGCTTAATCATTTATAAATGTGCTACAAGTGAGTATTTATCCATTTGCATCACTGCAAAACAACAATAATTCAAATAGTTTGACATTTTCAAGTTAAAAATACATAGAAATTAAACAAAAATCGATAAATGTGGCCTTTATTGCACATTAATCTTGAAATTTAGAAATTTTAGGAAAAGTTACAAAAAGTTAAAGAAGATACATTTGACTTTTTTTCTGGTTTTACATGCGGCAGAATCACTCCGAGAGCGCAAACCTCCACCAAGGCTACTCACTCTTGGGAAGTATTCACTGTGAAGGGAATAGCATTGTACTTGGTATTAAAACATAATGTAGAAGTGGGTGATGGATAACAGGTGTTCATTTGTGAATATTATATAACATTAAACTCCATAACATTATTCTACAATATATTTCTCTTTCTCTCGACAATGCTGTTTCGGTCAAACTGGCAAAAACGTCGATGTCAAATGTAAAAGTGAGATGACATGATATGTTGATGCAAACAATAATGTGACATATGAAATTCCCATATACAAGTATAATTTCTTACAGTTCTTACGGTTTTACCTTATATGACCTTGAAGAAGAGGTCAGAGGTCCCAAATAATCAGATATTTAGAATTCCTCATTCCCCATATAAATGAATGTTTTCAATACAAACAACTGCAGTAAGAAGCATAGTTTTAAAAAGGATTATCACTTTGACCTTCAGATCAGATCAGCTCAGAGGTCATATATCACATGATGTTTTAAATCCTTACACAGTACTTTCTATCTGTTGACAACACACACCACACTTGTAAGAATCAGTTTCTAAGTTATGAGCCTTTTTGTCAATTTGTGATCAATAAATTATTCAGTTGACCTTGAACACCTTAGTGGATGTCTGGCAAATTTCGATATATTGTTAACATGATCCCACTCTACACCTACACCTAAACTACACCTACAAAGTTTTATCAGAATTAACTCAAAACATTTTGAGCTATTGCGTTGGCAGACAAAATGGCATGGATGCAAACACCCCCCAAAACAAGCCTTCTTGGTGAAGGTAATGATTTTTTTTGTATTACTATGATGAGATTAACCAGTAAATCCAGAACGCCAGGAATAGGTTAACAGTTGCCCAAACCACTGCTGCATTTTCCTCTTGCCAGCACTGAGGACACATCCATCGCCTTTGAAATAGTTAGTTGGCACCTCCTGGGAGCCTGGGTTGAGACTGGAAGCCTCAGTTTCTGACTGAGGAGCAAGTTTGATTAAAAGTGAAAATGAACGTGTAGCATGACTTCACACATTGTACGTGTTTAATAAAACTGGCACAGCGTTCGTTCAGATGTCAGCGCTAATCCTGTTGGCATGCTATAGCTTATTTTTTAAGCAACTGCTGCTCTTCCAGAGCATTTTGGTTGGAGCTTGTGATCTTGAAATTTTATTCTCATGCTGCAGATGTGCCAACGCGAATAGACTTCTGACAGAAAGTTTTTGGCTCGGTGGCTGGCATGAAATAAGGAAACCTTACACTGAACCAAGTGCCGTGCACTGAACAGTCCGGAATAAATATACATACCTTTCGAGCCTGGCACCTGCTGCTTCAGACACATGTTTAATTCAGCGTGTGCAGAGTGGGAGTGCTGTTCTGTTTCAGGTTCAGCTGAGATTTATAAGTAATAAAAACTTTAGTTATGCCTCAGTTTACTTTGTGCTTATGTGCATTTTATTTTTTCTTCTGACAGTTATGTCTTAGTCTGAGTTACTAAAGGCAGCAGAACATTTGAAGTTGTGAGGGATGTTCAGTTTGAACTTTGTTTGTTTTCTCTCGCTGTTCTGGCTCATTGAACCTAAAACATTCAGAGTTGAGTGTAGTAGTTTAAATCTGAATGAAGCCCATCTTTCTGGGAGACCTGAAGCGGCATTTGAGCTGTGATCTATAAATAAGTCTTGTGGGCCTATTGTGCTCATTCATGTGAGGATTTTCTAAAGACTTTGGGTGTCCCACTCCTGTTTTTCTGTTCCGCAAAGATGCTCCCAAGTGCTGCTGTGAGCCTCAGATGGACTCTTTCATGAAGTTGGCATCTGGACAGACTTTACAGCATTATTTTAATTAAAAATTGTGTGTGACGTGCATAATTAGAACAGAAAGCAGAATGAAATGGCTCTTAAACAAATAAGCATAAAAACTAAGGAGATGTTTCTTTTTTATTAGCCTTTTATGCCTTTTTATCTGCTATGTGAGTATACACACTTGCCAGCCACTTTAGTTATTCAGTTGCTTAGTAGCATATATCATAAATCTATAATCAGCCAATCACAAGCCAGCAACTCGGTGCATTTAGGCATGCAGACATGGTCAGGATGACCCTCAGACCCAGCATCAGAATGGGGAAGAAGCTGATTTGTGATTTTTGAATGTGGCATGGTTTTTGGTGTCAGACAGGCCTGACTGAGCGTTTAGGAAAATTCTGTGATTTTCACACACAACCATCTCTGACCCGAAAGAAAAGAAAATATCCAATGAGCTTGCCGTTCTCTGGGCGAGGTCAAAGGAAAATTGACTTCTTCAGGGAGAGGAAAGCAACATTAACTCAAGTAACCACTTGTTAAAACCAAGGTAGGCAGAAGACCATCTCTTGAAGCAGATAGGCTACAGTAGCAGAAGACTACACTAGGTGCCTCTCTTATCAGCTGAGGACAGGAAGGTGAGGGTATAATTACGCAGACTCACCAAAGTTAAACAACAGATGATTGTAGAACAGAAAGCTCTACAAATTGTCCCCTTGACTGCACCAAAACAGTTGAGAGAAGTATTTGTTTTGTAAAGTGCTAATATGAGCACAGTCTATCTAGCAGCTGTGAGTGAATGTTAGCGCAGTCCTCCTCACAAGCAGTGCAACTTTGTTTACTAGCTGGTTCTGTGACAGGCACGAATTCACACATTTCAATCGCTGCTGGAAGAATATGTTCTTGTCCAGCTGAGTGTGGCTGCTTACTTTTTGCAATTTGTTCAGCTGCCAAAAAACAAAATATGTGCTTTTATTAAAGTTGCTTTCCTGAGCTTGTATTCTACAATGTTTCACGGTACACGGTCTTTAAGCTCCAGGTGTTTTGTGATGAAAAGCAGCTTTAGCTTAGGATTCATGGCTTTATTAGCTAGCGCCCAAAGACAGGTGACACATTTTTGTTTTCTGTTGCTGTTCTCAGTAAAACCAAAGTTGAGATGACTGTGATCAGTTCAGCTGATTTGGGCTTAGCTCCACTTGATAAAGTAGTAAAAATGTATCTGTTGTCACTAGCTAGGTATGCTAGCAGCTGGAGTGTGTACCGAGTGCATCCTGAGAAAAGTGATCAAAGTGAGTGATGGACAACAGATTTTATTTTTTTAGTTTTTATTGGCCCAAATGTTGAATAAGTGTGTTTATTTTATGGCATAGTGGGTCACATATGTATTTACAGATGTTTTTAATGATAAGCCCAACTTTTTTTTGTTTATTGCAAGTTATTTTGTGCACCCCAGTTCCATAAAGTCATAACTGAACTTTCAGGTGTGTTTTAATGGTTTTTAAGGCAGTTCTACTTTATAAAGAAGTGCATAATGACGTCTGACCTGCGTGCATCAAAGCTTTTTTCTACTGTTTGTACTCCAGCTGGAGTTGACCTGCTGTCTAAACTTTACTTTTATCAGTGCCATCACAGTTATTTTTTTCTCTAATAATTAGTCAGTGAAATGAGATCAGGTGGATTTCCGTTCTGCCCTGGAAGAGGTCAAAGCAAGCAGACAGTCAGCGTCTTCTCCAGCCTGAGGCTGCAGCTCACTGCATTAGTCAGCAAATCTGGCGGTTTGTGTTTGGATAGCGGGCTGGATTGTCTCTGTGCCGAGATGAAAACCACATGCAAGCTGAGCGTATCAGCCACTTTGTGTGCTGTTCGCAAAGTGGCCGAATGAATTGCTGGTGTTTCTTGAATACTGAGTGTTCAATTTGGCGTGGACAGGAAAATGAAGAGGTTCAAATGTGATAGCAGCCCTCAGGACATCATTCAGAAAGTAACATGATCAAATATTCAGGAACACAGTCAGCAACTTCAGTGATCATTCGGGAGCAAATGAGATTGCTGGCATCCTGCAGGTTGACCTCATTGATGCCTCATTTGCAGCCCTCATCGCCCTTTGGCGAAGTTTGTAGCTTAAAGCAGTAGCTGGTTGACTCCATCTCAAGCCCTGATCTGGATCCTTATTTATTTTACACTTGTGTACCCTGAACTCTGTTGTAGCTACACCCATTAAGCTTAGCTTAGCAAAAAGCCTGGAAAGCAAAGAGCATAACTCTGCAGTGTTATGCTGCACCACTGATTAACATGTTTGATCCATAGAAATCGAAAAGTGTAACGGGGTCATGTGGGGATTTGTGCGTGGCTACTTTCCAGTACACTGATCAGTGCCACAGCTGGAGAATGAAACCTATGAAACATGTTAATTAGTTCGCTTTTGAGGCGCTAGTAGGCTGATTTTTTTTTTTTTTTTTTTTAATCTTTGGGCAGAACGAGGCTCAGCTAAGCTAACTGTCTGTTGGCTGTTTTATTCTCTGCTGTTTGTTTTTTGTGGCATACGGACTCATTTCTGCCTTTTGGGGTTAATTAAGTCTTTGGTTAAACTTGCTTAAGAATTTTGATTTAACATAAAAGTAAAGAAGGCTGCTGGTTGTTTAAAGAAGATAAAACCAACTTGTTTATGTTGTCTGTTTGAAGCACTGTAAAATATGTGTGGGAACATCTTTGCCTTGTGTTTGATGCTACACCCTTAGTCACTGTGTAGTTTCACTTGGATTTGATCTACTGGTCTCATCCCGTGAAGGCACTAAAACTATTTACATGTGAGTAAATAGATAACAGATAAATCTGGGATGATTTACTAATCATTAGCTCATTAGTCAATAAGTTTTGAAATGGTTATTTATTAAAGCAAAGGCTGATTAGGTTCCAGTGCTTGCACCTGGGCATTTTCACTGCAATGTATCCTTAAGCCACTTAACACTGATCTATAAATTATTCAAGCATAAAAAAGGCAGATGGACGAGTGTTGTGTCTAGACTAAGACAGTTTACCAAAGGTATACCAAAATACACAAGAACTGGACTGAATGGAGTGAAAATCAATTTGATGTTTTTGGTTAAAATCAACATGGTGGAGGCTCTGTGGTGGTTTGGGCTGCATTTCAGTGTCTTGAACCTTTCATTTTAAAGTCCCTCTCCAGCCATGACTCTGTATCACTTCATGCCGATAATAAGTGCTTGTTAACCATTGGTGGATGTGGACACTTGAAGGCTTTCTTATAGCTGTGTATTGATCGGCACCTGAACTCGTGCACTAGTTTGTTAGTCGAGTCAGGAGCATATGGGAGGTTGATGGGTTTTAATTTTTTTAATTAGTTTTTGTTCTGTGTGTGTTTTTCTGTAGCCTCTGATGCCAAGGAGCAGCAGTTTTGGATCAGCCAGCTCCAAGCATGTGCCAGACGTCACTCTGACAGCAGTGCCAAGGTAAAACACACACACACACACACACACACACACACACACACACACACACACACACACACACACACACACACACACACTCTATTACAGAGAAACATGTTATAAACATGACCCTGGTCTAAGCTCTTGGCGTCTGTTGCTGAGGAAGATAAGTCAGCAGAGAACCTTGACATTTCCCTCGAGATTAATGTTCTGTTGTGTGTCTGTTTATAAATGCCTGAAATAGAATACTGTTGCAAACTCATACTGGGTTCAGTACAAAGTTTTTGTTGTTGTTTTTGTTTATTTATTTATTTTTAACAGGAGTAGGATTTTCCTCAGGTGGAAACCTCTGTGCAGCGTACCTAAAGGAATTCCTGCCTCTTTCTTTCTATTCTGCTTTTAACCGGCTGGCTTTGAGTAAATGGAAAAGTGACAGATTTATTCCTGTCATTTTAAGTTTTAAATGGCACAATCTCTTTGGTCTCTTAATTAACAACCCATCACAAGATACAGTCTAGTATTGTTTCCTCATTTTTTTCTTCTCCTGTCATTCTCCTCTTGTTGACCTGCTGAGTGATGTCTCACAGGAGCCGTGTGTGCACATTATAACTCAGTTACAAAAATAAGTGGAGCTCTACTGGTCAAATAACTAAGTTATGCATGGATTAATTGTGTCTAAACCTTTACATGTAGTTCCTGTTATGTGTGTAACTGCTATGCTATGCTATGCTAATATACTTTGCTTTGTTTTTTTACTTGATTTTAAATTGATTTTAATTGACAATAAAATCTTTCTTTCAGCACTTCACACATTACAATAACCAGTGACTTGCTATGGATTGTGAGCCAGATGAGCTACTACTGTTTTTATTATTTCCTCCTGCCATTGATTTGTAGTCATAGTGCACTCAAATATCCTTTTTTCCGCTTCTTTAAAAACAAAAAACAAGTGACTTCAAAGAGTTATTGGGTTATAGCCTCCCAAAGCGTTTGTGTTATAGCAGGAAAAACAACAATGAACTCCGGCTGCATCCTGAATTTCAAAGTGAGTGTAGTACATTGGCTCTTGTGAAATGAACTTATTTGACATTTTGGGGCAAGTTAATGATCTTGGATGGTGATGAAACGAACTGAAACGGATGACATGAAAGTAATAGTGCTGAATAGTTTTAGCCTCGACACACTGCGCGTGTCATCTTCTTTCAGGTGATTTACAGAGGTTTGTTACATTTTCCGATTCTTCTTTGCACTCGCTCCATGAATGCTCATCACAGTGAGCAAATCTGCAGTCAGAAGACTTTATTAAATGCCATCCAGATAAATGCCACATCTCTGCTGACAACAAGTACTGTTACGCTTCCAGATGAACTCTGTGCCTCTGACTTTGTGAGCGACTGATTCTAAAAGGAAACAAATAATATGAAAAAGAAAGTGAGCGAAACATACAGAAATGTGTTAATGTGCGCAGGAAATAAAATGAAAACGGCAACGAAAGTGAGGCTGACACCCTTTCCCCAACTCATCTCATCTGTCTTGTGAAACTTTGCCTGCTGATTAATCTGAGAATATTTTTAGTCCTTCCTTTGATTTAGTGATTTAGGGAAATGTCGTATAGTAGTGCGCTCCTGCTGCTTTAATAAAGGATGCATGTGCAGCTAAGAGTCCCTGGCGTCACTGTCCTCTTCTTATCTCTGTATGCTCACTCCAGATGGATTACTGAGTTGGGTGCATTATAACTACCTTCATCAAAAACTGTATTTTTTCCAAATATGGGTTTCATGGATTAATGTTTGGGCCATTGCTTCTTTGGGGGGTTTAGTGTGGTCGTCAAGGGATTAGGTCTATGTGTGTAGGTGTGTGTGTGTGCTGCCTGTATCTCTGTGGGGTGTATCCCCATTCGTCTGATCCAGTGGAGAATGAGGCTTGTTATAGAGCTCCTTGTGGAGCTCCACAGCCGGTGGTGACAGTGTGAAAATCAGCAGTGCATGAACAAGAGAAATAATCCAAACTGTGTTATTTCTTCTGCAAACTTTTGGTATTAAAGTTAGGTTTTTGCATCAGATTGCAGTTACTCAGAATGTACTTCATTGTTTGTTTTTTGGGGCGGTTAGCGATGAACAAGCTGATTGGTTCTTGTTGAACCAGAGTAAAGTTTAGAGCTGATGCTATTAGCCACTCATTATATGAACATCTGTACAAACTGTTAGTTTGGAGAAGCTTGTTTGAGGCTATCACTAACTGGTACTGTAACACTGGAATATGTAGAGTTGACAGCGTTTATCTTTTGAGTTACCTCTTTGTGTTAGGTCTTAGTCACAGAGGCCTAGAGACAGGGCAGCAGCCTATGGCAAGTTCCGTTTGCCTATTTGCCGACTGGTTGGCGAGTTGTTGCTGGGTAAAGTCCGTTTCAAAGAGGGGGCTGCAGCTAAGAAATCCTTGTGATTACTTTGGTATCTAGCAATCTGTTGACATCACCTGCAGTTTGCATGGAAGTCGTGGACTTCAAACATTAGCCTTCAAAGTAAAGTTTTGGCCTTACCCCTGCAAACAACAAGTGTCAAAATGTGCAACCTTTACTTTGAAGGGAAACGGTCTCTGTTTCGCATCACTACCATTTGACTAGTAGTTGGGGAGTGTTTGCACACAAGACAGCATCTTCCATTCATGTGAAAGATGTGTGAAAACATGGCTAGCTAGCAAAGGCTTTTGGTACAGCATTTGGTGCAGAACCTTGTACCCCTTTTTGATGAAATTCAATATAAAATTAATCAGAATATTTGGCAAATTGTGATGAAACTTTAAAAAAAAAAGTGTGATGCAAACCAGAAATGGAAAATGTCCAACTTCAAAACGAAAGTTGTGCCTTTTAAAATATGTTGATTGCACCAGTAAGGTAACAACTTTTACTCTGAGGGTGAGGTTTCTGTTTTCTGGCTTGTTTTGGGCTTCACTCCTTGTTTTCCAAACAAGTTGGGATCTTCTATGAAAGCTATGGTCAAATGCAGTAATCTGCTAGATACCAAAGTATTCTGAGGTACCATCTTTGCGACCGACATCATCCATCAACCCACAGGAAAGGACACCCACCAGTGATACACATTGCCAGGGGGTTGCTGAGTGGTTTTCTGGATAACTTATATTCCTGAACATAGATAAAGCCTACAGGATAAAAAGAGATAAGAAAAGAAAAAAACTTTTAGATTTACATTTTAATCACCACAATATTTTACTTGTAATGCAACGATTTTGAGTGTAGTGATTTTCCTGGCATCTTTTTCACTTTAGCTTCATAAATAGAAAAAAATACTTGTGTATGTATTCACCATGTTTACATACCAAATTTGCAGAATTTTAAAGATGACTTTAAGATGAAATTTGTATTTTTTTTCCCCATTTTTTTCAACTGTTCTTCGCTATTTGGAAGCAGCTGCTTTTTTCAGATAGTTTTTCTTCTTTTTTTTACTTTTTATGTGTTTTGTTTCAGGTGAGGAAGCTAAAGGGCTCAGATGAACACTTGAGTGTGGAAAGAGCAGGAGGAGGCCAGGAGCTGCTGGTGAGTAAATGACAGACAAATATCACACACACACACACAGGTTCACCTTCAAATGCCAGATGTTAAACCAGGAGAGAGAAAACTTCTGTTGTTCCTCGAGCGTAGATATCAGTCCACTGCATATAGCTCCTTACAAAATCCAGATTTTGTGGGTCTTTTTCAATAATTAAATAGTTTACAGCCTCATTATGTTGCCTGATTGCCAACTTGCTTATTCAACATGTAGCTCTTCAACACATCAAACCGCTGCACAGCTGGAACGGAGGGGCGGGGGATTCCAATTACTCTGCTCGGCCATAATGAGAAAAGCAATCAAAAGATGGGAGAAAATTGGATAAGTAAGGAAAAAATGGAAAGGCGATGCGCTCTGTCACTCTTTTCCCTTCTGGCCTGTGGAGCTGAGTAGCCGTTTTGTTCCCATTCGGTGACTGCGGGGCATTTCCACGGCAGCAGCTGTTATTACTGTACGCAGTGCTGTGGTCTAATCCGTCCCTGAGCCTCGCTGTCTGCCTCACAGATCGTTATCGCAGCCACTCCGTTGATGAGGCAGCTGGCGGTGGAGGCGCAGCCACATCTCCGATAACTCACCTCTGTGACACAAAAAGTATGTCGGGAAAGATTTATTACAAACAGAGGCAAATGGTTTAGTTTCCTTGTGAGTTTTTATGGAAAAAGATGTTGATCCATTAAAGTTGCAGTCAAAATGGCTTTTATTTTGAAGTAGAGCAATAATATGCTTGTGTGCCATGCTTCTAATCAGTAGGAGGTAAGTGCAGATATCGTTTGAGCTGGAGCAAATTAATTAATGCGAATTAATGACAGTTTTTATGAAGTGTTTGCGATGATATGCCACTTTTTAGACCAATGTGGTGCTGTGCGTTATGCTCAGATATCTCTGGCCTTGATCTTGTCTGTCTGAAAGGTTGTTCTAGATTGATTCAGTTGCAACTTTGGAACCCTAAGCTGTGGCGTCATGTCCTTTTTAGGCCTCAGAGACTGGTCACAGACCCCCTGAAATCAGTCCTAGGGGAAAATTGTGTAATCCTGGAGCAGTGGGGAAGTGGTTGCTGGAGGTTGCTGATAGTCTCTAGTTGATATTAGTAACAAAAATATATGGTGCAGCACTGAAAACCACCTTGAGATTGCTTTGGTTGTTAGCAGATTGCCAAAGTTGCCTGTAGTTTGCATGTAAGACACAGACTTGTCAGCAAATATAGCAATCTGTCAGTTAATATTCTTCTGATACATCGTTAGGGCCTACCTCCCATCCCCCTTTGTGTGTGTGTGTGTGTGTGTGTGTGTGTGTGTGTGTGTGTGTCTGTGTGTGTGTGTGTGTGTGCATTTGTGAAGCTATACCCGTAATCTCCATAATACCAACACCCCTGAAAAGAGCACCATGATGAGACCCGGAAACCAATATTGAACTAAGGTGCATCAGGCACCAGGCCGTGTGGTAAATTGTGCTATGAGAACACTTCTATCCCCATCAAAAACACCCCAATCTTCACAGTTCAAACATAATAACAAAGAGTGTTGATGAGGTGACGAGAACTCAAAAGTCCAGAAACCCCAGTTGGTCATAACCAATAGCAAAGACCAACTGGGGTTGAGAACACCAGCGTGCTGTGTGAGAACCATGCAGGAAAGTGTGAACACACGGAGATCCGGTTTAAGTCAACCAATACCGCAGAAGCCGAGGGACAGAAAGAGATCCGAAGCCCAAGTGGGACACCAGCCATCAAAGAGAAGGGAGCCACAGAGCCAAGTCAGAAAGAACCGGCAGTACCCAGCAGCCCCCGTCCTCCTTCCGGTCCAACTCCTCCACATATCGAGTGCCGCTCCCACCCTGCCCGGAGCCAAGAGAAAACACAGGAGAAAGGCATTTACATTTAACTGCATGTAAATTTATTCTGATGCTGTCGCAGCCATCACCTCTCTGCCCCTCGATGTCAGCATTACATTATAAACGCAAGATACAAGCAGTTCAGTGTGAAGTACATTCGCTCAGCAGGACAATACATTAACTCTTCAACCCTAGCTAAGCTTTATTATTGTCCATATTTCTTTTTTTTAATGATAAAATTATTATTTTGTTTCCTGTTTTGTTTGATTAAACTGTATTTACACCCAGAGCCAGCCCCGATATCCTCCGAAACTCACTATTCGACCACTGAGACATGTAAACCTTTTGCCATTGTTAAAAGATTAAACCTTCTATTTCGGTTTGGCTTTGTAGAAAACCTGATGGTTATTATTTACTGAGGCATGTGCATTGACATTGCTCTATATTCCAAGCTAATAACGTTTTAAAATGTGATATTTAATCAGTTTCAGGCCATTTCCTTTCATCATGCTTTAGTCTGGCGCTGTAACTAATAATCATCAGTCTTATGATGTGTGTCATCACCACCATTCATCGACTGGACTGATCGCAACAGAGGTTACTGCTAGAAAGCGTGTCTTTCATTTCCTGTAAACACATGTTCACATCTTTATCAATAAATGGATATCTATCCCACTCACAAACACGCCTGTGAGCATGAGGCCGGTAAAGAGAGACTGCATTGTTAGACATGATGAGGTCTAAAGGCTAAAAAAAATGAAGCATGTAAATGTTGTGCTACTTTATTTGTGTGCCGTAAAAGGGAGTGATGAGGGGCAGTAGAACAGAAACAAGTTATGTAACTAGGCTGCTTTTCCTTTGTGTGGGTTTTTTTTTTTTCTTGGAATGCAGAATTACTCAAAGATTTATGGACAGATCTCAACGGAAATTTTAACTTTGAACTTACAAAATTTTGTGGAAGGGCGCTTTACCATTTCATTTTGTGCCATATAATCGCAAATACATAAAGATAATTTAAAAGTGAGGTTTTGCTGTTAAAATTTGTTCATAGAGAAATAATTTAGTTCTTTAAAACAAAATCCACTAGAAAAATAGTTTGTCCTGTTTTAACCTGCTTTGTTGATAATCTAGTGAAAGTGCAGAATAAATACATCGTCTTTCTCTGTGCAGCCACGTTTGTTTGCAACGCATACCACGTTAGATTAGCTTCCAGTCTAAGAAGGCCCCATGTTCAACAAAGGACTAACTCTTAAATGAATGAATAGACACTTATATCGCTTCACCTGAGGATCTTCCCATCATTTCCCACAGGACAAGTTGACCTTGTTTATTGCAGTGCTGCCAAAATATCAGAGGTCGCATCTGTTGGAGTCAGCAAACAGGGTCCTGCAGGTAGCCGGCTCCACCATTCTGTCGCGATAGTCTAAATTCACGTGACATGGCTTCAGAGTTTCTCTGTAAAAGCCTTTGAAGTTATCAAGCTGATTAGCAGCCTGATAAATTGGCCAGCGACCTAATTATTTCTTTTGTTGTGAAGCTGGAAATGTGCACACACCCCTCCTGAGGGCACAAGAAGGCAAAATATGCCCTGTGAGTTAGACTGATACAGCTGTTTCTGCTCAATTAAAGAAACTGCATGCAAGTGATGTGTGATCCCCACTCGTTTGACTTCAGCCTTTGAATAGACTTTGATCAATTCACACTTGAAAGTTTTGCATGGGGACACCCACCTGGTCAAAGTAAAGGGCCACATCTGTTAATACAGCTGTATAAAATCAAGCACCTACAAGCATTTATGAAAGACTGTGTCATTCTAAAGCGTAGTAGGGAGCCCACTGTTAAAACAAGTCAGTCAGAAATTTCTTCCCTCGTACATATTCCCTGATGTATGGTCAGTGATATTGTTGCAAATTAGAGTATTTAAGAACCACAGCAGTTAAAGAGCGGGGTTGTCCAGTGCTGAGGTGCAAGGTGTGTAAAAGGCGCCAACTCTCTGCTAGCTCAATGACTGCAATTTCATTTTAATTCAGTTTCATTTATATAAGGCCAAATTACAGCAGCTGTCACCTCATAGTGCTTTATTGTTGGGTAAAAACCCTAAAAAGGTGGAGAGAAAACCACAACTATGAGACGACCCTGTATGAGCAGGTGCTTAACGACAGAGTGAACTAAAAACTCTGGTATTACCATCAGCACCAAATCTGTGTGCTGGGAGCTTCATGGCGTGGGTTTCGGTGGCCCAACAGCTGCTGCAGGTGTAATGTGTCTGTGGCCCAGTATTTTTTTCCATTTAGTGTCTCAGTACTGAGCTATTTTCAGACACTCTAACCAGGTTTATTGCTGAATAGCTAGTTGTTTGTAATAAGTGTCTTTCCCTGTGGTGCTGACTTTCCTGTCTACTCCTGATGCCTCACAGAGGGCCAGGTCTGCCCACACAAGTGTTGTTGTAAAGATAGGACTTCTGTACCGCAGGCTTAGACTAACAGGAAGTGTACCGAGGCCACATTCTTTGAAAGATCCATGTCCCCCAGTAAGACCTGTAAGACCTCTGCTTTTCTCTTTAAGATAAATTAGTAAAGTATTATCACATTAAGTTTGCAATTGCTGATTTATTTATTTATTTAACTTAACGATTTCAGCGGTTAATTTTAGATAGAAGTGAAATGGTAAGAGAGGAATGTACTTATCTAAAAGAGCTCTGATTATTTAAATACACGTCTGTCCTCCTTCCTTCCAGCTCTGGTCCTCCTTTTTCTTTTCAGCTTTCTTATTTTTTCTGTTGCAGTTTATTAAAGTGCTTTGGGGCTCTTTGCCAGTTTTTGGAGGACTGTCTATCTGTTCACACTCCTGAAACACTGTCTTTTCCTCATACTCATAGCTCGTGGCTTAGCCGCGCACAATACAACAATGTACTCTCCCGTAAGCTGATTATTTTCTGTTAGAACTGCTTCACAAGTACCGACCTTCTGTTTAGACTTTGGTGATGCATCTAATCAGAAGGAAAATATTCTTAACTTGTGAGCAGTTTTATTATCTGAAAGGACCCCCTGATTATCTGTGTGGTATGTAACAACGGCAGGTTCGTGATGGGTTTGATCCCCTCGGTTACTGTAGAGTGAGCAGCATCTCTCCCAAAAAAGGGAAGGCCATTTGTTTCCCTTTCATTGTGTGGTGCTCTGGGGTGGAAGTTGTTTATTTGATCCATTTTATTTTCACCGCTGCTGTGACCAGACCTCTGTGGTCTTCTGGGGGATAAATCTGCGCTGCCCCTCTGTTGCAGTATACTAAGAGAGAGAGATACTGGTCTGACATCGCTGCCTGTGTGAGCGTGGAGGTCAGCGAAGTGAGGAGACAAGAGTCACAGAGGGGGAAGCAAAGGAGGCATCAAAATGAAAGATGTGATGTGACTTAAGCTTTGCCGCAGAGGGAAACAAAACAACAAAAAGGCTGATTCTATCTTTTGATAAAACTCAGCTGAGGCACCCACCGCCTATCAGTTCACATGCTTGTATGAGAAAACATGTTTTTAGGTAACAGTTTTACTGGGGAACAACAAGATGCATGACATATCACACTGTGTCAACATTTATTTAACACAAACTAAGCCAAAATTCAATGATTCCATGATTCAGTTGTTGGCAGAACCACATTTAAGCAGCTTGTTTTGGCTTTTATCAGTCTCTCACATCGTTATGGATGAAAGTTGGTTGAGGTTTGCAGGCATCCATCTACGCACAGCTCTCTTTAGGTCCCACCGCAGTTGATTGGATTAAGGACTTGACTTTGACTGATGCCCAAACCTCCATCATTTAATCTGGAGGTTTTCTGGCTTCGTCTTTGGACACATTTGTTTCACTTTCTTCAGTTGGACTCTCGCCTGCAGGATTTTCCCTTGCAATTGATTTATTAACGTACACATGGTGGTTAGAACAGAACAGCAGGTTGGCACTTATCCCATAAATCCAATGGTAAATTTGTGTTTTCACATATTGGTAAATAGGGGCTATGACCACTTTCAGCCCAGATTTACCTGCCAGACAGATGGCCTCACATTTGACTCTAAAATACTTTGGTATGTTTCCAAGTTTTCTTTTTGACTGCAAGGTGTTCAGGTCCTGTGGCTGCAAAACAGGCCCAAACCATCACCTCTCCACCACTGTGCCTGACAGTTGGTATGCTGTGTTTGGTTTTTGCTGTGCAAATGTGAGCAAATATCTCCACTTTGGTCTCATCTTTCTCAAGGAGAGTCTTGGCTTTTTTGGCTTTGCTGTCATTCTCATTTTAGAGAGAAAATGCTTGCTGTTTTTCCAAATAGTTCTGCCATGAACGTTTAACATACTGTGGGCTGTAGAGTCTCATCAGTTAGTTAAGTGCAGTTGGTTAGCAGCACCCGGCTGCTACTTACTCTCTTAATTCCTAAGAGAGCAGTAAGGGTGTACTTCACACACTGCTCCTGCTACTGTATT